>NC_083316.1:102632097-103310557 GCF_963455315.2 Globicephala melas
AGAGATTTCTTTAAGGTCAAGTTTTCTGATTACTCTTCTATATTAATTACAATTTGTGAGGGGAATATATCTCACAATTTTAAGCCTATCTTTATACTTACCTCCATTGAGAACATACATCCTAATATTATATGTTAATATCAAGCAAAGCAAATCATTGCCCTACGCCTCCAGAAGTATTCCAAAATCTCTCCATCTCTGAACACTCAGAGAAGCTCCAGTTCTCCCAAATCATACTTTGGTTAAGGATCGTGGGTTTCCGAGACATTTTTACCCACTAGAACTTAACCACTCTTTCGCTAAAGTTCTTTTTCTTACTTGAAAACAATCTTCGCACTAGGAGTACTCTTAGGAAAGGAGTCATGAATCATCTTTCCCGGTTTCTTTACAGAGTCTCAGGTAGGCACACTCAGACGCACATTACAGTGCCCATATTTTAATTTATTCCGAACTTCTCTTTTCTAGGCAAGAACTACCACATCCTTTGTATTTTCTCTCTTCCCAGCAGTCTCTAGGACTAGCAATTGCACTTGTCTGGGGGAGGTGGGTGCGTGGGAGTGGAGCCGTCTTTCACAAAGACACACGTCTGAATCACTTCCGCAGAGCTACAGGGATGTGTGGAGGAGTCAAGGTCAAAGCAGAACAGAGACAGCCGCCACTCCTTAGCCAAGTGACTCACTCTGGCACACGAGTGCGACACAAATATTTCGCGCCCAAGGTTGGTTCCTATGAATTTAAATGTCTGGCTAACAAGCATCCTCCTGGGTAAGCAAGGTATAGATTTTCCAACAGAAAAGACTGCTGCTACCTTACACGCTTTCACAATTTTTCCCCCATGTATGAAAGCATCTTATTTTTGAACATGCCATTCTTTCCATATTAGACTAAAACAGCGCCCTGAAATCACAGCTGGGTTCCAAAACCATTTATATTTCAAGACTGTTCTCTAGCTTGTCTGCTTTTCTCCCCCTGAAACATAGTACTTGTTAGTGATGACAAAAGGAGGCATACAGCGGGAGACTTGCTGCGGTACTGGCTGGCGTGCTGGTGGAGCAAATCCAGTGCTTTCGATTCAGTGGTTGTTTTCGTGGTGATGCTAGGGCTGGTATTGACCTTCTCTGCCTCTTCTCTCCCTGACATCTTCCCGTAAACAGGGTAATGAAATCCTGGCGAGAGATAGGCCCCTGCAGATACACAACAAATGCCACATCAAGTTACAGACGACATCTTAAAAAAAACCCAAAAAACAAAAACCATTTGGATGACACGAATTTGGGACAAGAGTCGGAGATCTTCAAGTAGGGAATAGTGCATTAAGAATGGGCTACGTCATCGTTAAACTGTATCTAGGTTCTCCGATTCTCTTCTCCCAGTTAATTCATCCTGATGATCAGAGGTTTCTAAAAAGAAATGAGCTTCCAGCCGTTTCATATGTTTATGTGTCCGTTTAACTCCAAGGAATAGTAACTGTTATGATTATGACAGTAAGTGCTCAGAATATTTTCCTAGGCCATAAAGTATCTGTCAGTCTAATGGCTGCAGCAGACCATCAGAGCCTATGGAAACTAGAGCTAAGGACTCTTGACATTTCGTCTAAAAAATGAAAAATCTTCCATGAAATCCATTTCATCTTTGGGACTTCTTTAAGTAGCATTAAATACAAGCCAAACAAAGGTCCCTCTTGAAGCATCTAATTTATCCTGAGTTTTAAAATAGCTAGTATTTGAACACAGCCTCTTCCCTCCAAAACAGTGAGAACCCGTGACACGTACCAGGGTAACTGTGCATTAGGACGGGAGAAACAGCCCGGTATGCAGGGTGGCTGGGGTCATACATCTGCGGGTAAGGGTAAGCATGCAAGTACTGTATGTAGGACTGATGCTGACTCATGGGGGAGGAGACGGCCACTCTGGCTCCCCGAGAGTCCTTCCAGTTCACGGGAGTCTTGCGATCATCGTTTTTCAGCTTGCTCTCATCCAAGGATTGAGAATCAGGACGCTTGGCCTCTTTGGGCTCCTCTTTGATGCTCGTTAACGATACGGGAAGGCTGGGCACACCACCCTCTTTGTTGGGGGTTTTCCTGGGACTATCCTCTTTTAGTTTCTTCTCTCTATCGAGTTCTTCTGACTTTTGCAGGTCTAGGTATTTGGGTTGGTATACATAATGATGCCATGTCCTTGAATCTGGATCCTGATTTTGGGGGAAAAAAAGAAGACATGTTTCAAAATTTCAATTTTCAAGAAAAACTCATTCATCACCATGACAGCACGATTACTATGACTTCTAAGTGAACATTTATTTATATGCTCGCACTGTGCAACGACCTTTACCGCCTCCTCTTACAGAGGAATAATGTCTGAGGTAGGCATCATGAATAATCCCTTTTACAGAAGACAAAAGCTAAGTTTTTCAAGCTCAAGTAATATCAGGGTCACACCGCTGCCCAGTTCGTGGAGCTGAGCTTCAAAACTTAGCTCCGCTGGAATTCAGAGCTGGGCTGTTAAGGTCAATTCTTAACATTAGGTAACATCCTCAGACATATTTAATCTAACCTCATTTTCCTTTTAACATCTCACACAGGTAAAAAGAATTCAGAAAACTCAAGCTGATAACAATGTTTTACTTACTGTTTAAGTAAGTTTTACTACAGTTTAAGTAATTATTATATCAATTTACAACATTTAGAGGGGAAAACTCTTGGTTTCCTAAGACATTTTCTTCACCTACTGCAGCTGAGGCTTAATATAACTGCATCACGTCTCATTATGTGCTAACATCTTAATCAAAACAAAATTAAAAATTAACAGGACACATTATGGCTTTTCTACCAGGAAACAAAGGCATCCATCAACCTCCCAAATTGTATAGTTCTAATGCAGCCCTGTGAAGTCACAGCTTGATTCGAGCCTCCAGAAATGGGGAAACCGAGGGTCCTTAAATGGCCTTTGTGACCTGCCCATGCCATTCATGATACAAACCCACTGGGTATCTGGGGTTAAGGCCCAACTCTGGGACAGAAATGAGCATGAAGAAAGGATTCTGTTGCTCTGATTCACCAGGGACCTCTAAGCCCCCCTCCCTCTCAGTGGGGGCTGGGATGCTGGGAAATACCAGAATTCATACTCGTGGGACTGCAGCTGAGTCAGGACATCTGAATTGTGACAGAAAGTGCTGGCACATGCGTGGTTTCACGGTGACCGATTTTCAGGTGTTGTCACATTTAACCTCAGACTGGCTGACCAGGGGGGCTCTGGGGTGACTGCCTGAGGCCCATCTGCCCAGACTCCCCGCTCTCCTCACAAGCGAGAAGCTCTGAGCTCTGCTCTGGGGTCCTTAATGTAGAACGTAAAACAGAACTCTAGGCACCTCAAGACACCCCGAGTTTCATTAAAAAGATGAGTGGGAAATGTGAATTTAAGGTCGCCACCTTCATATGCCCAGAAGATGCCAAAATGAATTTGAAAATGTAAAAGAACAAATTGTTTGAGTGCTCAGACTCAGAATCTCAGAGTTAGAAGAGAACTCAGCCACTGTGGGGTAGAATTCCCTCACTCTGGACTCAGAAAGAAGTGAAGGGACCTCATCAGAGTCAGTTAGTTAACGGCAGGGAACATGAGTCTGCAAAGCACATGGCCAAGGTTCTTTTCACTACACGACATGACAAGGAAACAGTGAGCGATGTACATTTCAGAGGTACACAAGAACTCCCGAGAATTCATTGAAAATATTTTTCAGGAGAAGAGGAATCCAGCCTAAGGAGCCCTTGGGTGGATTTCCTGTGAAGAACTCTTAACCAGATCAAGCCCAGCCACGTACAAGCCTCAGACTGCTCTCTCCCTGTGGGGACCACACTCCACAATCTTACTTGTTTAAATCTCGAGGTTGGGTCTACACCTGTCTGCTTCATAGAGTCCATGACAGATTTCATTTCTACAGCTTCCTTAATAAGCTGGTGGTTTTCCATCTGCTTAGCTTTGAAGCTGTCGGCCTGAAGCTGCTGCTGGTGATTGGAGAGAAGCTGTGATTTACCTGTCTCCTCAGATTTATTAGGCACTGACGGCCCTAGTTTAGAATGGTTTTTGTTAGGCTCCGGAGTAGAGGGAGCTTTTGAGATTGTGGCCGATGGCATGTTTTTCTGTTTACTGTCCTCTTTGCCCAGCTCTTTCAAGGGGAGCTCATTTTTCCTTTCACAGTCTCCTCTCCCAGTTTGGGCCATTTTCTGCTCTGCCAGCCTCTGGTCCTCATAGTACTTCTCATACTGCTGTCTATAGGCAGGGCTGGTGGCCATCAGAGACTTCTGGTCCATATAGAGCCCGTAGGCATATTGGCCATAATACAGTGACTGAGCCAGGGCCGGGTGTCTCTGCGTGATCACCGATTGGTGCTGAGGCTGTAAGGATGCAGAATTATGGTCCACTTTCTTGGCCTCGAGCTGCTCTGCCTTGTCTTTCTTATCTGCATCTTCCTCAGACTCCTTCTTGATCTTCATTCCCTGCGCGCTCCCGCCGTTCCCAGCTACAGGGGCACCGACCTGCCCAGGGTGCATGTAACTCGGAGAATAATAAGGATCGTAGCCATGGTAATAGGGAGAGTGGGACTCTTTCATCTGAGATGATTGTGCTGTCGTTGAAGAATGCCCTTTTACAACACCGTCCTTACTGGAAAGGATATCTGACGGGGAACTGGCCTTGGACCTCACGCCCTCCGACCTGCTGTCAGAACCGCCGTCATCGGCAGCATCAGAGATGTCCGAGTAGGCAGGGCTGCTCGTCTTGGCTGCGGAACTCTCGGCCCCATTCTGGGTCAGCACGTGCAGCGGGGCCACGGGCGCCTGCCCGTTCACCAAAGCGCTGCACTCCATCCTCGAGGCACTCCCGATGGAAGGGCTGGGAGCGTTGTCGGTGAAGGTGTAAACCTTATCAGCCTCGGCTTTGATACTGGCCATCCGACTCTCTTGTGACTCGGACAGTCCGTTCGCCAGCCCTTCATTCTTGTTGAGGTGGTCCTTTAAAAAATGCCCAGATACATCTCTGCCAGCCCCCTTGGCGTCCTCTAGTTTGCCCAGCTTTGCATCCGTTTTCGGGCTCCCCGTCTCTTTCCCTTCTTTGTCCTTCAGCTTCCGCTTCTCCTTTTTCTTTTTGTCTTTGAGCGACACGAGCGCTGGGTTCACGGTGACGGGCTCCCCCATAATCGTGGGCTTTGGCTGAATGGGCTTTAACGGAGGACTCTTTGGTGTGGCCTGGACCGCCGTGGTTGTGAGGGAGGGCAGTCCGGGTATGGTCCCCGTGGTGGTGCCCGTAAAGGCTGCGGTGGGAATTGCGATTAGCTGTGGCGGCGTTGGGGCCGGGGCAGGGGCAATGGGCCGGGCACTTTTAAGCTTAGAGAGGTTTTTGTCCATTTTGCAACTGTTGGCTTTTTTGCCCTTTTCTTTCTCTCCCAAATTCTTCTTGTCGATCAAGCCTTCTGCTTCCAGTTTGGGCATTTCGGCAGCCAAACTGCCGTCTGCTGCCGAGCAGCTGTCTACGGTGGCCGTCATGTTGGAGATGACTGGAAGGTTGTTGAGGTCACTGTTGAGGCCCTTCTTTTTGCCGGAATTCTTCCCAGGCTTCGATCCGATAACAGAGCCCGGGCCATTGCTCATCAGCTCTCTCTTCCCCTTGGGGGTTCCGGGGGGGTTCCCCGAGCCAGGGGACGCTGGCGCCTTCACCTGCTCGTAAGTCGATACACTTGTGCTTGGCTCGCTGCATTCCAGCGCCACGTTGCTCAAGGCCTCCTCACAGTCCGAGATCTTGCCCTCGCTGTCCGGTTCGAACTCCAGCTTGTTCTCTGGGTCTAAGTGGGCATGAGCCTGGTGATACCTGAGGCCGTTGATGTGCTTGTACTTTTTGTTGCAGTTTGGGTGTGGACAATCAATCAACACCGGAGAAGAGCAGCCCTGGTCCAAAAAAGTCGTCTCTGGTTTCCCTTGAGGGGTGGTGGGAGTGCTTCTCGAATTTGTGCGGACACGCTTCCCGGGCTTACTGTCCTCGGAGCTGGAGTTCAGGTCTAGCTCCATCGGAGGCTTGTTTTTCCTTTTGTTGGTGGAGGAGGGGCTGGCTTTGATGTCCTCCGCAGCACAATTCGGGGGTGTCCTTCGCCCGCTGGCATTAAGGCTGCCCCGCCTCCCTTTCCCATTGGCCCCCCCTCTGTTCTTGTTCTGCAGCCCTCTGGACTCTGTGAAGCTGGCCTCCGAGCCCGGGGCAGCTGCGGTAGACCTCGCTCTTTTCCCCCGGCCCCGGCCCCCTCTCATCTCCAGGTCGCTGGTGGGTGACTCGCAGAACCTAGGGAAGCAAGTAACAGATGTCAAAACGAGCATCCCCAAAGGAGCCGAGTGAAATCACAAGGCACGCAATGCAGCAAAGAGCAGGCAACACCCCAGCAGCTTGAGGGCTGGGCCCAGATAAAGAAAAGTCACCCAATTCTTACACTGACAATTTCAACACCTGCGAAAGAACAGGCTACCAATGGCTTATGTTCTTCCTCAGAAAACCAGCTCGGGTAGCTAAGTTTCCAATCCAGTTCAAATTCCCATATTGAGAAAAAGAAAACAAAGGAGAAAGAGAAGGGGGCAGGAAGTAGTGATCTCCCTACAAAAAAGCAACCCAGCATCTGCATTTTACTGTATTCAATCCTGAATTGCTCATTGCTCTTTTGCCTGGTTTCAATTACAAACTGACTTTTATGTATTATTAATCTCTCTCTGTAGTCTCCTTGCAAAGAGAGGATGGGGGAAGGAGAGGGCAAGAAGAGGAAGGAGGAGAGGAAAACAGAGCCTGAAATCAAAGGCTCCATGCCTACCTGGGAGGGGCCCAGTCGTGCTTGGTGCAGTCCAATAAGGTCCCTACATAAGTTTTGTTCCTCCACGTGACATTGACCACTAGGACACCTGCAGGAGTGGGGAATGAAGATGGACCAAGGTTAGCACAAATTACCCTATTTCCAGTTCATTTATTATTACTGTTCTTTTTACCAGCAAAGCTCTATTCTCATTTGCTTTCAAAAGCTGTGGTTTGCATTCTTCCTCTTTCTGGTTTCAGTGACCTCAAGCAAAAACCCACAGGAAATCATGTGTGTGTGTTCACGAGCATACGCGCGTGGTACAAAAGGGTAAGGGCTGCGTGTGAGAGTGTAATCAAGATACTGCTGAAAGAAGGAAATGGTTTTTGCCATGTCCTGCTGTAAAACAGCAACACTCACCTCTTAATTTTTCTATTATTACACATAATTGCTTTCGTTTGGCAAGCAGCCAACAAAAACTAAGCCCCAGTTACCAGTGCTTAAACCAGAAGGTGACTGAAAGGGATCGGTTTTGCTTCCAATTCAGCAATATAAAATAACGGTGATTTTTATTTAGGAAAAAAATGATGCGCATGCACAAAAATAGGTCTAGAACGGGGGAAAGCGGGAGCTTGGAGTTCAGATAGCAGACAATCAGCTATGATTTCTCTTTCCTAATCCTCCCCTCTCTGGCTTTGTGAGACAAGAATCAGCCTTGGTATGGTATCTGTTTCACTGTTTGGTATTGTTTCATATTAAGGACTCCTAAAATAGCCCTCTTAAGAAAATAAATGTGCACAATAAGTTTGCTCTTGGGGTTATCTTTAGAATCAACTTTAGTAAGCATTTGCCACAGAGGATTAGGAAAAAAAAAAAAAAACAACAACCTCAAAACCAACACGCTTGTTTCCTGCAAGCCATTCTGCTTTTCCCAACTGCTTTGCAGACAGACAATTTAATTTAGCGCTGCATCTGTGAATTACTAAACTTAAGTGCACTTAGTATACCAAATGTCACAGGGAAACAAAATATAACATCCTCTTTATTTCTCTAGAGGACAAGTGCCGTATTTCTTTAAACTCACTCCTTTAAAGCATACAGTAAAAGGACCTAGATTTTGAGACACACATAAAATATGAGGGTAAAGAAATAAAGTATTTAAGTGTGTCTTAGTTTCTATAAAGCACCACTCCCCCTTCTTTCTTGGAAACACCAAGGGGCAATACTCAAAGTCTATTTCTAGCTGGTTTACTCGCTTGCTCACTGCCGTTTTGAATTCTGCAGAAAATCTGTACTGAACTCCTTTGTGGCAAGGGACACCTCACAAGGTAAGACTCATTTCCTTGGGAATGTCTTTAACAGCAGGTAAAATATTTGCATCGTTGGGACTCATAGTGGGGAAGAAAGGATTTCTTTCAAAAGGCCCAAAAAGAGATTTAAAAATTGTTTCCCATATGGTCTGTGTTACTATTACTTAGGTGACAGCTGAACTTACTCACTGTATCAGTGGGGGGCGGGGGGGGGGGTTGAGGGGGAGTTAGCACGAAGCAAAGCAAGCATTTCCTCAAATCATAGTTGACTCCATTCTAATTCCTTCAGGGAAAAAAAAAAATTAAAGCCATTGAGTATAAAAATTCTTATTGAGATGAGATCGATGGTAATTAGGCATTTGGTCAAAATGTGCACAAGACGGAACAATTGGAGGAAAGGATTCTTTATGAGCACATCCCTTCAGGAAAAGGGAGCGGGTGGGAGACAAGGCGAAGGGGAAGACGAGCTGGTTTTCTCATCATCTGCTCTCTGGGGCACTGTGTGTGGTGTCAAAGACCTTTGCAGCTGCTTAAAATTCTTTAGCATGTCAGCTATATTTACAGTGCAGGAATCTATCTGTAGTGCCAGAAGGGTACTGCATTTTAGCTTTAGACGCATTAGGCTGAAACACCGCGTTCCAGAGTCCCTGATGTAGCACAAATGTATAATTAAAATTGCTCGAAAGGAAACATGAAAGAAACAACAAACCCTCCATTCTTACAGTAATAAAATTAAAAACAGGAAAAGTCTGCACAGACACTTAACATTTGTCTGCAGTGAAAGGCTTTTGTTATTGCTTTTCCCCAAAGGGTTTCGCGTTTCCAGCAAATGATGGCCGCGGATTGGCCGACGCCTGCTGGGAACGCCGGCGTCTGATTGGCTGAGCCGAGGGCGGCCGCCCGGACCAGCGAGGCAGCAGCCCGGGATAAAGGAGCATCGCCAGGGGAAGAGGCGGCCGCGGTGGCGGGCTCGCCACGAGGCGAGGGCGCGCTCCCTGAGCCGGGTCTCTCTTGGGGACAGAGGGCTGCCCAGCTCCGTAAATCAACGCGGGCTGATCCGTGTGTTGAAAGGCTACTGTCCGCGTGACCGTGCTGGCTTTCCCAGCACGACCCACACTGCGCAGCTCCACGCACACACATCACGCCAGCCGGCTCACAACCGTCTCAGCATCAAATTCCTGGTCTCGGAACAGGACAAAGGGAAACGTGGGGGCCGGAGAGAAGGACGGGACCCCAACACAAAGTTAATCGTTGGTTAGGTGGGGTTATCGGGTGAAGCTGTCACATGGGAGAAACACAAGTTGAAACTTCCACACTGCAAAACTATTCCCATCGCCTGACACTATTTCTTGAAGCCACACTCCTATCTAAGTACAAGTGACAGTATTATAATCATTATCATTCTGAAAAAAAAAAAAAGTCTATTTTCAACTTCAAAGGGCCTCAATAAGTCAGCCTAATTTTCCTAGAATCCCTCTATATTTTAAAAAATGTTCAAAATAAATGCTCTACTCCCTGGAAGATTTTGAACAGTTTCTTAATTAAATACGTGTGCTTGGTCTATTTTTCTTTATATGCACAGTCCACAATGTCACGTAATATTTATGTCTGCCTAGAATTCACGTGCGAATACACGCACGCACATGTTTACGCAGCCAAATCTGCTCTGTATTGGAATGAAGGCTTAAGGAATGCTTCTCATATAAACTACAAAGTGTACTGTTTCTTTGTCAGGAAGTCTATGTTTAGACAACATCCTATTGTGAGGGGCCAAGTACAAAGGGAATGTTTAGTTCTAAAAGATATAAACGGCTTATTATTTTGGAGTCACAGCATCTTGAACTTTGTAACCCACGGCCATATAAAGCAGACTATACTTTTTTAAAGGCATAAATGCCCAACATGAACATGAGTCCTTCAGAAGCCCAAATTTGAATTTTATAAACCTGGGCATGGTTACTTTTCTCACTTATCATATATAAACTAAAAACAAATGTACATTTATTCCAAAAAGAGTTAATATTTCTCTAACTACACACTTATTCCTTCAAACATCTGGGCAATTTGCAAGGTGCTGGGGACACTCTGTACAAGTCCTTTTCATCTTTATCTTCTCAGGTATCCCACCAGATTTATTATCTTCCCTTCCCACCCACAGACTGGGCATCATCTTTCTCAAAATGCTAATAATGCCTGCCCTGTAACACTTTAAATTTGAAAAATATCTTCAGATTATTACCAATAAAGTAAAAATAAAGCTGAAGAGAGCAACAGATGGTTTGGGTGTGCTTCCCACGCAGGGTTTTCTTCTTTGTATTAAGAGTATGTCTTAGATACTGGTACACAATCTAAGCTGCCGCCGCCACAAAGCATATTACCTACTGGACACTTAGTAAGAAGGTGGCCTATGTTCTATAACCTGAGCCCTTTCCTTACCTCTATAGAAGCCAAAAGAGCCCTGAGATCCCACAAGGATTCCACATTCACAGTGTTCTCTTATCTCCTCTGTCACTACTTTGCAGTTAAGTGTTCCCAGAGAGATGGTCAGGCCCATTAAGCATTTATTGTGCATCTACAGGGTATACGACACTAGGAACCTATCTGGTGCTACAGAATCAACCATGTTTTTTGCCTGTAACTCCATACAAACTCTACACTTTTAAGAGTCTGCAAATTTGTAGCCGAACATAGGGATACCCTGTATTCCAGAAGTGGAAGTATGGTTTGCATATTACCCATACTAGAGAGTAGGCCCCTTAATCGATCTCATTAAACTAGACCCAGGATGTGACTTTCATAGTAACCGCCCTGCCCACAGTCCCTGCTCAGAGGGTAGTCTCAGGAGACTAGGCTCCTAGACCACTTATCCTAACCCTGGCCTCCTCTGACTGTTCCAGTGATGGGCAACTGAAGCAGAGGTAACTAAACAAGGATGTGCTTTGGGAATCTGAGCTAGTGGTATAGAAGGGGAAGTTGATAACAAGAGTAGAAACCTGTAGGTCACAAGCTACTGAAGGGAGAGAGGACCATGATGGAGACAAGGATATAATAGCTATGAGCCAGAGGCCAATGGGTAGTGCAAGGCCCTCATATTTGTGTGTCCCTTTTCCTGCCTACTTCATCACTGACGGGGTGGAGGTGGTGGGGGGGAGGGCAGTGTCTCACCAGGACCCAGGACTGTCCTGATATTTTCCAGTCATCTTGTTAAAAAGTCGTCCCTGGGCTTCCCTGGTGGCGCAGTGATTGAGAGCCCGCCTGCCGATGCAGGGGACACGGGTTCGTGCCCCGGTCCAGGAAAATCCCACATGCCGCGGAGCGGCTGGGCCCGTGACCCATGGCCGCTGAGCCTGCGTATCCGGAGCCTGTGCTCCGCAACGGGAGAGGCCACAACAGTGAGACGCCCACATACCGCAAAAAAAAAAAAAAAAAAAAAGTTGTCCCTGGTTCTGAACTACAATCTGTCTTTGAACACCTAGGTCCTGGCTGTGTCTTCTGATACCCTACAGACAGTCCATTTGACAGCCTTTCACCCACGCAAGGTCGATGACCATGTCGATATTCCCTTTGCCTCCAATTGCTCTCTTTTTTCCCCTCCAGCATAAACAAGTTTCTTCAACCATTCTTGTTATCACACTTTTAATTGCCCTGGGAAAAAAAACCTTTGAAGATGGACTTGACCAAATCCCCAAGGAAAGTTCAGGTTTCTAATGAATCAGGACCAAGCAGAGACCACGTCTAACGTTCTCTCTTCTATGAATCCTCTCCAGACACACAGACCACGCATACCGCCAGAAAACGGCCACTCCCTCCTGAGTCCCCACTATGCTCCATCCAAGTCCTCTCCCCAGTGGATCTCCCCAGAATCCATGGTTTCCCTCTGAGTCCACAGCTAGACACTTTCTCAGCCTCCTCCCTACCGGTTAGACGTGCTCCTGTCCCTCAGTTCTATGAAAGGCAAGTGAACCGATAAGTGCCACTGCCAGGCCTGACCCAGAAGCATCTCCTGTGCACGTGCCTCAGACCTCTTCACCTTCCTGGCTCGCTGGCATGGAGACCAGAGCAACCCAGAAGGCCACAGAAGATGTCAGAGCCTCCTTCAGCTGGGACCCTATGACTAGGAGAACCCGCATCCAACAGGAAGACCGAATTCCCTCCATTAGGTGAGCAGCAAATAGACTCTTACTGTTTGAACACTGCGGAGACTGTCTTAAACTACACGGTCCCTTTAAAACCTTACTCCACTCATATACACAAGAGGCCTGTCTCTTCCAGCCCGACTCCACTCCTTGAAAACATGAGTACTGTCTGCACCTACCGTACCTGTGGCCACAGTGCCCAGCACATGGAGGGAGTTCATTCGACTCCCAGGGGCTACTAGATGATGACTGAAGAAAATCGAGATGGGAATGCTACCCAGTGTCTTCTTTTCACGATTACCATACTTTTCCAATAAGCATCGTCTCGCACTAGCTTCAAGATGATAGGAATTCTCCGTGGAGAGATTTCGCTTTGAAGATGTTATAAATATGGTTTATGAATTACTGTTTCTGGGATTTGTGAAGATGTTTCCTCAAGAACTGGGCAAATGCCTGATTTCCCAGCGGATCAGCCTAACTCTGTTTATAGTAGAGTTTACAGACTCTTTCAGAGTTTTTAAAGTGCCTCACCCCTGGGACAGAAGTCTTTCGCCAAGCACTGCAAATGCCGTATTTGGAATCCGACATCGTTTTTTGACCCTCTTATTCACACTGCCACATCTGGATGGCTTGGGTGTGCACTTGTGCAGTAAACAGAAACCTCACTCCAGTAACACCGAAATGGAACCCATTTATGCCACGATCCTTTTTTTTTTTTTTAAGTGTACACATTTCTTTCCTCCTTTCCATTTTTTTTTTTTTCTAGTAGAAACATTAGTGACAATAGGAATGTCACAATATGCTGTTTCCTGAGTACAGGATAAAGTTCATGTATTTAGGATATCACATTACTGTCGATTTTCATACAATGTGACTATTGTACAAGGTAGGATTTATCACCACTCCTCTGTACTGAACTCCCTCCTTCTAAAATTCTGTTGTGCCCAACACTGGTACTTTTTAAAAAGCTGAGTCTTGTCTAGTATCCTTGTTCATGTTTCTGGCTTCAGAGCTTCAAACCTTCAGATAGGTCTTTCTTCAAAGGACAAAGTTGAGTTTATAATCATTGGGGGAATTTTAAATTCACAACTGGGTTGCCAATGAAGTACCTGACAGCCAAAGAACAGAGGGACCTTCCTATTACCTCTGCCAAGGACGTATGGAGCACGAGAGAACCAGGAAAATAAGTGTTGTGACATGACCAGAAAATGCAGTATTTTTTTTTTTAAGAAAGAGCTCTACTGCTGGGCTGAATGTTTGAAGAGTCACTTTAACCACATCCTGTAATCAAACCATCTGGAACACAGTGCTGCGATTAGTCACCCTGAACAGTGGGCTTTATCTGAACAAATAGTGTAGGCAATGGGGTTGGGAGATAGGGCAGTAGTAACAAGGGGAAGTGTAATGAACGCTTTATGCCCTAGTGTGCCGCCACCCCAGTCATAAACCCCAGAGACGCACTGCTCTGGTGTTAATGTCCTGCTTTTATGAAAGCACAGTGAGCTTAAAGATTAAAGGAATGAAGGGCTAAAAATTGCTGGTTCGGATAGATGTTCTCTGCCGGCGGCTGGAAAATGCCGGCACCACGCTGTCTACGTTAATTATAACCTCTCCAATGACAGTTCAGCATTCCTAGTAGGGTTCGGTGTTATTTTCAGGACATTAGGAACAAGGTCCATTTATGGGAGGACAGTTATGATTCTTTATTTGCCAGAGGTTAATCTGAACACTGAGACATTTCTTTCTGGTTCGTCTAAAGCCTTTCCATAAATAACAAGAAAAAAATGTAAGACCTTAATTCAAATAAATGTGTTAAACCAATACCAAAAAGCAATGGCAAAAGGCTGTTGTAATCTACATTTGAAAAGATGATGTTCTTTCTTACTTGACTGTGCTTATCTCTTTCAAAAGTACATTTGATCATCAGGATAGAATCTATGGAAATCTTAAAACAAAACAAAAAACCTGAAAGGATTCCCCCCCACCATCACAAATACATTGGATAAGCCCTAGAAGAGGGGGTGGGGAAACTTGGCTAAAGAAACCCTGTTTCCCCATGGGTCTTATGGTTTAATACACAAAAGAACAGAAAGCCACTTCCATCACTGTCACCTCCCCCGCAGCCTTTGTTCTGAGGCCTGATGAGCTGTATTGATTTGGGAAAATCATTGAGCTTCTTGGAAAACTAGACTCTCGCTTATTCACTGCCATCTATTTCTTTCCCGTGAAGACAGGTGGTCGATACCCAGTTGACTGGTCAGCGCAAAGAAGCTCTCGCTGCTTTTCTTTTCTCACTTCCCTAGAAACGTTATCCTTCCCCTCTTCTAGAAAATACAATGGCCTGTGAAGAAGTCTTGTGGGTAAAAAGGGGGAGCAGGAATAAGGTTCTTTTTGTAAGGCACCACCGGGAACACAGAAATGCTGTCCCACACATTTGCATGGGAGCCTGCACCATATATGTGGATGGTGACAGTATTTTCACTGACCCAGAATTACACAAGTTTCAGCCTTCATGAAAACTTTGATAGCCCAAGATATAATTTTTAAAAAATCAAAACAGATTACTAGAGCTCAAATAATATTTACTAAGAGATGCTTTACTTCTTTTAAATAATCAGTACTTATGTTTTAGCAAGTTTCATAGTTCACAGGTGTCATTATAGACATTTCGGGGTAGAGCCAGGCTGCGTCCAAAGCCCCCTCACTCCCCCCCTCCGCCCCTGTGCTCCCAAGAAGATGCTTTTCAGGTTGTGATCCATCAGGGCCCAGACAGAACACAACAGGTAAAAGATAAAAGATGAAGGAGGGAGAGAGAGAGAAGGGACAGAACAGAAAACACACAGTCTCTGAGACAGACATTTGGAGCAATTTAAATGCATTAACTGAACAGGTACCTGTGCAGAGTATATGTACACACGTAAACATTTGTACAAAGAGGTTTCATTTCTTGTCTTTGAAAGTCTCAGTAAGGTATCCTTGAGGCCTGATAAGCGACAGCACCACTCTGGTTTCCGGGGCAAAGTTCTAAACCTGAATTTTCTCCTCCTCCTTTGCAGGCAGGCATTAGTTTATGTGAAATCAGATGCACTTAGATGAATGATTTCTAGTGCTGGCAGGTTTCTCAGGCCCTCTCCTTTCTGGAGGCACAACTTCCTCATTAGAGTGGGAGAATGATTTCTCATCCCCCACCCCGCCCCCTTCTCTTTCTCCCTGGGAAGACGAGGGTTCAATGCCAACAGTAACAGAATGGACTCCCCTGTCCCAATCCAGTCTCACAAGCTTCAATTATTAGCTCGTTGGGAGATCATTTTTTCTTCCTTTAAATAAAAGCATTCCGAAGTTTGGGAAAGGTATCTGATAAGTATTTATTGAAGTAGGCCTGCAATGAGCCATGATAACGATATGGTTGTTATTTTATTACCTCCTAACACATCGTTCCTTTAACAGGGTTATTTTAGGAGACAGCTAGGGGCCCTGGGCAGACAGCACACAGCCAGCATGCCCCAGGAGGAGAGGGAAACAGCCTCTCTACACTCCCACTTGCAGCTTCGCAGGCCACTGAAGATAAGCAACTGGAAGAATGCAGGCCTTTCAAATCATCAGGCCCAGTTGTTTCCTGCACTTAATATTAATTACAGGATCTTTTCAGCTAACAACGTCTGCATCCAGGATCTCCACAATGCTGCTTCTGCAACTTGGAAAACAGGTAAATAGAACAGCAAAACCAGGCCACAAATAAACTATACTGAAGGCAGAACCTTCCCCTCTACACCACTGCCCCTAAAAGAGAGTGTTCTTAGGGCTAAAAGGAAGAAGGAAGGCGCAGGAAGCCATGAATTTGAAAGGTCATTTAACAGATACCTGCCCTGTCCCTGTTTCCTGTTGCAGGCCGCAGTCTGTTTCATGCCCAATGCTCCCCCGTGGCAGGAGCAGCAGAGGGACGGGGCAAGAGGGGAGGCAAAGTAATCACTGGGATGAACGAAACTGAAAGATGCAAAGGAAATAAAATCTAAGACTGAAAACCCTCACACACTTGGGGAAGGGGGTAGGCTCGGGGAAGGGTTACGAAGGCATCCGTTCTCCCAATACCTCTCATCACCTGTCTTCCTCACAGACCTCTTGTAGATCAATCTCGGTGGGTGATTAGCAGTTTCAGATTTAAATGCTAGTGAATTGCTTGTCAGAATCTGCGTTAACACAACTAGAGATTTTAGGACTGCATTTTTAAAGTAATTTCTTACCATCCCCAGTTCCTTGAGATATAAGGAGACAGTGGGAACCAATTGACAATTATGCTCATATCAAAAAGCTGCTACTGATGCATGTATCTCCCTGGGACTGAAGAGCCAGGCTTCATATAAATTATGATGCTTTATTTAAAGCCAGAGCGCTTATTTGCTTTTGTGCCAGCTCTGGGCCCTTTTCATCTGCAGCTCTACTGGGCCCAGGAGAGCACACATTCCTACAGCTCTGCTGGCCACCAGCTGTGTCCCCGTAAATCATAAAACCTCTGAACAAGCCATTCTTTACAAAGGCCAACAGCATTTACTGGAAATGATCACTCTGCTATTATTCCACTTGCTGAAATTTAAAATAGCAATTTACAACAGCAGCTGAAAAACAAGGAACTGCCTCTCTCACTCGTGTGTGTGTGTGTGTGTGTGTGTGTGTGTGTGTGTGTACGTCAACGGGAAGGCTCTGATGTATCTGGCACACAAAGGGGTGTATTTTGTGTGTCCCCTAAGACTCACCGTCTTTGCACATCTAAAAAGGAAATGAGGAACGTGGACGTCAGAGAAGCCAGAGCCAGCCTCGCAACTTAAGGCAATGGGATAAGTGAGGTTTCTGTCACTGGGGACCCTCCCTGCTCACACCTGGAGGTGGCCATGGCCAGCAGGCAGCATGGGAGGTAATTCACACCCTCTGGTAAGTGAAGCCACATAATTATGCCTCAGGTTCAGAATGTAATCGAAAAAAATAAATAAACTGAAGGCTTAAGTCTAATCAAGCTCAGTCTGCAGTCTATTTTACTTCAAGGACTGGACAAGGGAAGAAGAAAGACTCAGAGTGACCGGGGATGGAACGGAACAGCCTAAGCGCCTAGAGAGATGGCTCTGGAGACAGACCCACCAGGCTCAAAGCCCACTGCGTTGCTGCTTCATCCTGAACTACACCTCTCAGAGCCCAGTTTCCCCATCTACAGAGTAGGAATAATATGAATATCAAAGAAGGTGTAATTTGTGGAAAGCAATTAACGGAATATGACACAAAATAGTCACTCAGCAAATGAAACTCTGGCTTTCTCACCTCTGGACTCTTCCTGTAACTGAGGTCCACCCACTGAAGAATGGAGGGAGATGCCAACGTACTAAGGATCCCCCACTGGGAAATACAGCCAGCAGCAAGCAGGGCCTCCTGTGTTGCTTCCAGGGGAAGCAACCTCAGATATGGGCATCTGTACTAATTATCCTGTATTCCTGGTGACCCCGCTTACTGAACATGTGGTGTATCTATCTATCTCTGAGAATCTTAGGGGCTGCAAATTCCAATACTAAGGACTTTTATTACTTGATAAACAACAAGGTCCTACTGTGTAGCACAGAGAACTATATTCAATATCCTATGATAAATCACAATGGAAAAGAATATTTAAAAAAAGAATGTATATATAGATGTAAACCAAATCACTTTGCTGTATACAGAAATTAAAACAACACTGTAAATCAACTATACTTCAAGGTTTTAAGAAAGAACTTTTATTACTTCTATACCTACCACCAGTTTCAACCAATAAAAAGTCATCCTTCCTACCACATCCACCGTTTAAAACAAACGTTTCCTCATTTCAGCACTCAATAGTAAAGCCACTGAGAAATGCAGTTCTAAATCCCTGAAGCCTCCTCTCTGAATTGGGGTAGGGAAACCTCACATCAAGATTTCAGGAACAGCGAACGGAACACCCGACATCTGTCTAAATTACCAAAAAGCAAATTTCAAGGTCCCCGGTACCTCGACAACAGAAACCAGACGGGGGATGCAGATAGAGCTTAAATGCAAACTCATCTTTCCGACCCCAGCTGAGCAGACCAGTTTTCATGACAATGGTCAGAGGCTGCCTTCCCACCCTCCCCCATCCCACATTCCAAAGTTCTTATCTTTCAGGGAAGAAAACAGCCCCACAGAGTTACAAGTATTTCAATAACGTGCTTAGAGACCAGCTCTTTTCTGTAAACAAGCCTAATGAAGCGTGACTAACAGTGCTCTCTCCCAGAGCAGAGCACAGGGAAAAGGGCCTTTGTTAGCACTTACTGGAGCAAGTCATCGTTTTGCTGGAGCAGAACAAAACTTAGCTGGTTATTGATTGACCATCCTCGCTCGGTGTCACTGCTTGGCTGTCTGCTTCTATATACCGTGTGTATAAATACATGTGTTTACGTGGACACAGAGGTGCTCTAGACACACTCCCGCATACACAGTCACGCGCAGCCATCTCGGCTAACTTTGGGTGACATTTCTCTGCAAACCAGATGAAGGATTCAAGGCATCTAACTGAAACCTAATTCCTCTCTGATACCTGTATCTCCTCTAGCCCTTGATATTACCTAACGTTTCTCTCCATGCTGTCAGTACCACCGACCTCAATTCTAGAGCCTGTAAACCGACACTCCCCAAGGACACTTCATTAGTTTCCAAAGTCATATGATTACATCCTAGGGGTGATTGGCTTTTGCTTTTTAATAAATTCCAAACTGCCAGTGTTTCCTTCCCCAATTCACCTACTGATTCTGAAATTTAGCTCCACATGATAAATGCTAAATAGATATATCCCATGACGACTCTAATTCTCTTCTTCAATTAAAGTTTGCCTTAAATGGTATTAATACACGCAACAATGATGTTAGCAGGAATATTTTAAGTTGACCTGGACTTCTTTTTTGGACCAACAAGAATTCGAGTCAAAACTTGCTTTCCTTGCAACTCTGAGCACAAATTTCCGTATAAATTATTGACTGCACTTTGGCCTCCTCTGAAACATTAGCCCCGCGGGCTGATAAGTTCTGACCCCAGGTGGCACATCAAGCCTCTGAGAAGAGGCTGGACCGCTGGAGCTCTGCACTGGGGACTAAGGCGTGAGAGCCAATCGATCAAACGCTCTGACAGCTTTTACAGCCTCTGAGCATTAGGCCCAAGTCAACCTCCAAGACTCCCATTGTTCACAATGATTCTCTTCTTCTCAGGTCTGATGAAGTTAGGGTTAAGTCCAAGGCTTCAGCAGGAGAGAAAGGCTATTGTTAGTAACTCAGTCTTTATCGACTCTGACCTGCAGGGCAGCCAGCTTGAAGTCTTTTCCAGAAAGTAATGCACTGTTAATTGCTGCTCATCATCAGGGTGTGTTTTATACACCTCTTTCCAGGGAAAGAAGACCTGACTCAACATTTCAGCATCCTTCCAGCTTGCCTTGTAATTCTCCCAAGAGTGAAAACATACAACGCAAACGACCAAAATCTGATCTGTACCCACCACAGACCCTGAAATCGCTAATTCTAATACCAACACAAACACGGAATGTTTGGTGGGACAATGCTACCACTTGGCAGTTGGCATATGGAACATTAAGTATTTTTTTTGACGACAAGTAACTGTGTGGATTAGTACCCAGGACAGGAAAACGCTGGATGGAGAAATGAGGTAGAAACGTATTATTTCCTTCTGATGTCCTTTGCTTAAAATAACTAAAGACCTTTTTCAGCTGAAACGGGAAGTTAGATTTGTGAGCAGCTAGCAACAAACTGGATGGCTTCAGGGTGAGGGTACAAAATTCCACTCAGGTTTCCTTTGAGGAATGTAGCACTCGAAAGGGGTTGCAGAATTAGTGGTCCAAAGGCTTTCTCATTTTCTTTGAAAGAAAAACCAGGCAGACCATGTGTTTCTGATCCAAACGGGCCTCCCAGTGGAGGGGGGAGGGGGAGGGGAGGGGAGGGGAGGGGAGGAGAGGGGGAGGGGAGGGGAGGGGGAGGGGAGGGGGAGGGGAGGGGGAGGGGAGGGGGAGGGGGGGAGGCGGGGGCCTGGGAAAGGGCAAGCACTTATGGGACCAGGACAGTCCCTTAAGTGCAGTGGGTGCCCAGACCAGGCATGCCACACAGCAAAGTCCCTCCAAACGTGCTGAAACTGCTGACCAACAGCCTTGGTGCCAAGGAGAAAATCACATGTTGACGTTGTAGAAATCACATTTCTTGGATACAGAAAAACAGAAAATCCAAACGGCTTGGTGTTTTACTTAGCTTTTGATTTAGAGATTTGGGGTCACAAAATCCTATACCATTTAGCCACGAGATAGATTACGCTATTTTATTTAGTATATACTGGTATACGAATCAGTACACAGACATTAGCGCATGTGTTTCCAAGCGAGTGGACAGAAAACCATTTTTCACTGTGTGTCTGATAGTATACTGACTCCAAGGTATGTGAACGTTAATACTAGATTTGATAAGCTTTCCCAAGAGGTGACAGTTAAGAGAACAAAATCTCTTGGTGCACAGGTTACATCTTCTGGTGCCATTCAGTTCAACTCAACTTTAATATTAAAGAAAACTATAATTTTCTAACTCAACCAAGAGTGCAATGGTCAAAGCACATTAAACTCATAAGTATCATGGGCTACCAGGGCCAACGTTTTTGTTTTTTGTAAAGTACTCGAGACAAAACTGCACGCGTAGCCTGTTCTTACATAAAAGGTCTTCCTTGAGTCGTCCTATGTCTCACCACCCAGAAAAAAGCTAGGAAAAGATTCAGAGAAAAATCAACTAAAATATTCAAGTAACTGCTACATATAAAAACAGACTATAAAGTATAAGTCTTGAGTCAATAAGATTAAAGCTGCAAGGGGGCCAAATTGATTACTGAAATGTTTAAGCCTCTAGACACAATGAACTCGAGATTTGCTACTGCATCTTGGTATAGTTGAATTTGGAGTCTCTTCTGAAGCTTCAAAGATGGCAATCCAAAACTAATAAAAGCAGCATTATTTTACACAACAGGCAGTTAACATTTGTGTTACTGTCCCCAGGGCGTAAAGACAGAAAATAAATATAAGAACATTGACTGAGTGCTTTACTATGTGTAGGTCACAAGAAGAAGTGCTTTTACACAGATGACCTCATTTATTTCTCAGCGCTTACATGCCAGGTTCTTTTATTATTACTATTTTACTGGTGAGCAAATTAACGATAAGAAAGTTTAACTGACTGACTTGCCCCCAGTCAGAGATTTGAACACAGGCAGGCTGACACAGGCAGGCATGGCATCTGCACCATGCTCCTAAATGCATTGTACAAGTTTACATAAACATTAAGTTTATTAACAACACAATTTCATGAAGAAGCTACGCATGCATGGACGGGAACCCACAAGGTTACAGCCATGTACGTGCTGATCAGTGGTGAGACTGGAGGTCTGTGCATGCGTCTGGTCCCAGCTCCACGTGAGACACCACATTGGAAGCTTGAAATGAACCATGGTGAGAATATACACTACAGAAAACAGCAAACACTACACATCAGGGTTCCCCTCCTCTCAGCTCCCACCTTCCACCCCAGAGCCAGCGCTTAACTATCTACCAGCATACCAATGCTTAAAACTCTTAATTTGTTGAACTACTCTTCTCTCCTATAACGTGCCGTGTCAGAGAAAACAGTGGTCTGGGAAAAGCACAGAATCTGGAAAGGCTTCTATATTCAATTTATGTTTAACTGCTTAGAAGGTATTATCCATAGTATAAAACCAAGGGATGATTCTAGAACTCACTGTAGACTACAGTTCTAACTTCTTAGGATTTTAGGTGTTGTTTCAAAGGTGTCACAATTCACACCCGCAGACCGGCTTCTGTTTAAGCGTTCACATCTCATCAGTCATCAAGTCGTGCCTATTTTGACTCCTAACTCTCTCCCGACTCCATCCCCTCCTGTTCATCCATACCACTGTCCAGTCAGGCCTTGCTTACCTTTCCACTCACCACTACCTCTCCCCTGCCTCACACCTCAAGGTGCCTTTAAACTTCCCTGGCACACAACAGGTCACTTCATGCTTTGCTCCTACATTTTGCCTGGAGAACCTGGACCTGCCTTAATCTTTGGAGTCTGAGTTCAGGTGCCTGAACTAGGAAGCCCTGAGGCTGCCTGACTGCATCCGTGGATATTTCTATCACAGAACTTACCGTAACATTCAGGATGCCCGATTTTTACCTGCCAACCTCTCAGACTAAGCACCACCTCTTTCAAAGTGCCTGGCAAAGAGCAGGTACTCAATAAGTGGGTTTTTCTTTTAAGGCAAGTGAAACATTAAAATGAGTCAAAGCATAAAAGAACCCTCCTACACTGTTGGTGGGAATGTAAGTTGGTGCAGCCACTATGGAAAACAGTATGGAGGTTCCTCAGACAACTAAAAATAGAATTACCATATGATCCAGCAATCCCACGCCTGGGCATATATCCAGACAAAATTCTAATTCAAAAAGATACATGCACCCCTATGTTGATAGCAGCACTATTCACAGTAGCCAAGACATGAAAACAACCTAAATGTCCATCGACAGATGAATGGACAAAGAAGATGTGGTAGATATACAATGGAATACTATTCATAAAAAGGAACGAAACAACGCCACTTGCAGCAACATGGATGCAACTAGAGATTATTATACTAAGTGAAGTAAGTCAGAAACAGAAAGACAAATAAATACCACTTAATATCACTTATATATAGAATCTAAAATATGACACAAATGAACCTATCTACGAAACAGATACAGACTCACAGACATAGAGAACAGACTTGTGGTTGCCAAGGGGGAGAGGGTTTGGGGAAGGATGGAGTGGGAGTTAGCAGATGTAAGCTATTATATAGAATGGATAAACAACAAGGTCCTACTGTATAGCACAGGGAAGTACATTCAATATCCTATGATAAACCACAATGAAAAAGAATATTTAAAAAAGAATGTATATATATATAACAATCACTTTGCTGTACAGCAGAAATTAACACAACACTGAAAAACACCTATACTTCAATAAAAAATGAATAAAAGCATAAAGGAACCCCCGTATTATAATTATATACACAAATTAAAATATAAAAGCAAAAACCGTGAAGCTGAGCGTCATTCATCACCCGATTCTGATATTTCCTAAGTGAAGGAGCCCATCTCGGTTGATTCTTTCCATTTTCAGATGATGATAATATAGATGTAAACAATTTGGCTTTATTTATCTTCCATTTTTTATTAGAAATTTTTGTGAACTAAGTATAAGTACCTTCATAAGTTAAAGAAACCAGGAACCTTCCTCTGGGATTTCAAGAGCCATCCACTTTTACTGAACTATTACAAAAGCAACTGATGAGGTACATTTGTTGCTCACATGATGCAGACGTACACAGACCGTAACCGACCCAGCCCTGGCAGATCTGGACCGCTGGCCTCTCCCCCTGCTCTTTCCAATTTAACGAACAGTCAGGTCCAACAAATCTCCTCCCAATAGCCTGCTACTGGTTCTTCTCCCAGACTCTGGGCCCCAAAGAGAGATTTGTCATTGCTTAAATAAATTTTACAGATGTAATAGACAGAGGTAATAAAGAAAACAGAGCTTTTATAAAACAAAGTTGACAGAGCAGAAAACTCTCTCTCCATAATGGGACGCACACTGGTGCGTCCGAGGCGGCTTGTGTGTACCAAAGGGAAATAGACAATGAAGCTTAGGAAGCATGAAATGACAGCCTTCTTTGCCTTTCAGGGAACGTAAATTTTATTTGCCGCATGTAAATCTTAAAGCCATGGTTTTCAATCTGCATGTGTGATCACCAGAAATTGATTTCAAGGAGATAATACAATTATTTAACTTACTGCTCAGCAGTGCAAATCCTGGGTTACACATTCATGATCATTACTAGCACAAGACTCAGGTGATGTTTTGAGTGATGTTTTCCAGCTGTTATCCTTGTTGGCACAGATGAGGTCACCTGCCCTTTGGTTAGGGTTACTGAAAATGGGACAGGCACCATTTGTCCTCAACAAGTGGCCTGTGACTTCTACTACGGACTTTCTTGATGCCAAGTGAAATGCAGAATGATGATTTTCTTTCCCAGTGTGCTTTTGGTTATCTCAGGTCTCCCAATAATACAAATAGTTTCTTTAAAAGTGTCACATCTTGGGACCTCCCTCGTGGCGCAATTTAAGACTCCACGCTCCCAATGCAGGGGGCCTGGGTTCGAACCCTAGTCCAGCAACTAGATCCCACATGCATGCCACAACTAAAAGTTCGCATGCCACAACTGAGGAGCCAGCGAGCCACAACTAAGGAGGCTGCCTGCCGCAACTAAGACCCGATGCAACCAAATAAATAAATATTCAAATTTTTTTTAAAAAGTCACATCTTTAGGCTATTAGGAATCATGTGCCTGGCTTCTCATACAAGGAAGGAGACGAACACCAACCACTTCCATATTCTTACCTTCACAATGTAGTAAAGGCACTTCCCCTACCCCCAGAAGATTGGTAACTCATTTTGACTAGTCTCTTCACAACTCAAATGATCAAAACACAAATTGGGTTTGTTGTGTGTGTTTTAATCTGCTCATCAAATTACAGTATTTAATGTTTAATTCTAGTTAATTAAAGTAGCCTAATTTTATGTGAAGGCATATTTTTAAATATAAATCTGGTAAATATACGTAAAGCATGGTGTGCAGGCAAATACTCTACAAAATAGAACTAAAAAAAAAAATTTATAAAAAATTGCTATTCTAAAGTAAAATGGCCATAACAGCAACAATAGAAATGCCAGTAATCAACACACGAGTTAATACAGTCAAGGTAGATGCAGAGGGTATCCTGGGGAGAGAGGATGATAGACATGTAAACTCTCATTTACTTAATGTATTCAATTAGCAATTCAACGGAGAGTAAAAAGTGAATTGCCTGATCGCTGAGTGCATGAGTTATTTAAGATCAATCCTTCAAGATCACTTCTACTCAGGGTGCGTTCATGATCCCAGATGAAAGAAACTAAAAGAAGAAATTTACTGACGTGGGTTTGGGGGCAATAAATATTTACCCATGAAGCACTGTTCCCAATGACACTGCTTCCACACCTCTTCCTGTAGTTTACATTCCACATGATCCACAGGAAAGCTGTCTCTGACAAGCAGTCAAAATGGCCTCCTGGGAACAAGTGTTCGTCCACTGAGGATCCCGAGATGCACACATTCCCTGACCACCGCCATCTCCCTCCTCTCACGGTCACCCGTGTTGGAAGGTCTTGCTGTCAAGACACCTGCTAGCCTGATGCGGCTGTCAGAAAGGACACACTGCCAACATTAACACTGCTCCTGGCAAGTGGAAGAGAACCTACAAGTCCAAGGGTCTTCCTGTCTTCTAGATGGAATCTCACATTTTAGAGAACATTCTGGCAGACGACCGAAGAACACTCCTGTCTTTGCCTAGAACAAATATTACAACGCTGGGGAGTAGACTTTTGTGTGTCTGTTAATTTAACAAGTGCCTTTCATACTGAATATGTTTCAGCACCATTCAAAATGTCTTACGGATATTTACTCATTTAATCCTCCTAACAACCCAATGTGTGTTGGGGGAGGGAGGGTGTAAGGCATACTATATTTATCTCCATTTTACCAATGATGGACTGGGGCATAAAGCAGGCAGTAAGTTACTGCCCAAGGTCACACAGGCAGTAAGCTGTGGAACTGGGAATTGGAACCCAGAGGGTCTGGCTCCAGCCCGTGACAACGACCCAGTAACCCCATGGACACAGAGACAAAGAGGATGAACGTACCCTCCAGGCCCTCGATTCAAGGGGTTTGCCCTTTGCCCTAGTTCGTTTTACACAGTAAGCTTCATCATATCATGTCCTGAATTCCCATAAAATGAATCAAAAACTCATGTAATCTTCAAGCACAAAAGCATCTTGAAGATCACTCTCCTTACAGAGAAGGAAACTGAGGCCCAGAGATGTTAAATGTCTGGTCCCAGGCCCCAGGGCGAAGGAGGACAGAGCCTTCCTTCTCTTACAGTGATCCTCTGCGTCCACACACAAGCACCCAAGGTGAGTGGCAAACAGGATACCAGTCGACAGGCTCTCAGTGCTTCTCCAATGAGCAAGGGGTCCCTTCAGAGCCCATCACACAGCTGAGGGGTCTGACCACCAGCCAGGAGCCGTTGCAGAATTTTGCTGCAGTGAGACTAACACACATCCAAAAGATTAGAAGTTGCTTTGGACGAGAGGGGTCATCAAGAAAAGGCTTCTTTGAGATCTGGGTAAAGAAAGAGCCAGAGCAGTGAACAATAAAACCAAAGTCCCGTGGTACGTGACACGGGAACGAGGGACTCCTCTGTTCATTTAATCAAGCCTAAACACACACACGCACACGCACACACACACTCGTTACCTGCTGATGGAATGATATCAAAAATAACATTACAGGGCTTCCCTGGTGGCGCAGTGGTTGAGAGTCCGCCTGCCGATGCAGGGGACACGGGTTCGTGCCCCGGTCTGGGAGGATCCCACATGTCGCGGAGCGGCTGCCCCGTGAGCCATGGCCATTGAGCCTGCGCGTCCGGAGCCTGCGCTCCGCAACGGGAGAGGCCACGGCGGTGGGAGGCCCGCGTACCGCAAAAAAAAAATAACATTACAAAATAGAGTTTATCTAAACTTGCACCGAGAACCCTTTGTTCTACTTGCTTCATTTTATCACAAGGCTCAAAAGTAACCAACGATGGCTGAAAGGCCAGGGCTGCATCCCCAGGCGTTCTCCATCTTTGCTTTGGGAGATGAGGCATTCTCAGGATGGCAATCAGTCACCACACCTTCCTGGCCTATGGAGATGGTACGTGGGCAAGTCACCTGGCAAGAACGGGTGGACAACACACAATACTTAAACCAAATGGAGTGTTAGTTACAGTCAATTCCATAGGCTTTGCTGTTAAAAATCAAGGTTTCCACCCCAATATTCAGAGCAGCACTACTCACAAGAGCCAGGATATAGAAGCAACCCAAGTGCCCATCATTACTTAGCCATAAAAAAAGAACAAAATTCTGCCATTTGCAGCAACATGGATGGACCCAGAGAAGACTACGCTTAGTGAAATAAGGCAGACGGAGAAAGACAAATGCTGTATATCACTTTTATGTGGAATCTAAAAAATAATACAAATGAATGTATATACAAAACAGAAACAGACTCACAGATACAGAAAACTAGTGGTTACTAAAGGGGAGGGGGCAAGCAAGATAGGGGTATGGGATTAAGAGATACCAACTACTACATATAAAAACAGACATGCAACAAGGATATATTGTATAACACAGGGAATTAGAACCATTATCTTGTAATAACTTTTAATGGAGTATACCCTGTAAAAATACTGAATCATATGCTATCCTCCTGAAACTAATATATTATTATAAAGCGACTATACTTCAGGTAAAAAAAAAAAAAGGAATCAAGGTTCCAATGTTGGGGGAAACACAGGGCATGTTTCTGAGCCTGGGTTCCTGGTTGGAATACAGAGAAATATGTCCATCTCTTCGCACATGCGCACGCACGCACACCCTAGAAGATGGAATATGGGTTTCAAACCCAGGCTTATCAGACTCTAATGTTTTCCCAAACTTGCAGGACGATACAGAGCCACCTGAGTGCTTATTAAAAACACTGGTTCTTACGTCTACTCGTGCCCCAAGCATGTGAGGTGATTCTTAGCAGAGAAACTAAGCTAACAGACTTTAAAGAAAAATGTTCATCATACAAAATAAGATATATATAAACCATGTTGAGTTTTACCAGGAAAGAAATGGGGAATAATGATTTTGATTAATTACTTTCTGACATTCTGGGGTAGGAGGTATTATTCTATTCCTTTGGGAAATGCCACCAAGGAGCCTGGAATGAGGCTGAGAACTTTTTATCTGCCTGAGCCCTTTGACGGGAGTATTAATACAACAGCTTAACTCGATTTAAAGCAAGAATTATTTCGCCATCCACACTAATCTCTTCTGGCAAGAGGCGGAATTCTGCTACGGCCACTCACAAAAGATGACGGAGCCCAGCGAGCCTTTCTTCGAGGGGAATTCCCTCGATGAATATTGGGATGCTCTGAATATTGGGGTGCAAACCTTGATTTTTAATGTTAAAAATAGTAATACAATCTCACTTATTAAGATAAAACGATGTGCTAAAGCACTGGAAATTCTCACACTGGAGAAGCCATCTATTTGCTTTTACTGGGAAGGATCTATAATTAAGAGTGTCCATTTTCACATCTTAGCCTCAAATATTAACATCTTGATGTGCTATATGATTGTGTTCTCTTTTACCAGAGGTCAAGTAAGCAGACAGGTCACTGTGCAGCTAAAATAAATTGTAGCTTAGAGGCAAAACCAATAGCACTGTTACAGGCAGGATGCCTCAGCCAGAGATATAGGCTTACCTGAGGGTAGATGTGGCTGAGGGCAGCTTCTAACTCTACCTACTCACCCTACTTTAGAATTAGAGTTAACCAGTACCCTTCTCACTAAGACCTTTTGTTTTAAAAGGATGAGAGAGAGAGAGAGAGAGAATAGAGTTGAAAAGAAAGGAAGAAAAGAAAAGAGAAAAGAAGCAAACAAGCTTGCCTTTTCTACACTGCTCCACACAAAAACCTCTTGTGAGGTCTTCAAAACTAACAATTCAGCAAAAAGTGACAGAAGAGCAACCACTGAGGCAACGCTTATATGTCCTTTTCAAAAAGCTGCTTTCAGTGAATCAATCTGCAATGTTGTTTCAGTTATTCTCAGAGAGGAAACTTTCTCCCCCCTCCTCTCCTCCTTTGGAAATTTGGTAACCATAGTTTCTGTATCCTGCTGAGACTTGATATGTAGAGCTGTATCCTACCTGCTATTAAGCTGCTGATAGCAGTGTTTCTCTTGCAATTTATGAGCAACGTCAGTTGAAGGCAGAGAGTATTGTACACACTATATTTTCCCAGCTGGAGACCTCCGTGAATGGAAAGCAAAAACATGAATACACACGCACTGTGGGCTTGAGGGAATAAAAAGGCAGGGAAAAAAGTCAGCAGGCTAAAATCAGGTGGGTGGTCCTGATTATAAACCAAGTAGATAATAAAATATTCAAAGGAAGCTCCAACTAAATGGTCAGGAAACAAAGATACACAATATAAAAGCAAAGCCCAGAAAAGTCTTTTTTTTTTCTGCCTGTATGTCTCCCGCTCAATTATTAGATTGGTGACGTGCCAAGACTCACCTGACCACCTGGGGTTTTCAAATAACTTGCCATAACCAAAAGGTCATGCGAAACCACGGAAACAAATCCCATTCCACATTAAATTTCTAACGAGGACTCCAGCCCACAGTGAGTACCACACATCCAATTTCCAACCTTCTCTTCTAAATGCCTCCACTCACACAATACCTCAAGAGTCAAATTTCTCTCTTTGCCCGTAACCCAAAGTATTTTACAAGAAAACAGAAATTGGCTTTTATTTTTGTGATTAAGCAACAGACACACATGCTATCTATCGTCCTCGGGCTCCTTTATCATGGAGTGCACAAAAAAGATAACGGAACTCATGAAGGCCCAATTCTACAGAGAAAGAAAGGATCCAATCGTGATTCCAGAAATTACCCAGAAAAATGATTAAAAAACGGAAAGACAATTTCTTCCCCTAAATACACTACTGAGAAATGACATAAAATACCAGCGATTAGCACCTCGCTAAATAAACTTGATTTCATTCTTCCTCACCTAAATAAAATGTGGAATTGGTTTGTATCAGTTACTGTTAGAATTACAGGGGAAAAGTTTTTATAATAACCATACCGTGCTCTGACCCCTAAATATCGTGATTCAGTTGATCGGGGTTCCAGGACCAGCACTATTTAAAAACACGATTAGTATCCTTCGTTCCATGAAAGTAATCAATCTCAGAAAAATGAATCAAACTATGCCCTCAGTAACAGCAGTAGGCTCGACTGACTGGGAAAACGCAAAAACTGTTTCCAGTACTAAAGGAAAAATGCATACAAAATGAATAACTACAAAAAGCAAAAGGATCACTCACTTATTTTCACTGGAACATAGTTTAAGATTTTTCCCAAGGTAACAGTAGAGCAGATGCTCTATCTAGGTGTTCAATTGTCTTCCTAATCAGAATTTAATGTTTTTGATTCAGACACTCATCTCCCAGTACCAACAATATAAAATAAAAATACCAAGCCTGTTGAATTTATCAAGCCCAGAGCTAAACCAGGAGAAAAGTGATTACCATTTAAATAGCAACATGAAGTTCTTTGAAGAAATAGCCTTTTGATGTTAGCATCTCAAATGCTAAAAGGCAAAAATCTCAGATCTTAACATTGTTCAGAGGAAACCCAGAGAAAACAAATACGTATCCTAAAAGTTCTTTCATCAGAGTGGAGCGCGAACCCAACTCATTTATCATAGGCTTGTATTCAGTACGTGGTGACAGCAGGAAAGTTCTACTAAATTAAGGTGACTTGCTAAGAAAAAACAAGGAAGGGGAAGTACAATGGACTGGCTTCTAAAATGGCAGAAAAAAATATAACATGAGAGACTGAGCACATGCAGTTAATAAATTTCTGGAGACCCCAATATCCAATGAAGGGGATCTAACTCTAGTTTCTACATGTCTCCACACACCCAATCCCCACCATCAACGTGAGCACAGTTTGTGCATCTTTCAAATGGATTCTGCACAAAGTTGGGAATACTTGTCATTATTAAACTCTGTCTCTTAACTCACATGGGAAAGGATATCCTTCTTCTACAAATGACTGCAAATCTCTTACAGATGATTAGAAACACCAGACAGTATGATGTATTATATACATCTCCCACTCTTAATTATCGTGCAATTGATTAACCAGTTGGTAGATTAAACAGGCTGCACATTATTCAGACACTACAAAACATTCATATTTATCTTCCAACCACAAGAGGTGGTCTTAAACGTTACATTTCTAGTCGCTCACACAGTGCTAGGCACGGAACGGATTTCGGGCAATTCTATTGAAGGTTCTTGGCTTTTCACTTTTGCTTGGTTATTTGTTTGTTTGTTTGTTTGTTTTGGTTTTTGGTTTTTTTTTTGGCTGTGTTGGGTCTTTGTTGCTGCGCACGGGCTTTCTTTAGTTGCCGCAAGCAGGGGCTACTCTTCATTGTAGTGCACAGGCTTCTCACTGCAGTGGCTTCTCTTGTTGTGGAGCGCGGGCTCAGCAGTTCTGGCTCGTGGGCTCTAGAGCACAGGCTCAGTAGTTGTGGCTCATGGGCTTAGTTGCTCCGCGGCATGTGGGATCTTCCTGGACCAGGGCTTGAACCCATGTCCCCTGCATTGGCAGGCGGATTCTTAACCTCTGTGCCACCAAGGAAGTCCCTATTTGTTTGTTTTTAATATATTGGTGTATTGATTACTTCCACAAGACCAAATCATGTAAATGAAACAGAATGAAACACAAACCAGACAACAGCCCCAAATTTTAAAAAGACTAGGGTGGGGCGGGGGAGAACAGGAGAGAAGACCATCACCTACAACAAGACTTTTTCTTGGGTTTTGGCTTTCATTTATCCACGATATCCCAAATCATAATCAACGTTTGAGAATTTGCTACATTCTTATCATCAAACGTTCATCTCTGAATAGGCTTTTTATTTCAGACTTATGCAGCACCTAGTTTCCCATTATTTAACTACAAAAAGAGAGAAATTGTTCAATTAAATTACAACACTGACACCTTTTCCTGCTTATTCCATTTTCCTAAATCTTAAAGACTTTTGTCTTCATTATTCATAAGATAGTGAGTGCCTACAAAGCAGGTTTCATTGCTCAGAGGCAAACCAAGTCAATTATAAGAAAATCCACCCACAACTATAATATGGTAATAGGCCATGTTTCCCAAACTTGCCTGATCATAAAACCACCTGTGGAGCTCGGGGTTCCCAACCATTCCTCTGGAGATTCTGGGTAGAGGGGGTCTGTATTTTCACATGTATTCCATGTAAATCTTATCATCAGGCAAAGTTGCCAGACCTCTTTGGGTCTCGTGCTGCATTCAAGGAGCCCACAGTTGAGCACTGAGGTTCCCAAACTGCTGCACATTAGAATCTCCTGAGTTGTCTTTTAAAAACCCTGAAACCTGCCCGAATTTAAATTAAAACCTCTGAGAGTGGGCCCCAAGCACCAGCATGTTCGAATTTCCCCAGGTGACCCCAGTAGACAGCCACATTTGTAAACGAATGATCAACTCTAGTTCACTGGTTCTCAACCCTGAGGGCCCATCAGAAAAGCCTGTAAGAAGTTACAAAGAAACTAACAAACAAAAAAAAAACAATGCCTAGACTCCATCTTCAACCAACTGAGTTAGAATCTTTGGCCATGAGACCTGAGCCATGGCATTTTCCCAAAGCTCCTAAGATGACTCTAATGTGCAGTCTGGGTTGAGAAAAATGTGTCTAGTAGATTCTAAAGTTAATAAAAAGTATTTAAACAACTTAATAAGCTTGTATCCAAACACCTTTTCTCGGCCAAGCACATGACTATGTTTGTCCAGGAGAATAACAAATTCCAAACAAAACAGTGTCTCCTCTTAAAGAGAGTGCAACTCAGCTGGTCAGATAAATAATACACTAAATGAAAGAACAAGAGAATATTGGGACTTTCCTGGAGGTTCAGTGGTTAAGACTTCGCACTCCCAATGAAGGGGGTACAGGTTCGATCCCTGGTTGGGGAACTAAGATCCCACATGCCCTGTGGTGAGAACATTAAAAAGAACGAGAGAATATTACAAACTATCAGTAAGGGCAAACTTTATAGAACTCTGAATACCTAATTGTTGAGAGGGAAATAAAAAAGTTCTTAGTAAGTGCCAGGTCATGTCAGCTAGGTGCCCATACCATTTAAAAGCAGACAGATTCTTTTTTTTAACATCTTTATTGGAGTATAATTGCTTTACAATGGTGTGTTAGTTTCTGCTTTATAACAAAGTGAATCAGTTATACATATACATATGTTCCCATATCTCTTCCCTCTTGCATCTCCCTCCCTCCCACCCTCCCTATCCCACCCCTGTAGGTGGTCACAAAGCACCAAGCTGATCTCCCTGTGCTATGCGGCTGCTTCCCACTAGCTATCTATTTTACGCTTGGTAGTGTATATATGTCCATGCCTCTCTCTCACTTTGTCACAGCTTACCCTTCCTCCTCCCCATATCCTCAAGTCCATTCTCTAGTACGTCTGTGTCTTTATTCCCATCTTACCCCTAGGTTCTTCATGACATTTTATTTTTTCTTAGATTCCATATATATGTGTTAGCATACGGTATTTGTCTTTCTCTTTCTGACTTACTTCACTCTGTATGACAGACTCTAGGTCCATCCACCTCACTACAAATAACTCAATTTCGTTTCTTTTTATGGCTGAGTAATATTCCATTGTATATATGTGCCACATCTTCTTTATCCATTCATCCGATGATGGGCACTTAGGTTGTTTCCATCTCCTGGCTATTGTAAATAGAGCTGCAATGAACATTTTGGTACATGACTCTTTTTGAATTATGGTTTTCTCAGGGTATATGCCCAGTAGTGGGATTGCTGGGTCGTATGGTAGTTCTATTTGTAGTTTTTTAAGGAACCTCCATACTGTTCTCCATAGTGGCTGTACCAATTCATATTCCCACCAGCAGTGCAAGAGTGTTCCCTTTTCTCCACACCCTCTCCAGCATTTATTGTTTCTAGATTTTTTGATGATGGCCACTCTGACCAGTGTGCGATGGTATCTCATTGTAGTTTTGATTTGCATTTCTCTAATGATTAATGATGTTGAGCATTCTTTCATGTGTTTGTTGGCAGTCTGTATATCTTCTTTGGAGAAATGTCTATTTAGGTCTTCTGCCCATTTTTGGATTGGGTTGTTTGTTTTTTTGTTATTGAGCTGCTTGTAAATTTTCGAGATTAATCCTTTGTCAGTTGCTTCATTTGCAAATATTTTCTCCCATTCTGAGGGTTGTCTTTTGGTCTTGTTTATGGTTTCCTTTGCTGTGCAAAAGCTTTGAAGTTTCATTAGGTCCCATTTGTTTATTTTTGTTTTTATTTCCATTTCTCTAGGAGGTGGGTCAAAAAGGATCTTGCTGTGATTTATGTCATACAGTGTTCTGCCTATGTTTTTCTCTAAAAGTTTGATAGTGTCTGGCCTTACATTTAGGTCTTTGATCCATTTTGAGCTTATTTTTGTGTATGGTGTTAGGGAGTGTTCTAATCTCATACTTTTACATGTACCTGTTCAGTTTTCCCAGCACCACTTATTGAAGAGGCTGTCCTTTCTCCACTGTATATTCCTGCCTCCTTTATCAAAGATAAGGTGACCATATGTGCGTGGGTTTATCTCTGGGCTTTCTATCCTGTTCCATTGATCTATCTTTCTGTTTTTGTGCCAGTACCATACTGTCTTGATTACTGTAGCTTTGTAGCATAGTCTGAAGTCAGGAAGTCTGATTCCTCCAGCTCCGTTTTTCGTTCTCAAGATTGTAAAAGCAGACAGATTCTTGATGAAAATTACTAAGGGTGATTTGGAGTCATGGGTTTGAGATAAACGAAGTCTCCTGGAGCCTTCCAACTTGACTGGTTCTTTTATCTTTAAAGAGTGTTTTCCTATAGAAAAACTCTAAAACTCTCTCAATCCAAGTTCCCTTCAACAACCTTAAGGGCTAGTATGCCTGTGGCAGTTTACATAATGTCAACCATACATACAATAATGATACACCTTTTCCATTTTTAAAAAAGGGATTTTATATCTATTAATGTTTTTATACTTACTACATCCATAACCCCATTTTACACATGAGAAAAATAAGTCCTAAGGAGTTTGATGACTTGCTTAAACGTCTCTAGTCTATACTAGGATACACTCCATGAGACTACAGCCAACCTTTACTTAGAAATATCTTTAATCTATCCGTTATTTAAGGAAAATTCATTTACTTAATCATGTTTATGCCCCCCTTCCGAGTGCTGGCTACCACTGCAGGCTTGGAAAACAGCAGTTAGCAAGACAGACTCCATACCTACATACCAAGTGGGACAAGACACATAATAACCAAGCAAGGAGCTACAATTTTAGGTACTAAGTTCTTGAAGAAATAAAGCAGTATAAGGGGTTGAAAAGTAACAGGAGAGAAGTTAGTTTGGGGATGGGAGTCAAGGAATGTTATTCTGGGGAAGTAATATGTAAGCCAAGACAGACATTGAGAGTGGGCCACGCAGAGACCTGGGAGAAGAGGGCTTTGTGCAGAGAGAAAAGGGAGGCAAAAGGCCCTGGGCAGCAAGACGAGGCTCCAGAAGACATGCAGAGTTCTTCTTAATTCAACGTGGCTGCTCTTGGAAGACATACTTGAAGAGTGGTACATATTTATGGAGAACCTAGTGTGTTCTCAACTTTATAGAGGTTGAAGAGATGCCATCAAAGGCTTTTAGTGAGTGCCACTAGAGAAACATAACCAGAACACCTAGTGGCAAGTGCAAACAGTAAATGTTCCATGACCCCAGGAAGGAGAGGTGAAGATAGCACCTGTAAATGAAGCAGGTATTTCTTGTTGGTTTTCTTTTCTGTTGGCTCTCGTTTGTCTTTTTGATCTTAAAATTCCATTTGACTCTTCAAGTTGCAGTTTTAACAAACATTAATGAAATGCATTTTGCAGCAACGAGGACTTTTATCTGGACCACTTTTAAGAGCAGAGAAATAAAGCTACTGTTCTTTTATACTGTCGTGTAAATACAGGCCTTTCTTTGAAGTGTGTAATAAATGGCCATTTTATAATCTATAATACCTGAAATATTTTGTGGCATACCCTCTTAGCACAACAAATCTTTAAAAAAAAAAAAAAACTCAGGAGAGTGTTTAAAGTAGATTGGTTTGTTTAAAAACTGGCTTAGGACTTCCCTGGTGGCGCAGTGGTTAAGAATCTGCCTGCCAACGGGTCCGAGCCCTGGTCCAGGAAGATCCCACATGCTGCGGAGCAACTAAGCCCGTGTGCCACAACTACTGAGCCTGCACTCTAGAGCCTGCGAGCCACAACTACTGAACCCACACTCCACAACTACTGTAGCCTGTGCGCCTAGAGCCCACGCTCCACAACAACAGAAGCCACCGCAATGAGAAAGCCTGTGCACCGCAACTAGAGAAAGCCCGTGTGCAGCAATGAAGACCCAACGCAGCCAAAAATAAATATAAATTTTTTTTTAAAAAGGAGTGATATCTATAAAATTAAAAAGAGAGAGAGAGAGAGAAGCAGCAGCAGAGTGGGATGAAGGAAGGGCCATCAGGGGGTTTCAAAGGTCCTAAAACTACAATTTTCTATTTCTGCATCTAGGTGGCAGGAAATACATGTTTGCTTTCATGTTGTTCTTTATACCTTACACATAGGTTTAAAATAGTATTTTCCATATATTTAACAAAACAAGTTTTTAAAACTGACTGAGCAAGAACTCAGATAGATCATCTTTGCCCACATGCAGCTCTGGCTTATTTCACAATTGTATATAAATGTCTCGTTGGAAGTGTAAGTTTAACATCCTTTCTTCAGTTATTCAGTGTGTTGATGAACATAGGCTGAAGAAAAGGAAAACACCTGAAAATGCAAGGCAAGTAGTGAGTGGAAGCAGTTTTCCCTGAAAAGCCGTGGGATGCCGGGGCTGGCCCTTTCCTGACAACATGGGGCCGGTGGTGTCCTGATCTGCCCAACCTGGCACAGGGGCTTGTGTGGCCCATCTTGGCAACATTTGCTTCCAAGGGGGGCCTTCCGCAGGAAACCAAGGATTAATTTCCCCGAGGCTCAGAGGCAAGAACTTCCAAAAAAGGGAAAAATCAAACTATTACATATCCATGCAAATCAAAATTCACAGACCAGTGGCAGGCAGCCAACGCAACTATTTCAGGTCTGCTCTCCCATCTGCTTGGCCTGTTAACTGTCGGAAAATACAAGCAAATCGCTTCTTCTGCGACTACGTCTCAGTAGGGCTCCTAAAAACCAGACTCCATGATGCAACTTTAATAAGACAGAACAGCTTATTATGATCAATAAAGCACAGTCTTCCTGCAGTTGCAGAGCCAAAAGTGGCTCCAATGCCTCTTCGCTGGACACAGAGCACGAACACCATTCCCACCCACCCCCAGCATCTCGGAAGGCCCGGGGCCAGTAAAGGCTCCCACACCAGGAAGCAGCTCTGTCCCGGTCCCCCTCCACACAAGAACCCAAAGGCCTTCTCATCCTGCAGCTTTTATTAGCCCCAATATACGGTAATTAATTTACTGCAGGCTCTTAATTCATAAATGGATCAAATAAAGCCCCACATGGCTTCTGGCAGCTAACCCTTACTAAATTATGGTGACTAGAAGTTTGTTTAAATGCAGCCCGTAAGTCCAACACGGCCCCCTCAGCTTGTAAAGTTCAATTAGAGAGTTCTTAAGCTCATTGTGTGCCTTAGAGTTTCAAAGAAGGCATTATTCACGCGTCTTCCATTGCCAAAAAAGGAAAGCTGGCATCGATGAAGCAAATTCCTAGAATGTTGATCCAGGCGTTACCAAGAAATGCTAAAACTTCAACCCTCAGTACCCAAACGCCTCCACTTTGGGACAAAATCTCAGTGAACTGTGAAAGACTAAAAGTAATCGAATTAACTATAGAAATCCACATAATAACGAAAGTTCTGACCAAGAGTGTACAAACATAACCACCCACTAGAGTTTCTGTTTCTATGGTCCCCTTATAAGTACCACTGGTGTGTTCCTGTAAAAGTCTAAACAGGCTGAGGGCTTAACCAGGGGCCAGAAAGGACATCATGGAAGTGTCGCCTCCACGACAATGGGCTGTCATCTCAGTTCCCACTCTCGTACCTCCAACTGGTGGGCAAAGCCCGGGTGCGACCTGGTCAAGTTCGAATCTGACTGCATTTGCTGACGTCGCACATTGGTTGCTGGATGTGGGTGTTTTTGTACGCCATCTACTTCAGGCAGGCCTGATAACAGCTCTACTCAGGCGAGTGGGCAAGAACTTTCACTCTGATGCTTCCCTTCCCAGCAGGTAAGTGACCGGACGCCAGTTGGCCTTCCCACGGGAGGTTCTGTGGTTGCCCTCAGATATGAAAACAGATTAGTGTATTTTCCCAAGAGCACACCATTAAGTCAGAAAAGTCCCGGGCAACCAATCTCCTCAACTGTCTGCAAAAGAAGAATCTCTTGCTGCCAGCTCTGTAAATGGCCAGCCTTCCCTACTGTCGTGCAGGAGACTTAGATGAAGAAGCAGGAAAACAATTCCACCGTGAGCTACTGCTATGGGGGTCAAGGCTCTAAATCTCCTTGAAGATGAAAACAAATTAGCAGCTTTGCCTGCCATCAAGCCAGCCCTCTGAAAGAAGGCTTCTTTTCACTCCAGTATTACAAACTATGCTCCTCGAAGATAACACTTTTAGGGATATAAAAATGTTTCCTGCAGCTTACCGCCTGTCGCCTTACTGACTAGACCGGCAGAACCGTGCAAAAGCCGCACAAGATCCCTGTGAGAGCCAGCGTGGGTTTGAGCAACGGGAAGAGGGGACAGGCGGAGGGGGGTGGTTTTAAAGTCATGGGCAAAACTCGTCTCAATACTCTGCAATGACCTCTATGGGAAAAGAATCTGAAGAGTGGACATATGTAGAACTGATACCCCTTGCTGTACAGCAGAAACTAACACAACCCTGTAAATCAACTACACGCTAACAAAAATTTAAAATTAATTAATTAAATAAATAAAGTCATGGGCTTACTTAACCTCCTTTCTCTTCACCATGCATTCACTCAGACAACACTTATTTACTGGCTGCTTACCCATGTGCTTGGCACTAGGGATACAGGCACAAACCAGACAGACAAAAAAATGCCTCACGGTAAGATATGGATGTGATATTTACAATCAACTTTTACAGTCTTTATACTCAATAAAGAAGGTAAGTACCCTTCATTATACAAAAGTAGGTGGACTAAAGGAAAAAGCTCCTTTCTAGGCTGAGAAGAAAAACTTGGAAATGCAAGTAATTGCATGTGCGTTGGTTAGGCGAGCAGAGTGTTTCCAGATACCCCTGGGGCCTGGTTCTACCACAGGACACGGCCAAGGGACCTTGGCTTTCATGAGGTGCCTTCAACACAGCTGTTCTTTGTAGAAGGAAGTGCTTATGAGGTCTGTCTCAACTTCAGAGTCTTAGACGTGCAGATGTTAAAGGGTTAGTCAAAACCAGGGGGATAAGAGTTTTGCTACAAACACTGAAAGGAATTTGTGAAAAACCAGCTTGGTGAACAACTCATGTTGCTAACTGAAGATAAGAAGAACAGAGTTCAAGCCCAAAATAATGATCTGGCCAGGACCCAGAAGGGAGGTGGGTAGAGCTGGGGTTAGGAAAGAATCTGTCCATTCCAAAAGCTACTGAATTTCTTTTGTTTAGATAACGAATAGCCAAACAAAAAAGGCGGTTTGCTGTTTCATTTATATGCCACTGTTTTAAGTTCCCAAACTTAGAGTCTGTCTGAAAACCAAGCGTAACTAAAGCCACATTTGGGGGTGGGGGTGGGGGAATAGGCCAAGTAAGCCATGACAATAATAAATTAAATGACTTGATCTCTCTATAGAAGTGATCGTTATGACAGCACATTCCAAATCACCTGAAGTTATCTCAATTTCAGGCCATGAAATAAAAGGTAGCTACCAAGAAAACCCAACAAAGGAACTTTAGGCTCGTTAAGTTTTCTCATCTGTATAATGGAGATAATATCAGTTACTAAAAAAACAGGAAGATGAGATTTTTTATACAATGGAGAGTGAAACTTTCACCCATTTTCCCCTGAAATGGGTACCCCAAAAGCTGGTAGCCAGGAAATCAGAGAAGGCTCTTCTGGGGAAACTGATCAAAGCAAGAGAAAAGGCAGCTGGGAGACCCCTAGAGAAACCATCCACCCAGACCTCCCTACACCATCAGAAAGGTCCACCCAAGATTGTGAAACCTCAAACTAGCTTCTTAGCATATCATTCACTGTCAGCGAAGGACATCTGAGGAAAATCTCCAACACCGAAGACAGGGGCCAAAGCAAACACAAACAAAAAAAGGAACTTAAGAGAAATTAGAAACAATGCTGCGAGAATAAAAAGAGGGGGAGAAGGGAAGGAAAGAGAGAGGGAGGGTAATTAATACCTTTGGGGAAATGAGCAGACACTGCATTCATGGAACTAGAATAGGAGGCTTTTAAGGAAACAATTCCAGTAACAATAAGAGCTTTTAGAAATGAAAATTCTATGAGAACGGATCTCCTTTTCAATGTAAAAACTGAAATATAAAGTTGAGAAAATCTCCCCAAATCAGAAAACATATAAAAAACCTATTAAGCCAGAGATCTGAAAAAGGAGGGAAAAGATGAGAAAAGTAGAAGATTGATACAGGAGGTTCAACTTCTACATAAAAGGAGCTCCAGAAACAGAGAACATAGAAACAGATTTTACATACTTTCCGAAGAAATACATCTACAAAACTTCCAACCTTACAGGGCCTGAGTTTCCAGTGACAGGACCAAGTACAGTACAACAAATTAAAGAAGAATGTCACTGAGAAATGTCAGAATGCTGGGGACAAGGAAAAGACGAAGGCTTGGGAGTTGGGCGAACAAACAGGTATCAAACAGGACGTCAAATCAGGATGGTGTTGGACTTGTCCAAGACAACACTGGGCGACTCAAAGTTATAGAGCCTTGAGAGAAAATGATTTTAACCAATTCTTCGTGGAGCCACTGTTATCAATCAAGTGAGAGGGTATAAGGAAAACATGTTCAAACGTCAAGATTTCAAAATTTGTACTTCCCATGAACCCCTTCTTAGGAAGCTACTGGGAGACGTGCTTCACCAAAATGAAGGGACAAAAGCAAGAGAGAAGAGTACACAGGCCCAGAAAATAGGGTATCCAACCTAAAGGGCAAATGGAATGAATCTTCAGCATGTACGAGAGAAAGCTCTGATTTTCATACCTCTGCATAAGCCCTGAGCTATCAGTCCAGATCGGAGCAGATCAGAAGACTCTAGAGAGACTGCCCCGAAAGATACAATGTCTAGAAATGCTTGACGTACTGCAACAAATTGAGAGGCAGTTTATAATTCTGGCATGATAGTTTGTGGTGAGTTAGTGATGGGCACATAGAACATTAAGCAAACAAAAAATAAGACAATTGTTACCTCCAGGGAGAAAGCTGGATGAGGAAAGAAGGGTAATCACAGTACATGGCTGTGTTGTGAATAATATATGCATAGTCATGATAACGTTAACACTGGATATTGACCTAATCTGAAATTTCTTGTGGAGGACAGCCTCTATGCTGGCCTCTAAACACCCTGCTTCTTCCTGTTCACATCCTTGTGTGATGCCCTCCCCCAGATTGAGTTTGAGCTGGACCTCCTCACTTCTTATGACTAGAATGGCAGAAGCGAACAGTTGTCATTTCTAACATTTATACAAGGACTCCAGCCCATCTTGGGTTAGCTGTCTCCTGGGTCTTGCTGGGGAAATAAGCTGCCATGCTACGGGCAGCCCTACGGAGAGGCTCGTGGGGCACTGCAGGGAATTAAGGTCAGTTCAACAGCCCCTGAAGAATTAAAAGCCCACCAACAACCAAGTAAGTGAGAAGAGAGGTGGGTCCTGCGGCCCCACTCCGGCCTTCAGTTTACTGTGGCCCCAGTCCCACAGATTGATTGACAGCCTGGGCCAGAAGCACCCAGCTAAGCTGCTCCCAGATCATTGGCCCATGGAAACTAGGAGATAATAAACGTTCACTGTTTTAACTTACTATGTTTTGGAGTAATTTGTTACACAGCTACAGATAACTCATAACTATATTGGGAGGATGGGAGGCAGTAGAAGACATTTTACTGTCTTTTGTGTAGGGAGGGAGGGGAGTAAGAGAGCTGAATCATCTTCTATAATAAGAAGTTAATACAAAAAAACCTAAAATTGAAGAATAAGAAATAGCCACGTAAACAACTGTTTTCAAAATAGAGAGAAAAGTATCAATGAAAAGAGTTGAAAGTAGGGCTTCCCTGGTGGCGCAGTGGTTGAGAGTCCGCCTGCTGATGCAGGGGACACGGGTTCGTGCCCCGGTCCGGGAAGATCCCACACGCCGCAGAGCGGCTGGGCCCGTGAGCCATGGCCGCTGAGCCTGCGCGTCCGGAGCCTGTGCTCCGCTATGGGAGAGGGCACAACGGTGAGAGGCCCGAGTACCGCAAAAAAAAAAAAAAAGAGTTGAAAGTAGTTAGTTGCTTCAGGCAAGGAGGAGCTGGGTGAGGGAAAGGTGGAACAAGAAACTGCTGGGTTTGTTATGGGCCTCAGAGAACTATGTTGCTTTTTAAACTATATACATGTATAATCAGATTAAAAGTTAAAAAGATTTTCTTAGGTCTCCCAAGGCAAAAGAAATAAAAGCAAAAATAAACAAATGGGACGGAATCAAACTTACAAGCTTTTGCATAGAAAAGAAAACTAAACAAAATGAAAAGACAACCTACAGAAAGGGAGAAACTATTTGCAAATGATACAACCGACAAGAGATTAATTTCCAAAATATACAGCTCATACAACTCAATAACAAAAAAACAAACAGCCCAATCAAAAAATGGGCAGAAGACCTAAAGAGACATTTCTCCAAGGAAGACATAAAGATGGCCAATAGGCACATGAAAAGATGCTCAACATCGTTAATTACTAGAGAAATGCAAATCAAAACTACAGTGAGGCACCACCTCACACCAGTCAGAATGGCCATCATGAAAAAGTCTACAAATAACAAATGCTGGAGAGGATGTGGAGAAAAGGGAAGCCTCCTAACACTGTTGGTGGGAACGTGAGCTGGTGTTCTCACTATGGAGAACAGTATAGAGATTCCTTAAAAAACTAAAAATAGAATTGCCATATGATCCAGTAATCCTACTCCTGGACATATATCCAGAGAAAACTCTAATTCAAAAAGATACATGCACACCTATGTTCATAGCAGTGCTATTTACAAAAGCCAAGACATGGAAGCAATCTAAATGTCCATCAACAGGTGAATGGATAGAGAAGATGTAGTGTACACATGGAAAGCGCATCCACACAATGGACTACTACTCAGCCATAAAAAAAGAATGAAATACTGCAATGCCATTTTCAGCAACATGGATGGACCTGGAGATTATCATACTAAGTGAAGTCAGTCAGAAGGAGAATGACAAATATCACATGATATCACTTATATGTGGAATCTAAAATACTACACAAATGAACTTATTTACAAAACAGAAACAGACTCACAGACACAGAAAACAAACTTATGGTTAACAAAGGGGAAAGGGGGTGGGGGAGGGATAAATCAGGAGTTTGGGATTAGCAGATACAAACTACTATACATAAAACAGATAAACAACAAGGTCTACTGTACAGCACAGGGAACTATATTCAATACCCTGTAATAAATCATAATGAAAAAGAATATATATACATATGATATATATACATTATATATATCATATATATATATATAAACTGAATCACTTTGCTGTATGCTAGAAACTAACACAACATTGTAAATCAACTATACTTCAATAATTTAAAAAAAGTGAAAAATTAAACTAAACTACACGTATGTGTTTACTCTCATGCATCCAATCAATTCTCTATTATCACAGCAGTCATCTGGGCATTTTAGGGAGTCTTAACCAGCTGTAGATAGAGCAGAGCTAGAAGCTGTTGGACCTTAAGCAGGCAAATGACCAAGGGCTTGAAACCTGCTAATGAAATTGTGAGGATTCTACCTTTTAGGAATCTTATCAGATAACATCTTCAATGTGCTCATTCTTCCTTGGAGTGTATCAGAGCATAAAATAAATGTCAGCCAAACTCAGACTAGACTCCACTTTATCTGCACAACTGCTAAAAGTTCAATAAACGATCTGAGTAAACAGATTCATCTCTGGAGACTCAGGCCATCGCCACCCGTTCAACAGAACCTGGCACGAACCCAGAGGGTGATTTAAGGGTAATACCATCAAGGCTGTGTCCTAAGAATTCTGTTCCAGATCCTTTAAGTCCGAAATAATTCTGGCAAGAACCCTCTAAGATATTCACGTTCCTTTGCTCCCCAAACTTCAGGTATCTTCAAGAGAGGATGTACTCTAAACCCCACCCCCCATTTTCACACAGGAGGAGAGTGAGACAACACCCCGGTTCTCTTGATACCTGGTCTAGTGCTATTTTCTAGGGTTCTGGTTTTCCCTGGTACCTTGTCAAGCTTCCCTACAAGTCCAAAGGCATTTCTGAACTACATCATATTATTTAGCTTATGTAAAATACATTAGCTTTCACAGTGAACAAGAGCTATTGTAGGAAAAGCTGAAGAAGAAACAAACACTCTCAAAGAACTTCATTAGTTCATTACGTACAGGTACACTTTTATAACAAATGGGGACAGTGGGAAGTGGAAGTTACCATTATTAGTTACAGTCACAGTTTTCCTTTTCCTTTCAACTAGTCTCCCTTTGCTCTTAAGACCAATACCTTCTAGCATCCCCAAAGTAATAGCAATCACACCATTTTGTTTTAATCTGGTTTTTCTCGTGGTTTAGTCACACGTCTTTTCTCAAAAACCATTTGTCTAGTAGCCAACACAAACTGCAACACCAAGAACTCTTGAGGGTTCTGCAACAATACATTTTTAAAAGTCTGCTAAATGGACAGGTATCAGAACCACTGCAGCCAAGAGGAGAATTTTTAATAAAAATATTACAGGTGTTTCTTGCTTGATGCAATTGTGCCCTTCCAGAAAATCTTGATACACAGTATTTTGTAAGAAGTATAAAAATGTTCCTTTTGTTTAGTTATCATGGGGGACTATAAAGGCACATAGCCACTCAACATACTTTTTATACTCAGGTACTGTCACTCTAAATACTTTTCACTATTCAAGTAACCAAAAAATAAAAAAAGAAGTTCATATGCAATAGAAGAAAGGCCTTGGCTGCCTTCTTTGAAAACTGACCCTCTTTTGGGTTCTAATCAATCACATTACGCTTACCAACAGGCCTGGCACTCCTGCTATCCCTTGTCACTTTTCATTCATAATCACAATGAAATAAACAGGGCAATGACACCAAACGCTGAATCCTAACAAGTTGAAGCTACCAGAATTTGCAGAGTGAATGAACAACACAAATTTCGGCTCCCCGACAATTCCCTAACATTCCTTTTTAAACACCAGACTTTTCTTTCTACTTCCCAAAATATGCAAAGGTTTACCCTGAGTAAACGTACCCGAGTGAAGGGTGGCTACCCCTCTGGCAGAGATCTGCATCTCCCTTGGGTGAAATGTAGTGTAAAGCTTGACTCTATTGATCATGGGTGATCAGGGTGGGAGTCAAACGTGAAGAAAAAAAGGGCTTATCGACAAGCCAGAACCCAGACCCCAGAGAATTTGGGTTAGCTGAATGACTCCTCAGAGGAGGGGCTCAGTATGGTCCAGCCCATATCCTTCTGAAACCTTGAGGTGAGGGTATGTGGGCAAGACTGGATTCCTCCCACGCCATCACGGAAGCTACTGGAACTCAGTGGCACTCGATTCTCCTTAAGACTCTACCTTGATTTCCACCCCAGTCATAAATTCCCCAGACTCCATTTTCCTCGCTTTGAGAAAACGCTAACCACAGCCTCAAATACTTAACGGTCACACTCAACATATGTCATGCTTTGTTGAAATTCCATACTTGGAAATGTGCTACTGCAAGAAAATGCAAGGTGGGCTGGTATGACTGATGATATTTACTTTTAGAAGGTATTTAATTCAAAAGCCAGATATAAAGTGAGATGTCCTAGAGGGAATACACTTCAGAGATTCTCTAGTAACTGGCTGAGGGTTTGAGGTTAACAGTCTCCTTCTGAATCACTGAAGATAAATGTTCAGTCAATATAATTTTAAGTAGCTCACTGCATTCTGCTTCTTTGAAAACTGACCCCCCGTTCCCCTAATCGGGTCATCTGTTCCACTACCCACTTAGCACTTAACGTTTTTTAGAACTCCCTGTGAATGTATAATGCCTTTTAGTCCCGCTACCAAGCAGAGGTCTTAAGGAAGAGACAACAACGTGGCACTAGTGCTTTTGCAAAGCAGCCTGTCCCAGTTCTGGTCTACAGACTCCTAACTTGTCTGCCCTTGACTATTCGAAGACTTCTGGAACTCAGAGCTCCTCTCACATGCTTGCTTACTGCAGCCACCCAGGTTCCAGGTTCAGAGAGCACCCAGCCAATGCCCTTGACCCCAATGATGGTTCTTCTGCTCTTCCAGCATCCACCCTCTACAGGTTTGTCTGAACTAGGAAGAATTCCGTATGTATATATTCGAGGTGCTGGTAAGAAGCAGCTCTCTGAGAGCACTGGCTGGAACTGGGTGGCTTTTCATATTCTGGAGAGCTACTAGGTCTTCTCCTGAAGCTGCAGAAAGTGGTGGAAAGCAGTCTTCGTTGGCTCTCTTTAAACAAGTCGGTCTCTGCTGCTACTCAGGCGAAATAAGACACATTAAATGTTCTCCCTAGTCAGCTCTTTCAACTTGACTTCCTTCAAAAGTTGTCTGTCAACGCGGATACCAAGAAGACATCGACATGGCAACATACCAACGGTGCAGATGTACGTGTGAGCCCCTGAAGGGCTGGCGGGAACAGGCTGCCCACTGAGCCAGAAGAACATGTGGTACCGCCTCTGACGCATGGGAAGTGCTGGGCCATTTTTTTTTTTTCTTGTTAGGAAATATGGAGTCGAAAATGACATTTGGGGTATTTTTGTAAAAATATTTGGTGAATATTAAATTTTTTAAAAACATTTCCCTCTATAAGCCGAATTGAGTTCCCACATTTCAGTCAAAACCTCAAACTGACAAGCAAATGTTTATTTGCCTTTTAGCATATTTTTAAAATAATTGGTTATATTCATCCACACATACATCAACAAACACAGACTTAAAACTAGGCAAGGCTGATCATTTTAGGTAGAATCTAGAAATCCAGAAAGGGTACACAGTCACTTTATTTAGACTGTCTGGACCCCAGTTTCTCTAGAAGAATAATAGGGCTAATTACAGGAGTTTTCCACATAAATGAGATGCTAATTACATGGTGTTGGCAGAGCAATGTAAAGTTCCCGGGGCAAAACTGTTTAATTGTTCAGGCCTGCCAAATGTGTCATGTGCCATGTAAAGGAAACAGCCATACTTCTAACACCCGAGGACTGCAATACTATGAAAGTGTCTCAAATATATATTTGAGTCAGAAGGCATCATTAGGAAATGAATATATATGGGTGTGGTGAGTACATGATGGCTCGGTTTACTATTAAGTTAAAAGCAATTATCAAGTGAGCAGTAAGGGTCTTGCCTACCTCATATCACTTTTTATCCACCCCCATCTTGGGTCTCCGGGCCGCTCCAGCAGACTTTGCTGGTTACTCTGTAATCGTGCCCATGAGCCTAATTCCCCCAACTTCACTGAGAACAGCTTTTTTGCAATTTATGTTATTCCTTCTCCCTACACCTTAGTTTGCTTTTTGCCTGGGAAATATTAACCAAGCTTCTCTGAAAACAGAAGGCCTGGGTCCATATGGGAATGCTCTGGTAGGTATTACTTTTCAAAACTACCTGGATAGTTCTTCCTCCTGCTGTGTCTATACACAGAGGCTGCCAAGACAAGGGGCTATGAGAGGAAACGGAATGCTGGGGGCAGGGCAGGGCTGGGGTGCGCCCCAGAAAAATCCGAAAACCGCTGGCGTATGGCAAGTGACAAACTACACGTTATCAACAAATCATGCGGCGCGAAGGTTTTCCTACAAAAATCCTGTCCTTCGCCTGTCCTTATTCTGAAGGAGAAGAACCCAAAAGAAAGATGCTTGCAGAGACAGAAACACAAGTGACTTACATTCCTCCCAATTCAGAATGCATGCTTGACAGGCTAATTTTCTCCCCTGGGTGTTTGAATTCCTCAGATCTAAAAGTCTCTTTAACTTCTTTCACTGGGGGGAAAAAAAGCTGTAACGTCATTCTAGACACAAGCAGGAATGAAATCTGAAGCTCCCTCCATCCAGAGCAAAGGCCTCCACCAGGCAAAGCCCCGGCGGCACGCTCTCTTGGGAACGTCACTTCACGTGCACACCTGCCTTCTCAGGCTGGACCACTCTGATATTTACTACAAGGGGAAAGTCCCATTCCCATTCTGTCTAGGACAGATCCCTGGATATGGGCACTGCAAGCTATGCATTTGACTTACAACCTCATGCCTTTTGTCATCAAAATGTCACTGAGGCCACAGCTGGGAAAGGTAACGGAGGAGGGCACTCCACCGGGCAGTGTGAACCGGTTCAGCATTTTGGGAAAGCGGTTAAGCGGTTAATGTCTTCCAGTGCATTAAAAACGCCTGTGTCCTGGGTTCAGCAATTTTGCTTCTTGAAAACTGATGCTAGCGTAATAATCGCAAGTCCATAAAACAATACAAAAACTTCATGCACAAGGACGCAGTGCCGACAGCTATCTAAGGAGTTGAAGGCAATGTAAAAAGCTGCCATGAGAGGAATTTAAATTTTTTTGCGTCCATTTTATGTAATTTTATATCAATGTAATATGTGTCTTAGAAAGTATTTTAATAACATCAGAAATGCTTATCTTTTAATGTTAAGATTAAAAGGAGAGAAAGGAATATTCAAAAGTATACTACTGAATGATCTCCATTACATTTTTTTAAATAGATATTTAAAAAGTTAAGAAAGAAATCAAATTGAAGTACTTGCCTGAATAGTGAGATCATAGATTTTTTTCTTTCTTTCCCCCAAATGTCTTAAAATGGCCATGTATTTCTTTTATAATCAAAAAATTAAAACCAGACTGAGGATGTAAATGATTGAAGGGAAGAAGCACGCCAAATATTTTGTTTCTCCTTTTTTGTGGAAATAAGTCTAATAACAGCAAGGTTGGAAGTTGAAATACAATAAAAACATTGTCAGATTTTATAATGGCTTTAAAAAAAAAATCAGTGACAAAGTAGATTTCTGGAACTCTGTTTTCCAGATTGTGTAGGCCAAACTTAATTTAAAAGTAGCATATTCCTGAGTAGAAAGCGACACTATTCAAACTTAAACAGGTATCAAGACCATATCCCTTTGTTTTGCGAATTTACTCAACATTCAACAAATATGTATGGCATACGTACTCTGTGCCAGGCGCCGGGGATCCAACAGTGAACAAAACAGATGGGATTTGTGCACTAAGGAAGCTTACAGCATAGTGGGGCTGAAAGGGATGGTTTGTACACAGCAACCCAGCTGAAGCTGATTCAATGACTCCTGCCAAAATCAGACGCTAGACCTATAAAGAATTTCCTAGCATTCCACACTTAAAAATAAAAACGCCAGCTATTACATCACTTTTTACTCCCTCTCTCCAAAGAGCACTTTGAGAGATATACAGGGTCTTTCGAGCAGTGACAGAAATCCAGAACACCCAGGAGGAGGTGTGAAGAGCAAGGGCTCTAGAAGTCCAACCACCATAGATTCAAATTCCCTCACCAGGTGTGCTGCCTTGCACAGGTGAATCCCTTTCTAAGTCTCCTCTTTTAAAACATGATAACACAACATTGTAAATCAACGATACTCCAATAAAAATTTTTTTTAAAAAATAAAATATAATAAGAGTGAGCTCACTTTGGATTTTGTCCTGAGGACTCAAAGAAATTACCCGGCAAGCACGCCCAGCACAGTGCCTGGCACAGAGTAAGTGCTCAACAAGCTTTTCCCTTATCCATAAAACACGCATATTTACACATAAAAACAACAAAGAATCAGGAAAGGACAAAGATGTGAAAGTCTACAAAATGGGGAACTGGGATAAGTGGTAGTGACTGCTAATGAATACAGGGCTTCTTTGAGTGTAAAGAAAATGTTCTAGAATTGTAGTGATGGTTACACAACTCTGAATACACTAAAAAGCCATCAAGTTTTACACTTTAAACAGATGGATTGTATGTTATGTAAATTATAGCTCAAGAAACTGCTATAAAAAATTGTATTTAAAAAAGTCAATGGAATTTTTTTTAAAATTTTTTTGCGGTACGCGGGCCTCTCACTGTTGTGGCCTCTCCCGTTGCGGAGCACAGGCTCCGGACGCGCAGGCTCAGCGGCCATGGCTCACGGGCCCAGACACTCCGCGGCATGTGGGATCTTCCCGGACCGGGGCACGAACCCGTGTCCCCTGCATCGGCAGGCGGACTCTCAACCACTGCGCCACCAGGGAAGCCCCAATGGAATATTTTAAGTCATATTTTAATCCAGATGGGCCAACAGCTATTCTTTGCAACCCATGAGACTGTGTGAATTTTGTAATTAGAAAATAGTATCTTCAGTTCTGAGTCACTATAATATTAAGACTCAGATTTTTTTACCAACTCCTTTACAGGGAAAAGATAAACAAGCACACAGGACAATACCACACAGCCACAAATCTTATAAGACAACTTCTTAAATCTTTCACTATATATACCTTAGTTCGAAGAAAAGTTTAGTTTAAAATGTTTTACATTCTGTATTCACATACAAGACTATATTTAGCTGCAATATCAACCAACCAAAAGGTGAAACAAAATGCCTTTAATACAGTGAGTTTGAAACTTACCACTTCATTACTTAACACCTAATGTCACCACCAAAATACACATACAAATAACACAAAAGAACAAATGTTTGATCCAAAAACATTAAGCTGAATCCTACCTGATAGCAGGTTATTTTTCACAATAACAAGAGGTGAAGTGACTGTCTGTGTTATGGCTTTCCAGCAACGCACAATCACTCATCATATCCAGATTTTGGCCACGTTACCTCATCAGAAAAGCATACAACAGGTCCAAGAAACCATAAAGCAAAACTCAGGAAAATGGCCCAGACAATGCTTCCCTCCTCCCTTCCTGTCTCCTTCAGTCAACACATCTTTATTGAGCGTCTACTATGTGAAGACCTCGCCTCCATTTTTACCTTCTGTATTTTTCTATGAAGCTGCTAACATTAGTTTCAGTACTCTTTAAAAAAAAAATTGTGATATGAGCTTTGTAGTTGTTTATAATATACATCATCAAACCAATTTTAGTTTATTGAAAAAATTTTCACCGTTGTACACAGAATAATCAGAGGTAATTAAGCTGGCATACGGTCCAGCAAACATACGGATCTGATTTTCTATTTGGGCTGCGTTTTGCAGGTGAAAATGAGTAGCACTTGTACACTGTGGAAGGGGCATCCTTTGAGCTGCTCTTCCACCAATGGCGATGAATTTCAAGAAACAATCCATACTTCCATCAGCAACCACCACTGCAAGATGGCCCGGGAAGGTGACGGGGGAGCAAGCGCGCCCAGCACGATACACAAAGTGGAAGTAACTAGTAGTTCTTTCAGCCCCTCAAAACCTCTGTGGAGTTTATGCTGAGGATCAAGGCTGGACCCTTTTTCTCATTAGCTCAGTGATTAAACAACTATGTTCACCTGGCAAACTCACATCCTAGGGGCTGGTTTATCTCCACTGAGCACAGTACTGATAGGGAGCCTGCCCACCAGCCATCTTAAAGTTCCCCATCACTGCACAGTTGTAATCATCACTGGTATGGCAGGTAATGAAATGCAGAAGTGAAAGTGGGCATCTTATTCCCCTTATGAGTCAAAGCTGAACTTATAAGATCACTGGGAACTGTCTCAACAAACAGTAGTGTTTCAATCATTAAAGTACTGCACCAACTCCATGCTCGGTTACTAAAAATACAAAGTAAGCTTGGATTAATACTTAATCTCTTGAATCAAGATTTAAAAAGAACGTTCTCTTTTCAAAAAGATTGGTAAGTAAGTACTGCAGAATAGGAATAACAATACCAAATATTAGATCGGTCGTCAATTATGTAGGATCATTTGCTTTTTAATGAATTAGCTTGAAACCCCCTCTACTGCACAGTTAAACACTATCCTCTTAATGACTTTGGAGATGCAGAAAAATCAGAAGAATTTAAGAACATCTTTGATGGTTTAAAAATCATTTACTTCTCTAATCCAAACATGAATTCTCAAGATCACTTTTCTTTCCTCAGAAAACACACAGAACATCAGGTGAAGGACCTGACATAAACAAGCATTCTTCCTCTCACGCTAGGTGTTTTCTCATAAGTCATCATTTGCACTCCCATCGACCCCTCTGAAAACTCTCAATGTTTTCTGAGTACAATCTTTTATTTGCTACTTTTATCAGCTTTCCTTAATACTCTGGGTTTCTGAACTATTTCAAAAATAACTCAGCAGACCACACAGAGACGAAGTTACAGTGTCTGGCTCACTGGAGAAACAAACTAAGGTCCACCCCACCGTACTAATAAATTAGGACGAGCGGTACACCAGTCAGTTGTGCATTAAGCCCCTCAAAACCTATGTGGAATTCATGGTCAGGATCAAAGCTGAACCCTCTTTCTCATTAGCACAGTCACTAAACAGCTATGCTCACCTGTCACACCACTGCATCTTGACAGACATTATCTACCCTGTAAGGTAAACATGGCAGGTGTCTCTGCCCATGTCATACCTGAGAAAATGAGACAATAATACATGTGACTTCCTTAAAGGGAAAAAGTTGAGCAGCTTGCAAAGGGCCAGGACATCCCCTCTTTCCCCTGAGACAATGGTTCTCATCCTTGCTTACACATTAGAAGCCCCTGGGGACATATGAAAAAACACCAATGGCAGGTCACCAAACCAGACCAAGATGCCAGCCCAGACCATGGAGATACCTGGGAATGGTGCCTGGGCATCCGCATGGTTTAAAAGCTCTCCAGGTGATTCACAGGCACAAAGTGGAGAACCAGTCATCTCTAACCTACAGATGTTTAAAAGGACATCACTATCACTGGCAAACACCGATTTTCTTTCTCTCACTTCCTTTTCTTCGGTGGCTTTGCCTAAGGACAGAATGGCAGAGCTGTGGTAAACAACAGTCATAACAATGAATAATGGACCCAACCAAAACAAGTATGTTCTTGGGGTGGGCAAAAAACAACAACAAAAAAAAACCCAGTAAGAAATAGGATTCAAGAATCAAAAGGAAAACACATTCTCGAAAGCTAAAAAGCAAAGTTCAACACATAGGTATTCACATACATCGCTGTATACACCATGTTTTCTTTCTGTTTTTCCCTCCCCAAAAGAGCAAATTTTCAAACAAATAACTATACACTGGCATGTGTGTCCCAAATGTCAGGAATGAAATGCTAAGGAAATTCCTTCTAACATCTGCAAGTAATTTTGTACAATACGTCATTGCTCCTATGCATTCACCTTAAAGAAGAAAGATCAGAGTAGAATAACTATATATCCAAATGCAGTAATAGTTTTGCTCTACTATTAAGCATGATCTGAAACCCACTAATTATTTCCAGAGGGAACTTCTCTCCTAACACTTTATTCCGAAGCGTAGTTTGGTTCTTAGGCAACCAGGACTTCATGGGCTGGCAGTAATACAAGTGGGAAAGTGTCATTAAAAGAACACTCCTCAAATGAGGAATTCCAAGCATAAGAAACAATTAGGTACCTAGTGGGGATTTCGTATTCCAGTTCTGCTGTTCCTACCACCTTCCAACGAAATCACAAATACACTCAATATTCCCCCAAAGACTGCAGATAGGAGCTTTTAAGACTTCTAGGATCTTAAGACACACACACACACACACACACACACACACACACACACACACACACACACAAGCTTCACATATGCGTGAATGAACATAAATTGGGTCTGTGAAAAACACTACCAGTTATACAATATCTTCAAAACGAAAATACCAAGGAAGAGATTTTATTCAACTCAATCTATAGGACGTTAGTCAAAGGCAACCGACAGTTTTACAAATGCTCTGTTAGGGAAAACTTATACTAGGAACAGCCACAGCTTACTTTCCCTTCACTTCCCCCCAAATCCATCTTTTTTTAGCTCTGCCAAATAAGTGGCTCCAAATGTGTTTGTTCTGTTTCTCTCTTTGTTTTTCCCAAAAGGGAAAAATTAATGGTCAAGTGGGTTTAATTTTTAAATCGGTACAAGAGCTTTAAACACACTGTACCGAAAAAAAAATGCAAACGGAATGCTCTTGAAAATGGTTACACATTAAACACACATCTAATGACCCAGGCCTCTACTAAGGCGAGTTCTTAAATTCTACGGGGGTCAGAAGTTTAGTTTATTCAGCAAGAATAACTCTATTAACAGCTCCGTCTCCTACTTGTCACCACAGTAAATATCCACACACTCCAAATCCTAGAAAATGTGAGGCAATTCAAAGGAGGCTGGAGCTGCTGAGGGCTCCACTGCTGTGCCTCAAAAGCTTCTACAGCAACTGGTCTGCCATAGGAATCAAGGGAAGCCACCCACAGGGATGCACGGATCACAGTGGATCAGAGCAGTTACATCAGACTTAGGAGACGGATTTTCAGAGAACAGGAAGAAAATGGGGAGGGCTTATGTACATCACTCCTAAATAATAATGACGATGAAAGCTCTTTAAGCACATGCCCAGAGTATCAGAATTACTGACCAACTCATGTACTGCTATAGTTTTTAAACACAGATTTTTTTCCCCCCTAAATATTCTCATCTTTTATTAGAGGCCAAGGTTAAAAGGCAAAACCCAGCAGACTCCTAAGCACAGTGAAAAATAACCCAAGCCTTATAGCTGTTCCAGAGCGACAAGCTTTCTGGATTTTTAATTTTTAATTTAATTTTACAACATCTACCATGCAGGAAGGTCACACCGCGGGAACCTGTCCTATCACACGCTGGAATAAATAAAATCATGGCAAGCCTTATACAGATGGGCACCAAGTCATATCTAGGAAAGGGAAGACAGTGTTCCACCCTAAGCAGTCAATTATCCAAGTTACAAGAAAATCTGATTTTTAAGTTGATGGGAATGAACCCTTACTCTTTCCAAATCTTTTTGTTCCTGAAAGTCACCTCTACTAATTAACCTTATTAATGTCTTGATGCCTTTTCTATACTTTTCTCTCCAAGATGCCAGTCTGAAGCTCTTATCCACCACTTCTGCTCTAGGGAAAATCTAAGGGAAGATGCACTGTGTACAACCCACGGGCAATGAGGGAGAAGCCGTCTCCCCGCATGGACCCCTGCCACTGAACAGGGTCTAAACAGGCAAGCAAGACAGGAGAGGTTTAATTCCCGCTCCTCTGACATCAATTCCTCTCAATGTGGTTGCGTAGTTCTGTTTTAAATGGCTTTCCAGTTAAAAGTACAAAGAGGGAGGAGCCCCAAAACCCCCCAAATTTCTAAAACCAAGAGTAAATTTTAACTGTTGCTCAGTTCTATTTAAGCAAATAAGAGAGCTCCCCGTATCTACTGCTTTCATTGCCTTTCTCTGGTCTCTTCTTACATAATTCAATCTTGCTATTTCCTTAATGATGCTATCCACAAAAATTTTAAATCTAATTACCAAATCCATCCTACAAGAAGAGTACATTCAATGTAATATGTAGAATTCAAATATTTTCCCCTTAAGTTTTTTTTTTCCTATCTTGAAACAGCTTGGGCTGTTTTCTGGCTTCTTACCACTATGCTTACACCTGTCACCTGATTTTCAGTCTTCATTTTTATTCTCATTCCCTAGTTTGTCACTGTTCTTAACTATTTTCTCCCAACTATTTCTTCCCCAACAATTACCCCCAATATATTCTCCTTTCCCATCAACTCAGCCTCTTTAGCATATATTTTACGTCCTCTCCTTTGAGTTTCAGCCCTCAATTTTTCCCCTTGATACAGAGGAACCTAAACGATGATTTTGTGTCTCAGATCCTTATTACCCTTATCCTTGCTCTGAACTCCTGTCCCGAAAGACCATGATATTGACAACAGTCATCTCCTTATCCTTGACCAATCCAGCTCAGAGGAAAAAATGTTTCCCCTGTGTTTTTTATTTTCCTTTGGTCCCCTGGTGTACCCTGGGGCATGCTTCTTTCTTATGTGCTCTCCTCTACTCACTCCCCCGTGGAGCAATGCAGCTCTCTCCTTGATATTCAGTTTGTAATTATCTGTTGGCCTCTGTCAAGGACACTGGCCATCTGAAACACACTCTACTTGATGATCATATGAGATGTGAGATGTGGCCAACCACGGTCTGGATCCACTGTCAGTACGACATACACCTGATGTGTATTTCCAATAGCAATGAGACATTCACCCTGATCCATTTCTCTTGCACCTTGGGTTCTCTTGTGACTAATGAATAGCACTTGCCAGAGGGCTTGCTGGGTTAAGGGCCGGGAAGGTGCTATGTTTCCAGGCACAGAAAAGAACTGACTGGCTCAAACGGGGCTTAAGTCTTTGACCTCGGCTTCATTAGCTCTCAGCACAACCAGCCACAGTCACATGACAGCAAGGGCCCCTGCTAAATGCAGGAATCCTGTGTCGATTCAGAAGGGAAAATATAAGCCTCAACAACACGCCGACACCCACACGGAGACAGATCTGTTAGCAAACCAAGAAGGAAATGAACTTGAGATCTATGTCCCATTCTGATTTCCATGACACCTCCTAGGAGAAAGGGTAACTAACCTTCACCCTGCTTCTCACAGGCCTTCCAAGTTAGTGCTTAAAGCGGAAAACCACTTTGAGGGACACCATATTGCTCGTGAATGTAAGAGCAGCCATGAACAAAGAGAGAAACATAGCTCTTATTTCAACAAAAATCGAGAGAGCATAGAAACCACTTTTCTGTCCTCTCTGAACACCACACAGCAAATTCCCCTTACAGGTGGGACACACATACATCATGAGGAAGAGGGCATGGGAAAATAGATGAAAAATAAATTGTATTTACCTTCTTCTGTTTCATGCCACACGATCCCTTCCAAATTCACACTGGTCCCGGGTTCACAGGGCCCAAGACACTCTGGCTCTGTCACTACTCCAACTTCACACGTATTGACACCCACGGAACGAGTCCGAACCAAAAGCTGTTCAACCGGTGCTGCAATATTGGATGAAGATGGGGAAAAGTAGGAGGGCAGAATCTGAGGCGTGAGACTGCTGGAAATCGGCGGCGGTGGTGCTGGCACTGTAAACAGGGGGTCAACCTGAAAGACAGACAGGCTTACTGCAGTGGTGCTGCATGCTCGGAGCTCTTTTCAATGCAATCTGTTTACATCACTTCCAGAATACATCACCATTCCAAATTCCATTTGCAATTATAATACGCTTTGAGTGTTTTAATGGTGCCAAAATACAAAGCAGAATAGAAATAAGCATTTTCGTTTTTCATGACACAAGGTAAACACTGGAGCTCTAGCTTCCTGTGCTATAGACAGGCCTTCAAGGTCCTTCTAAATTCACCAATTAACAACCCTCGGCCTCCACAGATGTGAATGAAATATGCTTTGCCAAAGGAAGACTATTTCCCACTTGTCGTGAAATCGTATTTTCAACACTGCAATATTTTCCAAAGGAGAAACTCTAATAAATACCCAGATAGGCATCACTGGCCATTCAAGTACAGGAGATGGACTAAAATTGTTTGCAAAGTATTTTATAAACCATAATGAATTAAATCACTACTAAAGTAGATTAACTACTCTGCCAAATATATAAAATACATAAATTTGATTACACACACTGAAACACAGAAACTGGATATTATTAGCATGTATTAAGCATCAACTTTTAACTAAGTGTTCTACTGCAAAGTTTGGCAGAATTCATATAAATGGAGAAATAAATACGTGTGCTTAACAGAATCTGAGTTTCTCCAATGCACAAATCTTTTAGTGGTTCAACAAAGATTCCTGATGAGTTTGGACCAAGACTCAGCAGCCCTATGTCTGAAAAGAGACAGCCAAAACAAGATCTTGTGGTACAATAACTCCTTTGCACCCCGATCCTGAGGAGAGCAAGCAAAGGGGTCCTTCACCACAAAAAGTTTAGGAGTCAGGCCATAATGAAACCAAAGACTATGCATGTACTAAGTAGGTAGACGGTCAACAGACTCATTCATTCCTTCCGCCCATTTTAACCATTGTTGTGACTGCTACGGAATAGCTTTGGCCCTGCTGACAGGTTATCAAATGTGAAAAAGCCAAACACACAGCACGTCTGCGCCAGGATTCCACATCACCTATGTCCTCAGGCTGCACAGAGACACCACCTACACACAAGAGATGATACCGTATGTGTTTTATCAGTTGGGCTAACAAATTAGATATGTAAAAAGGACACAGAGAAGGTTGTTCTGGTAAAATGCCATCTTAGTCTGTTTATATATTCTCAGTAAACGTTTGTAAGAAATCAACATTTGGCTACAGACATAATATTATATAGTCTTTGTTCGTCAAAAAAAAAACCCCACACACACAAAAAGAGTGTATTTCAAGAAGTCATATGAGGAAGTGTGCTCCTAGATAAACAGCTGAAGCAGTCATCTGTGTGGGCTCCTTGTTCATATGACTGTAGGAACTATTTCTACAGTTTGCATTTCACTAAAATGATACAGCAACGTTCACATGCCCGAGTGATCCAAGATGCAATAGAACAGCCCTTCATCCAACTGCACACTAAAGAAACTTAATTTCCTGCTCTCAAAGCTGCCATAAAACTCCTTTTGCCCCATGCTTTTTATTGTTCTTCCTTCTTGATCACAGAGCCCAAGAAAGGAAAGCATTTAACAGCCCCAAACCCCAGATCTGGTGATTTATGCTTTTGTGTAAATGCAGTTTAACATGGATCAAAGTTCACACTGATAGTTCCTATTTTAAAACTGAGCTGACAAATGAAGAAAGGGGTTCTGAGGAAGAAAATTTAAGGAGGACAGGGGAAGCCGATGCAACCTTGTAGTCTTTATTACAACTAAAAAATTACGTGAGATTGAAATCACTTTCTAGAATTTAAAAAAGAAAAAAAAAAGACCAAGGAAAATTATAAACCACTATACTGCACATTTTTTTTGAGCATGATTCCCAACAACCTCTTAATCTGTATAGTTAGTTGTCAACTGTAATTTGGTGCTACACATGTAAACTGAAAAGACAAAATGGAACAATATTCTCAAGATATCCTTTATATCCTTGATCGACAGCGTACATGAATTCCAAGAGAACAAATATAGCTTCAGTTAGATACACAAGAAAATGGAATAAAATAAATGAGGTGAGGAGTCTCGGTATCAACTCTCTAATTTTGAATTTCAGGACACCCTGGGGCAACACGTACAACAGAAGTTATAGGGACAGGGTGTGCTGACACCGGGACTTTGGCCCCAGCTCCCACATTAATTAAGCTTGTGACTGGGGAGAGTCATTTAACCTCACGGAGGCCCATGGGCCTCAACTGGAAAATGTGTTCTTTGGCCTTCTAATAGTGATGACGAATCCTCTCACAACAGAATTTCTAGACCAAAGCCCTATTTCAGTATAACTCTGCTTATGAATATATTTGTATAGAGATACACTCACATACTTATTTGGGATATTTATGTAATTTCAAAGATGAAGCTTCTAAGGAATCTAGAAGCTTGATGGGAGAGGCCATGGTATCCTGGGCCTACCAGCAAGTTAACTGTACTTATTTCCATTAACACAATTCAAATGCAATGAAAACAGTTCAGCTGATGACATTTAAAGAAGGGACCTGGGAGCCCTGTGCATGCTTGTTTTAAAATGAGAAAAGTAAGATTCAGAGAAGTTTGACTATAAATATGAACTTAACCATAAACAGCCCCCCAATGTGGTAATAGTCTAAAACTCTTAAACTTGATAGGAGAACTCAATAGGTAATATAGTTTTAAAGGTTCAACTCTTTGACTTGCACAAGTGAATTTCTCTTAGTTTTTCCACTGTACTCACTTCCTCCATGTAGCTCAAAACTCCCATTCCCACAGGTACCCATCATCATCATCATCAGTGAGAGTAGAAAAGGGAACTTTTCTCCCTTGAGATTTCAGGATTTAGAGTGGAGAACAAAGACCTCCCACGTGGTCTACTGGGGGTCCCTCTGCCCCAGTGCTCACCAACTGGAAAACGGGTGGGGAATGATAGCTACTCCCAGAGGCAGGTTTTATTTGGCAGGTATGCTACTTTTAAAAACCTTTTCATTTGTTGACCAACACAAAAAAATTAGGGAAAAGTCTGAATTTCCACTATCTCGTAACATAATAATTGGCTCACATGCTATGCTGGGCCCACCTTCCTCGTGGCATCAGCTGACAGGCCTGAGCTTCCCTCAGCCTGCAGTGACCTACCCAGGCACAAGCAGTGAGTTGGCGTTTCCAGCTTTTCCGAGACGACCACAGAACGTTGGCGGTAGAAGGTCATCTAACCCAACTTACTCATTGTAGACAAAACCGTGGCCCATATCTGTTAGTGTGTGCAAGGGCAATTAAGCATCTCTAGGGGCAGCCCAGGTGAGCACAAAAGAGCCGCATCCTCCAAGCAGGACCTTCACAGAACGGGTTCAACGTACACTAACACTAGAGACAAAAGAGAGGTGAAAGGGAAATAATTCAGAGTGTGGCCATTTCTTCCTACCAGCTAACACCCCCAGTGGGAGAAGTTCCCCTCAAAAAGGTTTTGGTTCTCTTGTGTATCTCATGGTAGCTAATACACAGTCACGTGACACCATACGTCACGCAGGATTTTGAAAGATCTTCAACAGTTACTGTTGCCTTATACAAAAGGTCAACTCCACTGCACCCTGATTTCTCAGTCACTCACTGATCATACACTGAAACGTAATTTCTTCACCCAATGAGGCTCCTTAAGACAGAGAGCAGCAACAGTTCCCATGAGGGAGTCCGGGGAGGAAGCACCATACACTTGGACTTGGGCAGTGATAAACCTCAGGTTGTGCTGGATTCAAATCCTGACCTTGGTGGTACTTGCTTGCATGGGACCCTGAGCAAATGACCTGGCTACTCTAAGGCTCAGTGTCTGGACCTAAGAAATGGGAATAAGAGTAACAATAACCTGCACAGGGTCGTGGTGAAGACGGCCATGAGATAATTCATGCCCAGTGCTTAGCTCAGTAAACAATGACTTTGAAAAAGAAAAAAGAAAGTCCCTGGTCTGATATTACAGTCCTCTAACCCTGCATCCACTTTTACAAAGCTCCTTTTTATATCCTACTATGTTTAACATAAATCTATAATCCTCTCCAAATGCATGGTTAAGGGCGGTTAAAGTGTGTTAAAAGTATAAGAAAAAGGGCTTAACCCTGAGAAGCTCAGCCTGAGGAAATACTGCTCCTTTCATACACTGGCATCTGGCAGCCGTCCACCGGCTTAATCCAACCCCACTTTATAGCCAGCCCTGATAAGTCCTACACTTCTAGAAAATCTCCTTCTACTCGTCTCTAGCTGTACCTCTTTTTTTGTGCACTGCCCTCCCCAAAGTCTCCTTTTATTCACCTCAACTCGATCACATGTCCACCCAATAAATAATTACTAACACACCCGCTGTGTGTCAGGCGCCGCTAGCAAAACAAGAGTGGGCAAGACTGTAGCAGTAATCAACATACAGATCCAGCAAAATTACAAGTGTCGCTGCAGAACCTCATCCAAGGGGCTGTCCATGGTGGCCTGAGCACAAGAAAACAGCATGTAGAAGACAGTGCGGGGCAGGGATCAGTCTCTGGATACGGAATCCATCTCAACCTTTAAGAACCCTTGGCAAGGTGCTTGATCTGTCTGGGACTCAGTGGCTTCATCTGTAAGATGTAAATAACACTTGGCTGCTAAGGTGACTACTACCTGAGATCATTCCAACAACATTAGCCCAGGGCCCAGTACGGAACAGCCCTCAATAAATAAAAGCTATTGCCATTGTCAATATGATTATTATTATTACAAATATACTTGAGACCTGAACTGAAAAGAAAACAATAGGTGGTTTGGCCCTTTTAAAGCCAAATGCTAGGATTTGCTACGTTCAAAGGCAATTCAAGAGAAGCAGTTATAACTACCTTTCTGGAGGGAAGTACCCTAAAATAGTAATCATCAGATATTCCATTTAAACACTGGTGGGGAATTATTAGTCAAATAATACCAATAAATGGAATAAAAGAGCAGAAGAGAGAACTGGCCCGTTTTAGCGATCGTTCCTTTGTCAGAGCTCTTTTCTGTTATCTTGACGGGACACTGATGGAACCAGCTAGAGCCCAAAAGAGGAAAGCAGGAAAGCAGCCATCTCCAGTGGGAAAAAAAAAAAAAAAAGAAAGACCCATAAGTCTAACAGCTGGTGGTGGCAGCCTGTCAAACTGAGGAAGGTTAATGTCAAGAACAGACGCGCGGCAGTCTCTCACTGTTATTTTTGCATGATTATTCCCAGGTGTTGGTGCACGCTGAGCAGTAGCCCGGCTATTTATCACTCGAGAGAGCCTAAGAGTATGGGAGTAGGGGAGCAGAGAGGGGAGAGGGAGGCGGGGAAGAAGAGGTTATTTACACAGATAGCGGCACTTAGGGTGTGTAATCAGAGGACTGGGGGGAAGAAATCTGCAGAGAGATTCTGGCAATATTTTCTCTGTTCACCTTATTTCAAGAGCTTCCTGAGTGCCGATGAGCAAGGAAGGCTGCAAAGCTGGAGCGTGAGTGGCAGCAGCTTTGCATCACGCGAGCACGGACTGTGGCAGCCGCTGATGGGTTTCCAGGACCCACAAACTGACAGCAAGTGAGGAGGGGTCGGCAGGGCACTCCGGCTCCGCTCAGACCCAACAAAGGGACAGTCAGGTGGCTCTGCTGCGGGGAGGGCTAGCGCTGCCAGGCAGAGGGGAAGGAAGTTCACAGCCTGGAGACGGGCAAGCCTCAAGGAAAGATTCCCTCCCACATCCCGTGGCAGGTCTGAACTCCCATTGGGGAGCCTGCCCAGGTTTCTGCCATCTGTTGCCACAAATCTCCACGCTCATCTTGCTCTTAACCCCTCAATCCTGGGATTCTCAGGTCACCAACAACCAGAGCGGGAGTGGTGTTTTATTATTTTGCTCCGAGTCAATATTTTTACCTTCTATGAGCGCGCCAGGGCACAATTACTTAATGCTCACATTTTCTCCATATCCTGGTATTTGGCTGTTTTATGAGATTGCCCACAGTCACCTCTTTAATTTAAAAAGCATCAGACAGAGACTGCACTTCGTGTAGGGGAAATCACAGCTCTTTAAAGGTGACCACTGGCACAGTCCATCACTTTGCATTTTAACTACCCTTTCTGCCTGACATCACTGCTTCATGAGTAGAGCAAGGGAGCTTAAAAAATGGTTTCCTTGACTCTCTCTCGCCCTGTCACAGCTCACCCTTCCCCCTCCCCATATCCTCAAGTCCGTTCTCCAGTAGGTCTGTGTCTTTATTCCTGTCACGGACATATACACACTAACAAACGTAAGGTAGATAGCTAGTGGGAAGTAGCCCCATGGCACAGGGATATCGGCTCGGTGCTTTGTAACTGCCTGGAGGGGTGGGATAGGGAGGGTGGGAGAGCGGGAGACGCAAGAGGGAAGAGATATGGGAGCATATGTATATGTATAACTGATTCACTTTGTTATAAAGCAGAAACTAACACACCATTGTAAAGCAATTATACCCCAATAAAGATGTTAAAAAAAAATGGTTTCCTTAAGCACCCATCTTTTCCCTAAAAGGATTCGTCAAGGGTAAATTTCCATCCCTGTCAGACACAACTGCAACAATTGTATTTCTGTCATTCCTAAGTCTATCTTTCCTACATGTAGTGAAGACTTTTCCATCTAGAACTGTGATCAGGGCAACGCATGCTCTACAACTTGCCGCCACACAACAGGGGCAAACTCTTACTAAGGGCCGACGGTGCACCAGGCCCCCATATGTTGTCTATCTCCTTTGACACTCATTATGTCCCCATTTTATAGAAGCAGAAATTGAAGATCTCGGAGGATGGGCAACTTACCCAAAAAGCTGAAATTCAAGGCCAAACCTCTCTGATTTCCAAGTCCATGGGCTTTCTTGTAAAACCACTAATGACATCAGTAGCTACTGTTTAACACATATAACACAGGAGGGATTATACTGGGCATTGTCCCATTCAGTCCTCACAGGCTATGACTGAAAGTACTTTACAGATGAGGAATAAGAAACTTAAACTTAAAAGGTAACTTAGGGTCAGTGGCTGAGCCAGAATTTGAACCCACATTGGTCAAACGACAAAAGAAACTCTTCTCATTGTAAAAGAGAACACAAGATGTTTGAAACCTACCTCCCCAGGTAATTTCTGACCCTTTTCTGCACGTTAGAAGGCACGCATCTGCTCACTTTTCTCAACACCTAGTTCAGAATGGTGCACCTCGTCGTGTCCAAGCAAATACTGCCATCCCTCCAGAAACCTCAACTAAAAACCTCACGGAAACCAAAGCTCAGGTTTTGTTTTGTTTTGCTTTTACACATCTTTATTGGAGTATAATTGCTTTCCAATGGTGTGTTAGTTTCTGCTGTATAACAAAATGCATCAGCTATACATATACATATATCCCGATAACCCCTCCCTCTTGCGTCTCCCTCCCACCCTCCCTATCCCACCTCTCTAGGTGGTCACGAAGCACCCAGCTGATCTCCCTGTGCTATGCGGCTGCTTCAGGTTTTGTTTTGCTGTTGTTATTGTTTTAAATCATCCGACTCCAAAAGCAACAGCTAGGTACAATGACTGGGAATCATACCATTATTTTCATTTTCTCATCCCCAGGTATAAAAACCAGAGACCGCCGCAAATAAAAAGCCAAAGTACTTTTTAGCTGTTCAAGTGCTTTTAAGAGCTTCTCCGTTGAACGGGTAGGACTCAGCCTGGGGCTGAAACAGGGCTCTGGCCCAGGGGGCCAAGACGGATGCTTTCTTTCCAACCAGGACCTCAGCCATGCTGAAGTCGCAGAATGCCAGCCCAGGGTCTCTGTGGCGCTGCTTGCGGGGGGTGGTCAAGGGAAGGTCCCTGACTATTAGCGTGTCACTCCAGAAGTGACTCCATACGTGCAGGTCACAAGGCAGAGGCACACACGGGCCAGCCACAGGTGTAAAATATATTTTAAACCACAGTGACGATCCTTAACTTCATTCTCTAGCCATGACAATTTTTCAAAGCAAAAGAGAAGGTACTGAGTATGGAAAGACAGTGTAATTCAACTACTCCAGACTCGGTGTCTTAAGTTCTTTGATTGCTGTTTTGAAGCCAAACCAAATTCTCACCTAGAAGGCCCTCCATCAGCTGTGCTGAGTTCCACAGGAAAGCGCTTCCAGTGGAGGTGGAGGGGACATGGGGACGCAGCCTCGGGCACTTTCCACAGCAGTTGTCACATACTTAGCCTCATTTGTGTTCTTTGCAAAAAAAAAAAAGAATCTGTCCTATTGCTGAGCGACAGATCCTTCACCTGTTTTAAAAGTGTCGGTGACATCTTCCACTGTTCAGCAAGCTGGGCATGTTTTAAACAGCAGGAAAGGATCAGTGTTTTCCTATCTTGTTCGTAAGGGTTCTCTGATTTCCTCACATCCTGCCTATTTCCAAAGACACTTAAACACACACGCACACACACACAAAGGAGGCAATGGTAAAAGCTATTTTAAAAAGTCTGTCTTCTTGGATTAATCCTTTTCACAAGTCTCTTTACTTTGTATAAAGTTAAACTCCTGAAGAGTTCCACACAAATCCCATTTCTTTCAATTAGATCTGGCCCCCAATCCTAACAGTGAAACTTTTAAAAAAAAGGAGGCCCAGAGGTAAAACTCCGAATTTTTAACTCTGCATTTTGCTTCACGTGGGTGCACCTGTATCAGCAAGGAAATCAATTTCAAAATCCCTGACTACTGGGTATCTTCGTAGATACTGGCCATCAGTGTACTGCCTGTCTTTGCACGACCCCAATTTCCCCTTGAAATTAGGGAAAGGTTGGAGGCCTATCATCCTCAACCATCTCTGGACACAGATATGATTTAAAGAAGGGAAAAAGGAAGGGAAAAGAACGAAAGAGAAGGCTGTTTGGGGAAAAAAAGAAAAATCACCTTATTCCTAATCCTCTCAACTAACAGCACTTCTTTTCTTTATAGTAGAGAATCTCACCTGCAACCACCTAAAAGGAATATTTTCGACACTTAAATTATGGACACAATACATGCTGGTCATAACAAGTTCAAACAAGGAAGTGCCTGAGTCGCGCCTTATGGGAACTAAGACTGCACTTCGGGAAGGGTCAAAGCCCCGCTTTCCACAGCAGGGTGGGCCAGCCACGGAAGGAAGCAGCTGTGACATCCTGCCCAGCATACTATCTTGGTACCATTCCCTCCCTGCAAAACCTGAACGCTGCTCACATAAATTCAGGTCTAAGATGCTCAGTCTGCATCATCAACATCTTATCCCTCATCCTTCCATAACTTCCAAACACTGATTCAAAACAGCCATCACTCTCTTAACGCAAGCTTTGAAATTTTAATTTCATATCAAACAACTAAGTAAAGCTCTCCATAGTTCATCACAGAGATGGACGATTACAGAACGAAAGAAAATCACGAAGCTCCCCCACCCACCTCCATACCTGTCTTCAAGGACACCCTGGAGACACTCACATTCATTCTTTTTTTTTTTTATCCTTTTCTGGATTTTTTTTTTTTTTTTTTACGTTCATTCTTATTTCAGCTCTACTGAAAGGCAAGAGTGGGCTTTCTCATCTGATTTTATAAACTAAGGAAACTAAAGTCTTAAGAGGTAAGCTACCTCACAAGGTCAGGAGCAAAAGAAGAGACCACAGGCTATCCCAGTGAGGGCTGCCATGCCCTCTACCAAGCTTTGTACCATTACTGAAACTTTTAAAGTTCTCTTCTCACAGAACCCTCCCAAACCCCGACAAAAAAGCCGCCCACAGGCCCAGAATTCTGTTTTCCCTCCCGAGAACAGAAGGAAAAGTCAGACTTTAAAAGTCAACAGGTCATTCTCCAGGGAGATCCTCTCTTCTAACAGTTTCTTATGCATCCTTCTAGAAACTTAATCCGTATAAAAAAATGCGGGGCAATGGGGAGGGATCGATTTTCATTTTATAGCCTTCTATGCTTGCATGAATTTTAACATGAATATGGACTACTTTCAAAATTCTTTTAAAACTAGTTTTTAATAAAAAAGATGCTAAGCCATTCCACTTTAGAATAAAAGGAAACAAATGCTAATGCAGAAGGGAGAAGGCACGTGATTGAGACTATTTCAACTCCTTGTGCAGAGGTCCTGAAATCAACAAGCCAACGTGTTACTGCGTGGGACCTAGTGTGTGTCATGGGAGATGGTGTACTGACCCTGTGTCCTCCTCTTTACAAGGGCTGCTGATTAAAGCCCCCTCACCAGTGGGGAAGTCGTTCACTCATCGTGGTGGCCAAGTGCCACCACGTACCAAGCATTGCTCCGTGAGCCCTAGGGGGCCCCGAGGACGCTGGGGAGACCAACAGTGGCTGCAGAGCAGTGTAGGGTCAGGGCTGCGGTGGTCAGTCAGGCCCAGGGCACTGTGGGAGCACCAAGGGGTGGGGCAGGGAGTGTTCAAGGTGGATCTGAAGGAACTGCAGGACTGAGCCTGGGGAAGGGCGGGAGGTGTGGGCAGAGCTGAGCCATGCTGGACGGCACAGTCGGTTAAGGGGCTTAGGGGGTCAGGAAAAAGATGGAACATTAAGGATGGAGAAACAGACAGCTCGTGAAGAGCCCAGGTCAGGATAAGAATTTGGGGGGTGACTGCCAAGTTAGCAGAGAGCGGTGAGCATATGAAAGTGGGGGCATGGGAGGATGGACAGTTTCTGTGGTAAAAAGGAAGCTGTGTGAGGGGGTTGAAACTGGAGGAAAGGAGGACAGTTAGGAAGCTACTAGAGTCACCCACGGAAGAGGGTGCGGCCGTGGAGAGGGTCGGGGGAGAGGCCACGCTCTGCAAGGTGGGGAAGCGGGGAGGCTCGAGGACCAGTTCCAGGTTTCTGTTTCAGGGGCTCAGGGCGTCACTCCCTGGGATGGGAAGGATGGGCGGAGGGTGGAGAGGCGATGTCTATCACGCGGATGGACAGAACGGTGTGGAGCTCCAGAGAATTACCTAGACTAGAGAGGAGTCACTGGCAGAGAGAAAGTGGTGAAGCCAGCAGAGAGGACGAGACGGCTCAGGGGAAATGTGAAAAGTACGAAGAGAAGGGCCAGAACCCTGCAGGCTCCAACACTGATGGGGCAGAAAGAGAGCAGGCGGCGTGTCTGTTGAGGTCACAGCAAACCAGGGGAGAGCTGAGTGACCAAAACCAAAGAAGAGAGGGTCCAAGGTCACCATGGTCTCGGAGGTCTGGTGGCCAACACCAAAGAGCAGTCAAGGGGAGACAGTGCCCACCCTTGGGGAGCTGGCTTGGGCCTCGCGCCCCCATCTACCAGAAGAGCAAGACTGCTAGTTTTTTAATAGCAAGCCCTTAAATTCACCCTAACAGCCGCTGGCAGCCCCACAGTGTGGGCCCTATACCTCTCTGGAACCTTCCGTTTCAATCCAGGTGAAGAAATAATGACTCAACACCATGACTGCAGCCACCATGACTGCAGATCAGATGACTTGATCTGCGAGAACCCAGATTTCATCCCCAAATGCCAGCTCCTACCGCCATCTCTGCGTGTCACTGGCAGCCAAGATGATGATGAGACCTTCACTTCAGGAGGCTGTTATCACAAAACCGGTGGGCGTTCTGAGTATGCTTTTTCAGACTGCCCCCACCTGACCCTGCCCTTCCCCAAACGATGTCCTGAAGGGTTCAAGGCACCTCCCCTTGAGAATCAGCGCCAGACCCTAAGTAGAGGTAAACTCGCTTGCCTTCCCTTCTATCTTCCTACTCTGGTACCTTTAAAAACACGTCCCCTCGTTGCCTACATTCCTGCTCCCAGCCTGCAAGTCCCAGTTCCCCCAATGTGAACACCCTGCCTTGCCAGTCTCTGGGCAACGATCCTTTACAGAGGAAGAATATCAGGAACAGTGTACCCTGCCTGGGATGTCTTTAGTTCAAGGGGCAGCAAACAAACGCCACTGGGCCAAATCTGGCCCACTGCCAATTTTTTGTACCGCCCACAAGCTAAGCATGTTTTTTAAAAATGAAATGTTACAATCAATTTAATGATGACAACCACTAACTCTGAACCCATATGAAGTGAAATGTTACCACCTCCCCCATAAAAAGAGAATTCCATTCTTCTCATTAGTAGACCTGTATTACAAACGAATTGTACTCAATTACTATCATTAGATTTTAATTTTCATCAATTAAAAAAACATCTGTAGAGATTGTTTCCTTCCCTCATCATGTAAGGACCTACATATTATCCATGATTTTGCATCTGGGCCCACATGGTTAAAACAGGTACTATGCGCCCTTTACAGAAAAAGTTTGCTGGCCCCTGCTCTGGGTTAATGGGAAATGTTGGTCCTTTCAATAGCTCACTTAGGTTCACCGGTGGACTCCAATGAATGTTACCAGGGAGAGGGAAAAGGGATGAGATGGGGGGTGCTGGAAAAGATCAGGAAGGAAGGGAAAAAGGGAAGCAGGAAGAAGTACAGGAATAAGGAGTAAGCGTATAGATTCATTTCTGAATGAGGGAAAAAGAAAAAAAAATTAATATACTACTATGCTTAGCTTTCCCATCAAAAATCAGGAGTCATAACCCACAGAAGAGACACAGGAGGTACACTTCAATTCTAACTTAAGCAGTCATGACTTTAAAAACTCAATAAATATTTATTGAACATCTCTTTATTATGACAGCTTGGCACTAACATAACGATAACCAAGACAGCCAAGATCCCTCCCTGCACAGAGCTTACACACAAGTCAAGTTTTTTGAAATAACAACACTGTTGATCAATTATACCTCTCTATTCCAGTAGAGGAATCTTAAGCATCCTGTGTAACTGCAATGTGTTTTGGGTCATATTTTTAATCTTGAAAACCAGGATATTTTATCTTAATTTTCACTGGCTTAAGCCAGTGAATGAGATGAAATTATGATTCTCAAATACATTTGGTTGGGAGCTAGAAATGAATCAAGCGATCCCAAAAACTTGGGTTCTTTTATCCAGAAGTCTAGTCATAAATGGGACAACTAGGATCATCAGTTCCAGAAGCCACTTCTCACAGAGGATCACAACGGACAGGTCAACGTCTCATGCCAAGTGTCCCACTAACACTTCTAAACTGAGTAAGAGCGTGTGTGTCACAAATAAGTCTCTGTGTTTGACTCTCAGATCACTTACGTACTAGCTGCATCATCTTACAATTTCACTTAACTCTGCTAAGCCTCAGTTTCCTCACCTATAAAGTGGGGATTGCAGTGTATAATGTTACCAATTTGCAATTAATGTAATGTACACATGAAATGAGGTCACCCAAATCAAGCCCTTATCATCCTCATCCTGTAGTAAGCGCTCAGACAACATGAGCGGCCCCTGTCATCCACACACAGTTTCCACCAAAACCACAAAAGCAACGTTTTCAGAACTTATTCAGTGTGTCACATGGCTAAACCAACACATTAAAAACCTGCTCCTATGGTCTCTGGAAACCAGAGGAAGGTTTTTCAAATGAAATGAAAAACATCAAAATATCTGGAGATAAATCTATAATCAAACATTTACAGTTACTTAGAATCGGGTATATGATTTGATTTGATTTGGGAGAAACAATGATTTTTCCTCTTCCAGAAACTGGTGTCCTGGGAGGAATCTTAAGTCTAATAATGAAATCAGGATTAGCGTCCACAAAATGGCATTAAGAATGCTTGCCTTAGCTATTTCATAGGGGTACTTCAAGAATCAAACTAAATTGAAAACGGTCTCAAAAGAAAGCACAAATATAAATTTTAAAAAGTATACTATCACACTCACTAATCCAGTTAGTTACTCTCTGGTGTCGAAAAGCAATGAAGGCTAGCAGAGGGTGGGAGACAGGGTCACACTATCTTAGCAACCGTATTTCCAGAATATTTAATTTTACCATGTGTCTTATTTCAGGATACATTTTAGATGGCTACAACAAATTACTAAGCCTAATTTTCAGGGGCAATTCACTCAATCTCATACCTACCAAAGAGTACCTACTCTAAATCCTGTTCGCATAGAACCATAAGAGATCGGCTCCAAAATAAACAGGTAGCCGCACTTTTTAGTGGATATGTAACCAATGAATAAGAAATTCGTGTATGATGCATCCCCCAAAACAAAGCAAATGATGGAGGACATATTCTATACACGAATACCAAAAATTAAGCACCCTGTGGGCGATGGAACTTTCCATATTTATATTAAAATGTATATTTCTAGTACTCTATCCCTTAATAGTACAGTAAATTCCAGTCAGTTGCTAAACACCTGCAAAGAGAGTTAGCATTAGACTAAGCTAAATTTAAATCTAGTTGATTTGAATTATGATTTAAATCATCAGTCAAGAAGAACTGGTATCTTTTTAAAATTAAAAAGCGCATACTTATTTTTGCCATAATGGTAATAAGCTTCATAAAACTCAGATACTATACATATACTGCTTTTTAAAAAAATTATTTAAATATGGTATCAAAAATCTTTAAAATATTCCAATTATTTTTAATATTAACATATAGCTCTTACATATGCATACATATTTTATATGCGCAAAAAGACTCAACACCTCTTAATAGATTTTTTTGTATTTTACAGCTACATGAGAAACTCTAATACTATTCCTTTATATATCAAAACTAAATGAAGCATCTGTTTACATCACTGAAAGACTATCTTCTCTAAGTTAATCACGAATTTTTCCCACAGAGCATTAAAATCTCATAGTCATAACCAAAATAACTTAAATTGTTTTGTTTAATTTTTTTTAAAGGGCATTTCCGTAAAATAGATAATCAACAAGGACCTACTGTATAGCACAGGAAATGCTTACTCAACACTCTGTAATACCCTAAAAGGGAAAAGAATCTGAAAAAGAATAGATATATGTATAACCAAATCACTTTGTTGTACACCTGAAACTAATACACATTGTAAATCAACTATACTCCAATATAAAGTAAAAATTAATAAAAATAAAAAGGGCATTTTCTTCAACGGCAAATCATTTTAAGATAAGCAGCTTATTAATCATCTTTATTCTTCAATGCTAACACTTATCAAAAGTGAGGACATGGGCTTCCCTGGTGGCGCAGTGGTTGAGAGTCCGCCTGCCGATGCAGGGGACACGGGTTCGTGCCCCGGTCCGGGAAGATCCCACATGCCGCGGAGCGGCTGGGCCCGTGAGCCATGGCCGCTGAGCCTGCTCATCTGGAGCCTGTGCTCCGCAACGCGAGAGGCCACAACAGGGAGAGGCCCCCAAAACGCAAAAACAAAAAAAAGTCAGGACTCAAGTAAGAAACTAAACTGGAGAAAACAGTTTTATGTACATAAAATATCAAATAGTGTATAAAAAGCACATCTATCAAACAGTTGTTTTAACCAACCACTTTAAATATCTTTAGTAATAACTGAAACACTTTGATATCTTATGTGACTTCTGTTTTGTTTTAGTGGGGTGGGCTGGGGGAATTTGTTTAGGATAGATCTGGTATTAAGTGTGTTCTTCACGCCTTCTTATATTCTAGAACTCTGGTAACTCTTTAAACTCTAACAATTTATTAACAAAACCTCTGCTCCTGGGACTTTCCTGGTGACACAGTGGTTAAGAATCCACCTGCCAATTCAGGGGACACGGGTTCAAGCCCTGGTCCGGGAAGATCCCACATGCCGCGGAGTAACTAAGCCCGTGCACCGCAACTACTGAAGCCCACGCGCCTAGAGCCCGTGCTCCACAACAAAAGCCACTGCAATGAGAAGCCCACACCCCACAACAGAGCAGCCCCCGCTTGCAGCAACTAGAGAAAGCCCACACGCAGCAAGGAAGACCAATGCAGCCAAAAATTAATTTAAAAAAACTCTCCTCCCAATCTTTACCACATAATTTTATTCTGAATAAAAACTGTAGTTTGATAAAATATTTAACCTCTGACACACCTTAAGCCGACATAACTGTCTCTTAAAAGCAGTGGTTTTAAAAACCAGTTTTTAAAAAGCCAGTTCTTAAAATCACAAATAATTATAAATACTCCTTTGAAATCTAATATTTCATCTCAACATTTAAGTGAAGATTAATTAACTAATGTTAACAAAAAGATTTTAAGGGGCTCTGGAATAACACAGCCCCCAAGGATATGTAAAGCTATGGTAGAAATTAGTCTTCCTTTTTTTTTAGTTTTATAGATGAGGAAAGTTAGCTCAAGGACACAGGAGTTTATAGCAGAACAAAGGCCCAAGACTCAGCAGAGGTTCCCCATCTAAGCTCCTTGTGCACATGCAACGTGCAACTTGGTTTCACCCCTGCAGAGCCCAGGACTCTGGGCAGAGAGGGGACTCTGGGTGTGTGTTGGGCCAGTGAAGTGTTGCCATATGGGCAGTGAAGGAGGACAACAGATATGATTTCTGTGGCAGTTACCTCTTCCCCTAGTAAAAGCTTCTTGCTTCCTCCTGCCCTTGTACAGAGCGCAGTCATACCGCGAGGCATGGGGCCAACACACACTGTGACTGCACAGTGACAGTGCAATCTCACAGCTCTAGATGGCCGACCCCCGCCATGTCACAATCTGAGCAGAGGCACACATTCTGAGGACTTCTTCCCCAGCGGCCTCTTCCCTTCTTCTTCCAGAGTGTCACAGCTCCAACAGGCATGGTCCCACTCCATTCCCCTAGGCGTGAGTACCTAAGGCGAAAACACAACCTGGGACCCCAACCTGTACATCTTCCCACTGACAGCAGGTTATCTTTCTCTGCCTATCATTCTCCAAGGGCCTGGTGAGAGGAACAAACACATTCTCTTTCTCATGCGTTAGAAAGTCTAATATTTTGTCAAACAGAAATGAAAAATAAACCTAATCTAAGCTGTCACAGAATCGCGAGATGCCTCTGGCAGTTCTATCAAAGTATGAAGACACGTCGGGATGCTTTGAAGAAATGAAACTGCAGTTTATCAAGTGTGATTTATAAGCAACACTGATGTAGCTGGTAGATAACACTGCTGTCTAATCATTAGTAGTCAGACAACAGCCATGTGAACACATCAATTATGGGCCACTGCCAAAAGCCCTTGAGATCCTGGAGATTAACAGCCAATCCTCTGTTTTACAAGCTAACATCAAAAAGAATATTAATAAGAGGAGGGGCAATGTGAGAGCTTGTCAGAGTAATTCAGCCACTAAAACAAGGCACTTTTTTCCCTTCTCCTCTCTGTCGAATTGGCCCAAGGAAGTAGCTGGCATCAGCTACAAAGTGCAAAGCTGCCAATTTCTTGGGAAATGTTTTTCACTAACATATGGGAACTTGTAAGGGTCTGTAAAATAGCTATTTCGTGAAGAAAGGCAGGCAAGCCCTCATGTCCCTTTTTTAAGTACTGGAATGAAACAAATGGGGTCACTGTGGAATTAGTGAATTATTTTTAAATTATTAACAGTATGCATGGAGAAGTATCCATTGACTTTGTCTCTACCCAGTCAGAAATTTTGTAAAACCTCACATTATTCTTCTACTTCCACCAGCCAACAAAATTTAATTAACTAAGAGAAACAACTAGTACTACCCTGCGCATTAATGAGCTGCTTCAAATCAACATGGTTCTGACCAAAGTAGGACAAAAATCAAAATGTGTGGTCTCTAAGTACTTAAATTCCTTCTTTCCAGCTATCTCAGGAAGAGAGATATAAACCCCACTGATATTTCTGCAGTTAGAATTAAGCCAGCTCTCACAGCCCACACATAGAAAGCATTTGCAAAAATATATGTCACAGGCACAGCACTGATTTCATTTACATTGCTTTTAACATACACACCAGTGAGGACTGCTACATCTTTGTAAATGATCAGGTTAAACCAAATAGTTGGCAACTAAGGGTTTAGTGGGGTTCCAGCAGGCTTCCTAATACAAGAACATAAGCCACACTACAAAATGCATGGCCTGGGTTTCCCCTGCCACTGAGAGATCTGTTTGCATTTTTATTTGTTAAACACTCTATATTTACAGAGTGTTTTCCTAATATTTCATTTGCTGCTTATCATTTCAAAATCAGCACGGGGTGGTAGGAAAAATCATTAGGGGAGGAAAGAGAAGTATGGGGTCCCTGTCACTTCTTAGGAGTCAAGCTATTTGGCCCCTAAGTAAGTTACTTAATTCAAGGGCTTGCTGACAAGCAATTGTTAAATCAAAGATTCTTTACCTGGGGTTCAAAGACTTTGTGGAGTCTGAGAAACCCTGTAATTACAGAAGCAAAGGTTTATGTTTGCACATAGGCACACTTTCTTCTTTTTTTTTTTCCCAGAGAGAGAGTCCATAGATGCTCAATAAAATCATAACCTAGAATAGTCTTAAGAAGCATGGACCTAGTGTAAAGTCAAGGGCAAGAGCCATCCTTCTATTTCGTTATAGTGCATCCTCAATACATGTTTGCAAAGGTAAAGGCACTGCATTAGTTTCTTCACCTATAAAACCAGAACTGTAACATGTTCTCTGACGACCTTCGAAGGCTGTCATAAAAACCTACAGGATATGGCTTTAGAAGTACTTAAACATAATTGAAGGTATTAATAAATTCAACAAACATTCCTTGGGCAGCAAGATGCTAGGCGCTGTACAAAGACTAATAATTATTGATTGCATTTTTGATATTAGAAAGGAAATAGCCTTCTGAGTAAATAATGCACCTGGGAAACTTACTAGGGGGGGTAGGGGGGTGTCCTCAGAAAAAGAAACTATTCCCCGGCTTTATTGATGCTGCATTAGAAGCTCACTCCAAAAGATGTTACAGTTTTCAGTTATGGGCATCATCATCTTTTTTTTCACCTGTGATTCTGAGATTTCTTTTCTCTAGCAGTTTTCCAGCCAAAGCTCTCTTATTGTCAGAAACTCTAGAACTCGTAGTAACTAACCACAACTGTGCCCTGGCCACCTAACACAGCAACACTGGAAGAGAAGAAAAAGTCTTTCACAAGAAACACATAGAGTCTCAGTCTATTAAATGTATATTTGCAAGTGCATTTATTTTGAAAAATATATTTTAATAACATGTTGAGTTTAACAGGCAACTTCAAGGTAAAAATCAAACCACTGTTCTATTTAACAACAGTTATGACGATGAATGACATATGATTACAATCAATGAATATACACCAAAGCTGTCAGAACAGGCTGTGCTCCAAGTTCTTAGACAAATTTCACCAGAGATAAAGGGGCCAAATTCATCCCTGAGTTCCTAAGATCTTATTACACTCCAAACTCTGGAAGTGGCTTTTTTTTTTTCCCAAAGTTAGATTGTTAACTCAGTTTAAACAATTTTCCTAAGGTCACGCCTAAGCTGTAAGCTATAATAGTCACTTCTCTCTCACTTGAATAATGACTTTTTTGTTAGGAGTAGCCTTCCATTCTTGCCCTGAGGGTTTTGCAGGTGACAAAGAAATCATCAGACAAAAATCTGCCACAAACAGGATGCCACAGCAATCTGTTATTCTGACACAGCATAACTCTTCCGGGTAAAGCGTCTTTACCTTTAAAATTCAACAGACACGCTCTAGCAGACCCAGGCAGGCCGGTGCAATATAACCGATTATATACAGATGATGGTGCTTTAGAGAATGAAAAATGCCACATAAATGCAAGGTATACCAAAATCCAGATAATTCCCAGCAACGTTTTTGCCTATGATCTCTGCATGGAAGAAAGATAGAAGACGTGGACCCTGTGGAGCCTGGCTCAAGGCCCTCCTCTCTCTACAACCCTACTAAGAGAGAAGCCAGGTCAGCAAGTAGTTACCAAGCGTTTCCTAGAATCAGGCACAGTGCTAGATGCTGAGGAGATCAAAGTAAGTAAGGTGGAACCCGCGCCCTCCAAGGTCTCAGGCTTGGGGAAACAGAAGACGTAGAAATCAAATACACGCGTCTCCAGTAGAGCAACTAGGAGTGGGGAGAATTACAACTCCTTTTGGAACTAAAAGGACACTCAGAAAACATAGTCCAAGAAGAAACTAAGACACAGTAGTCCAAGAAGAAACTAGGCCCAAGGTCATGAAAGAAGACAGCGCCAAAGCATCAAGTGGGACCCAGTCTCTCAATCCCCAGTCCCTGAGCTTCTCCCCTGGATCATGACCCAGGCAGGAATCAGAGTAAAGGACTTGCTACAGGGAACAGTCTACCTGAAGGCGCACGGGGCCAACATCAGTAGGGCTCATTGGCTATGCTCTGCTGACTAAGAGGACACGATAGCAACGTGGCAATTTTCTGAAGCCCAGCGGATCAGGAGAGATGACCTACTCCAAGTGCATGCTTCATACAGTCTCAAAACGTGTGAGGCAGTTTACTCCTGCCCAAACCAAATGGTTAACTAAGCAAAGCCATGGCCATCTTTACTATGTAAGTAGTTCACTGCGCAGGCATGCCTTTGCTCTAGGAGTCTAAGAAACACTAGCAAGGGTGTTTACCAGGCTCTAAATATTCCTAGGGCTGGAACTGCAAATCATGAGTCCTTCCTGCTCTCCCAAAGACTTCTTCAAATGAGCGATCTGAAGCTTTTTCTAAATGCACCCAAAGAAGCCCCCTCCCCCCACTAAATGGGTAGGGGACCTGGGACAGGGTATGTGGGGAAAGGAAAAAAATTAAGCACTCTTCAGGTGATCCAGACATACAGCTCTGATTAAGAAACAATGTCTTTGATTCAAGGATTTTGGATACTGGGTCAAATATTATTTACATTGAAATATAAACCCCAAAAGCCAGTAAGATGGAAATCATGTTCACCTTCAAGTTGAAAACTATAAAGATTGCCAATTACCATCAAAATAGTACAAGAAAAAAATTTTTAAATAGTCTTGCAGAAAGATCTTTCTCCACCAGTACAAAAACCAGAAGCCATAAAAAGAAATGAATTATAAACCTAACCACACAATTTAAGATATTTACACAGGGGGAAAAAAAACTAGCATAAACAGAATCAAAAGACAAAGAGACGGGGAAAAAAATTGTAAGCACATGAAAAAATATTTGTAAAACATGAAAAAAAGTAATTTAACTAATATACACTCAACTACTTTAAAATCGATAAGAAATGACCAACAGCTCATTAGAAAATTACTCAGAGCTTATAAACTCTCAATATGTAGGAGATACAATGGCTTGTAAACATAAAAAGTACAAATTTTTAAAGAGGACTACTATCTATCACAGGTTAAAGCCAAAAAATCAGAACTCACAGCATTAAATTGTACAAATACATGCATTTCATGTTCCATCGTTGGTGGGAATACACCTGATGAAATCAAGTTGGGGGACAATCTTGAAATGCATTCAAAATGAGATTCACCAGAGCCTTCTGTAACTAGAAAAAAAGACTAGAAAACACCTAAATGCTATTAGCAGAGGATCAGTTAAATAAATTATGGAATCAAAGATAGAAAGGGAACATATAATATCTAAGACACAGAGTTATGTGAAAAGAGCAAGGTGCAGATCTGTTTCTTTACTATGCTCTGATCTGTATAAGGAGACAAGATATATAAATATACATGCTTGAACACATGGAAACTATTTCAAGAAAGACATACAGAACTGTTCAAAGTAGTTGACCCTGGGGAGTAGGTCTAAAGGGGAAGTAAAATCTACTTTCCATTATATAATATTTGCATACAGCCTAACAATTTATGTACTGCTTTTTAAACTTCAGGTCAAATTTAAAGTATTTTAATAAATACAACTAGTTTCTTAGGGCCCTAGATCAGTCTCCAAAGTAGGAGGCATGTTAAACCCCCAGGGGAGCATACAAGAACTCCAATGGGATGCAAGAAAAAAAAATTAGAATTTCTATTTATACTATGACTTCATCATTTTAAATTTCTGTTGTTAGTAATTTCAGTAATGATCAACTATTTCATACAATAGTGTGTGTGTGTGTGTGTGTGTGTGTGTGTGTGTGTGTGTGTGTATACACACAACTAGAGACATCCGGTAAACATTCGCTCTGGGGAAAGTAACAGTCCCTTTTTAATGTCTTCTGAGGAAGGTGCCATTTTGTCCATTCTCTGGGGAAAAAAATTTTACACTTATGATCTTGCACCTGAAATCAGTTGATAAAATCATGTGAGATAACCGCCCGCCCCCCACCCCACCCCCGCATCTCCCTTAACCACTCAGAAACTAGAATGAAATCAAAAGACTCGAGGAATAGGGACGGAAGTTAAGCTTAGGGTAGATCCCCACCCGCTGAGATCCTTGTGTGGCCTAAGCCACAGCCTGGCCCGCCGCCGCTCAAAACCACCGATCCCTCCCCATATCTGAGTCTTACTTAGCTCTTCATGGCTCCCTGGAGCCTGGCCTGACTGCTGCCACTTGAACTTCACCTCCTTGCCCTCTCATCCACCCCTCCTGCTGCTCCAGCAACCCTGGTGTCTCCTGCAACACACCAAACACACTCCCTGCTCCAGGCTCCTTCACAGGCTGTCCCCTTGGTCTAGAAAGTTCTCTCCCCAGGGAGTCACATGGCTCCTCCTCACTGGCTATCACATCCCTACTCAAGTGTAAACAGATCCTCAACTCTCCTTTTCCACATCCCTCTCTACCTCCTCCTGCTTGATTTTCCCTTACAGCACGTAACACCAAGCAAAATATCTTTATTTGTCCCAACTATACTAGAATATAAGGGTCGTGAGAGCAGAGACTTTGTTTGTTGCTGACTGTATCTCCAGGACCCAGGCTGTGCTTGCCATTTAATCTGCGTTCAAAAAATATGTGCTGCGTGAAGGAATGAATGAAAGAATAAACTGAGACCTGCATGGACACCTCCCCTTTCTAATGTTTCTACTGTCAGAACACAAAGCTCTCTCCACCCCTCACCTAGGACCACTTGTGTTAAGGTCGATCACAAACAACAGTCATCCTTCCAAAGTCAGGAGTCAATTCTGAGTCTCACCTTAACCTGACTTCTTGGCATCATTTAACACATCTTCTTGCATCATGATTACACTGCTTGCTAGAATTTCTGCACTTGCTTTCCAGAAACACCAGACTGGCTTGGTTATCTCCCTCCTCAGGGAATGCAGTGCTGGCTCCTCCAATGCTCCGCGGCTCAGCCCTGAGCCCCCGTCTTCTCCAGCTATACTTTCTAGGTGACCTCTTCCGGCCCCATGACTTTAAAGCCCACCTGCATTCCCACTTCTTCCAATCAATGCCTCTAGCACTGGCCATCCAATCTGAGCATCATTACCTGGCAGCTATGAGGTGTATCAATGGTGTGTCCCAATTCTTGACTGCATTCACCCCCAAATCCTGGATGTTATCCTTAATTCTCATCCTCTCACCACTCCCTAGCCAAGTCCTGTCCTCATTACCTGAGACAATGTGAACACTTCTCACCACCTCCATGAAGAAGTCTATCCTTTCACCGGGACGAATGAAAGAGTCTTACTGACTCATTTCCCTATTTCTCTCTATAGTCATTTCTCCACACAGCAGTCAAGGGCAACTTTTTAGAAACAAACCAAATCATGTCACTCCCTTACTCAAAACTGCATAAAGGCTTCTCATCATATTCAAACTAAACTCCAAACTCTTTACCATGGTCTACAAGGCCCTCCATGATCTGACTTGAGCCTAACTCCCAATCCAATACAACATGGTCTGCCCAGAACACCGTCCATGTGTATTATCTGGTGGAGTTAACAGCATGCGCAGTCAACCAAGAGAAAGACCAGGAAGTGTGTCCAGAAAAAAAAAAAAAAAAGTGTAAATATCCAACCAATCGTGAGAACAGGCTTTGATATCCCTCAAGTCAGCCCAATTCTTTCTCTCCCATCTCAAGTTCATACTTGACACAGCTCTCTACCCTGCAACTGGGCTTCAAAACCATACCTACATCAGACCCTGCTTCACACTCATCTCTTACACCCAATTCCTCGCGTCAGAGGTCTTAAAGAAATGTCAAGAGAAAAGGTTCTCAACAAGTAGGCAATCTTCTACTCCGTTGTTTCCAATGACTCTCTTCTCCACTGTGTCCTAAGATGCGTCAGGGTTTCCAACAGAAAAAATACACAGCCGTGGGCTTTGTCAGCCCTAAAACCCTCTTCTTTCCCGAAGGCAAGGCCTCAGAGAAATTAGAGGCACCACTGCTTGCACAAACTGTGGGGAACTCTGGCGAGTTGACAGGTGCACTGGTGAGTTTATCACCCATTATCTTTCTGACCTGTGTCCTTAGAATTCTAGTAGCCTTGACCTTGTACAGCTGCCCGCATAGCTCTTCTTCAGTTATGCACATTATTTCTATTATTTTTATTTCTCAAATCAAATTCATCAGGTATAGTAGAAAAGTGGAAAGAAAACACAAATTATATAAATATATATAAAAATACATCCACACATATGGGAAATAGAAATTTGTGACATTTATACTACTATCAAGTCTGACTCTCCCCATAACTTAATGGCAATACCAATCCTCAGGATTTCATGTGCCTATCAGGTCCCAATTTGAGCTTCCCTCCTTACAAAAGTCCCTTACAATATCCACTATGAAATCAGGACAGAGGGGAAAAAAGCTACATCAGACTGTGCTTCAACCTCATCACTTACACCTTGCCAGCTTCAAATGTTAAAAAAACATCTACAGAAGAGGTTCTCTCCAAAATTCAGCTTTACAAAAAAATAAGCTTTGGGGGCAGAAAAGATGACCACCCCAAAGGTATGATGAAGACACCAGGGAAGCTCCCGGCCTCTCCTCCTACCAGAAAGTCCTGACATTTGAGCTCCATTCTAGAGCCTTTAAAAAGTCTACTCACAGTAGACTTTTAAGATGGTACCACCTTAAAATCACCTTAATCACTTATTCAATGGATTGCTGTAGGGCAAAGCTCTTGATAAATGGAGAAAAATTAGGCTCTAAGCAGATGGGGAGATACCAGAAGGTAAAAGAAAGATATTTTTAAAAGTAATGTAAGCAAGGCAAAAGCAAAGCAAAGATCGCCTCTGCTTTGGGGTGGCTGGCCTTCCGTTTATCTTGCTCTCCCATGCTCCCAATAATAGCCTTGAAGATCTACACTTACTTCTCTTCAGGCAGCGCCTTCTCTTGGCCTGTATTACACAGGTTTTCCATAATCTGAAAATCATTAGCCTCACACAGCTGGCCTTCTGCTTATCTTCCTTACCGTGAAAGACAACCTCACGCTTGTTCCTTGTGCCATTTTTCAATGCTGAGAGCTCAATAATCAAATGTTAAAGCACTGGATACACAGTAAATAAAAACATACAAATTGAACTCATCTCTCTCTACATTTCCTGAATATTATGAAATCTGTGTGTGTGTGTGTGTATACACACACACACACACATATATGTACGCATGCATTATGTATTTGGGCATATTTCCATTTGCTTGCCTCGTAGATCACTGTTCCATGAATCCCAGCCATTCTACTTGAACCAAGTAGATCTTATCAATAGCCCCATGGTCTAACCTTCTCCTGCCCCTTGATAACTTTCTCTCCTTACCCCATCTCTCCTTTTAATTCCAGGTAGTACAAAGCAAGTCCACTCTAGAGCCCTATTAGCTTACCAACTTCAAAGCTAATTTATTGGCCCAAGACTTTAGGTCAGTGGTATCCCAACTACAATAAGAGAAGGGGACAATTTCTATCCTTTAAGGTCTGGTCTGCATAGGAAGCAGCCAGAAGAAGGTCTTGAGCAACTTTCAAAGCAGCCGCTCAGATGACTGTACTCATGCTGGCACAAGAGCTGTTCAGAATAAATGATGCTGAAAAGGAGGCTGGTCCCTCCATAGCACTAATCACCACCTAACTAATCATCCGCCCCTTTCTGCAAGCTTACTCCCTCTTTGAGCTTCACAGCTGCAGAAGGACAGGCTGGCACAAGCCTCAGAGAGCACCACAGTGAGGGGGCACAGGCCAAGGCCTGGGCAAGAGTGGTATTTCCCGAACTCTCGATGAGGTAATTGCCAACACTCTTTAACCAAGAATAGAGGGTGACAGGAAAGTGGTACCTTCTTAACACGCTTGAGAGGAAACCTATTTTGAGCCCAGGAAAGGCCAAACACACAAATAGTAGGAAACACTTGAAAAAGAACATACTAAATCATTAAACATTAAAAATCACTTATCTTCTTGATCCTAGCTGTTCTTGCTGACTGCTATAAAAACTTCTTCAAGCTTTTCCTTGACTGTATATACAGACATATATATATATGTGGGTGTGGGTGTGTGTATCACATTTTATAAATGTGTAATATACAAATATGCTATATTTAGTGACTTACTTCTCCTTCTCTTTTGTTGTTTAGTTGTTGTTTCCCGCACTCCCCCAAAGGGTACTTTGAAATCTTTCCAGTTTTTACAATTAAACCTAACCATCTGGACTAAAATCTTCACATTCACTAAATTAGTCACAGATTTTGTGGGTAAGCTGAGAAAGTAAATGCTATGCTCAGTGCTAGGATTTAAACCACATCTACCACAGCAAAACACTCTCTCTCCAATAATCTCTCCAATTATGCACGCACATCCAGGCTCAAATAACATGGAGGCGACCAGACCACATCGCACAGAATATTTGTACAGTGAGTATTACTCTTCAGAGCCCTGAGTGAGTTACAAACAAGCCAAAATGAAATTCTTCAAAAACCCTGCAGAATTTATTTTACAGGCAAAAGATAAACAGGTATATGTGTCCTCCACCATTAAACTTCCTACTACTACTAGTGTGTGCTGACAAGCTGCTCACCAAATTCAGAGGTAATTTAAAGAGAACTGTATCTACATGTTGAACACCAGTAAAAATGTGATTTGAATACACTGGGCATTTTCTAGATTTTTTCAAGTACGAAAGTCTACAAATCTCTTCAGATTTCACTATGTGTCAGAAAAGGAAAATTCAATGTGTTTAAGTTTTCAGCTGAAATCCAACAAGGGCAAGTGATTTTGTGTCATCAGCCCGTCACAGGTAAAGAGTTGTAGATGGTACAGAACTTCCATCCACCTAAGACTGGACAGGAGTATCTGCGGGAAGTAACTCCGCAGCTGTACTAATAACTCCAGGTAAGTAGAAAACACTGGTTTTTACAAGGAAATAAGGTACATGAATTTATAGCAGGCTTATAGATTCGTATGTTAGCCTTTCAAGGAGACTTTAAGCCTTTAATGTGAGCTAAAATAGAAAGTACCTGACTTTGGTGTAAGCAGGGTTATAAAAGTCATTTTCAGAGCATCTTAGAAAGGTTAGCATGTTTCCTTTCACATTTTATATGGACAAGAAAAAACAACCAATTAAAATAGTATACAGAACAGGTTAGAGAGGAGGAATCAGACAAAAGAGAACCCTTGTTAATAAGGCAGGAAGCTCAGCACCGCTTCCCCATTCTCTATGTACACGTGAACACAGACCAAACTCACTGAAATACAGGGTATGTTTAGGTGCTTTTTAAAACCCTCAGAGAAGCATTCACACTGTGGAGGCACTAACAATCTGGGGCGGTGGGGGGTTGGGGAACCTTTCTTTCCAGGGGGGATTAAAACTGCAAAGAGATTTCAATCTTGCAAAGCCTCTAGGCTGTCATAAATATCAACATGAGCTATGTTTCTTTATCTTTGCATTTTTGTTTTGGTTTCCTAAGTCAACCTAGGTTGAGCACGTATGATCAGTCAAACTACACCCAAAGAAATCAAATTTAGGTGGGCTTTGCAGGGATTTACCTCTTTGGTAAAACATGATTTTTAAAAAATGTATTTACACAAATTCAGTCTACTTAGTGACTATGACAGTGCTGAATTTTACGAGATTTAAAAGTTTGAAGTTTTATAACACAGGGAACTATATTCAACATCCTGTGATAAACCATAATGGAAAAGAATGAGAAAGAATGTGTGTGTGTGTGTGTGTGTGTATCTGAGTCACTTTGCTACACAGTGGAAATTAACACAACATTGTAAATCAACTATACTTGAATAAATTTTTTTAAAAGTTTGAAAAATTATGTTGGATGCTCACAGAATAAAATCCAGTCTCTTTCTTTACTAACATAGAAAATGTTAATAGAAAAGCATCTGGAATGAACAATAGCACATTAAAACGTCACTAGTTTGACAAGTCTGAAAACATTTACACCTAAATCTTTACATCCTCTCTGCGCCCCCATTCCTATAATCCTGTTACTCACCACCCGCCAAGGGAAAGATTTGTAAAGTGAAGCTATCAGCCATGATTTAGACTCGAAAATCAAGCCATTTCAAAAGGATCATACCAAAATAAAAGTACCAGAACTTAGTTAAGGAGAAAAACAAAACAAGACCATGTTAAGCCAATTTAACATATTTGAAAATTCAATTTATCAAATGTGCATCAAGTAGCAAACAAGTAATTTTAATGTTACAGAAGGAATGGGCTTTTTCATGGTCAAACAGCATACAAAGACATCTCGTAGAAACAATACTTGTAAGTAACCAGAGTTATCATTAGGGTGACAGTTTATACACAAAAGAGCACTTTGAGATAAAGGGTTTCATTCCCAAGAAGATTAATGCAAAAATAAAAAACAGTGAATTGGGAAGTGTTCAAAATGACACTTCTAGAAAATAGCACTTTACTAGTGATCTAGTGATGTCCTTAAACCCTTTGTTCAAAAACGGATTAAAAGGACGACAACTACAGTGGGACCAAATGCCAGGATTTCTGCTCTTCTATTGGAGGGAGGGAGGGAGGGAGGGAAGGAAAAAAAGACAACCTGAAATTCTGGCTGCCAGGCAATAGCTCTTCACCCCCCCCAAAATTATATACCACTTCCCTGCCGCCGTGGCTGGAGAGTTTCTCTCTATTCAGTACCACGGCCACTAACTAATGAAATAGTGGGGAATTTCTGTAAAAGAGTCCCAATTATTTAAGAGAATGCATTGTCTAGGGCCATTTTAACAAAGGCTCTCCACCAGCCACCCGCTTTCCCACATACCTCCTTCCCACTTTTTACTCCCTACCTCTACCGCCACCATCACCAGTCCCCCTCATTTGAACAGGAAAATACAGCGACAGCCAGTGTCCCCCTCTCAGGTGGAGAAACTTTAAGTCTTTAGCTTCCTGACCAGGCAGCAAAGAAATGACAACCTGCCTCCTCCTTCCTCCCCTCTCTCTTTAGAGCTTAAAAAGTACACTTGGCCAAGCAGTTCTCACCATTCAACAATTCATTCTTCTTTTGTGAAAAACATGGGTAAAAACAGCTAAGCATGATCACAAAACATAACACCGGGCACTCAATTCCTATACCTTAAGGCCTCATTCTTTTACCTCCTGGTCCATAGGATTTGGTGACTGAATAAATCTTAATCTGTAAACAAATGGTTTGCTCTACAATTAAACCATTCATTCTTTTTTTTTTTTTTTTTTTTTTAACTGCTTGGCGGCTACCCAACCCAGAGACTTCTAGGTTCTTCCACTATTTAGTGCTCCCAGTGGTTAAAAGGCAATAAGCTCATTTGGAGTTTATAAAACTATGCACCATCAACAAAAGCATGTAATGTTTCCAAGACGCACGGTGGCTTCTACACACACAATGGGGAGCTGTGTGTAGTCTCCCCCAAAACAAAAATGCCCAGCCCCAATTAAGCGCCCTGGGGGCCTTCAAAGCAGTTATGCTAAGTTGCAAATACAGCAAGATCCACTTGAACTCCAACTGTCTTGTGTGCTTTTCCTCCCAAGGTAGGGGAAAAGCTGGGGCAGACCGACCTCATTAAAGGGCAATTAGTGAACCCCAGGACTTGAGGGGCTAGCACAATCGTGCCCATTGTGAGCATTTCACTATGGGGCCACTCTTTTCTCTTTTTTTTTTTTTAAACCCAGGAAGTCTCTACAGCCTGAAAGGCCCACATTTTAAATTTTTAAGGATTTCAATCTCGCTATTTTTTCTACTACCAGTCACAGAGTAAAAAGAAAGGAAGCAAAACAAAGAACGTTCCTACTTCTTTTGTGGAATTCCAGCATAGCTGAAAGTTTTTTGATAAAATAATTTGAATAATTTATATCCTACATGTCATAAATAATTTCAAAATAAGTTTTATTTTTAAACATAGTAAAATAAACGCTCCACCTCCTGGTTATAGAGATTGAAAACAGCACATTAAAAAAGGACATTATAAATCAATCAATATAGGGCTTTTATGATTATATGTGACAACGTCATAGAAAAAACTTGATCTATTTACATTTGAAGGTGTTATTTAGAAACTAATACAGAGTAACGTGATCAACATAACCACTTTACCATCAATAAAATTCTTCACACCTTTTTAGAGTCCATCATTACTGTTGATATCAATCTGCCAAGATGCTGAAGTCGGAACACTACAATAAAATACACCAGTAAATGTGGCTGTTTACATTCTTTAAGGCCACCACCTTTCTGCAAATACTAAAGCCGAGACCCCGCTGCCTTGGTACTAAAATTTGCAGTACAGGAGAGAGTAGTCTTTTAGACAAGGAATAAAGCTAAATTTGACCTCTCAGCAGCCAAGATGCAAACAACTCTAATATTTACATATAATCAGATGGATCCGTATCTTTGTTAAAAAAACAAACACTAAAAAGGAGGAAAGAGAGTTGGAGCAGTTGACCTCCCTCAAAGTAGAACCACCCCGAAACCCAGAGTCCAAGACATTCTCGTAACACTGGATTATGTAGGATAAGGGGTACTGAAGTCACAGGAAGCCATCGACTATGTCTGCTGCCAGAAGGTGTGCTCAGGATCTAGGCACAAACGTGTAGGATAACATTAGTGCCCATAGTGACATCTTTAATGCTGTCCTTGTATCTGTTAGGCTAACTAATCGCTCGATTCGTTCAGTTTCTGAATATCAAATGAAAGTATTTAAGAGTGTGTAACAAGTCTTTTGTGCCTTGACCAAATGTATTTCAGCTATACTTAGAAGCAAATTTGTGTGTATTCGTGTTCTATTAAAACATGCACCAGGAGGCCCCCTCCATTAAACTCGGGCAAACATCCTTGTTTTATTTTAGAAATACTAAAAAATTGATCTGTGTAACTTGAACAGACACATTTTGAGAAATCTTGAAAAAGCTGGAAAAGGCTTATTAAGAGATGGGAGGGACCCCACGGTGGTTATTGTGCAATATACTGAGTAGAGAAGGCTTCCAGAGAAGAAAATGCAAATCCTGGAAGTCATTCCCAACAGTTGGAAACTCTTCTTCTTCAAGGAAATCCAAGGGCTCAAAAAATAAATATTCAAGAGCATTAATTTGTTTCTGGATGTATGCGTGCAAGTAAAACAGCAGTCATAATGTGGAAATTTCAGTCACATTTTGCAACTAATTGGAAGCAGATTAGAATTCCGCCTCAGGGGAACGTTGTCAAACTAGAAGCCGGAGCAAATGAAGAAAGAGGTGACGGCGTCGTGAAGAGCTGACAGATTTACTGCGCTCGGGGCTATAAACGGGTCCTGGGAGGGAAGGAGGGCGCGGCCCCGGCGGCGCGCCCCCGCCAAGGCCCCCAGCTTCGGGAGCGCGCGGGCCCGGCCACGCTCCCCGGAGCCCAGGGCCCTCCATCTGCTCCCCCGCGGAACAATAAACCGGGCCTTGCCGAGAAATCCGTGGTCCTGATAAGATAGAAAATCCGCAGGCTGATAAACCCGAGCGAGCGGGCAAACGTCAGAGGGAGAGAAGGTTTCTTTCTTTTTTTTCCAGTGGGGGAGGGGAGCGAAAAAGCAAGCAGATTGTGGAGGATAATACAGCCTTGGAGTAATGGAAACAGCTGCTCGCTTTCTACTTCAGTGTCTGGCATCTGCTGCGGCATCATGGGAAAGGCTGGTGAAGGATTTGGGCAAGGAATGTAAATGGAGACAATTGGCCAAATGGAGTTTGATGCAGAAAAGCTCAATTGCTCTGTCTTCAAATCATGTTGTTCCCTTCGGGGAGCAGAAGCCAACAATATTACTGAACTCACATTCCACCTTCAAAGCAGCTGAAAGGTTTGGGAATGGGAACCGCTCTTCAATCAGTTACTTCAGATGTGAAACAATATAAAGGGATAAAGCCTTTCTGTTGGAACAGCCTCCATTTGTCAAAGTGTGCGGCTCATCTTCCACTGATCTTCACGGAAAAGTTAAATCGGAGTCCTTTTTTTCCTATGGATTTCACTTCCTTTGAGAAAAATGTTTCTTAAATCACCACTGCTTACTTCTGAACTGGCTCAAGGGACAATTTCTACTTGTTGTGCCTATTTTCTCCTTGGCTGCAAAGATTCGGTTCTAATTTCATTTCCATCACAAAAGAATTGGCAAAGAAGGGAAACGCAGAAACACATAACTAAGTGCTGCTGTGCTAGTCATAAGCCTATAATAAAGCACAGATTTGATAGCATTATCCATGTACTGTGGTGAACCACACACAAATAAACAGTTCTCCGTGAAGAATGAAAACCCGAGGCTTCAGCCCTTCCAATTCAAACATTATTGTTGCTTTTAACATGAGCCATCCATAAATCGGCCAAGGAGGTGACAGGAAATCCAAAAGTAATCTGGTCTGGCTATGCACACTTTGTTAAAAAAAAAAAAGAGAGAGAGATGCTTTCCAACTCATCCTGATGATGTTCTAAGTGAAGAATGGGTAAAACTGTAAAATCCAGTCATTGAAACAAATGGTATTTTTATGCCAAGTGAATTCAAACACGTGGTAGGCGTAGCAACCAAAAACAGGACAGCCCTCCAGTATGGGGAAAGCGTGCTAACCTACCAAGAACAACTCAAAAAGGACCTTTGAACCTGCAGGAACTAATGCACAAGACAAAAAAGGTGGATCTAAAGCAGCCAAAGGACCAGATGTGCTTTCCTAAGAAACCAAATCAGGAGTTTTCTTAAATCAAAAGGAGGAACAGTCACTTCTAGGAGTTCCTGAAAGTGTGACCAATTGGAACTTTGTCGTCTGTTGCTAATTGAAGCATATAAAAGAGTCCATTTCTTAAAACATACTACAAACCCTTTTTTTTTTCCTTAATTCACTGCCACATGACAAAAACCAGAATCAAGTTGACTGGTAGAAGATCAGTACAACCAAAGACCAAGCTATTATTTCAAACTGTCAGGGGGAAGGCAGTAAAATTGCTACCAGGTCTCCTTAAGTTACCCTTCAATAAAAAGAAGCCATCAGGGAAATAAGAGGAAAAGAAAACACATCAAAACCTTAAAAGTCCCTTTAAGTAAAATTATACGTCTGTGGCACCATGCCATCTGCTCTCTGGTTAAGATAATAAGCCAATTCCACAACCTAAATATCTGCTTTCTAAAATCATTACGTACAACACAAAATACAATCAATGTATTTTTAAACTGTGAAAGCCGCCTTCATATGGCATTATTGGAATGTGCCTAAATGTCCCCCGTAGGCACGTTTTTCTTAAGGTGCTAGCTGAGAACGAGGATTACCAGGAGTTGCAAAAAGCTCAGTGGTTGAGCGAGAAGAGTCACAGTGAATAATAATCAAACTGGGCTGGGAGGTGGGGATGAGAAAGAAGAAAGAGTAGCTTTGAAAAACCAGCAGCAGTATTTATTCATCACTTCCAACCCATTTGTTTGGACCGAAGCACCCTTCTCTTTGAGTTCTCTATTACAACCAAAATATATATTTCTAAATTTTCATTTAGCTTCATGGGGAAGTGGGGGAAGCCTTCTGAGTACCAGATGAGATACAGGTGGTTCAAAGGCCACTGACCTATCAAAATAGAAGTATTCGCTTTGTAATCTCTTCAGTTCTTCAGGCAAAACCTATAATCTATTTTAATACTTTCTCAAAGGTATTTCTAACCAAAATTTAGCAGATAGTTAGCAGAACTCAGCTCTAGGAGCAAGGTGCCAATCTCCCCGTCTTGAATATCCTTTATGCGCTCAAAATAGCATTACAAACAGCCCGACTGATGGTCAATCTACTATGAATTATTTAACAACCTTTCATTCAGTTGCAAAGGCTTTGTTCGCACTGCCAAAACCTTTAGCTTAAATTAAAAAGAACTTGCTACGGAGAGCAAGAAGTCACTAAAGAAACTTCAGCTGGGAGAGAGAACTGGATGGATATGAAGGGGCCAATTACTTGGCAGCAGAGTGGAACAGAAAATCAACGGTGACTTCTTTTAAAAGAATAAAGCCCACACTTACTAAACACTCCCAGTCCACTCCCAACCCAACAGCTATATATGCCATTATAACATTTCTACACACATACCTATGAAATGAATACCAGACACAGGGTACCAGTCTGATCCCTGTATGAGCCTGTAATGACGACTGAAGTCATTCCTGGGTCAGAGATTTCACCTGTTCTCTTTCCCTATAACCTTAAATGTACAGATTAAAAGGGTATTATTATTTATCGACAACTGTCCTAGTGAAGAGGGGTTATTTCCACTCTGCTGTTGCTAAGGAGCGCCCAGTATTTCCTTAGTTCTGGTTTCCATGTTCTACAAGAATGTGATACAAGTAACTTAGGAATAAACTGTTTAGTATTCAAGCAAAACCCTTGATGTTCAGATCACCGGCAAGTTCAGAGTGCTGGCAATCAAAACTGTTGTGCTACAGTAATTACTATGAAAAACTTCCAGTGCTTAATATTAAAGAATAGAATAACATGATCCTTCCACCTCTTCTACACCTCTAGAGTGTGTTCAACATGGCAATTATCTCTGTTCAAGAAGCAGAGAGTTTAAACTGCATTGAAACTCAATTATACCCATGACTTTTTAAACATACACTTCAAAAGGCAGGTTTCATTACATTCAAATCACTGAGCAAAATCTTTTGCCCAACTTAGAAAAAACAGATTCTATCCCTCTCCATGAGACATCTTCAAGTATAAAAATGATTTCTTTTTACTTTTTGGACCCACTTCTTCGTTTACTAAAGTAGAGGGATGACTGAGCCCTGGTGAAAGACAAAGAGAGATCCCATCTGATAGAAGCAGTGGGATGTGCAGCCCTCCCAAACGTCATTACCACACCGCCTAGAACTGCCACCATTTTTAAAAACCAGATCACACACTTGTTAACAAAAAACACATTACTTTGCTACTTTTAAGAATGCAAAGGAACTAGGAGTGGTAGATTTATGATTTAAGTGCTTGTGGCTAAAATAGCTTTCCAATTATCAAGGGCCTCTTAGGAAGAGCAAGAATGCATTATGTGTTAATGACCACAACCAGGGGTCCCTTCTCCACTCTTTTGTCAGAACCCGGGCAGATCCTCCCCGCAGCTTCACCATTAACATGTCTGTTTCCTGTCAGCCCACTCAGAGATAATGTCATTTATCTGAGGGAGGCACAAGCCCAGTCATTAGCTTCTATAAAAGACCTCAAACAAAGGCCGGATAATGTTTTACCCAGGGCTCTTACTAAAACCAGAAGCCAAGAAGCTTACCATCTAAAAGTCAAGGACTCCAAAGTTATCAGTGTTAAAAGAATATTTCCCTCATGATCAACAATCCTAGACTAACAGCTCTGAACCAGAGCAAGGTCTATGTAGAACAAACATCGGTCCAGGTGTGGCTACCACGTACAATTAGATTAACCGATAAATGCTGACCAGAGTTAGCCTGGGAGAGCCTTTGCCCCCCCCCCCCCCGCCGTTGCCTCCAGGGGGAAAATTGACAGAATAATTCAGATACTGACTAAATAGTTAGATCTTTGAAGAACTGACCCCTCATTGTGATTGCCTGCAGGAACTGAATAACCATTATAAAGTGTTCAATGGCTGAGCTTCTGGAAATCTTTTAAATAAAAGTGGAACTGGTTAAAATAAATGTAGGAACACGTGTTTTCACAGTGTTGCTCATATTACAGCAATTTCGAGTTGCTATGAAGTACCAGGTGAACTTTTTTTAAATTAAAAAAAAGGCACACAGTCAAAATTGGAGCAAATCTCAGCCGTTCAATCCTTGTTTTTCATGCTGAAAACGAAGAACAGATGGTTCTTTCCATGTTGTTTGAATCTGGTTATTGAACACCTCTGTGGTTAGGGAGATTTCTGCTTAGCACTTTCAGCATAGATTTCATTTACTAACTATAAAATGCTGCTTAGGAAAAATAAGTCTTTCTAACACCCTAATTAAAACCATCTTGCAGCCAAGCAATTTCCCTTGAAGAGCATTCTTAACCTCATGACATTTGGACAATCAATCCCTCCCCGCCTCTTTTTTTTTTTTTTTACAGACTATTTGCAAAGTTATTAAAAGTTGCTAAACGTTATTTATCTCTTTTAGCACAATCTTGATCAGTTGCTGAGTAATTTTTAAAATTTCTCCAGCAAGCCCAGCAGATTACAGATACTGTGCTCAGAACCCAGGGATGTGCCTGGTTATGCAAATCTTCCAAGCTTCCACGGGGTCTCACAGAAAACTTCGTTGGGGAAAGAGCAGCCCCTCTGCACCCACTGCAAAAGCCCTGTCATCCTCCGAGGAAGCCTATAGAAAAGAAAGGAGCTGAATCAGTGCTGCTTGGGAGCCACCCTTAGTTACCAACGTTTTCAACAGCTAAATCCCTTATGTAGCTTTCAAAACAGTTTGCTGTCCAACAACAATGGACTTTGTTCTTTAATTATAGCAAGTGACCTTTCTGCCCTTTTATTTCACAGTAGATAAACTGCACTCTCTAAGCAGAATTTGTAGGGGGCACTGTATTTGGGGGGGAAGCATATCATCCACAAAACTTATTAATCAAAATATGTTCTTCAACTAATCACATTCACTTAGAAAACGTGCCAGAATTCCCTAGTGAAGTGTAAAAAGGCTTCTACAAGAGAATAAAATAAAATGAATGATATCCTTTATAGACAGGTCCATTTGTAGAGCCCACACTTAGGCTGTTAAGGACCAGCTTAATGAAAGCAGCATGATATTACTCAAATCATTCTCTTTTCTAAATGCATACTGAAGAGTCAGAATCCTAAGACCCAACCATAAGATCTCCTAGGCTCTTCACATGTATTTGAAGTCTCAGCTGTTTTTAAGAATTCTTGTATGTATTTTGGAATATCCCAGCGATCAAATAAACCCATGTACTGTATTGAACTATTAGCCCAGCCGAATGCCTCCGTCTGATAGGTCAAAACTGTAAGACGGTTAAGGAGGATACATGCAGAAGAGCCTCAATACAGGCTATTATGCTTCAAAAGAAAAGGAGGGGGCAGGTGGGGAAGCAGGTTTTAACAACCAAAAACCAAACCGTCAAATCTACTTATTCAGACACGTCACTGGTGGCTTAACCACAAAATGGGCTATAGAAATACAGCTCAAGTATCTTAGAATTATGGCATGTTTTGATTTTGTTCACATATTAAGAGAGTGGCGACTTTTACAACATACTTGTGGTTTCCACATAAAGGACTTAGAACGCTCATTGATTTAATTTCATAATTGGACCTTTCATAAGGTCCAATTTATCATGTTTTACATGACTTTGTGTAGTGAAGAAACAGAATAAACAGACCAAAAATAGACATAGAAGCATGCTGTGAAAATTCACCGGTGACAGCAAGTCTTACGAATCTCCTGGAACCATCCAACCAGGAAAAAGAAAAAGAAAAAAGCACACACACCACATTACACCCCTCTTTGGTTTTCACATTTGACCCCTTCATGAGCCACATCCGATTGCCGAAAATTAACCACCTTCACCCTTAAGACACTTACTCTTCACAAACCCAGATAATCAAACAAGGCTGAAATTAAAACATTGTACAAAAACATCAAAAAACCTTTCTCAAAGGATGCCTCGGTGTCGAATTATTTTGCCAGGTAAAGCTTGTCCTACTAAATCTTTCCCGCCTCAAGAGGTCTCCTCCTTGTCATTAGGAAGTATTTTCTAAATTGAAGTCAAATTTTACACAACCAAGAGTTAGTGGAATTAGAGTGACTTCCCTGGGTGGCATCTGTACAAGGGAGTGCCATCTCTGTGCGCCAAGGAGGAAAGCGTTCTTAAGAGAAGTCCTTCTGGGGTGCAGTGGGCGTGGGGAGGAAAGCTGAAGGAACAGGCTTCCAGATCCTGAGCCAGCACCATAGCTTGACAGAAAATGGCCCACACTGCAGTATTCAAGCCCCTCAGAGCCATCCCTGAAGGGGCCCTGTGCCCATACCAGCAGCTACGGTTGGCAGTGGTATGAATCTAAATGCACTGTGCTTGCTCCCCTCCCTCCACCCCAGACCCATCATGACTTGTTTGCTCTTTATTTAGGTAATTCACATTATCACACTTATACTCCTCTGAAGATGAGTTGCATGTATATGAATAACTTAATTCTTCCATTTTTCATCCAGTTTCCTGTGTGACTGGAAAGTGAAAAGAACACAAAAACTGGAGAACCGACACCACGCTCTCATCTCAGTTGCCATGACAGCAGCCTTTGAGATACTGAAATGTTCCAATTGCCAGCTAAACAAAATTGTTGACTGTGAACATTTGGCTGGAAGATTAAAAGGCTAAGGGCAGTACCTCCCACATTCCAGGCAGCAGTGAATCCAATCAAATGGCTCTGACTCCTTAACCACAGCCATTGTGAGCACTGGATTAGGGCAATTCATCTAGATAGTTAGGGCAGATTAGAACTGCAATTTGAAGACTACTGGCAACAAAAGTAAATGCTCTACTGTACTAATAAGAAGACTTCAGAACGCCTTTTAGCAGAAATTATGTGAAAGTCCACATTTCAGCATAAGAATCAAAACCTGGATTGTATTTTTTTTAATGCCTTTAAAGTCATCAGTGTAAAATGCTGTCTGACCAAGGGGATATGGCTAGAAGAAGCAGGCGTTCAGAGGCTTTTTGCGATTTTGGCATCATCTACACCTTAATGTACCTTCATCGACTTCTAAAATCATAAAACCGAAACTTTATTCCTGCAAAAAGAAAAAGGTTTAAATAGACAGCAGTGAGAAATTGTACACAGAAATAATCACCCAAAGACACTTCACAATTTTGACCAAGTGAGAAAGAGCAAAGATCAAATTATTTAATAAGCATATAACCAAACAACCATGCCACGAACCACACGACACGCACTTGCTTCTGCAAGGCACAATCTGTAGAATTAAACGTTAATTTTATAGAGACAGCACTCACTCCCCCGGTTCACTCCCAACCTGCTCTGTGGACAGAGCACCTTCAGCTCTTGGGACATCACTTAATGCACAGTAATTGCCGGACCAGTAAGTCCTAGGCCTCCAGCACAAAGCAGCACTACACGAGGGGCAGTTTTTCGAAGGCAGTGTCTCACTAGACTTTCCGACAATGACAAAGATGGGAAAAAGGGTCCGAATTACCTAAATCAACGCTCCCCACCGCTCAAATGCAACACGTATTTCGGGTATCTTTTGGCTCCGTTTTCACCTTTCAGCACACCAATCCACCAAGTCCATTCCACTTTTCTTACCAACATTTCAGCTCCCTGGTCAGGCAAGAAATCCAAGTGATAACACTCTTACATCTCCAGCTAAGAACTGGGCAAGGGAACAAGGAAAGAGTCCTGGCGGTCACCAAAACCATTCCATTCTTGCTACACGGTTATGAAACCAATGACCCTAGGAGACCAAGGTTTCATTCGGGACCAATAACAGTAACATATCCTTTGACAAGACTATCTTGGAGAATATCATGAAAAAATAAATGGGTGGAGGGTGGAGTGCAAATTCGAATCCTCGACATACCTCTCCGGGGAGGCAACGTGAACCCTGCACCTAAGGACACATTACCAGAAATACTAGGACGTGTAAATTAAAACAGAAGACAGTTCTCCTTAGGGGGAGAAATCAGGAGAAGAGGTAAGTGGGTACAGGAGCAGGTTTTCTGTTAAAAGCACACCGCAACGAGCTGACTGGCCAAGAGCCCTTCTGCAGGGCAAAAGGTACTTGGAACACCCAGACCCTCCCACCTGGGGACCCAAACACTAGCACCACAAGCAGCAGCAGAAGCAGGAGCTAAACACTGCACCCAAGTTAAGCTGCCCCATACCAAAAGTTCACAGGAAGGATGCACAGAAGAGAAATCTCACAAAGAACCAGAAAGCACGAAGTGTAAGGCACACAGAGGCACGTCCCCACCCACCACGCACCCACACAAATGCACACAAAGAGGAAAGTAGGAGATCTAGGAAGGCGTCTTTATCCTACCTTCTCAGTTTTCAGTTTCTTGATTCGCCTGTGGCTCTCCTCCTCCTCCTCTTCCTTCTTTACCAACATAGAGTTTCCCATGAGCCCTGAATCCGGGGCACTTTTGCTAACTTCCCCAGCAGCCGCGACGCTGCCACTCCCAGTGCCCCCGCAGTGGAAGGGGCTCGCGCCACCTCCATTGCTCTTGGCCCCAAAGCCATAGAGGCCCCCGGAAGGGGCCTGGCTGCCACTGCCATTCTGGTGGCCCTGAAGCAGGTCGTGCTTGTCCTTCCTGGATTTCCCCGCATCCTTATCCCGCTTGGCGCCTCGGCTGCTCTGGCTTTTACCTGGCTTCTCCTCTTTGCTTTTCCCGCAGGAGGCCGTTCCCGCGGTGGCAGCGGAGGTGCCGGTGCTGGTACTATTGCTGTTCGGGTTGCCGCCGCCGCCGCCGCCGCCGCTCACACTTTGACCCAGCGCTGAATTCATGCCAGTTGCCTCTCCAGGGCGCCCTTGGACTTCCTGCCTCTTGCCAGTGCCGCTGATCTCGGGAATCCCATACAAGGCAGCAGAAGGCAGAGATTTATTAGCATCCTTAGAAGTTTTACTCCTTTTCACTTTTGATTTGCTGGTCTCTTTGTGTGAATTCCCCTGGGGAGCAGAGGGCTGAACAGAAGCAAATTTTAGGCCATCCGCTAAGGCTGCGGTAGCACCGGCCCCACTGGAGGCCAGACCTCCACAATCCTTAGAGTTGCTGCTGCTAGTGGTGTTGGTGGAATTATTCATTTCAAATTTCTGTCTGTCCTTCTCCAAATCAGCGTCCAAATCAATTATTAAATTTCCAACCCCGATTTCCCAATCATCGCCACTGTCATAAGTATCAACCGTATTTGGATCCACACCCTTTCCTGCCGTAGAAATGTTCACTGACATCCTGAAGATGAGCTCTCTAGAATAAAAATCCGATGAACTTTCCTTTGGAGATGAGGGGACATTCGTTTAGCTCCGCTGGGCTTTCTCTTAAAAAAAAAAAAAATCTTCTAATCTTCCTCTTCTTTTTCCTGCCCCAGGAATGGGTCCAGGGGGTTTACACCCTTCAGTCCAGGTCCACCTTTTCCTGTGAAGGGGGGAAAAGTCGAATATTTCTTGTCTGGGTGTTACCAGAATAAAAAACGATTAATACTGGGGAGTCAGTGAGGGGTACAGGGAAGGATGGTGAGGAAGGTGGCTCATGTATTGTCTCCACAGTCCAATATCAGGTTTAAAGAAAAATAACCAAACCCGAAAAACGTACCCATGACAGTAAGCATCTTACAGTAGCTAAAAAAGAAAAGCCCTTTATCAACAACACAAGGATAATCACTTTTTAAAAAGCATTAAAATATCTTAAGGATCTGAGTCAAGTCCAGAAAGGTTTAAGGGAAAAAAAAAAAAGAGTTTAGGATTTTTTTTTCTAGCACATACACATGGTAACAACCCCAGAAACACAGCCTGAACACTCGGACAAGAGGAAGGAACACGCTTTAAACATCCTTAAACATGTCCTAGATCTTGCAGTTTTTAAAAGACCAGACCCTGGAAGTTCTCTAAGGCTAGTTTCAGAATGATGTTGCTAAATTTTCCTCATTTCTAATTTTATTACTTCTTTTTACAAATTGTCTGGGCAATCTGGTTTTTGTTCCCAGTAAGGAACAGAAAAAAACAACCAATAACGCCCCCATACACATACCCCCCCATCCTCTCTTCCCCAACAGTTTATACAATTTTATTTTTGAGATATACACACACGTCTTTAAGAGCATTTCTCTATTTTAGAAAAGACAGTGTCAAATAAAAGGCTAAATATATGCCTTTTGAGAAAAAGAAATTACATCTAAACAATTCTACCGTATTCCTAGGTCACAGACTGGCTCAATCTGTTAAATATGGTGCTACTGACTGTACGGGAAACTGATTAAGACATACACTTTAAGTGATCTGCGCCAAGGTGGCCTCAATGACCGCAAATGAGTGTGTGTTTGACAAAGATCAGTTAAAACGGTTTTTAAAGGGATCAGCCCCTTTTTAACAGTTGATTGTCAAGGAAAAAAAAAATAAATATACATACACACACACACACAGACATTGCTTACCTTTACTCCTTTATCATTTTTTAATTAGGCCAGCAAATCAAAATGCCTTTCCCACTCCACTCGGCAAACAAGCCTGTGCCTCATTTTACTTAAACACCAAATGATCAAGAAGGAAGGAACCAAATAACACATCTCAGCCAGAATAATCACTCGATAACATTATTCCACTTCCCCACCCCCCTTTTGGCAAACGGATCAGTCCTTTTCTCCTTAAAAAAATGTGTCACTGTACAGCTGGAAGATAATGTTTCACATTCACAACAGAAGCACCAAAGGGTTTTTTTCCTCTTAACAAGCATCGAGAATAATAGTTTTTAAAAAAGAGAGAGCTTAGAGAAAAAAGTTTTCCCAACTTCTCATTCCGCCTTCAGTTCCAGACTTCAGAGTCACCGTGATCAGTAAGTAATGATCCCATGTAGCAAACCTACAGGCGTCCGCTAGTAACAAGACAGAATGTGCTAACATCGGGATAAATTAGTGAAAGGGAAGAAAGAATAAGAAGAAAGGACTGAAAATCTGGGCTGGATTCCGCCTGTTAGTCGGGAAGTGGCATTTTTCCGCCCGTCCTGACAGATTTGATTTCTTGAACTAACTTAAGAGGAAAGGAGGGGGAAGGGGATGGGGGAGGAAGGGGGAGGGAGGGAGCAGGAGGTGGAGGAAAGGGTGGGATGAGAAGTCGAGCAAGAGGAGAAAAAGAAAGGTGTGGAGGGGGAGGGGAGCAGATGATTCAGTGAGCTGATAAACCAGTTATACCAGCATTCAGGGTGGGGGCCGGGGGGCGGCGGGGTAGGGAAAATAACGGCGTTTAAAATTGGTTCAGTCTTCGAAACCTAAAGGATGTGATGTTTTCCTGTTTTATGTTGTTTTAAGAAAAAGGAACCGAGTTCCCAGTATAGTCCCCGAGGGGGGGAAAAATCCGCTGTCGTTCAAGCCGATCAGTCATGTGGTAATTCGATAATTAGAGTCAAAAAAAGATTTTTTTTTAAGGCGACCTTTTTCAGGACAGTTTTTCCCGTTTACAGTCGCAGCAAACGGTGCGTCTCCTTTTTATTTATTTTTCTCTCCTCCTCCTCTCTCACCCCCCCCTCCTGTGTTTAGTCAGATGGCCCCAGAGCTTGGCTTAGTATTTTTAATTAGCTGGCGTTTGGAAGCTAAAAGCAGTAATGAATTGTTGATAGATTGGAAGTGGAGAGTCGCTTTGCTGGAAATGTCGGGGCTGGGGGAGGGGGATGGGCGAGTTAGCAACAACCAACCATCGAAAAGGAGCGATTTTGTTACAGTGCAAGCCTTTCACATCACGTGAGGATCAAGGGCTCAATTGGTTGTCGTGAGAACAAAAATGGTGACAAGCGTATCAAGAAAATACTGATCTGGTCTTTAAAAAAAAGCTGAAGGTCTCTCCCCTCCCCCGGCACACACTCTCCACCCCCCCCCCCGCCGCCTCCCCCCACTCCCGCCCTTGCAGTGGGAGCAGCTACAAGTTATGAATGTGAAACATTTCTCGCAGATCTAGGCTCTCGGAAGTTCGGAAGGAGTGAAATGTAATGAGTACAAGAGCAAAGCAGATGTTTTAAAGAAACACCTTATAAACCTTTCCTCAGCTTATCTCCAATTTGCCGTCTTTGCCAAGGGGCCAGGGATAGGGACGACTAGGCGAGGGGGGCAGGGCACCTCCACGCTACTTGGATTTTAGGGACCCCCCCTCATGTCTTAAACAAAGAAAAACATTTTGCTAGCTCCCAATCCAGGTCCTGTAATAAACACACCATTGTTACTATTTGCGGGTTTGTTCGGGTTGGGTGGGGCATTTTTTTCCCTTAATGGTGTTTTTGCTGCTTGCTTTTTTAAGGAGGTGGAAAATGGTAATTATAACCATTACAGGTAATGGGTGACTATTCCCTTGTTTAATATTAAATTATGGGCACTAGATGTGACAAGAGACAGAAATCGGCTTGTTCTGCCCTTGCCCCCATTTTCCTGGTTCAGTTTGGAAGAGGGTCCTTCCCAGCTAGGATAGGAGAGGGAGGGGTGAGGTGCGCTAGAGAATGGACACTGCAGATCAAGATTTGTAACTGTGTCACTTTTATTCTCCTTGGGTTAGAGCCCCAAAGGTAGTTTACTCTAAGTTACCCCGAGTGCCCAGTCAAGCTTAATTTGTGTGAAGAAGTTACAAATGCTTCACCCTCCACTGAATAAAAATTCACCCTTCTTGGATTGTTGTTCTCAATGCAAAAGCCAAACCCTGTAACTAGTTCCTCATTTCAATGCATAAAACTCGCACATTCCCCTGCATGAAGTCCCCGCTAAGTGCTATATAGAGACACACCACGCAACCGTACTTACGGTCTGTATTGGATCGAGTTGACCTTTTCCTTCTAACTGCATTGAATGTGTTTGGTTGCAGCCGCTTTATTTTGGAAATTATAATCTCTTCAACAAATTTATTATTAAAGAAGATGGACCATCAAATGTCACAGACCGGCCTGTGTATTTTTTATAAAAACAAAAATTCAAATTAAAAAAAAGAAAAGAAAAATTCCCCTGGTGCACACACACAACAAGCTTGTTCTGCAACACTGAAATCAGGACTGAAACACAACACACACACAGGGGGAGTGGAGCAAAAGGAGCTCTCAGCCTCTATACCTGAAAGGGACTTTTCTTTGTTCCCATTGCCCTTTCTCATCGGGCCAATCAGAGAGCAGCTTTTATGAAACTGGGCTCTCTCATTGGCTAGCTGCTTTCTCTTGGCTACTGTAGGGGGTTGAGATATACACACGTATAAAACACACACTGAGAGCGGGTGGGGGTCCGGTGGGGGGCGGTTGTGGAGACAAAGCGTTTTATTTTCCAACCAGATTGGGGTTGAGGAACCTCCTGCAGTAAGATGAAAAAAAAAAAAAAAATGGTGCGCCTGTTTCAATTACTACATCATTCACATAAAACACTTATTTATTAAAACAAATCTCAAACAGGCTGCGAGGAGAGGATGTCGGTAAATATAAGTTTGATTGTGTTATCTTGGGGGAAATAATGTATGTGATCGCTCGGTGGCAGAGGGAAGCCAAATGAGCCAGTAGCGCGTAGCGAGGAGAAAAGGGAGGTTGGCTGTGTGGAAATGACTGCGAGCGTTCTGCCGGTTCCATTCCGTGTTGCAAGGACTCGGCAGCGCAAACTCCCCGGACTGATTTTCTGTATTGCACCTTCTGGCTTTCAACTCTCCCCCCGCCACTTTGCCCTTCTTTCAATGGGTGTTTTTTTTTTTTTCCTTGTGTCTCTCATTTTACTCGCTGATTAAATAAGAAAAATCGATCTGGGGGTGAAGGCGGTGGTGGGGAAACAAGTAACCCTTTTGTTCCCAGGCTTCTGGTCCACAAGCAATGAAATGTGAAAGCTGGCAACCATTTAACCACCACTACGTGAAAGGTTCTTCCCTGGAATTAGTAACAAAGCTTTTCCACCTGGTCCTAGGCAGCTCCAAAAAATTTTTTTTAAATTTTAAAAAAATGAGGTCCCGGCCAACCATGTTAACACGTCGGGCTAGTCTCATTTTTTAAAAAAATCGATTTGTGGGAGATAAATATACTAGGAAGATTAACCCGTTAAACAGTCCCAGTACCATTTTTAAGCCGAGGGATTGTCAGGGTTCCCCTTCCCCAAATATTTAACCCTCTCTTGGGGAGAGCCGGTGTCAAAGTCCTCTGAACGCAGCACCGTGCAATCCACCAAGAACACAAAAATATTTTAGAATGTATTGTAGGACAAACGCCAGCAACCAAGTTAATGGGACTCTGAGGTCATAGGACCAGAGAGGTTAATATGAAATAACAAGTTTAACAATAACAAGTATTGTACTGTAACCGCTAATATACTTAAGCTAATGTGTTTATATATATTAAGCCTTTAAAGCACTTTTAGTTTTAATTTTTCATTGTTATTTTCCATCACTTTTAGGAGCCGGAATATGGAAATTTTAAAGTCAAAGGGTGCACTGAATTTAATTGAAAGTGTCATGATCCCAAGTGTTAAAGATGCAGCACTACCGGGTTTGTAATTTCCACACGACAATCGCAATTTAAGAATGTGTCTTAACTGAGTCAAATGGACATATAAAGTGAATTAGAGCTAGCAGAAGATTGCTTATGATATAAATATTCAGTGATGACTTTGTGGATCAATAAAAATATTTATGTCACATGTTTTAAGTAATGTCTATTGACTCGTGTTTGAGCTTTCGATGTATTTAGTTCATTTTTTTTAATGCCAATTAGTTGTTTCACTACCCAAGATGAACTCGATTTGATGCTAAAATAGTAATAAACAGCAGTTTCCATCCTTTGCTGGGGTACATAAACTAGAGGAATGCAATCTATAATAGTCCTTAGATCTGCCTAAATAAATTTATTTTCAAAGCAAAGCCGTACATTAACAAATAGGGCAGAGAAGATAATCTGATACCCACTTATCGTCTATTTTAACTTTCATATTTGTTTTATAATTTTGAACGTACAGATTTTACAATTTGTGTGTGTCCCACTGCTAATAGAACATGCACGTTGATTTTTAACTCTTCTTCTTTTAGAAGAGTGGTTCCTCAAAGGACCAGATCACTCAGACACTTCCTATGTCCCTGGAGTATTTCCATCTTTGGAAGCCCATGGCTACCCTGTATAATCAGCTTGGAAAAATCAATAATTAGCTTTTAAAACAACTGGACTTGAAAAGGCATAGAAAATAAGACCTGCTGAAGTTCATAAAGGGTAGAAGCAACACCTCCAACACACTCCCTTGGTAAAAGCAAATCACAGGCTCTGCAGTATAGATTTAGTGTAACTAAAACCAAAGTTTAGGCTTCCTGATATTCAAATAATCTGATCTAACCCTTACTTCAATACTTAACCCTAATTCTTCAACCTTTTTAATAAACCCCACCTGGTTAAAGATAAAGGCTTATGCCAAATTCAATCACATATTTAACCCAAACCGTTTTTGATAAATTCAAGCATTTTCCTTCCATTCCAACATCTCCACACTCCGTTCGCACCCCGCCCCCACCTCCTACCCTCCAAGTTCCGCCTAGAGACTTGAATCAACCAGAGTCATTCTGCTGGCTTTGTGAGTGTTTGTTTTCTTTTGTTTGACAAAGGGGCCAATCAAGAGACATCAGAGGGCTATCAGCTAATTGATGAATGAAACTAAGATAATTAACTACCGGCTTAGAAAATCAGAGCTACTCCTCTCACAAAATTAGGAAGTTCTACCATATTTTAGAGAAGAAAATTTTATCCGCCTCTCTTATCAAGATGATAGGGAACATACTAGCCTGCGTACTGATATCCACACGCATATAGTTGATAATACCAGTACACTATTGTATAACATGTATACTTTGTAATTTTACATCTTAGTGTGTGTCTACTCAGAGATGTGGTAGAGGGGAGCAGCTGTCTGGAAAGGAGTCTAGGAGGAAAGAAGAGGTGGGAGGAGCCAGAAGGATAGTGTAAAAGGAGCAGTTAAAGAGTGCTATCCCATCTCCAATAACCACCACCACCAGCTGAGCTCCTGCTTGTACTGCTTCCATTACTAGGTGATCAGAAGATCCTGGCACAAGACTTTTCCTCCTTTTTAAGGGCAAAGAGCTCAGTGCTGAGGCCAGGGGCTTCAGGCAGTAACACAGGAAAACACAGTGGTCTTTCTTTGGCGCCTATTTCCTCTGGTTTGTGCTGTATCATAAAAGGATCAGAAATAATTTCTTGGATTTGTGTTTATTTGGAAGGCAGTTTGTACGTGGGTCTAACTTTTCTAAATCTATGCCAACTTTGACACTAGAGAGTTGTTCAAGACCAAGGGGAAAAAGTGGAAAGCAAAGTTATTTAAAAAAAAAAAAAAACCTACCTAGGAATGGACTTATGAGAAAATAAACTTAATTTAGACATAATGAGAAACTTTCTGGCTGCCCAGGAAGACTGTGGAGAAAGGGTCTTATCTGTCTGGGCTTGGTTATGAACAGACCTGCCTCAAGGCTGTGGGCAAGTGACCTGGTTTCTAGGGAATATGGAATGGGTGATTTATTAAGACACCCGCACAAACGCTAGATGTTCTTCACTTTACCTAGAGATAACATCCTAACTTGCTACCGAGGAAAGGTCTTTTAGAGAAAACTCTTTTCAAACATGCTTCCTAAATCCAATTCAAGTTTCTGTATTGTTAACAATATCCATCTCTAAACAACTGTCCCCAAAAAGAGATAGGCAGTGTTCTCAGTCAAACATTTGATGTTTTTGCAATATCCTGAAATATCACTGGACCAAAAAAGAGTGCCAAGAAGCAGATGTCTAGTGGAGAGAGAGGACCTGGCACAGAAACATTTTATTTCATCCCCATGGGAATGGGAGAAGTACTTAGGGAAACAAGACACAGATGGTGTTCACCCTGCCATGGAAGACGCCTCATGAGAGACCCATGGACATTCTGATATACATTTTGTGAATACAGACATTCACACACACTGTAAAACACAGCTGTGTTAACTTTTCAGGTCATTTCTATGCTCTATTAGTTCACCTTCAATTTAAACTCCTCAGCGTAAAACAAAGGGACTCTACATCCAAGGGAGGGAGAATGATGTCTATCTTCCAAGACCTTTATAATACGGTTTTGCTTAAACAAATTGAAATGATATAAAGCAAATTTTCCATGCTCTGAGACTCACGACTACAATGAATTTTAATAGTAAAGAACTGTAAAGTTAAAGGAGTTTCTCCCTGTATGTGTCGGTATTTCCCCATTCCTTCTCCCAAACCTCAACCTGAAAAGAATCCAAAAGGAAAAGCAGCAAATCTTGTCCCTTTTATGCCATACAGTCCTAGGGAATCCAGCAAAATATTGCAAAGCAGCACATTCTTCTGCTCACATTGAGAGAACTGTGATGTAGGTCAGTGTTAAGTATCTGAAATCTTACCTCTGCTTGCCGGGTCTTTCTGGTGTGGTGTGCGCTACTATATCTGAACGGGTGCCCAAGCAAGGTCTGCAGATCAGTTAGCAAAGGAAGGCAGTTTACATCGCATGTAATGAAACCATTTCTGGAAAAGGATTTTTCTTTTATGCCAGTGGAGACCGGGTGCCTAAAGAAGATCAAAACACAAGTTACATTTTTTTAAAACTACTTATTGGAGATTGCTGTTGCTGGTTTTATTACAATATGTATTTTACAGATTTAGGTAATAGCCCTGATTTTTCAAATCGACCTCTGTTTAGACACGTTTCACTTTGGGCTGTTTCTTGTCTGCAAAATTACAGTCATTTGCACGTTATTACAGTGGGTAGGAGACAGATTGTATTTAGCATTGGGTGGGGGAAGGGTTATTATGGGAAGTGATCTGCTACGGTCAGCACATAATTTCAGCCTGAAGAAAATTGCTTCTGAATGGCTAGTCTGTTAGCTAGCCAAGGAATGGTCACTGGGAGAAACTGAAAAACACTTCTGCTTAATCTGCATTATAGAATTATTCTCATTTCCAGAAAGATGGTTGGTGGAAAAAATGATTGTAAAACCAAGTTTAAAAATGTGGAGGTGAAATGTTGTCAATGCTCTATTTGAATCTAAAACAACTACAACAAAATACAAACCACCAAGCAGGAGAGGGCCAAAAGGCAGCAGGATACAGCCGTGTTCTACTCCATCTTTCCTCCTTGCCTCCCTTTTTCTGCTCCCCCTTTGGTTGTTTTCAAAAATCTCTATGACTTAATGACAGTGGATTTTTATGTATGTGTAAACATTTGTGAGAGTAACACCAAATACATTGATAAATGTATCTCTTGCTTTCATACGTATATGACTACATGAAAAAGATTTCCTAATATAGCTTCTTTTTGGAGGGTAGCAGAATCCCCTTAATTGTGAGAGTATTTCATACGCTCTTGGCACTAGAATTTAAGGACTTTCCCACACTTTACAAACTACATTGTATTTGTGCGTACTTCACAAAGCTGACAGATTAATAAAGCAAGGATGAAAGCGTATCAGAAATTACAGCCCTTGTCTAATTTATAATTTAAATCAAACCCTTATGAATCGCCTAGGAAGTCTTAACATACTTGGTTAGAAAAAATCAGGAGACAGGTTTATTTTAAAGAAAAATAAAAGAATACGATTATACTCAGCTCCTTGGCTGCTGAGTAACACTTTCGTTGTGAACAACTGTGCCTCTTTTGTTTTCAAAACAAGCTTTCCTAAAGGATGAATCACTACAATCATTTGGAGAATATGCAATAAACAACAGAAAGCCAGAAAGTTGTTTTGCTATTTTCTCAACAGAGCATTTCCGTCCCATCCTCAGCTCAGCTGAGCCTCCAGTCCACCAGCCAATCATCATTATGGAAATATGGTTCTCAGCCTCCTGATTGGCTGATTCCTGGGCCAGTATGTTAAGGTTTCTTCAGCTCAATGAACACTGCATACCAGCCTGCTCTGGGGACCCTCTTCTTCCAAAAATATTTTAATCACCTTTCTTTCCTTTCCTTCCGTCTTTTTTCAAGATTCTTAAAATCATCCAGGGAAGAACCTTGTATTCTTTTTAAACACTTTTAAAACGTAATGATCATATTGGGGATCTGCTAAGAATGGAATTTAATGTCCAGGGACATTTCTTCTAACCATATTTTAATGTTTTCTATTTATTGGGTTCTCATGGTGTTTCCTTGGATTTTAGAGGAATTCCCACACAAGTTACATGAACAAACTGTTCTAACACATGCTTTAATTTTTTTTTCTTAAACATTACCTGTCCCGACTAGAATTCTTTTCTCTGAGATTTTTAAAATTTAAAACATGAAATTAAAACACTTAATACTGAAAAGTAATCACGTCAAACAATTTTTAGGAGCAAAGAAGACAATATATTTTCCCTCATAATTAAGGCAACTTATCTATAATTTTTTTAATTGTTCAACATTTTACATTGTTATCCCCCAAAACCCACAAATGTCTTAAGGATGCACAACTTTTTCAAACTTAAAAGAGGTTTGTAATTTAAGATAGTGAATAATAATGGGAAATATATGTGCAACTTACCATGTTCCAGAAATTCTTCCTAATTCTTCGTATGTATTGATTCATTTAATCTTCATAACAGCCCCATGAGATATCATCAGATGAGGAGACTGAGACAGAGAAAAGATAAGGAGCGTTTTCAAGTAACAAAGCCAAATCTTGGTGGAGCCAAGATTTAATGGAGGAAGCCTGGCCCGAGTCTGGTTGCTTAACCACTGCACTTGACTGCCACCCACACATGGTTCCAGACAACAGTTCCACCCATTTGGTTGAGCATAGAAACATTAGCAGGTGACTGGTGACTTCTCTTCCTGAAAGAATAATGAATTCAACTGCTTTTCAATCAAAGAAAAGCCACTGTGTCTTCTTTCCACCAGAGATTAATACTACGCCAAGCAGAAGATGTGGCACCTAAGACTCAGGATTAAAAAAAAGAAAATCAGTTTCTTGTTATTATGCAACTGAAATGTTTGAAATATTAAAAAAAATTACAACGATGGGTAGCACAGTGAGGTTAAAAATGACATACGACTGGTTATTTGTTTATTTATTTTTTGCGATTTGCGGGCCTCTCACTGTTGTGGCCTCTCCCGCTGCGGAGCAGAGGCTCCGGACGCGCAGGCCCAGCGGCCATGGCTCACGGGCCCAGTCACTCCGCGGCATGGGGGGGTCCTCCCGGACCGGGGCATGAACCCGCGTCCCCTGCACCGACAGGTGGACTACCAACCACTGCGCCACCAGGTAAGCCCACGACTGGTCATTTTTGAGACTGGTGATGTATACATTGGAATCATAATATTATTCTTTATGTAATACACACATATATACTTGGAAATTTCTATATTAAAAGGGTAAGAAGAAAAGCTACTAGGTCTTTGAGAAGGAAGAGTTATTCAGGAACACAATTTATTCCTTGGCTTTGGAACATTTTTGGCATTAACCTAATAGGGTAAAATTCTCTCAAATGACAATGCTGTGTATACAAACAAGCAGGAGCAGATTATACTTGCTTCCTACCATTTGTTTACTCAGGTTTTTGTTTGGTTATTTGTTTTAGGTCAAATTCACTTGCTGGGCTATATATGGTAAAAATCTGTAATGTTCTACTTATATTTTCAACATGCACTATTTGAACACTTTGTAACTTTCTATATAAACTATTTCAATCACAAAGGAAAAAAAAGAAAAGAAAAATTCCCCTGGTGCACACACACAACAAGCTTGTTCTGCAACACTGAAATCAGGACTGAAACACAACACACACACAGGGGGAGTGGAGCAAATCAAAACCACAGTGAGATGTCAACCTCACAGCTACAAGAAGGGCTACTGTCAAAAAGACAAAAGTGGGGCTTCCCTGGTGGCGCAGTGGTTGAGAGTCCGCCTGCCGATGCAGGGGACATGGGTTCATTCCCCGGTCCGGGAAGATCCCACATGCCGTAGAGCGGCTGGGCCCGTGAGCCATGGCCGCTGAGCCTGCGCGTCCGGAGCCTGTGCTCCGCAACGGGAGAGGCCACAACAGTGAGAGGCCCGCGTACCGCAAAAAAAAAAGGAAAAAAATCAATCCCACATAGAAATATATTCAATAGAAATTAAGAAATGAAGATTCAACATTTCATCACAGGTATATTATACACTGGGAGAAAGAAAAAAGTATTTGGTAATTTAGATTTCTTCAGGGCATGTTTTCTGTCTTATTCAAAGAAATAGAGTTGTAGAAGTGAAACCAACAGTTCAGATACAGAATTAAATTCTTTAAAATAGTAACATACAGTGAAAGACACTATATAATATAAGCAACACTGAATAGAATTAGACTAAATGAAGAGAAAAATGTTTAATCTTTACACAAAGAAGGCTATGACACAGATTAAAAAGAGCATTGAAGAAGATGAAATCATGGTAACAGTTACTATTCTTAACAAATAGGATATAATTTTGTGAAATAATGAGATTATAACACAAGGAGTCACTGATAAAACTGTTATAGCAGAAAATGGATAAATCATTAAATATAATGAGATTTAACTATCATTGTGAGAGAAATGATATGTAATTAGAAAAAGGAATAGAATATAAAAAGAAAGCAATGTTTCTGCAGTTCTACATTACTAAAAGTCTAGTGATAAAAGAGGAAAGTATTTCGAGTCTATAAATAAATTATGGACACAATTATCATTAATTATAATAACAATAGTCCTCTCAAATCCAAACTCAGGACCTGGCAACCTTTCATTTTTCTTAACAAACACCTGTATAGCACTTACTCTGTGAAAGGCACTATGTTAAGCATTTTATAAATATTAACCCATTTCCTGAGATTAAGTTTGAGATATTCATTCAACCTCTATTGTGTTATACAGGTTCACAGAAAATACAAAAAGGAATAAGAGATCACATCATCTCTGATCTAGAGATGCTTCAAATTTCATAGTTGAGGTAAGACACTTGCCAAACTCCGGAGAGGATTTAATTTATGATAGTCCGTAAAAAAGTATTTGGGGAAGAAGAAGAGCTAACATTATCTAAAGAGTCAGTACAGACTCTAGGAAAGAAGTAGGTGAAATTGTTGTCCCACATTAGGATGCAGCTGGAGGAAGGTCATGCCAAGAAGAGGAAACACAGCGAACATAGGTATAGAGGCAAAAAAGAAGAGAACAGCAGTGTTAGTTCAGCTTACCTAGATCACAGGGACCCTGAAGGGGAGGAATGGTGGTCAGATAGATGTAGGTTGAAGGCTTATTGTAATAGGGCCATTATGAATCTGCAGAGAGGTGTTTTGGTGAGGGAACTATGGAAGCTGACATCCAGCTCATGCTCTGTTCACCAAGCTATGTGCTCTGGCTCTGTGCTGGGTCAGCCTAAGAAAGGGCAGCCTTTCATAATGTATAAAAGGGTGCTCTCAGCCAGACTGGACTGGATGATGGTCTTTATCCCGTGATGAGAAGTCTGAGTTTATCACAAGGCAATGAATGGCCTAGCTTTAGTAGGCCTATGGAAAACTCTTAAATCTCTTATAACATGATGCCTGGCAGAGTTCTTGGAAATTGTAATGTTTAAAATATGTTTGTTAAACTAATGAACTTATATTGAACTTCTAAATGTGAGAAGAGTAGAAAGGATTCCCAAAAAACGTAGGGGATCATAATGGTTAACGAGCAGCTCAAGGTGTATTGAGATAATATTCAAGCCAACACGTAAATTCAGTGGACAAATGATAACAATAAACATGTAGTAAACCAACTCTGAACTTAGAAACTCTCAACTTAGAAAGTACAATTTCTATAAGAATACTCTACAGCCAAATTAAATAAACTAACCAGAACAGAGAGAGGTCTTTATGAATGTAAACCTGTTGAAAGATAGGTCTTTATGAGTGAAAACATGTTGATTGAAGCAAAATATGTCAACAAACAGAACATAGGGTCAAAAATGGTCTCCCTGGGGAACACCAACATCTAAATTTGGGGTAGAAAATACAACTGCTTGAATGATGAATGAGTGAGCAGAGAGAATAAAAGGAAAAGCAAAAAACCAACAGGGAAGGGATACTTCTGCGAAGGAGAGAGTGATCAACAATTCAAAATGCATCGGGAAAATCAAGTAAGTGTGAGACTGAAAAGCTTCCATTGGTTTTTACTTGGGAGAAAGACTTAGTGATCGTAGAAAGAGCAACATAAGCAAAATGGTAGCAAAAACCAATGGGTTCAGGACTGAAACAGAGGGGAGCAAATCAAGAGATCAAATGAAGCCTACTCTTTTTAGAAGCTTGCTGTTGGAAGGGAATAGAGAGGGTAGTTTGAATAGGGTCTGGGAGGAGACTTTTATTGTTGTTGTTAATATGAAACAGCCTTCAACACCCACTTTGAGAGAAAGGAATCGGTAGAGAGAGGAGTTGAAGTTTTAGAGGTTAATTGATGAACACAGATCTGAGCTGAGAAAGGAGGGTCAGGGAAGGAGAGACCATTCAGCTGTGTCTGCCACAGGACCATTCCATCATGAACAAGTATTTCTAGCACAGAAAACCCAAAGTGGAGGGAGTTAAGTGGAGGCTCAGGGAGCTGCTTGAACAAGGAGACTGTCCCTCACGCAGCAAGATCATAAGGACCTCAGTGGAACCCAGAACAGTCACAGCAGGCAATGAAGTGAAATAGCTAATATGAATGGAGACCCAGATAATCAGAATTTTTTATTCAGATACCTAGAGTTCTTAATAATTCAGTATATCCTGTAACTTTCTGGGAAGCTGATGAGTTAAGGAAAAAGAAACTTGGGATATTAGAACAGATTTATCTTGCCAAAGTATAAACATTTTAATGAGTGTATTGTTTTAAATTAGTCTCTCCCTTTCTTAACAGGGTTTAGACCATAAAAATAAGAAGGAACTTTCCATTCCAACTTTACATCCCACTGGGTCATATGTGTCTAAGGTAAAAGGCTTCTGTATTTACAGCTATTTGTAAACCCAAAGTGAAGGTTTGTCATTGACCCACATTTGAGGCACCTGCCTCAATATAAAATGTAGCTGACACCATTAAAATCTTACTAGTTTATTTTACATTGTTATTTTATTCCTTTACTTAAATATCATTTATCAAACACCAAACTATATTCTAGACACTGTGCTAGACTTAATACAAAAAATAACTTTATTGGTTTATTCTTGAAAAGGACCCATTTTTTATATTTTACTTTCAAATTTTTTTAAAAAGTTGGATGGTCACTTAGTGATGAACGCAATTCTACAAAGTCATTAACCCTTGCACTCTAGAAACAAGAAACTAATTAATGAACTCCCTGCATCCCTCAGCTGAGGCATAGGTCAGTATCAGAAAACAGGGCTCAGGATGTCCAGTTCCAGCAGCAAGGTTGTCAAAACCATAGGTAACACCAGGTCACAAACAAAACTTCCAAGATGAGACTGTTTCAAGAAGAAAACAAAACTAATCTGCAACCTCAGCAGCCATCTCAGAAAATTTATTTAAATTCAATAGAATAAATAGTGAGTAAGAAAGAGGAAAGTTCCTAGGATGATAAATATCATTTTGCTGCCAATAGAATCAAACTATGTATTAAAGATGATTATACAAAATATTCTAAAAATATTTCCCAAAACATTCAAAGATGTTCTAATGGAAAAAATAATTAGAAGTGGTATATCATTCACAAGAGGAGTCAGAAAAGCTTTATGGAAGTCATGAAATATCAGAGCTCCGGAAAAAATATTATAAAAAGGAAAAAATGTAGGCACTGGATATGCATGTAATATCTGATAAGTCTTAAAACTGTTAAATGAATTAGCAGTGGAAAAACAGGTTACCTAGCACTTCTCAGACCTTTAAATATATATTGTCCATTTTTCCATTTGAAAAGTTTAGCATATAATTAGTGTCTGACTTAAAAAAAAAAACAATTTTATTGAGATAGAATTTATGTACCATAAGATTTACCCTTAATTTTAAGTGTACAATTCAATGAATTTTAGTACATTTACAGAAATTTGCAACCATCACCACATCTAATTTTAGAATATCCCCATCTCCCTAAAACCTTGTGCCTATTTACTGTCACTAATGGGGTTTTAAATAATCATTTTGGAAACAACATTTAATGTTTTGATACTCTAAAACATGGTATTCACATAAAAGTTACGATTGGAAAATGAGTTTGATATTTCAATATGACCATCACCATCTAAAATATGCACATTTTGGAAACATCTGGATAATCCTTCCCAGAAGTTGGTATGAGAGGTTCAAGACATGATAAAGCAAAATCTTGATGTATATTTCATAAAAATTATCACAGTTATCTTTTTTGAGTTACTCAGCTCTGAATTCATCCTTTTTGCCCACTTGGTAAAAGTGGATCTGAGCCTTTTAAATAGTTTTCCTTGCAAGCTGGCACAATATTAAACTTTGTTGGTGGAGGGCACTAGAGAGACATTGAAGAAGGGAAGGGTTTTGCATCCTGGTTCTAGCATATTCACTCACCAGGCTCCTGCAGTATATGGTGACCAGCAACCTCCCTTGGCACCCAGGTGGCCAGCACCATTGCTAAACGCCTCTTGTGAGATACTTCCCTGTGTACAGATTTCGCCAACACTCTAGGGAGCAGATTTCCTGCAAGTTCTGCTGGCATGGCCCCGCAAAGACTTCTCCGCCATCCAATGAACCAAGGCCATGTGTCTCCAAAATGTGTGGATCTCAGTTCTGGGTGTGAGGGAACAGAGAACTCTTCCTTGGGTGCTTTATCTCAGCACTAGGGAGAGTGGTTGTATTATACTGTATTATTTCTGATATTATATTACATATTATATCTTTTATTCTTACATTTTTTTAAAGTTCTCGTAACTTCTTATTAGCCAGTCCCTCATTACTACAATCCCCTGTTATACTTAATAATTATTTATATTAAACTTTCCCTGCTCAATTACTATTTGGTTCCTCTCCCTGATTAGATGAAGACTGATATAAAAATATACTGTGAGCCCAAAATATCTGCTTTTTAAAAAATCTTTATAATCATTCCTTTATCAAAAGACAGTTTAACATCCACTTACTATAGACCAATAAGTGTACCTAATATCTAGAAAGCTATGGCTAAATTTAGGAAGAGAATCTATAGTAATTTTGAAAGGAAAAAGAAAATCATGGGAATTCCCTGGTGGCACAGTGGCTAAGAATCTGCCTGCCAATGCAGGGGACATGGGTTCAAGCCCTGGTCCGGGAAGATCTCACATGCCGCGGAGCAACTAAGCCCATGCACCACAACTACTGAGTCTGTGTGCCACAACTACTGAAGCCCATGTGCCTAGATCCTGTGCTCTGCAACAAGAGAAGCCACTGCAATGAGAAGCCCGCGCACCCCAATGAAGAGAAGCCCCTGCTCGCCACAAACTAGAGAAAGCCAGCACACAGCAACAAAGACCCAGTGCAGCCAAAAAAATTTAATAATTAATTAATTTTTTAAAAAATCACAATGCTGAGTTGTGATAGACCAAACACTGGACCAGAACTGAAGTGACCTGAGAATCTACTGATAATTTCAGCCACTGTTCTAATTACAGCTATGTAGCAAACAACCCCCAAATTTAGTGGCTTAAAATAACAACCAGTTTTATATATTTCATGATTTTGAGGGTCAGTAATAAGGGCAGGTCTTGCTGACGAATCTTTCTCTTCTGTGTGGTGTTGACAGAGGCCACTTGGTGGTACTCAGTCAGAGCATGGGCTATTCTAGAGAGTCCAAGACAGCTTCATTCACATTTCTGGCACCTTGGAGAGGTGCCTGAAGGTCTGAGCTCAGCTGGGACTGTCAATCAAAATACCTACACATGGGCATTCCAACCTGGTAGGCTCACAATGGTCAAACTCTTTACACGGCTTCTCAGGGCTCCAAGAGTGAGACCTAGTGAATGAGGTGATAGCTGCCTGGCCTTTTAGGATCCAACCTTGGAAGGCACTTAGGTCTCTTCTCTGGTTCTGAGGAGTTTCTTGGGAGCTTTGCAGTGCCAAAACCAGGAGTGTCTTGGGAAACCCTAGTGCCATACTGTATCAGTTCCGGTGGTCACAGGCCCATCCAGATTCAAGGGGAAGGAACAGAGACTCCACCCCTACAGGGGTCTGTGAAAGAGTGTCAAAAAGAATTGAAACTATGTTTTTATAAACACCCAGCCAGTTAATCTCTCTGTGACTCAATTTCCTTATTTAAAAGAAATAAGAGATCTATAGAAGCAGCTTCTAAGCCTTGATCCACCTCTAAACCTTGATTCTACCAACAGGAGACAGAAAAGACATCAAGAACTATTGTTAGGCTATAACAATCTCACTGTTGGTGCATTTTGCTTGGAAATAGATTACTGTATTCAAAGAGACCCTCACATCACTTTTTTTTAAATTTATTAAATTTCACAATTGTGTGGGTCTTCTAAAAATGAATCTTGCTCAGCAAACCTGAAACTCCTTTAACTAGTAGTAACTTGTTTTCAGTTCTAAGAATTTTTCTTGATTGTATTCTTTCTTCCATTATCTGTCTTCTACCTATCTGGAAGTCTGAGTGAATACTTACTGAAACTTGTGGGTATATCTTCTGTGTTTCCTAACTATTTTCTCATACTTTCCATGTTTCTGTCTGTATTAGCTTACTAGGACTGCCATCATCAAATACCACAGACAGGATGACTTAAACTACAGACATTTATTTTCTCACAATTCTGGAGATTAGAAGTTCAAGATCAAGGTCTTTCTCCTTGGCTTGCAGATGGCTGCCTTCTTGCTGTGTCCTCACATGGCCTTTCCTCTGTCGGCAAGCATCCCTGGTATGTCTTTTTGTGTGTCCAAATTTCTTCTTGTTAGAAGGACACCAGTCAGGCTAGGGCCCACAGATATAACCTAATATAACCTTAATTACCCATTTGAAGGCCCTATCTCCAAACATAGCTACATTCTGAGGTACTAGGGGTTAGGATTTCAACATATGAGTTTGGAGGAAACACAATTCCGCCCATCACATTGTCATTCTGAGCTGCATTCTGGTAAAGACGTGGGCTCAGTTTCCCTGTGCACTGACTGGATCATAGCAAATCCATTCTGCTACTTCTCCTATCAAGGATTTTTATTTCAATAATTATAATATTTTATTGACGTACAGTTGATTTACAACATTGTATTTATTTCAGGTGTACAGCATAGTGATTCAGTATTTTTGCAGATTATACTCCATTATAGGTTTTTATAAGATAATGGCTATAATTCCCTGTGCTATACAGTATATCATTGTTGCTTATCTATTTTATACATAGTAGTTTATATCTGTTAATCCCATATCCCTAATTTGTCCCTCCCCTCTTTAATAATCATAATTTTTATTTCTGAAAATTGTAATGTTTCTGTTTCACATCAGCCTATTCTTTCACGAATATTCTCTTGAATATTTCACCCTAATATTTTTTTTTCTAGTTTAAATACACGATTCTATTATTTGAGACCTTTCCTCAGGACTTAATTCTTCTGCTTCCTGAATTTTGAGCCTATTTTTCAAAATGTTTTCCTTCAAATATCTGGTGCTATCTCTCCATCTGGGGAGGAAGAGTATACTCCTGGCTTATATTCTGGGTTGGGAGCTCCTCTGGGCATCTGTAAGCTACCTGAGGTGCCACCTGTATGGCACCTGTAAGGACTCCCACTTCAGAGATCCTTATTCAAGGTTTTATTCTAGCAGCAAACGCTACATAAAAGGAAAGGACAGCAGTCGAATCCAGCATATATTTCCCCTCCTCAGTAGGCTTTGTGTTACATGGGGTTCCTCTCCAATTTGAACTCACATGCTAGAGGCCTTCACTTCAGTTTCTTAAGGAGTTGGACCCTATAGTACAGCTTTTTCAAATGCAGCTTCTCAGGTGCCCTGAGAATTATACTGGGACCCCTATTGAACTTTATACATGGTAGGTCATTATTGGGATTACTGGTATCACCTTTGTAGTAGCTTTCTTCTATCCACTGGTTTCTATCTTCCAGGAATTTCTCAAAATATATGGACCTCTCATGGTAACCCATGTTGTTTTGCAGCCCTCTTAAAAGATGATTTTCTATCATTTCAGTGGAGTTTAGGGTGTAAGGGGAATTACATAGTATGTTTACAGCACTATGTTGATAGAACCCCTGCTGAGTTTTAAATTGAAGAAATAAAAGTAATCATGCTCATCTTAAAAAGCTTAAAAAAAAAAAAGGATAGAATACATATTATATGAAGTAAAAAGGCATAAGCTTCCTGTCACTCTCCTCCTAACCACATTCCGTTCTCTGGTAGAAACTTCTCCCAGTAGTTTAGTAGATGCCTTCCCATAACTTTCTCCCATGCATTTACAAGTACGTAAATGATATATAGAGTTTTTTTCCTGCTAAACCTGGAATTGCACTATTACAACTTTTCTGCAATTACTTTTTCACTTAAAAATAAATGATAAACATCTTCTCAGCTCAGTACCTATAAATGATTTCATTCTTTTTCTTTTTATGGCTGCATAATATCTTCAGGATAGAAATACTGTCATTTATTATGTCAGTTCTCCAACTGATGAATTGCATGGACTGAATATTTATGTCCTTCCCCATCCAAATTCATATGTTGAAATCCTAATGCCCAACGTGATGGTATTTGGAGGTGGGATTTTTGGGAGTTGCTTAGGTCAGGAGGGGGAAGCCCTCATGAATGGGATTAGTGCCCTTATAAGAGACCCCCAAAGAGCCACCTTGCCCCTTCTGCCATGTGAGGTTACATTAAGAAGATGGCCATCATCAAGGAAGTGCTTCATTGAGGAAGTGGGCTCTCACCACTGGTGACACCTTGATCTTGGATTATTAATGACCAGAACTGCAGAATATGAATTTCTCTTGTTTAGAAGCTGCCCAGTCTATGATACTTTGTTATAGAAGCCTGAACAGACTGAATGGATATTTAGGTTGTTTTCAAAAAAGCTTATGTTTTGATATCAACACCTCAAAGAGTTATTAAGTTATTATACAAGTCAGGAGTATCAAGTAACATTTTATATCCCTACAGAAACTATTCTTAAACCACTAGTAAATATGGAAAATGGAGGCTATTCCAGAAAAAGTCATTTAGTTGTCTCTTTTATGCTTAGGATTCAAATTATGAGACAGAAAAAACTAAGTAACAGCGGCCATGGCTGAGCATGAAAGCAAACGTCTCATCAAATATTTGCTTTACATGGGTCATTTGAAGTTCTATCAACTCTGAGCACATTGCCTTAAACTGCTGAAAATTCAAAAATAGTTGTGCTACTGCTCTCCTTATTGTTCCTCATTCATTCCCTATCAGCTTACTTGTATGAGATGTTTTATCCTAATATTTATTTAAGCGCTCTCTGTGTGCCAGGCATCGTACTAAACCTTTAACCAGAGTATTTCATTTAACCCATAACCAACCCAGAAAGGTAACTTTATTAGCTGTGTGATCTTGTGCAAGTAATATAACTTCTTTCAGCTTTGGCTTCCTTGTAAATAGAAAAAGGCCCATACTCTAGTATTAAATAAGTTAACACACATCAATTGAGCTTTTACTATGTGCCAGGCATCCTAACTCAGGCAGTTACTTGCAGGATTAAATGAAATAATGAGTGTAACATAATATTTGGTATAAAACAGGCATTCAAATGGTAACTCCTATTATTGTAGCTAGAAAGACAGCAAGCTGGAATTTGAATCCAACTCTATATGAGTCCAAAACCAACTGCCACCCCTTTTTCTTGTGAGTCCATGCTATCTTCCTAAAAACCAACATCATATGACTGTACCTGTATTCCACTGTTCTTTTCACTCGTTTCTGTAATTCAAGCCATACAATTATTCCAAGGTTAAAAAGTTAAGTCTAAACCCACCATGGTTTCTAGTCCAAATAATTTTTTTTTTTTTTTTTTTTTTGTGGTACGCGGGTCTCTCACTGTTGTGGCCTCTCCCATTGCGGAGCACAGGCTCCGGACGCGCAGGCTGTGAATGGGGGCAGGCACCATGGAAAGAACCCTGAATTCAGAGTTAGAATCCCAAGTTTTTGTCCTAGATGTCACCAATCAACTGTGGTACCTAGGGCAAGCCACTTACATTTTCTGCTGTGCCCCAGTTTTTCTTGTTAAAAACTGGGACAATAAGGCTTGCTCTACTTACCTCATTAGTTTGTGAGGGTCATAAGAGATAATGTGTATGAATGTACTTTGAAAATATAAAGCCATCTGTAAATGCAATGCATTTTCATTTTATATGTGGACTAGTGAAACTATCAAATAAGCCTGTAGTTGGATGATACTGCATCTTGACTGCTATGGGTCATACAAACAGGTAGAATAAATTTACTAATATTATATACTGAAATTGCATTTCCAGGCTGAATTGATAGAGAAGTCAAGTCAGTTCTATACATATGAGCTTAAGAGTATGTTAGAAACTGATATTATAAACTGACAGCTATGGGGGATGTTGAGATAAAGACAAAATAGCAAATGTGCAATCTAGATCAGTTAGTTTGATATTTGATAAAATAATAGTGAGGTTGAATACTTTGCTATAGTAGAAATTCTTTGAAAATCCAACCTGACCAGGTATGGAAGTAAAGATTACATAATTAGAATCAAATGTTTTTAGCTGGAAAAGACCTTAAAGAATATTCTACTCTGACTCCCTTAATTTTGTAGCTGAAAACGTGAAAGCTCAGCTTGCATGTATTTTGCCCAAGACCACACGTTTGAGATGGTAGCAAGATTATTCTAATATTCTAGCTACTCAGAGCCATCTTTGAAACCTTTTTTTTTTTTTTTTCCGGTATGCAGGCCTCTCCCGTTGCGGAGCACAGGCTCCGGACACGCTGGCTCAGCGGCCATGGCTCACGGGCCCAGCCGCTCTGCGGCATGTGGGATCTTCCCGGACCGGGGCACGAACCCGTGTCCCCTGCATCGGCAGGCGGACTCTCAACCACTGCGCCACCAGGGAAGCCCCTGAAACCATTTTTTAAGTCCAGAGTGAGAGACTGGCTCACGGTGGTGGCTGAATTAAGAATCTGGGATTCCAGAGATGGGCAAGATGGATAATGCTGGTGGTGCTGGGTTAGGAGACTAAAGGAAGTTCACAGACAGCCATGAATAAAGGCAGGTTTGTTGATTGATCCATTCCAATGAAAGAGCAAAAGTGGGTCAAAGGCTAATTCTAAAGGCTAATGAAGGGAGACCTTGAACTGGAGACAATGTAGACATAAGGAAAAGATTCCATAAATTAAGACTGGCTAACCACACTGGGCTTGGGAATAATAGTAAGAGAATAATGATACTTCTACTTCTTAGCGCTTAGAGCTAACTTTTATTAAGTGCTATGTGCCAGGCATGGTGCTAGGTGTTTTACATAATTTTCTTTTTAAAATCTCTCACTCTCACAAAATTGAGATGGGAACCATTATCCCATTTTGGGGAGAAGGAAATGGAGACATAGTAGGAGAGTTGGAGCTTGGCCTGCACAAGTTCGAAGTCCACATGCTCAACGGCTGCGTTCCATGACCTCCAAAGAAGGCAGGAACAGTAAGAGGACTGGATTTAGCAACACCAGTCTTTGATTCATCCACTAGTTGGTAGGGGTGCAGTGTATGACTTCCACAGACTATCAATGAACTTGAATACAATAAACTACCCAAAACCTACATCGAAGCTTTGTTTCAAAATTATAACTTCACATTAGCATCTTGCACTGATTCTGTGTCATTCATTTGCATATGATTTTTCATTTTAGTGTAGATATGATAAAGTAGATGTAGAGAGTCACTGGACATTGGCTTGTAATTAATTCTAGTGGATTTGATGTTTATACCAAACGAAAATCAAAATAATCAGGTCATTTCTATACTAGTTAAATATTTATAGAACTATAGAGTCAGAAATCTATCAAATGTTGATATATCTGGTTAGAAGGAGCTATTTCTAGACATTCACCATATTATCAATATCCATTCACTCATTCAATCAACAAATATTTCTTGAGCATCCGTTGTACGCCAAGCTCTGTTATAGACACCAGGTATATCTATTATAAATACCAAAGTCCCTGCTGTCATGGAGTTTACATTCCAGTGAAAATGAGAAATCAGTAAACAGGTAAATAAAAATGATAATTTCAGATAGTAAGAAAACAGAAGAGGATGATATGAGGGAAAATGATGGGGGCAGGAGGAACTTTAACGCTCTTACTGCCCCCACTCCTTCATTAAAAAATCAATGAAGAACTCCTTTCCTAAATGTAGAATATTCCTCTGGATTGGGTTTAAAATAAGCAGCAAAAATATGCTTGCCTTAAAGGGAATATTAACTAAGAATTTCCCATCTAAAATAGGGCCAGCCCCAGAAAAATCATGTCCTGGTTCTGTGTGATCATGGGACGCACAGGAGGAGGGCTTACTGGGCATCTTCCACTCCATCCCTGGCCATCTTCCACTCCATCCCTGGCCGTTTGCTGCAGCCTCTTTCAGGGTAACACAAAGCTAGGATTCCAATCAGCTGTTTAAGACTGGTGAAATAACTGACTTCTGTGGTCTCCCTAGTTCACAAATAAAAACATGCGACATTGCTTTCCTTTGTTTTATCACAGCCATTGATAAAATTAGGCTAGGTTGATAATACAGACTGGCATTCAAAAGTTATCAGGAAACTCCCGACATTGGCGGGATCATTTTCATAATGTTGCCATTTCACTGTCATAAGCAAAAAGGGTCCAACTGGAAAATAATGCCTGTTCTCCTTTATCATGTAAATGCAAACCATCGCTGACGTTCAGAAGCATAAAGCTAGGGAAGTGTGGAGTTCTAACCAGATAGATCCGTGTGTCTCTATGGTTAATACGGAAATGATGAACGCAAACTTTATGACTTCAAGATAAGCTGCAATAAAAATTTGGCTCAAGATATGGTTTTCATGAAAAAAAAATTCTTTTAAAAAATCCACAGTTTGGGGGAATAAGACTGGGAGGGGGAAAGAGATTGTGAGGTAGAAAGAAGGGAGAATTGTGAAGAGGAAAGAGAAAATCTGCAAAAAAAAGTGGACTGTTAGGAAGAGACACTGATGTTCAACCTGGGCCTTGACCATGTACATATACGTCTCTTACAATAAGAAGCCTCTGTATCAACTTGTGGTTGCCAAGGGGGAAGGTGGTGGGGGAGGGATGGATTGGGAGTTTGGGATTAGCAGATGCAAACTATTATATATAGGATGGATAAACAACCAGGTCCTTCTGTATAGCATAGGGAACTATATTCAATATCCTATGATAAACCATAATGGAAAAGAATACAAAAAAAAAAGAATATACATATATATATATAACTGACTCACTTTGCTGTACAGCAGAAATTAACACAACACTGAAGATCAACTCTACTTCAACAAAATAAATTAAAAAAAAAAAAAGAAGTCTCTGTATCGGATTTACATGGAAGTCCTGACAGGTACAACAGTCTCCAATGGAAGCTGCTCCTTCTAATCACAAAAACAGAACCAGCAAAAAGAGTCCACTTTGAAAGATTTCATTTGGTTTGAGGCAAAATCACATGGGCTCAGTCAGGGGAGCTGTCCCCAGTGTTTTCCTCAGAACCAGCACAAGGACTATATTCCTTTCAGTTGGTCCTGAGTCCCTGTGGGATACAGGCACCATCAAATGCAGACTGACATCTATTTGTAGCACAACTAAAAAAGGCAGTTTCATTCTGAATTATTTATCATGGCAACATTTTGCACATATTAATCATGCCCAGCTTTATTAGATTAGGCCAACTGAAGAAATATATACACCTGCCTGTCATGTAAAGCCCTTCATCTTGGGGAGCAGGCTCCCCAGGGGGACATCGCAGGAGGTAAATTGAATACTGAGTAGTTTATCTTGTGGTGGGGCCTGAATTGGAAATTGAAATTCCTGCATGGACATCGAATTTCACATCAGAAAAGAGAACCTGGCTCATCTCTCTTGGTTACCTAGGTACTAATCACTCTAGAAACTTAGATTTACATGACTATAGCTGTTCCGTGCCCTTTATGTTGGAGCTGGGCCCTTTGTGATAATGTTCCTCAGGCTCTTTGAGTTCCTCAGATGAAAGGCATTCTACAAACACAAACTATCACTTGCCTAAATCAGCCAAGTAGCTTGATATTATTTCTCTCCATCTTCGGGTTTGTCAGAACGGGACAGGAGAAAGCAAATGGGACACAGGGAGATGAAAGGATGGAGATTAACAGGCAACTCCTTTTTAATCAGATAAGGCATGAGGATGCACAGCTGACGGGCCTGATTTCTATTATGAGAAAAAAAATACACCCGGGGTTGTTCTCATTGTACGCAAAATCTCAGAGGAAAATCACTTTCATAAAAACAGGCTGTATCTGAAATGCTTTTCCTAATTCAAGTTCAGGAAAAAAAAAAAAAAATCACTTCATGCCACGTACGAGACCGGCACTAAGAAAATGGGATTGGATTCCTTCTTCCTCCATCCCCGCCCCCCTCCTTTTTAACCTTGTTAAAGGAAGAAACTATGCATCTGAAAAGAAAAACACGAAGAGGAGACCCAGCGCCATTACTTTGGAGAGCTGAGAGGTGGAGAATGAAAAAGCCATTGGTCTCAGTTTTACTGCCACAATGGCCTTTTATGAGAGGGATTAGACACGCCAGGAGCTGGCGAAGCATTCACTGGTGCCCGACGACAATCTGGAAGAAGGACGATAAAAATCAGTTTGTCGTAAGGTTAAATCACCAAAGACTTCCTAGATTGGCTTTTCAGATTGTTTTCCCTTTGGAAAGAAGATGAAAAAAAGAAAGAAATATGGGCGAAAAGCTGATTTTTTTTTCTTTCCCTTTTTTCCCCCCTCAGTGCAAGATGTAGCATTCAGAAAACATGTTGAGCGAGCTGAAGCATTAAAAAGATCAGTCTTTGGCTGGTGAATGAAAGGCTGTTGTGTGTGTGACTCACATACTAAATGGAAACCTGCCTTCAAAGCCTATTTTACTGCCTAATTATATATACACAAAATGTAGCTGTCTGTTTCAATCAAATCATAGGAAAAGGAATAAAACTCCTCTAAAGATGCAATTTTCATGGTTTGTCATAACCTTAGAAACACTGCTAATGCAAAAGAAGGAAGTACAGCTGCATGGTCCAGATAAGGCTCCAGTAATTGTTTTTCTTTTAATTATTACTTTATAAAGACATTATACCTCCTACTCCGAAGAAGGAAAATTAGGGTCCTCTGTCTCCTCTTTTTTTCCCCTCCTGCCCATTTTCACACCAAGCTTGTTGATACGCATTTCAGCTGTGGCTAGAAGCCAACGTAGCTATGGAAATAATATTTAGGTAACCACCATAACTACAGGCTCTCAAAGGGCTCCGGGGAGGATGCCTTTTCCAAATTTATGTTTTGAATTGAGTAGAGCCTTCCAAAGCACAAAATTGAGTGCCAGGGATCAAGATAACACGCTTAGACCCAAACAACTGTGCGTACTTGGCTTTCATGGAAATAATTTCTATTCATGACAGCGAATATATTTATGTTTTAAAATTCGGAATTGCATGAGCATTTCCATTGTTGTCATCCTTGCTGAAGGATGATGTAATAAAATACACAAAAGGCGTTTTGCTCTCTAACATTTTATATGTACAGATCTTTTTTGTGCGATAACCCGAAACTGTAAAGTTTAAAAAGCCGTTACTAATTTACATATTTTCATAGATTCAAATCATTAAAATGCAATGATATTTTAATGGCTTAATATATATCTAATTGTGGATTAAAACTTTTTAACACTGGAGACGGTGCTGAACATACTACCAAGGGGTTCCAAGTACCTAATTCAGAAAGCATTGGTAGCTGCTAACATTTCTGAGGGAAACATAAAGTTACTAACATTTCTGCGGGAAACGTAAAGTTTATCACTGGAGGAGTAAATTGATTATCTTGTAATGTGCTTGTTTTTAAAAAGTCATCAATTTAACTACACCTACCACTCTTCTCCTTAATCTCTTCCAGCCTACTCCCAGTTCTGTCTCTAGCCCTATTAAATTTGAAACCTGCTGTATTAATCCATAGAATAAACAACTTGATGAAGAATTCTATGATAATTAACTGGAATGATCATTAAGCTACCCTCAATGACTCTGAAAAATCCTGGGGCATGAGAAATATGGAGAAAATCAGAAACAGGCAAGAACTAAATAAGGCTTACGTCTAGAAATCACTGCCTACATTCCAAATTCCAAAATGGGATTTGTGACCTATTGAAAACAAATGTGCATACGTGTTCATAGCAGCACTATTCACAATAGCCAAAAAGTGGAAACAATCCAAATGTTCATCAACAGATAAATGGGTAAACAATACACACACATACACTCATACACAGGAATATTATTCAGCTATAATAAAGAACAAAGTACTGATCTATGTTACAATGTGGATGAACCTTGAAAACATGCTAAGTGGAAGAAGCTAGACATAAAAGGTCACATAATTTATGCCTCCATTTATATGAAATATCCAGAAGAGGTAAATGCACAGACTCAGAAATCAAATTGGTGGTTTTAAGGGGTTGAGGGTTGGAGAGAATGGATAATCATACTGTCATATCTCTAGTTTTCTTTTCCATTGTCACTTCTCTCTTCTGCCTCCTTCTTCCACTTTTAAGGACCCTTGTAATTATACTGGGTCCACCCAAATAATCCAGGACAGTCTTCCCATCTCTAGGTCCTTAATCTTAACTGGATCTGCAGAGTTCCTTTTTCCATGTAAGGTAACATATGCTCAGGTTCTAGGAATTAGTATGTGGACATCTTTGGGAGGGCCATAATTCTTTCCACCACAGGGATAATTGGGAAAGGACTAGGTTTAAGCTGATAAATAAAGATTTAACTTTGAGATGATCTAGGGACATCCAATGCGGACGATGGATATTTACTTGTATATATGTCTAAAGTTCAGGGGAGAGGTCTTGGCTAGTAGGTATAAATGTGGAAGTCATGGTATTTAAAACCATGGTATAAGGTTTTACCATGGTATTTTCTAGGGCAAGAATGAGACAGGGAAGAAGGTCTAAAACCGAGCCCTGAAGCACTCCAGCATTTAGAATTTGGATAGACTAGGGTGAGCCAGCAAAAGAGAAGAGGCAGTCAGGGAATTAGGAGGCAAAGCATAAAAGAATACAGTATCTTCAAACTAAGAGAAGAAAAGCATTTTAAGAAAGACATTCTTAATGTGGTGAAGGGAGAGAATAAGAGTAGGTCAGAGAAATGACCTTTGTATTTGGCAACAAGAAAACCAATTGGTAAATTTGCTAAAAGATGTTTCTGGGGTATCAGAGTGAACAGGAGGTGAGAACGTGCAGACTGTGAGAGTAGACAGTGTTGTGAGGAAGTCTGGCTATGAAAGGGAAGAGGGAACAGGAGCACCATTTTTGGAGGTATTAATAAAATCAGGAAAAAGTTTTGTTTTGTTTTTAATGAGATGGGATATATCAGGTTGGTGGTTTTCAAAATGTGGTCCCCAGACCAGCAGAATCAGCATTAGCTGGGAACTTATTAGAAATGTAAATGATTGCTCGCATGTCAGACCTGTTGAATGAGAAATTCTGGGGGTGAGATGTAGCAATCTGTGTTTTAACAAGCCCTTTGGGTGATTCTGACACAAAATCAGATTTGAGAACAAATACTGCAGTGGTAACGGCTGTGATCCAATGAAGAAGGAAGACTGCCGCTACAAAAGAGAAGGGATGCCTGAAGTCTGTGAGAAGATATGAGGAAATAATAGGAGAAGTCCTAGTAGAAGGACGGAACATCAAGTGAATTAGGGATGTTCTCCCCTGGAAACATCCTCTTTTTAAGAAGGAAGGTAAAGAAAATGGACCCAGTGGCAGGAAAGGCTGCATGTAGATCAGTCAACGAGAAGGTAAAAACAAGCCATGACCAAATCATTTCTTGTTATTTAAAAAAATGGGATTGGTTAAGTAGGTTGGTATAAAAGCGAATGCTACAAACATTTGATACCTTCATTTCAGCAAGACATATGCCAAATTGCTAATGACATGCTCGGAAAGGGTAGAGAAATGAAAACTGGAGGATAGGAGAGTTGAGTGGTGTGTGCTGGTTAAACCTAGAGAAAGATGTCCAGGGGTACGGTAGTGGCAGGTCGCCATGGGAGGGCTTCCCTGTCTAACATTTTACCATCTACTTTGCTGAAGACAGAGGAAGTGTGCTTATCAAATTTGAATTTGGTACAAAACTGAGAAGGCAAGCAGATGTATTTGATGACACAGTGTAGATTCAGGACAATCTTGACAAATTAGAATGATGAGCCAGAAACTGAAGACAAAACTGAACAGGGGCAACACTTGTGTATTCATGATATTTTAATTATTTTTAGTGACCATTTTGGGATGAGAGAACGCTAGGATTTGGACTAATAGTTTGTAAGAGAACACCCTAGGAATTTTAGTTACCTAAAAGTTCCACGTGAGCCAAGAAATTCAATCTTAACAGAAGTGAAGTAACCAGATCAAGAGATACTTCTTCCCTTCTCTAATTGTCACTGAACACACAAGGGAGATTGTTTACAGTACCAGAGGACATTGAGGACTAGAGGACATCCTGCATCTTGATATGGGTGAGTGCAGTGAAAAAAGGTTGTAAGTCGTGTCATAGGAGGAATTTCGAAGTGACTTGGACTACATTTAATTAAACAGCAAGCATTTCTTGAGCCAGACAAAGCTCTTCATGCTGGGGACAGAATAGAAAACTGGACAGAATCCTTATTCTGTCTCATGGTACTTAGAATCTCATGGATAGATGAAGATAGATGATAAACAAGAAAACAAACAAATGAAGCAGATAATTTTAAACAGTGGTCATTCCCTAAACAAGTTCAGATCATGTCATTCAACTTGTGCACGATGTATCAGTAAGTCTCCATTGCTGGCTGAGATAAATATCAACCAATACCTTAATCAACCCTCCATAATGAGGGTTGAATTTACCTTATCCCACACTTTTTCCATTTCTATGCCCTAGTGATCTAATCGACAAAGAGGAGGGAATAAGTTTAGTTTTCGCAATAGTGTTACATTCCATATATTATTGTTTCCATTTCATAGAGAAAACAGGGAGTTTGTTTGCAAGGTGGCTACCATAATTCCTCCCATTCCCATACTCATACTTTTCTGCAAAGTGACTTTGCCTTTCCTCCCAAAATGAGGTAGAGTTTATTTCTCCACTCTTTGAATCTGGGCTTGGCCATGAGACTTTCTTTGGCCAATGGGACATGACAAACGTGAGCAGAGGTTTGAAAGTGTTGCACGTGGATTTGCTTTCTTTAGGTTGTGGTTACAACCCTGAGACCACTGTGTGAACAAGCCTAAGCTAGCCTGCTGGAACGGTGATGGGGCGGAGAACGGCGGTGCCCCAGACGAACATGTAAATGAGACCATCTTAGACCAGGCAGCCCCATTTGAGCCACTGTCTCACTTAGCTAAATGGGTGACCCCATAGAGACCAGAAGAACTGCCCAGTGGAACCAAGTCCAAATTGCTGACCCACACAATGATAACCAAAAAAAAGTTATTGTTTCTAGCCTACCAAGTTTTGGACTGCTTTGTTACACAGCAATAAATAAATGATAGCTAGAGAGAGGTCCAGAGAATTGCTCATAACCTCACAGGAAGTAGTGTTGGAGCTGGGATTCCAACTATTAACTGCGCTATCTATTTGCTTGCCAGTGTGTACGCTAATTCCCCCAATGTGTCCCAGGAGAGCCACTGTCAAGGTTAAACTATACGTGAGTGAAGAATGCATGATCACACACTTAGTGATGATCCAAACTTAGGGAGACAGTTCTCTCAGCGGAGCCAGATACGTGGCAATGCAGTTTGCTTGCTAAATAGAGCAATGTCTTATAAAGTCCTTAGCCAAAAAATAGGTTTGCCCTAGATTTGGAAAAAACCTCTGACCCACTTTTTTCAGCCTCTAGAAAATGAAATACCTTTTTTCAGAAGCCTTTTTCCATCCTTTTAAAGACATCTCCAGACAATCATGTAGATCTGAGCTGAAGAGTGGCCCTGGTCCTTTGGCTCTCGGGCGGCTGGGCAGGGTTCCTCTGGGGTAGCTGGAATGGTAGCACAGGGGGGCAAGAAGAATGGTGAGCTCTGTAATCATGGTAAGTGTATCCTAAAGAATCACAGGTAATCGTGCATTTGTTTATTTTTGATAGGGATTAAAATAATAAGAGGGAAATTCAAGGGACCGTATAAGGCAGAAGATGCAGAGGCGAACTCCATCTTGGCCTTAAAATTTCATCTGGACCTATAGCTTGTTGAAGAATGGTCATGGAGTCATCAGCACTAATGTCTGATGGAGCCTAGATCCCCTCTGAGAAGCCAAGGATACCACGTGTTCAGTGCAAGTGTACTGAGGGGTTAGCATGTGCAAAGAACAGGAGGCGTTCAGACAAACAGCAAGCTGAGTATGTGTGTGCTGGGTGTGTAGTGAACCCTGGGTTGGACACAGAAGGCTTGAGTCCCTGGATGAGACTATGCACCCCTCAGTAGGTTTCTGGAGGGTAACCTCATGACAAAGATTTCAGTAAACCCCACTAGTGTGAACTAGTTTTTCTATCAGCACAAATAAAACCTAACTAGAAAGATAAATCTATTACCCTGGAAATGTTAAAGATATTAAAAAACTAGAAATAGGCTTATAGTTAGACCATTCTCTGATTTGAATTCCATGGGACATTGGAGAAATGGGAAAAGCATGGTCTCTGGGTCAGAGTGAACTGAGATCATATCCTGGCTACAATATCATGTGATGTTGCGACTGTGGGTCTTTGGAAGTAACACAACTGTTATGATTGTGAGCACTGGATAATGTAATGTCTGTTATATGCTTAGTACACTGCCTGGTTCCTTCTGGGTCCAAAATATGTGTCAGTTCCTGAGTATGGTCTAATTTTTTAAAAGATTAACCCAATATTTACATATTATTTTTTGAATAGCAGAAATTAAACACTCTTGGGGGAAAGGGAGAGGAACATATTTGAAAGCAAATCTTTATGCTACAACATGGATGAACCTTGAAAATATTATGTTAGGTGAAATAAGACACAAAAGTACAAATATTGCATGATTCTACTTACACGAAGTACCTAAAATGTCAAACTCATAGAAACAAAGTAGAATAGAGGTTACAGGGGCTGCAGGGAGGAGGGAGAGTTATTGTTTAACGGGTACAGAGTTTCTTTGGGGGTTGATGGAAAATTTCTGAAAATAGATAGTGGTGATGGTTGCACAACACTGTGAATGTACTTAATGTCACTAAATGATACAGTTAAAAATGGTTATTAAAATGGTAAATGATGTATATTTTACCACAATAAAAACACATAAAAAAATTTAAGCAAATGTTTGTTAAGTTTTGCATAAACGCTAAGCACTTTCCTATGTGTCACTGAGGATATAAAAAACAAAAAGCCTTCAAATCTAGGAAGATAGTGTCAAGTCAGCTTGGAAGGTTAGCTTTGAATGTTCAATACTTCTTGTTTTTTTTAATATTCATTCTCTTTGTCATCATCTCCATAACAGGTTGAATGAGAATTGATGGATTGGAAAGCAGTTGGCTCCACCTCTGAGTTTAGAGGTCAAGCTCTGAACGAGCTTTATCCATCCTCTCACTGACTGCACTGGGATCCACGTTACCCTAAGCTGGAATACACATGTGGAAGAACATGGCCACTAGATTGTCTGAAAAGGCATAAAAGTTACATATTATACAAGAGGTAACAGTACTGGTGACTACGTCAAGATTCTTGTAATTGTGACAAGAAAACCCACTCAATCTGGTTTATGCAAAAAACAAAAACAACAACAAACAACAAAAAACAAGGGAACGTATGGGCTTATGCAACTGACTTAGTCCTGGCCTTTTAAGAGGCTTGATCCACTGCTCCCATGACGTCACTAAGGACCCGGGTACTCCCTCCCCCTATCCTGCCCACCATCTCTCTGCCTTCTTCAGACTCCACAGGTTGGAACTCAGTAACTCCAGGCTCATAGCTCCCACTGGCAAAACACCTGAAGCAATTCCTTATAGCTCACACTACATCAACCAGCAGAAAACAGTCTCCTTTGGGGAGCTCTCAGGAAGAGAAAGGGAACTTCTTTTTACTAGAAGTTCCAGCAAACACCTCTTCACATCTCACTGGCTCTGACTGGGTCACATGCCTATCTCTGAGCTAATCACTGTGACCAGGGAGATGCAGGTGCCCACTGGCTTAAGCTGGGGCTGGGATCACTCCAGGGCTACACTATAGCCTATAAAGGATGGCTCCCTCTGGAGTTGTACAGAGCCCAGCCGGCATAGCCAATCACAACAGCAATCTGAGAATCTATCTCATCTTTTTGCCAAGAGTATTAATTTCTTGAATGCAAGGACCATATTAGCATCCTACATCTACTAGTAGAGTCTGGAACATAATGGCTGCTCAGTAAGTTCTTACTAAATGAATGAATGATTATATGAATGAACAGAAAACTAGTTAGGAGGCATAGACCTCCCCCAAATGGTGTTCCTGAATTCTACATGCAGTATTGATTTTTCCAATGATTTCTTGACACTGGATGATAACGAATTCTTAAATTTTCAATATTAATAAAGGTGAGGCCAAGCATAGATGAATACGATTTCAACCCTTTCCTCTATTAGAAGGCAACAGTTTTGTATTTCATATTTGCTGTATCTATGTTGTTAGGAAAATTTAGTCCTTGAAATACAAAACTCCATGAGCAAAAAGCTCTTACCTGGGCCTTCTCTCCTTACTCAACACGGGCAAGACAGACACCGACTCTAACGCTTTTTTGTGAGAGTAGTAGTTAGACTATAAACACTAACTTGGTGTGGATTTTTACGATTTAATTTCCCCTTTTTATGGGAATATAAAATGTATTTTTAAATATAAATAAATTTTTAATGGAAGTGTATGATGGTGACATGGGAAGTATGTGAATCTGTCACATACAATGTAAGAACATATTTAAATATGCATATTATGAACATTTAAAGCTGCGATGGTTCAAAATAATGTAAGCCTCTCATATGAAACATTGCTTTTCAAGTGAGCCCACTAGCGTCTTAAATACAGATTGCATTATATATATATGCACCCAGTGGTAAAATATTTTTAATCAAATATTTGTTCTTAAATTTTCTCTCTTAGACATTATTATTCTGTGTACCAAGTTTACTATTTATTTAGAGAAAAACATAAAAATTCCTCAAGCCTCTAATTTTTTTTTTCTCAACGTGAAAACTATCACACAACTGAGAAATACTTTCTCCCCCAGAAACTCTTCCCTAGACTGTCTTTCCTTCTTTTTCTACCTTCTCCCCTTAAACATTCTCGTCTTCCCTGACGACTTAACCTGGTATAAGTTAATGGTCCCAAATCAGTGTATCCAGTCCCAACATCATTCATTAGTGCCGTGTAGTATGTCCAACATCCTAACAGAAATCACCATTTGAATGTTCCGACGACCTCAGATGCTTTGGTTAGTGGCATTACCATCTGCATATTCAACCCAGCTAGATCCCCTGGCACCATCTTGGATTCTTTTTTCTCCATCATCTATCCTTGGCTCCCTTCAGGAACTCAGGTGAATATTCCTATCACATCTGGTTCCATAATACATGTCTCTCTCCATTCTACAGCCAAACGTAAGCTGTTATCACTTTCATGGATGACTGAATTCTCCTCCTTTTTGAAGACAATGATTCTAGTTTCTTACCAGTGAAACTGCCATCCAACTTGCCCTCACCCCAAGTTTTTTCAGTTTCTAACTTAATCTGGTTCTTTAAATTTTCCTACTTAGGGGGCTTCCCTGGTGGCGCAGTGGTGAAGAGTCTGCCTGCCAATGCAGGAGACGCGGGTTCGGGCCCTGGTCCGGGAGGATCCCACATGCCGCGGAGCAACTAAGCCCGTGGGCCACAACTACTGAGCCTGTGCTCTAGAGCCTGAGAGCCACAGCTACTGAGCCCACGTGCCACAACTACTGAAGCCCGTGCGCCTAGAGCCTGTGTTCCGCAACAAGAGAAGCCACGGCAACGAAGAGTAGCCCAGGCTCCCAGGCTCGCCACAACTAGAGAAAAGTCCACATGCAGAAACGAAGACCCAATGCAGCCAAAAATAAATAAATTTATTAAAAAAAAAAAAATTCCTACTTAAAATTCTTCAAAGGCTTCTCATTGCTTTTAGGATAAAGTACATGTTCAGAGATTTTGCAGTCTGGCTCTAACTTACTGTACAATCTCATTGTCTGCCGCTGCCTTCAGCTCTTGCACAAAAGCCTTCAGCTCCAGTCCCATCAAATCACTAATTAGTTTGGGAACACTCACTGGGTCTCCGCCTGGACTGCTTTGCTCACCTTTCTACCCCTGTAAAGTTAATGTCAGTAAAGTCTTCTCTGACTTTCCATCACAATGAATCATTCCTTCCTCTGTACTCCCACAAAACTCTGCTCAGATTGTGCACATCTGGTACCCATCTCCCTGGGTAGATCATGCAGTTCTTGGAGGAAGCAGGAAAGGGAGGACCATGTCTGTTTCATCTTTGCCTGGACAGTTCCTAGCCGGTACCTGGTGGTTAGCATGTACTAAAAAATTGTTTAGTGAATGAATCTTCATTTTGAATGCTCAGAAAAACCTTAAATTTGACCTATAAACTTCCAGAGATAGGAAGCAGGATGCCTACAGATTCACAGAGACGGTACTGACCCCATGTAGTAAAAGCAAGCATACTGTAAAGTCAAACTGCCGCAGAGTTAGCCCATTTCGCCACAGTCATTTCTCTGTCTTTTAAGAAATGTCTGATTTGAGATCCCTTTCACGTGCTTCCCTTCTAAGGTTTAATGTACGTAATTAATCTTGACTTGCCTTAATACTGCTAGGAATGTGGCAATGACCTCAGCTAACACTGGCAAAGTGATTAATGTTACATGAACTGGACCTTTTTTTTTTTGAACTCTAGATTCTGAATAAACACATTCATGCAAGAGTCTGTTGCAGACCTTTGCTCGATAGAAAATGTACCATGATTTCAAGGAGTAATGTTTCAGATGCAATAAACAACCTTAACGGAAACATGGCTCTTGTTAAAGAAAATGCTGTTTCAGGCTAAAGTCCCAGTGATCATAAAAGATATATGATGCAATAAACAAAATGAACCACAGGCAGACAGGTCCATTCGATGACTAACCACTGATTGAATTTTCCAACACTCCTGCACTTTCTGAGAGATAAACTATTCACAAAAGGTCCACGTTAAATATAAGGCTGTCATTTCTTTTTCATGTTTCTGGTGAGGTCCAAGAACAGTAGAGGATCCCCACCCCCACTTCCTTCCTTTTTTTTTTTTTTTTCCCCTATTGGTTGTTTGTGTTTTTGAACTTTTTATGATGTGGGAAGACTGGCAAACAGTTACTGTGATTGTCAAATGCCTTAAATCAAGACGAGAAGATGCAATAAAACACAGTTTCCATTGTAACACATTGTAACCTAGTACCTCTGGATTATGAGCCAGCTCACATCTCTGATCACTACTTGTTGACAGGCATAAATTGACCCTAAAAGCATTAATTTTAGAGATAAAACTGGAATGTAGAGCTAAGTTATAATAATGTTTAAACATTTCCAAGGTAGTGGCAGCAAAGCAACACTGGTTATGTCACAATTTAAATAATGTTAATAAACTAAGCATAAACACTTGAAAAATCTACAAGCTTTTCTCTAAAGATGGTTTAACAAATTTGTATATACTCTTGAGGCTGCAAATGGTAGGTGACGTGTTTTTGGTGGGGTTAAAAGAAATTACATGGAACGATCCATGGATGTTTTAATGAAAGTACGGTTCCATTATGAAAATGATTCTTAAAAATCTTGATCATAGAGAAGCTCCTAAAACTATCTTAGGACATAAATATACAATGTTTCTGGATATTTCCCAAAAGACATAATTTCTTCTTTTTTTTAATTAGAAGAGACTCAAATAAAATATGAATTATTGTATTAGAATGCTTTCAAACATGCTTTTTTTTTACACAATCACTTCCATGTTCTCATTAGAAGCACTCACACTTCTGTCACCTTTTAAGGTTTAAAAAAAAAAAGATTGATTGTCTTGTCTATATATGGCTGCCTCTAGCTGGCTTCAGTTATCCATTAACCAATACAATCAACCATCAAAAGGCAATTTTTTCCAAGGCTGTTTGTCACACTTCTAAATATATCTTTATGACAATCAAGAACATCTGATATGATGTGACTTAACATGATACGACAATAAAGAATTGGTCGATTTTCTCAACATCTAGACTTGATGTAAAAGTCCACTTTATTTCCCTGGTAACTTCTGAGTTCAACTTCCCCGCTAATAATTTTAAAGTGAGAGTGGAAGAAGCGAGGGAAAGACAGGTGGTCTTCGCTCAAGGCTTGACTTTAACTACCTTGAGCCTCAGAGAGGCAGAGAGTGACCAACAAGCCTTAGTTTCCAATTCTGTACTGCAGGGATTAGACCCCACCCTCCTAAGACTGTTATAAGCATTTACTCAGATGGACGTACATAGGGAGCTTAGAATAGTATTTGGTGCATAGTAAGCCCCTCCCCCATAAAGTAACCTTACCACCACCACCACCACCACCACCACCACCACCACCACCACCACCACCACCATCATCATCTTCATCATCATCATCATCATCATCATCACAGTATCTGCCCCCCTCCCAGTGGCTAGCACTGTGCTTCACACCTAGAGGTGCCTAGCAGATGTTTGTTAAATTGAATGAGCATACTTGTTCAACTGGGTGTTTCTTTTTATGTTGTCCTTGTTGTTTTGGTTGGTTGGTTTTTGGCCATGCTGCGCGGCATGAGGGATCTTAGTTTCCTAACCAGGGATCAAACCTGTGTCCCCTGCAGTGGAAGCATGGACCACTTAACCACTGGACCACCAGGGAAGTCCCCTCAACTGGGTTATAAGAGAATTTACTGTAACTATTTTTGCTAGAATATGGAACATTTCCAGGAAATTTGACTAGATTCCTTTTATTCATTTGCACCACACCTCACAGAGATTCACAAAACACCTGTGAAGAGAGCTCACAGAGTTAGGCAAGACTCCTGTCTCCCAGTGTTGCTAATCTGTAGGATTAAACCCTTGGGAACACTGCAGGGAATCTGAACCCATGTAACATAGGCTTGTGTTTAACCTATTGACCTGGGAAGGGCATGGATTTAAGAACCCTCCATACTTGCAAGCACTGGCTCAGACATATGCTAGGGACTTTGATTTTCTCTGTTCTTTTCAGCCTAGCTTTTAAAGAATATGACCATTTTAAGAATGAAGAAAGCAATTTGTGACCCTGGATTATATCCACATGGCACTTAGGTTTGTCTAAAAACAATTAAGACCTTGACCTATGCATATCCAGCTCTCAATACTACTTGGCATTCCTTTTTTATCCCTAGTCATTTTCCTTTCACCTTCCCTAATGCATACCCTCAAATGTACCCACCTTTTTAATCTGACCTCTATCTTTTTAAATCATAGCCAGTGTCCTTGTCCTGTAGACACAGGGAGAATAAAGGCTGTCATACAATAGCCTGCTCTCTTTTAACAGCATCCTAACATATGAGAAGTGCCGAAGTCTTATGTTAGGTACATGCAAAGCCATCAATAAATGTTAGTTCCCTAGTTTAAAGGAAGGAGATTCCTAGCTTAGAGCAAGATGCTTCCTTGTTTAGAGGAAGAGTGTCCCTCTTTCCTCTTTCTAAAGTTAGTCCTTCAACCTATACATTGAGTTGGTTCCTACTATCTCCTCTGAGTCCTGGTTCTCTCTGTTGTCCCTATTTCTCTGTTTTCAGGAGGTTCTCTTTTCTAATTCCTCCCCATGATGGTCTTTCTCCTCCAATCCTCATCTTCCTGCAGAGTCTCTATTTCAATAAAAACACCATCATTCCATACAGAAATTTAGGGATTAGCTCTGATACACAATTGTCCATCACTGCCCCTCCTGCCCATATTCAATCCATCTTTGCCAGTTTTCCTCCATTCCCTTCTCTATCTCCTCTGTCATTGCCCTAGTTCAGCCCATCAGTGGGATGGGGGTTTGTGGTTGAAAAATGGTGGTACAATGCTGCTTTGGTTTGCGCGTTAGTCTTAATTTAGGATACGTTCTGATAGTTTTGGGCAATGAATACATTTAGAATATGGGGGTGCAGAGTTGCAAAGGATTCCTTCATAATTCCACTCTCATTTTCAGGATTATTGCTATGACACCCTCACCTTTGGACAAACAGCCTTGGAAAAAAGTCCCCCATTATAGGAGCTACATTTCCTTTGTAATAACTGTTTAGTGGACAGCAATGTTCCCCTAAAGGAACACTATTTTCTTTATGAGACTGATTATTTCATAGTTCCTTTTGCTTTCTGTGGGTGACAAGGCCCAGGGTGTCATTCTTCAGTCTGGCGGATTTCAATGCCAAACAAGCTTAACCACCATGGGCTGGCATAGGGAAACAAGAGTGGATTAGTAGCCAACTCAGAGTTGCGGTGTTTCTGGGTGACCTAGAGCAGTGTAACTTCAAATTTGGCACGTTTTTACTCACTCTGGAGCCTTCCTTTATCCCAGGGAACTAAGTACTCGACCCAAAGGGCAGCAGGCAATAGATGAAAGGAAGCTAAGCCTCACCCAGTCAGGTCAGCCAACTGAGTGCTTCATGCTTCCAAGCTACCTTTAAAAAGCTTCCTAGGTATGTGAAAGCAAAGTCATCTCTTCTCATTGTGTATTACTACACCCTTTTCATTATGTAAGGGTGTTTGAACTTGGTCTCTACATTGTCTATATCACTGAAATGCTGATCATCATGTTGTTGCTTTCTCACATGTTTCCTAAAAGGACACAGTTTTCCTATTCTGGAGACATTTGGAAGCTTGCAATAAAGAAAATCAAGGGCCAGGGTATTGTCTAGTTTGCAGGCCAGAGACTCCTGAACTCCAAACTCGCTGTTCTGCTTCCCAGCTCCAACGCCCACTGCTGGCTTCCTAACGTTGACTTGTCCTAGGGAGTATTGAACTGTTGTCCACTGCGCACTCTGGGTAAACCCTACACTTACCTAAAGACAGCACAGGATAAGACATCACCTCCACTCCTTCCATTTAACCTATATTTCTATCTTTGATCTTGCGATGGCTCTGCTACTAGTAACACCGCATTACTCTCATCATTCATTTAAACATTTCTGTGAATCAAAGTTTTCTTTCTGTTTAGAATTCTTTTTTAAAGGACAAGACCTTCCTGTTGTTGATTATTTCCATAGTACCTGGAAAACAGCTGATGCTTATTGAGTGACAGTTGATTTAAATTGCCCTCAATTTATTAACTGACAAGTACATACAAACAGCCAGAATAGAACAGCCACTCAGCACAATGACATCACATTCCTTCTTTGAATGGCACTTAAAAAAAAAAAAGAAAAGAATGTGTAGAACTCAATTTGCAATGTCTTAACCCAGCTTTGGAAAACAGCCCCACCATCACCACTAGGAAAAAAAAAAAAATGAGATGGTTGAAATTCAGATCCATCCAGATTAGGCAAGAAAAGGAAGGGCTGCTTTGCTTTCTTGCCCTTGTGCTGCCTCTTTTCATCATTAGTAATTCTATCCCTCTCTTAACTGATCATGCAGGGACACATTATCTCACTAGCAAATGAATGCACTGTGGAAAAACTCCCCAAATGCAAATGAACAGGAAGGATGTGCTGATAGTGAAATTAAAGGAGCTCTCTTTTCCCCCTCCCACTGCCCGTGGATGGAGCAGTTATGGAGATTCTGAATCAATTCCACCTCTACTTATTCAAACTTTGTCAAGATAAACCTTTTATCTCATTGTTCTAACGCTACAGAGAAGAGATAATTTACATGACAGTAATTATGTTGCTATATTTAGGAGTGTGTTCTCTGCCCATTTCCGGTAACTTGCTTTTATATAAAACACTGAATGGGCTTTTCAGAACTTGGAAGGTGTGTGTATGATGCTATTTAAAACATGACAGCTAGCAGTGCAATATGGGTAGATTCTGCTCACCTCTGTAGCTTTGGGGGAAGATCACAAGAGGAATAATAGCTCTAAAGTTCCTTTTAAACAATGTGTACTACTAGAAGGAAGCTTCTCTAAATTTTATTGGCTTTCTCTTCTCCCCACAAGCAAACAAATATTTTCATTTTTAATATATTGTATGGAGCTACCAGCAGTTTTCTTTTTTTTTAATCTGACATTGATTTATTTTTCTTCATCCCTTAGGTTAAAACGATGAAAAGAAAGAAACTAGTCTGTAGGACCAAACACTTTATATGAAACTTTGACTTCAGAGAGGCTCGAGTAGCATTCTTTCATTTGTTTCACGGTGCTGGTTGGTTTAACCTTTTCTGCCTCGTCCAAACACACTGATCTCCCTGCCAGCTGGGAGTCTGCTGGCCCAGCTGCACCATGTCATGTCAAAAACCCACGGGCCTTCCTTCCTACCTGGTATCCACAGTTCCCAAAGGATTTAGTCAAGATAATACTGCCCCCCATTTTGAGCTGACCTCTGTGTATTACCCAGTTTCATCGAATTTTAAGAATGACTCCAGGATAATATCTTGGGAGGTTATAAAGCTTTACTAAATAGAAAGTCTAGTGTGCCCTGACCCTAAGCCATCTTTCCTCCATCTAAACTCTCAATCCCTAGTGATTCTTAGCCTTCCTAGAACCACCATGAAGTTGTCCACATTTCATGTCTTCTTTCTTTTTCACATTTCATTTTAGTTGCTGAGCTAAAGTCCTGAAATGGCATTTTCACAAATTCTCCTTTCAGAACTAGAAATAACTATATCTCCTTTAGTCCAGTATATTACAATACAGTATTGGGTTTTTAAAAATAAATTAAAACAGAAAAAACTTCAATTTAGGCATTCAATCAATGATTTTCTTTATTTTCAATTTTTGTGTAGGGTGGGGAGCACGGAAGAGAGGGGAAAAAAAACCCCAATGTGTAACATTGCAGGAACAGTGTATATTTCATGTATTATAATAGAATTAGCGTATTTCCTGATAAATTCCTCAAAACTGTGACCATCTTAGATTTCCAGTGGAGGTGGGAAATCTATAAAGCAGCAGTGCTTTGGAAATCAAACTTCTTGTTACCTGTACTCCATGTGCGCGTGACTTTGAAATGGTGTTTTTATTAGCAAGTAGATCTATCGGAAGGCATCCCTGCTGCCTCTGCCCCAGCTCACTCCTCTCTTCCCTGTTTCCATTCTCTTCATCTTAGTCTTCACTCCCCACTTTCTTTTTTCACTTTTTTTTTTCTCATTAAACTTTCTTTTAATGGTTTTCAAAATTCTGTGACAGATTTTTGGTCAAGTTGTTTCCATGAAAGAGTACTGGTTTTTTAAAACGAATACCTTACACACAAAAAAATATGGTTCACAAAACATTCTCCTTTCCTCCTGAAGGTTTTACGATGCATTATTATCACTAGTCTTTTACTAATAAACTTAAATGGCCAGTTCAGACCACCCATTCTGAGACTGTTCTACCACGATTAAGAGCAGGCTGGCAGGTATTAGGGATAATATTTATTTAGTCTTCTGAGTCTTCCCGGCAGACTTGGTGACTGAACCAGCTCCAGCCACCTTCTTGTCCACTGCTCTGATGACACCTGTGGCAACCGATTGTGTCTTATCTCACAAACAGCAAAAGGGCCCAGAGGCAGATAGGCAGAGAAGCTAGCAACACAGGTGGGCTTGTCAGGAACCACATCAACTCAGAAGCATCACCATATGGCATGAGTTTGGGCCCAGAACAACAATCAATCTTCTCAGCTTGGCAAACTTGCAAGCAATGTGAGCTGGGTGACAATTCAGCGCAGGTGTGTAGCCGGCCCTGATTTGGCCTGGATACGGTTCGGGATCATCACCCAAGCCATGAAGCCAGCTGCTTCCACTGGTGGGTCATTTTTGCTATTCCACCAGCCATACTGCCCATGATGAACATCTTTGACAGACACGTTCTTGACACTGAAGTTCACACTGTCCCCAGGAAGGGCTTCACTCAAAGCTTCATGGTGCGTTTCAACAGACTTGACTTCAGTTGCCTGGAGCAAAGATGACCACCATGCTAGGGGTGAGAACACCAGTCTCCACTCGGCTGCCAGGGACAGTGTCAATACTACCAATTTAGTAGATGTCCTGGTGGGGCAGAGGCAAGGGCTTGTCCGTTGGACGAGTTGATGGCAGGGTGCAACCCCAAGCCTCAAGCAGCACGGTTCCACTGGCGTTGCCATGTTCACAGGTGACTTTCCATCCCTGGAACAAGGCACGTTAGCACTTGGCTCCAGCGTGCTGTCACCATTCCAACCAGAAATTGGCACAAATGCTACTGTGTCAGGGTTGAGTCAATTTTCTTAATGTAGGTGCTGACTTCCTTCATGATTTCCTTGTATCACTTCCGGCCACAGAGCAGCTCAGTGGGATGCATTTTGTTAACACCAACAATTCATTGTTGCACACCCGGTGTGGAAGCCAGAGGGGCATGCTGACGGTCTGCCCGTTCCTGAAGGTCCCTGCTTCAAATTCACCAACACCAGGAACGACAATCAGGACAGCACAGTCAGCAGATGGGCCTGAAATCAGGTTTTTGATAAAGTCTCTGTGTCTTGGGGCATCAGTGATGGTCACAAAATACTTGCTGGTTTTGAATTTCCATAGGGAGCTATCAATGGTGACACCAAGCTCACCTTCAGCTTACAGTTTATCCAAGACACAGACCGCCCTGAAGGAGCCCTTTCCCATCTCAGCAGACTCCTTCTCAAATTGTTTGATGGTTCTTCTGTTAATCCCACCATGTTTCTAGGTCAGATGGCTAGCAGTGGTAGACTTGCCCGAATCTAGGTGTCCAGTGATGACCATGTTGATAGGAGTCTATTCCTTTCCCATCTTGGCTTAGATTTAGCAGTGGTTTTCATGACATCTGTGTTCTGGCAGCAAACCCAATGCTTCTTCCCTCTTTTTATTTCTTTAATTCCCATTTTTCTCCTTTGGACTTTGCCTTGCCTTCAGTGTGCACACTGGACCTTAGCCCTCGGTGAACTAACACTTAACAGTTTCATGACCCTTAAACCACATCAAGAAAGTCACAAAAGGCTCCTCAAAGGATCGGGAAGAAATACTGCACCTATAAATACACACAGCCGACTTTCTAGGTCTCCTTCAATCATAACTTCAACCTCAAAAAGCAGTTGAAAAGGCCGTCTGATTGTTTACAACATTTGTTAGAACCCTGGATGCAGTTTGGTTTGGAGGTGTGATTCTGATTTGGAAGTTTCCCAGGTGATTCTTGTCCACACCCAAGTCCCCACTGAGATCCTTCCCCAGATAGCCATTGAAGAACCAGAAATCACAATGAAATGCCATAGTCCATATGAAGCTATTTCCACTGTAGGGAAAAACTGTGCTTCATGGGAAACTATGCATTGTCTGCACACAGCACACCCTTCCTGTTATCTGATTCTAGTCTTCACTGCCCTTGAGCTATTTTACAACTTGTATGTTATAGGTAACTGACAGACATGCAAATACTTCCCTGTCTGGTAGAGGTTCAATTGATTTCTCTCCACTCCCCCTGGAAAAAAACCCAGTTTTGTTCTATTTGCATTCTGATTTCAATATTTCTAACCTTTAAATGTTTCTTTTCAGATTCTCTTGAACCAGTTATAACATCTGTCGGTTCCATCTTTGATTAATGAGGAGAATCAAATCTTTAACATATACACATTTTTATATCTGTATGAGGGTCACGATTTTACCTTTCTATGAAAACTATCTTTTAACACCACTCTCCCCAGCCTTTTCTCATCATTCTTTTCCCACCTCTGATGGTTCGTTCAATGTATAAATCAGGTGATGGTGATTCAGCATGTGATGGGTATAAATAATTTTATAGGTACAACAGGCCATAATACTTTGGAGGTGGGGTGTCCCAGAAAATCTGGGATGTGTGGTTGCTGAACAATCTTTTTCATAGAACGATATAGCTGGAAAGGGTCTTAGTTCCATCTAGTCTCCTTCACTATAGGAACTAGGCCAACCAAAGCCCAGAAATACGGAGAGTTTTTTCAAAATTGCACAGATCTTGAGTAGCAACAAAATTGAGTTTGAACCCAAATCTGGCTAATTCCAGACTCCAAACCCTTTATTACTACAGTCAATCTTCTCTTCCTAAAGTGGGCCTGACAATATGAACCTGAAGCTGACTGTAAGACTTAAAGCCAGAATCTAAATAGAAAACCTTAACATCAATGCCACAGCAGGCCCTCTGTGCTCTCCCTCAATGCCTGAAATGAAACGACAAAACAAATGGCAGAACTCCTGTGTCTGACTGGTCAACCCGTCTCCTTAATTCATAGGCACACTTCACATGTCATTTATTCCCCCACAGCGCTGAAGCACGTAATAAATGCTCGATAAAATTCTGTTGAATAGAACTGATTGGAGTAGAAGTAGCAGAGACGCAAAGGACCCACAGCTGATTTTAAACAAGGACGCTTTAACTAGAGAGCTCGAAGGAGCCAGCCTGTTGTTTTGATCCCAAGTTGCACCCTAATCCTTCTGTGAACCATACATTCTAAAAATAACCCAACCAGGTTTGTAGTGAATAATTTATAATCTAGAACAATTATTATAACTAAATACCCTGACCCACTTTTTGCTGGTACATTCCGATTGACATAGCAGGACTGTCAGAAATGCTTTGGAGTGAATGACAGCCTATTTTAGGAAATCAGTAGCTGCACTTACATTGGTTGCGCTTCCTTCCCAGGTCGGTTTTCAGTTCGGGTGGATGATGCAGGGCGGTATTAACAAAGGCGCCCTATAGCATGGATGCCTGAGAGCTCTTTAAACTGTGTGCTAACAATATTTTTATATACTCTGTCTTTCCCTCACCTTCCCGCCCCCCGCCCCCCCAAGCTGTTTCCTTAGCTGCCTGAGCTGTTTGGCCCTGTCTGAATTGCTGCTGCTGAAGCCTTTTCTGGCAGGTTGCCCAGGGAGCAGCTCTCCTGTCGATTCTGCCTCTCTCCAGGAGTTGCCTGCCTTCGGTATAATGGGCAACATTGAAAGCCGCAAGGCGTTCGGTCGACAAGGTCAGAGTGCCTTTCATTCCCGCAATAATCAACCAGTGTAGCTCTTCCTCAGACCTGGGGAGAGAGAAGATAGAGGTCAAAAGAGCAATTACATTTCACATTGACTCCAGAAAAGGCTGGGATCACGAGACTGAAAAGCAAAACGGATTCTTGCTTCATTCTGTTCCATTCTCTCTCTGGTCATCTTTGTTATTAACACTAGCCTGAAACCATAACAAGTTTTAGCTTGATGACGTGCAAAGCGCATTTTCCGCCTCCAGATGAGATCTTTCTTCTTAGACATTTAGCACTGTCAGAATATTGCAAAAGAATGCAAATGAGCTGCAGGATCTATAACCAGAGACAGTAAGCAAAGGCCATTAATTATGTTTTTAAAAAATGTTAACCCTAGCAGACTGTATAACAAGCAATTGTGCTAATTTCAATCTGTAATCAGTCCCTACATTAGCATAACTTTATTTATTTAGCATTAAGGCAACAATTTAGAGAATATAATTTAGTTGCAAATGTCAGTAATTTTGCAGTGGCAGACTGTTGTTACAAAGCTACCTCTATTTGACCTTACAGCTGCCAGGACTAATTACTTTAATTGCATTAATTGCACTGACCATTCTGGTGTTTAGTGTAGTTGCTGTTTCCCTTTAACCATTGAGCAAATCAACCAGGCTGAATTCTGAGGAAAATGGGCCAATGTTTTCTTCTAAATCTTCTTTGATTCTTTTCTGCCTTTTGAGACGCCAGATAATTCGCAGATGATCAGTGCTCTCTCACTGAGATCAAGAATTTTGAGGAAAGCCCATGAAAGGGAAAAAAAAATCTGTGTTTCTTAACTGAACTTTATTGCTATTGCTGACTCGATTAAAATACAATCATTTTACTAACTACCAAGAAGCATTTAAAAGATGGTGTGGCAGGTTGACAGTAAGTTAAAAGTCCCTCATTTCACACTTTGGAATGAAAACATTTCAGGTTATTTTTTCAGATAACTGAGATTACTTTGCTCAACAACTTGGATCGCTAAAATATTCTATTATAAATGATACATATCTATCTGCTTTGTAATAATAATAGCCAACAATAGCCGGTGCCTGCTATTATTCCAGGCACTGTTTTAGACACTTGACATGTATTTATTCATTTAATCCTCTCAAAAAATCCTATAAAATACGTATTATTACTGTTGTTGTTGTTATACATAGGAAGTAATGTAATTCATGGCAGAGCCAGGATTCAAATCTAGATATCTGGCTCTGGAGCCTCTGAGCTTGACCTTGAAGGTAGATCACTTCAGAATTAGATCAAATTCTTCCTACAATTCTGCTACACAAAATTGATAAAACAGCTTTCCTCCTAAGTCCTGGCTTGCTGTCTCTGGTCCCTCATATTTATACGACAGAGCTTCAGTTTGGCAAAATTCCTCTTGGAAGTGAGGTGGCCAGATCTGATTAAAGTCTTAACACTCCCAATGGGTGCAATACTTCTTCAGGCTAAGTTCTACTCATCTCTAAGCTTTCAGCCCCTGTATCATGTCTTTGGAGATGCTTTCCTTGACCCTTTCCTCTTATTATGAGCTCTGGTGGGACCATGAACGTTTCTTTCTTAGTTCTAACATCCTTCAATTCAATATTTAATAACCCCAAATTAACACAACATTGTAAATCAACTAAAATTCATTAAAAATAAAAAAATTTTTAAAAATAATTAATAACCCAGATACCCTGCCTTTAATAGGGTAAGGAGGAGTGGTACTGTCCATTTTCAATAGTTTTACTATTAACTATTCAATCCCACAAAAAAGCACAAAAAAATTCACAAAACTCCTGATTCCATTAGGTTTGAGATGTATATTCCAATTACCTGGCGTCCACAGGATGAGATACATGAATGGCTTCTATCACTTTTTTTTTTTTCCAATTCCTCCCTAGCTCCTCAGCAGGTGTGGAGCCCTCATTCTGGATTTTCTGATGAGTAATAAACCTTTGGACTTTATCCCTTCCTCCATGTCCCCTTTATATCCAGCTATTATAACCCATGATTCTGGCAAACCTGGATTCTCCCTGTATTAAACATACCCCAACTCTCTGTGTCCATGACTAGGTTCACATGATTGCTCCCCGCCCACATTCCCCACTCCCCCATCCCATCTGCTTTTTGTTTTCACAGAAGATCTGTGAAATCCTCATATAGCATATTCATATCTTTTCTAGAGCATCTGCAATGGGTTATTCCATCAGTTCTATCTCCTCAGCCTTGACCTCCTTTCTCTGACCCTCTGCTCAGCCTCCCTTCAACCCTTCATCATCTCTTGTAGGGACCGTTGCAGCAGTGGCCCAACTTCTGGCTGATCCCATCTCTGTCCTTTACACAGCTGCGTCCCTTGTGGACAATCATGCAGGAGCTCCCTGCCTGGCATTTAACACATTTTGTTTTCAGTCCTCAGGTACATCTACCAGGCATCTTTACATTTTGAATCTGAAGGGTGTTCTTCTGGTAGAGAAGACAGAGCAAAACAGGAGCTGAGTAATTTTATTTTCTCTTTGTCTTGTTACCATTACATCACAATCTTTTAGAAATATGACTAACACTTCCTTGTTCTTCTTTGCTCCCTACACGTTGGTAAAAGTCATTCTTTGTTATCCCTTTTTTCCCCTAGCAAAATTGAGCTTATTTTTTCCCTTATTCTTTATGACTCTACTCTTCTAGGTTCGTGCTACTGTGTTGCTTTTGTTCTTGGCTACAATTTCTTTAATCTGATTTCAAACGTGCTTTTAAAAATCTTAGCTCAAAGGAGGGTTCTCTGAGCAACCATATCGATTTCTGTAGTTTTTCTTCCATATTCGGCTTATTTTTATGACATAGCTAGAATTTCATTTTCTACTCCTTATGGACCTATCTACACCCTTTTAGAAAACCCTCTGGTCAAGAGACTGAACGTATATTTTCTTTGAACTTTTTGGAATTTGCTTTTCCATAGTCTTGAATGCATGTCAGATACTGATGAACATTCCTGGCTTTTGCTCATTTGAATTCTGAGAAGCTCTCATTTTCTCCCAAGGTTCTCAGCACTTTGTTCTAAACTTGCCCTATCTTGAAGATCAGAATCAAGTTTAGAGGAACTGTGTCCTTCAGATCCAAGCCGACAATCTACATCTCTTGATCTGCTGAGTGGAAGAACTCTGTCCCTAGAGGCAGAGAAATGCCCAAACTCCACACTGCCTAATGATGATGGGTGATCCTACCAAGATTTGGCTCCTGTGCACAGGCTCTAGGAAAGAATGACAGAGGAAGTGGTGGCAGCCTCAGGAGAGGTACCCAGCCTCATTCGCAGGAGGGGAGGCCACCAGGTCAATCAAACCCTTACCTAAGTTATTGAATGCCATCTTCCTTTGCCCAGAGGTGTTCCTCTGAAGATACAGAGTTGCAAAACAGAGTACAGAGTGTGGAGGTGGGGAAGTAACAGCTATTGAAACTCTATTGTGTGCCAGGCACTGTGCTAGGTACTTACATACCCCGATCATTTATTCCTCCCAATACCATTTTTAAATATGTGGAAATTGAAACATTAAATACCATTTTTAAATACGCGGAAATTGAAACACATTAAAAAAGTTGATTGTCTTCTGTAAGTCACAGGACAGGGGATGCAGAAGCCAGGAATTAAACCTAGACCTGAGGATGAGAGGGTAACACAACAAAACAAAACCAGAAAATTAACGATGCGTTGCTAATACATATATTACAAAAGTCATGACCTTATAAAGAAGATATATGTACAAATCAAGGCCTATTATGATAAACTTCAAGAAAATATCTATAATATTTTGTTGCACGTTACTAATAATTTTGATGTATATAAGTAGAATTTTTATCATATCCATTTTCTTAAAAAATATAACCTTTATTTCAATATTTTTCCTAGGCAGAGTTTTTTTGTTTGTTTGGTTTTTTGCGGTACGCGGGCCTCTCACTGTTGTGGCCTCTCCTGTTGCGGAGCACAGGCTCCGGATGCGCAGGCTTAGCGGCCATGGCTCACGGGCCCAGCCGCTCCGCGGCACGTGGGATCTTCTCGGACCAGGGCACGAACCTGTGTCCCCTGCATTGGCAGGCGGACTCTCAACCACTGTACCACCAGGGAAGCCCATAGGCAGAGTTTTTTTGTGTCCTTGATTTTTGTTTGTTTGTTTTAGTTTTAAAAGCTATTGGTGAAATTTCTTGTGAAAATAAAAACGAAATAACACCACAGTGATAGTCACATAATTTGTGATCCTTAAAGGAACTAGTCTTCTTGGCACATAACTGTCAGCTGCACATATAAACGTTCTTTGGAAAGTCTCTCCCAGATGTTAATGGAAATACTGATTTTCCCCTCTTTTTTATAGCATCTATTTACCATGCTACCTCCTCATCTCCATTCTGAGCTATGGTCTCTTAAGTGTCTGTGTCAGAGGCAAATGCCAAAACCAAGGTGACTAAGCTGGTGTCAAGCCAGTTGCAGAAACAGAGAGAAGACTTAACTAATGGCACAGATCTTCTAAGTCAATGGACTCTGTCTCCCCAATTTCATTATCAATTCACCACAGGAATCTGACAGAGTCAGTATGTTAAGTCAAATTCAAAAGCTCAAAAACGAAAAGGGAAAAAAAAAAAATCCAATCTCAGAGTCAGGTAGACACATCATATTTCAGAGAAAATCTTTAGTATCGATTTATAGCTGCAGACTCTTGTCCAATGGTTTCCTCTTTAAATTAAGAACACTAATGATTTCCCATCCTGAAATTAATAAGCCAAAAGCCACACAAATTCAAAAAAGGCACTGATTGTCGTACTTCATCCAGGAAGTGCCAATAAGTGGATGCCCAGCCTGTTCCCTTCAGCGACTGTGGTTGATGACGCACTATAGCATCTTGAGAGTCACTCGCGTCCTTGGGAGGCGTTCTGGCGTATGCCGAGAGGCCATAAATTTGAGATGGAACATCCTGTTTGTTGAGGCTTCTGTGCATGCAATCTAACTGCTCTCTGATAAACAGATTTGTTTGGGAGAGAAGTTCCTGCCTAAGTACTTTGGAGACCTAATTGTGCTCGTGGAAAGGCGACACAGACCCCACGTGGAGACAAGCCAGGCAGTCTGGGGCATGTGCAAGGCACAGAATTAGTTCCAGAGGTGGGACAGCCACAGAGACTTGAAACAGAATCGAAACCAGAAAAAAGGAAACAGTTGTTTGTGGGGAACAGGAAATAGATAGTAAGAGGAAATCGACATAGAGTCATTTTTGTACTGAGTATTTTTATTTACCCTGTGCTGTTGTACGCCATCTTTGTAAGCCACATTAAATTATTTTAAAAATAATGTGGGAGTATGATTGAATAAATGAAGTCTCTTTAGAACATTTTAAGTTAGTTGATGAGGAAAAAAAAAGATTCAGAAACCTTCCCAATGTTCCCTAAAGGAAAAAAAGGGCAGCTTATATTCCTACTTAATTATCTGTTTTTACAAAAGTAAGTTGATTGTATTAAAATATTGGAGTCCTCTGCAACTACCTTGGAATCTCTTCCGGGGGGTGGTAACTCTACCATTTTGATTGGTGCATACGTTAAAGAGATTTACATTTTTAAAACGCACACTCCTACAGCCTTCTGTTATACATCTGTTATGGCCGGACTTCCTTGGTGGCGCAGCGGTTAAGAATCCTCCTGCCAATGCAGGCCACACAGGTTCAAGCTCTGGTCCGGGAAGATCCCACATGCCGTGGAGCAACTAAGCCTGTGCCCCACAACTACTGAGCCTGAGCTCTAGAGACTGCGAGCCACAACAACTGAGCCCACGTGCCTCAACTACTGAAACCCGTGCGCCTAGAGCCCGTGCTCCACAGCAAGAGAAGCCGCTGCAGTGAGAAGCCTGAGCACCACAACAAAGAGTAGCCCCATTCACTGCCACTAGAGAAAGCCCATGCACAGCAGCGAAGACCCAACACAGCCAAAAGTAAATAAATAAAATTTAAAAATTTATAAAAAAATATATATATCTGTTATGGCATTTTTCTTTGTAATGATTCACTCATATGTTGTCTTGCCCACCAGACTGAATTCCTGCCGGGATCACAATGTCTCCAGCACCTACAAGGGTACCTAGAACAGAGAAGACATGCAGTAGATGCTATCTGGGGATTAATATTAAATAATACAATGTAGCTAATTTGTAGGATAGTTACAAGAATTAAATGAGATAACATAAAAATCCAACACGTGTCTGAATCACAGTAGGAACTCAACAGTTAGTTCTCTACCACCTTCTTTGAACTAAAGGAAAAATATTCTTTAATTTTTAAAGCAGTGTAGAATACTAAATACCAAATTTCACTTAATAAGAAATATGTGCTCTGTAGAACTTAGTTAGCTCGTGAAAATAATCACATTTAGAAAGGTAAGGCCCAGGTAGATGGACGGGAACAGAAAAACATTGGGAAACAAAATTTGGCTTCTTTCCTCACAATGCTTCATGGGGAAAATGGCCATAGGGAAATGTTGGTCTCCCTTCTCCTACAATCCCTTATCACTTCCTGGAACTAACCTGGATCCTTTTTCCATCTTGGATGAACCCCTAGGCCCCAAACCCAGACTAAGGCTTGGCCACTTGAAGGGAGCAGTAGGAAATTTGGCGCCAACAGCTCAGATCAATATTTTCTCAGACTGGGTCACTCATTGTTCTGCACAAATTTCATGGCTGAGCTGTCTTCTGGACTCTCCTACCCCAGAATAACCTGGCATTTACATCTTGCAAACAGACAAGCTCTTTGCTCTAAAGTTGGCTGCTGAGGAATAGCTCTACAGGTGTTATAAGGAGAGGAAGGCTTTGTGAAAGAAAGTACAGTATAGATATATGGTGGGGGGTGGGGAGGGAGGCAGTGTGCACCTAAAAGGTTTTTAGTTAGTTGTTAAGGACAAGCTATGACTTTGGCCTTCTAGGAAGAACGATTTCCCGTATATGGTAAACCTTGAGATTCGCCCGACAAATCTATATGCTGGTTAAAAAATGTCCGGTATGAAGCAAAGGTGAAAGAGAGAGTAATTACTGTGTCCACAAGTAGTCTTGTCTATTCTCGTGAAAATGACCACTAGGCTACACTGTATTGCCTTTGTGGTTGGTTTCCATCAGACCATAACTAGCTACAAAAGAGTGAACAAAGGATGTCCCTTTCTGAAAACAGTGTCTATCATTTCAATGATTTCTAAACACCTCTCTCTCTCCATCAACTTTCTAATCTCTTTAAATTGCTAGTGAGAAGGGCTTTAACACATCCAGTTAGTGATTCTTACTTCTTGGGTTGTAATTGGAAGAGGAGCAGTGCCTCTGATCACTTAGAAGAGATTTTGGAAAGAACACCTATAATGAGATTTAAAAATAAACAGCATCTTTTTACTGTGGTCTCTGTCTGCCATTGAGACTTATTGTTGGTGGACTGACTGATGGGAACAGCATGGAGCTGACTCTACTTATGAGAGATCTATCTGCTTACTCTTTCAAGAGGGAACTGAACAACTTTCTGTTGAATTCTCCTCTTCTGTGTCACCAAAACTCTCTGGTCATCTACAGTTCTTCATTTCAAGAAATGGGGCATATTTGAGACTCTGAGGTCTTTGCAGAAACCAGAAAAGAAATGAGTCTAAGAACGTGAGTCAGGCATCAGCACTGACCTCAGTGTTTTCCTTAAAAGGCAATGCTCGGGCTTCCCTGGTGGCGCAGTCGTTGAGAGTCCGCCTGCTGATGCAGGGGACATGGGTTCGTGCCCCGGTCCGGGAGGATCCCACATGCTGCAGAGCGGCTGGGCCCGTGAGCCATGGCCGCTGAGCCTGCACGTCCAGAGCCTGTGCTCCACAACTGGAGAGGCCACAACAGTGAGAGGCCTGCGTACCGCAAAAAAAAAAAAAAAAAGGCAATGCTCCACTATGATTCTGAAAATAGGGCTCAAAACACTTTTGGCCTCTGGAGTAGCCAATCCAAAGCTTGATATTGGACCATATTGATGAAAAGTTCTCAGCCTCAGGCTGCACCTCAGAAACATCAGGGGCCTTAAAAAAGAAAAGAGAGGAAAAAAAAAAAAGAAAAGAGAAAGGAAGGGAAAGGAAGAGAATAGTATAATATGATGAAAAAAAGGCAAACCATGCAAAAAAGTGCACTGTGAAATAATGTTCTCTCCCAACTCAGCCTTCAGTTTTCCAGTCTCCAATTCCCTCTCATCCAGGATTAAAAAAGAATAGAGCTGTCCAGTCCTCATACCTACTGAATCAGTATCTCTGGCAGGTGTATGTTTAATAAGCTGCCCAGATGATCCTATTGCTCAGTCAGGTTAAGAACCACTGACCTTGACAGGGTGACAACACTCCCAGGACCTCCCACTACAGCGGGTACATGATATGATGCATGGGCTTGGGAACCGACTGAGTGCAGAGGACTTCAGAATTGGAAATCGCTTCTTGTGTGTACTTGTTAGGGAGAGGAGGTTTTGCACTACTTGTTTAAGAGGCAGAGTAGTATAGTTCAAACAAAACAACACAACAATAAAACAAATGTCCTGCCTGGGACTTAACAAAAAGGTCCAGATCTGACTTTGCCAGCAATTCCCTGTGCAACATTGCCCCCAGGTATGAAAACCTGGCTCTCAGAAATTTGTAAATTTCACCTCTCTAATCTTCTATAGTTTGGTGGCCTACCCTGGACCTAGTCATACTTTCTTCTTCCTGATCAATTCCAGTTTTGTTAGAGTATCTAAGGCCCCCCCTCCCCCGACACAGCTCAAATTCCCCAAGGGAAGCTGACCCCCACACAGCCCAGGGAAGAGCCTGACTGGTCGAGGGATAAGTCCTTCCCTCTTCAGGAATGGGTATGTGACCCAAGTCCAGTTAATCTAAAGTGAAGACAGATTGGTGGGAGGTTTCTGAATTGTGAGAAGCCTTGTAATAGGGAAGAATAAATCTGACTCCATATTAGATCTGTTCCTTTTGCTTTAATCTTTGTGCTCTATTGTCTGTGCTTACTCATGCTGGCTCTGCACCTTTTGTAAAAGAATGTGGTCTATACCCTGAAATATACAGGATAGCCTATTCTCAAGGCTCCGACCTTCCAGAGTCCATTCATATAGAGGCAAAAAGTTGCAGAACAGAGAATAACATTTGTCTTTTGGAGGTTTACAGGAACATCATGACCTGACCTACGTGAACAGCTGTAAGAACAAATGATTCCGCCACCAAGTTTGCAGCAACTAACCATGCCCCTCTCTCACCTTGCCTTTAAAAGTCCTTTGCTCAAACCCTTTGGGGAGTTCGAGGATTTTGGGGCACGAGCCACCGAGCCACCATCTCCTTGCATGGCCCTGCAATAAACCTTTCTCTGCTGCAGATTCTGGTTTGGCTTCACTGTGCATTGGGCACAGGGATTTGTGTTTGGTAACAGCCTGTTCCTCTCTCCTACTAACAGTCAACATAGCTCTGATGGCTACTGGGGCCATCCTGTGGACTGAACTCTGGTGATGAGCTGACACTCGGTCTGCAGAGTAGAAAGACTAGAGAACATAGACCCAGTCGATATATTGAACCACAGAATCCAGCAATGCTGAAGCTCGCACTCTATCCAGACTTCCTGATATACGAGCCAATAAATCTATTGTTTAAGCAATGTTGAACTGAGTTTTCTGTTCCCTGAAGCTGAAATCTTCCTAAATAATCCATCTTCTTTAAGTCTAAATCTCTCACTCAAGGCCTTAATTCATTCCCTGCTCTCAGGTAACTATTATTAACTTCTTGGCCATTTACCTTGTCTTTATATCTTTTTCAGCTTTATGACCCTTAGATAACTTAGTGACTATTAAATCGCCATTTTTACCATTTCTTCTCTGTCTACTCTTGGCCCATCACAAATTAGCATTTAGGAGCACCGAAGTGTATATATAATATACGTAGCCCAGTTCTTGTTCACAGTATGGGGATACTTTACCCAGTGCCAAGTGGAGAGGGAGCTTACGTTCAGACTGTCACCAGCTTTGGAAATCTAGGGGTATCTGTAGGAGATATTACCAATGTCCCTTTCTAGCTTTCACTAAGAAAAGGACCTTTCGAATCTTAACGCTAAATGAACAAGAAATAGATTATTCTCTTCATGTGGAATGTAAAGTTTTTTTGTCTTTATCTTGGGAAGGCGATTTTATAGGAACTCAGGAGAGAAGAGGAAGGAAGGAAGGAAGGAAGGAAGGAAGGAAGGAAGGAAGGAAGGGAGGGAGGGAAGAAAGAATCAATTTTTTTCTAATCTTATGTCCCAGGATGCTTTCATATATAATTTCAGTTAAATCTCACAACAAGCCTGCAAGGTAGGTTTATCTTCACTTTACATTTAGGGCAACTGAAGCTTAAAGCAGTGATTTTCTCAAGGCCACTCAAGTGCATGTCAGAGCCAGATTCACACCAAGGACCGTGCAACTCCAAAGCCATATATCTTCTACACCTTAAACATTTTTAGCACTTTATCTATCCCCTCGGAAAGGTTTTTGGACTTTTGCAATCCCCTCGGACCACCCCTTTGCTGAGCAGGTGGTAGGCATCACCTGGGCAGGCTTCTGGCATCTGGCTGTTGGGCTTCCTTCCCTGGGTATTTCCCATGCTTCTCCTAGGGTCCCCAGAAGCCAGCCCTGTGCCCGGCTACCCCTCTCACAGGTGACTGAGGTAAACTCAAGGTCACTGAAAAAATGGCGGATAACGAGGCTGTGCTCCCGTCACATAGTTCCCTGGCTTGATTCCTCTATGATACTTTGGTGGTCTTGGGGTCACCATTGGTGAAATTATAGTCCTGGCTCTAGCGAGCAACCTGGTCTTGTGGATCACTGCGATGTACTGAATCGTTCACAAATACCTACTACACAGTTTCTATGCTGCATATTTTCTCTCAGGCAATCTGTCCCTGTTCTCAGTGAAGACTGCTACAGCTCCCAGGTACACACATCTATGTACTCACTCACAAGTCAAGCTTAGAGTATGGGGAATCACCGTGAGCAGAGTGGGGCCGCCCTCTTTTCAGCGTTGTCCCCAGTCATGATGTCAGAGAAGCGTGATAGTACGGAGAGAGAGTGGATGGGAAGAAATGTTGCAAGAAGGGAAGAAAAAAGAGAGGGAGGGAAGGAGGAAGATCTGGACTGGTTCAACTGATGGTACCGCTGATAAGATTTGTACCAATTCTACCTGCATAGAGATTGTTGTGGCTTAGTGATGTCAATATCAACACTTCTGAAAACTATATTTAGAGGAGAATAGCGTAAGAAGATCCAGAAATCAACCCAAAGATACTGCCAGAGTTCCTTTTGGTGTTGCAGTGTGGTCATTCTTCTTACTGAAGCAAATAACTGAAGGGAATCCTGATGATCTGGTCTCTTCCCCCAGTCCACCATGTCCTGTAATTTGATGGGAAAGGGGGAAGGAAGAACACAGATTCCCACATTTCATGATCATTTCTTGTATGACAGGAATTTTCATATTTATACTTCATTTGTTCATCACAAATCCTCTTCAGTGAAGGTAGGTGGAAATTATAAGCTCCGTTTTTTACAGTGAAGATAACTGAAGCTTAGAGAATTTGAGTAATGTTCCCTATCATCACTAGCGAGTGACTAAGTAGAGACTAGAACTTGCTCTTGTATCAATGCCAGGTTCTTCACATGCATCATCTCATTTAATCTACAGAACATTTGTATGAGGTACGTACTATTCTCTCAGAGTTCTGCAGGCCAGAAGTTCAAAACCAAGGTTTCAGCAGGGTCATGCTCCCTTCAAATGCTCTAGGGGAGAATCCTTCCTTGCCTCTTCTAGCTCGTGGTGGCTCCTGGTGTTTCTTGGCTTGTGGTAGCATAACTCCAATCTCTGCCTCTGTCTTCATATGGCCTTCTCCCCTGTGTCTCTGTGTATCCTCTTCTGTCCCCACAAGAACTCTTTCATTGGATTGACTCTTTCATTAGGATTGACCCTAATCCAGTAGGATCTCATTTTGATTCTTCCCTTGACTATTTCTGCAAAGACCTTATTTCCAAATAAGATCACATTCTGGGGTTCTGGGTGGACATGAATTTTTGAAGGACGCTACTCAACCCACTGTAGCAGGTCAGGAAATAGTATGCTTAAGATCACACAGCTATGTGGGCTCAAGATCTAATTACCAACTATATTTATTTAATACTAAGTCTTGTTTATAAGAAGTTTAGAGCAACCTTTGGGGGCTCACATACTTAAGTGGTGGACTTTGCATGGGGGTCTAGGTCTCATAATAGCAGGTAGAAAGGGAAGCTGGAGAAACAGTTTATTACAATTAATGTGGCTCTGTTTGAGGCCCCCTGCCTAATAGGTGTGGTAGTGTAGAAATGATAAAAACCACATGAACATTTTTGGTGAACAACTAGAGCAGAAGAACCTTGTCTTAAGGGCTCTGTTGGCACAGGGGTCACATGGGACAACACATGGTGTGAAGGGTGAGAAGATGGAGTGACAAAGATGACAATGATGAGATACTGGATGACAGGGAGCTCAATGTTGGGACAATGAAGAGAAAGGCTCTCAGGTGTTTACAGGCTTTTTAAATGAGAGTAGGAGATTTTAAGCAAATTAATTAAAACTACACTCTTGCATGTCCTTAAGTGTTTGATGAGGATATCAATAAAGGTTAGGAATTACTTTTTTGGGTGTGCCTCTTTAGTTGAGATACATCTGCAAAAGTGGTCTAAGTGTTGGTCATGGATTTATAGACATGATACAAAGATTATATAGAAATTAGAGAAAAATTCTTGACATTGTGCTGGAAGTTTTGTATCTTCTATGTATTATCCAAATCTTGGGGGGAAAGAGCATGATTCAAAAATTAGGAGATGAAAAGATCAAGGAAAGGTCAGAAATGGGGGAGGGGTTGGGCACTCAAGTAATCCAGCAAATGAAAAAAGCGTAGACAAGAAACCTGATAACATGGAAATCAGATTTACAGTGGTGGGTGTATTAAGTCTAAAATCAAAAGCAGTCTTTAGACGCTCTTGTGAAACAGGTTTTTTTTTGTTTTTTTTTTTTTGACTACCTCATAAACTTCCTTCTGTTGATAAGCTGCAACATTTTTATTATAGAATTGTTAAGTGCTCCATTTGGGGGCATCCATTGCTAGGCAGGTCATTGAAATCTAACAAAATGAACATTAATACATTTATTTCAAAAGAGGAGGACGAGGGCCTTATGGATGTGTCTACATATGAAGCTAAGAGGAAAAATGTGTTTTTCCTTAAGACTGTTGGTCACTTCAACAAAGGAGAAACTAGAATATCAATTAAACGTCTGATTTCACCTAAGTAACATGAAGGATGAGAATTCATTTAGTCCCTTTTGTACCCCAGCCCTGACTGTGCCCAGCCATTTGCTGGAGACTTTCTAGTGCCTTGAAACATTCTTAGTGTTTTGAGAATGGTGCTGAATTGCTTCCTTTGCAAGAGATTTAACCAAAAAAAAGGAGCGTTTTCTTTTCTTTTTTTCTCATTTTCAGACATAATCTTGGCAGAATGTTTAAAAGAAAGATAAACAAAATGTCAGGAACACTTACAAAAGAACACTAAAACAGAGAGGCAAGGGGCGGCAGGAAACAGAATGAATGGATATTGTCATACAGATGGCGGTCACTGCTCAAGTGGCGGATACAGTGATAACTGAGTTTTCTCTCTCATGCGATGATTGACAGTGAACTCATTTCAAATAGCTCTGACAGGGCAGAAGCAGAAAGGAAGCGCCTCTCCTTTTCTTCTCTGCCACAAGGGGTAAGTCATAAAGTCCCTCTCAGTAACATAGAGTCATGTATTTGCGAGGTTAAGAGCGTAAGTGGGAGAATAAATGCTTAGCTTCCCAAATTACCTTGTTCCCTGGGAGGCTTCATCAAAACCTACCAGAATCTGCATGGATGCTCCAAAATCTGCCTGTTCTAAGCACCCACAGATGTTTTCTCTTGGCACCGATAATAAGGATCTAGGATTAAATGTTACCATTTAATAATTAATACCATTCAAACTCTCCCTCCCTTCTGTTTAAAGTTGGCACGAGGGCATAACTGCCGATGTGCTGACATCCTGGAACACCCTGCCTGCTGAGTTCCATGCTATTAGAACATGCTATTCAGGATAAAAGTACTTTAATTTCCCAAGATGTAATAATTGTAGTTTTCATAAACTGGGGCCATATGTTGGAATCTGTTCACATACCTGCAGTTACTTACACTTACATATAAAAATTGGCAAATGATTTCTTTCAAAGAAATTAGGATGTGGATTCTCTAACATTCTCCTGAATATTTTAATTGTGAAATCCTATGCTTTTATCATACATAAAAGAGCATACTATCACAGAATTATATAAGACAATGCCTGTTTCTGAACATGGAATTATCTTCCTCTTCCTTTAAATCACACTACACATCTAGAAAATGGTAACATTTGGGAAATCTGAGTAAGAGGTATCCAGATAATCTTTGTATTATTCTCTCAACTTTTCTGTAATTCTAAAATTATGTCAACATGAAACATTAAAAAAAAAATTGGAATCGTATCTGCACTAGCTTGATACACTCTTTTTAAACAAGCCGAATCTTCTGTTTTTATCTCCAAAATCATTGACAGATTAATGATCTGTCATCATTGATCATCACTGACAGATCATCCTTCTGTATACAGAAAACACTTAGAGTAAAAGTTCTACCCTAATACCTATAGGAACATAAAGTAACAGATATGTTTGTTGTATAACTAACAAGGTCACAGGCTGTTCAGCTGCTGGAACAAACTCGATTAAGACCGCGATAATCTTCTGAAAGATGGTAATTTATCTCCATTTGAAGGGCATTATCTTAGTTCTTCAGCTATCACAGGGAGCAAGGTTAACAAATATTCACTGATGAAATTTTGAAAGCTGTAGTCAGATCTTATTCTCTTAAACCCTTCTAAAGGGCTGTCAAAAGGCAGTGAAATAAAAATTGTCAAATTTGTACACAGACATACTTCATGGCTGTTATCTGAGAAAGTGGTTTATCACTCATACAGTCACTACCTTTACTTAAGCAACTTCTCGTTTGCTTTAGATTGAAGACAATCTGTTCCCATTGCTCACGTGGGAGAGATTACCACAAAATGCTCTTGTTTACTTGAAGTAAGAAGCTATGAGACACAAAATCCACCCAGAGGGGATCTGTACTTTCAAAATAGTCTCATACTTTTGCTAAGGGTCCGCATTACTGAGAGTCTTCTTACTAAGTACATTCTATTTTAAATGTGGATTTTGGGGGCTTCCCTGGTGGCGCAGTGATTGAGAGTCCGCCTGCCAATGCAGGGGACACGGGTTCGTGCCCCGGTCTGGGAGGATCCCACATGCCGCGGAGGGGCTGGGCCCGTGAGCCATGGCCGCTGAGCCTGCGCGTCCGGAGCCTGTGCTCTGCAATGGGAGAGGCCACAACAGTGAGAGGCTCGCGTACCGCAAAAAAAAAAAAAAAAAAAAAAAAAAGTGGATTTTGGGGCCTATAAATGGCCTTGAATATTTCAAGTGGGTTTTGTTACTAATTTTTAAGGAGGATGGAAGGAAGGAAATAAAATCATTGAGCATCTTCTATGTGCTAGAGGCTCTGCTTGGTAAACAGGTTATGCTCATTGAATTTTCCCAACAACCCTGCAAGCTATGTCCTATTTACATCTTACAGATGAGCACATCTAAGCATGGAAAGATAAAGTCCACAGCACCTATTCACGTAGTGAGTCATGGGGAATTGAATCGGGGAACGGTTCACCAAAAGGTCATGTCTTTCTACTATTATCCATACCTGCAACTCTTTGTCAAATGTTCTGCCTGATTTTTGCCTGGACATTTGCCCGAGTGATTGATTTTCCCCCCTATGCTGGGGCCAATTTCTTTGAGGTAGAGTATTGCTATGATGTAGACTTGGAACAGGCCTGAAAATCCTCAATAATACACAGTAATATGGACTCACTTAGTTGCAAGGAGGGGGAAGTGGGATGGGGCAGGCAGAGGGGAGGAGAAACTGCTAGGCCCCTCCCAGTGTCCCAGATATTTAGAATGCATGGACCCACTGTAACAGAGAAGAACAAACCTGACTCCATATTGGATCTAGTCCTTTAGCCCTAATCTTTGTGCTCTGTTGCCTGTGCTTAGTCATGCTGACTCTGCACCTTTTGTAAAAGAAAGTTGCCTATAGCCTGAAATATACAGGATAGCCCATTCTCACGCTCTGACCTTTAAAGGTATAACACTTTTCCATTCATACAGAGATAAAAAGTTGCAGAACAGAAAATAACAACTGTCTTGTTGGAGGTTTATAGGAACATTGTGATCAGACCTACCTGGACAGCTGCAAGAACACGGGATTCCTGCCCGGAGAATTTTACAGCAACCAGCCACACCCCCTCCCCTTTTAGCATAAAAGAAGCCTGAATTCTAAGTTGGGTAAGGCAGTTCTTTGGGACACTAGTCCACCATCTTCTTGGTCTGCTGGCTTTCTGAATAAAGTCACTACTCCTTGCCCCAACACCTCATCTCTCGATTGACTGGCCTGTCGTGTGGCGAGCAGTACGGCCTGGGACTCGGTAACACCACTAGCTTTCGGATACTACTGTATGAAACGTAACTTCTTGCCACTATTACACTTGAAGGTGATGATGAGAGAAGTGGGATAAAACAAGGATAGTGCAAGAGAAATCCAATTCAACTTTCTGTAAAAAAGTGTTGTGTGCACATGCTTTATTTTCACAGTTTCTTAGCTGTCCACAAAATCTATCACATAGTTAGGCCCAGTCCTCTCAGCAGAAGAGAGAGCCCAGGAGTACCTCGCTTTTTTGAGGTATAATTTTAAAAATGAACAATGGCCCAAACAGGCTTAAAAACCTTAAAGTATATTTAGAGACTTACACTGAACACATTTAATGCTTCTACCTTCAAATTATTAAATGCAGACCCTATTTACGGAACTCATCAGGATGAAAAATATTTTCAGTCACGGGTGGTGTGGTCTAGTAACATGAAGTAAGCTTAAAGTAATGTGATGGTAATAGTCACACAACTGTATGCATTTGTCAAAATTCACCAAATGGACACTCAAAAACAGTGATTTTTTTTAAATATAAAAACTATCTCAATAACCCCAACTTTAAAAAAGGTTTCCGTCTTGTCAGTGTATTCCTGTGACTATATAACCTTATTTGAAGATATCACTAAAAGCTTATGTTTGATTCCTTTGAAGACTGTTAAGTCCAGGCAGGGTCTGATTGTTTCCCTGAAATGCAAAGAGTGGGGGTACTCACGTGACTGATTTGGGATGGAAACCCAGTGGCTGGGTTTTGGCTGGGCGGGATAAAGCAGGTATTTAAATCCCAGTCTCAGAAAACTGTCAGTAAAATGGTGTGCTCAGCTTGTATATCGGTGAAATAAAATTCATTGGGAAAAAGGAAGATGTAATACCTACACTGCAGATTCTCAGTGAGGCTTAAAAGGTATGAAACGTTCCCAAACATTAGTAGGTACTCAAGAAATGCTAAATAATATTCTCCACTTCTGCTTAGTTGCTTTCCAAAGTCTAAACAGCCAATAAAATGTTATGCATTGAGTATATTCTTGATACTGTGAAAATGTGAAAGCCTTTCATTTAATGATGTTATTAGGCTAGAGATAAAGGTTCAAAATAACTTAAAGATCTTGAAAAAGAAAGAAACACAATGTTTTGTTCTGGGGGATGAAAAAGTCCAGAGAGGCTGATTAAAATACCGACAGTGGGCATTTAAAACTACAAATGGAATATAAGTAAAGCATCACTGTTGTTTGAAAGCCTTTTACATATGTGGGTACAGACATAATTTTGAATAGACATTAAAGTAAGACACATATGCAAATGTCCATCGATCTCACTGCTGGGGAAGTGGCTTCAAAATAAGTCTTATATTGTTTTTCATTTTATTTTATTTATTTATTTTTAAAATTTATTTTATTTATTTTTAAATAAAAATAAATTCTAAATTTTAGAATTTATTTAATAAAAATTTTTAATAATAAAAATAATAAATTTAATAATAAAATAAAATAAATTAATAAAATAATAAATTTAATAATAAAAAATTTAATAAAATTCTAAAATTTATTTATTTTTAAAATTTATTTTATTTATTTATTTTTGGCTGCATTGGGTCTTCATTGCTGTGTGCGGGCTTTCTCTAGTTGTGGCGAGCAGGGGCTACTCTTCATTGCAGTGCGTGGGCTTCTCATTGCGGTGGCTTCTCTTGTAGCAGAGCATGGACTCTAGGCAGGCGGGCTCCAGTAGTTGTGGCTTGTGGACTCTAGAGTGCAGGCTCAGTAGTTGTGGCACACGGGCTTAGTTGCTCTGCAGCATGTGGGATCTTCCCCAAGCAGGGCTTGAACCCATGTCCCTGCGTTGGCAGGAGGATTCTTAACAACTGTGCCACCAGGGAAGCCAAGGCTTATATTGTTCACCTCCTTCCTTCAAGGGAAATTACTCTTATTATTCTTATTTTGTGCTTGATATTATAAAATTCTGATAACGGATGCTGAAAGTTCACTCCTCCTTTTGGGAAAACTGTGAGAAAACTGAACGACTCCTTGGAGAAAAATCTTTGGTGACGAGGTTGCAGATCTGGTATCTTAGCCAGCCTCCAAGATGGCTCCCAATGATGTCTACCTCCTGGTATTAACATCCTTCTGCAGTCTCCTCCTACACTGAATTAGAGCTGCTCTGTGTGGCCAAAAATTACTATAAAAGTGTTGGTGGATGATTTCCACCAAAAGGGTTGCCAGATGACATACAGTATGCCCAGTTAACTTTGAATTTCAGAAACCAACAAGAACAATTTTCATATAAATATGTCCCCAATATTGCATGAGCCATATTAACACTAAATAATTATTTATTGCTTATCTGAAATACAAATTTAACGGGGTGTCCTATATTTTCACTTGCTGAATCTGGCAACCCTTTTACGAAGGGCAGTTCAGCGTCTATCTCCTTCTCTTGGATCGTTAATCATCTTGTAAGGTGCTCAAGCAGCCTGGTGGGTCGGCCCACGTGAAGAGGAACTGAGACCTTCTACCACCGGTCAGCACCAGCTTGCTGCCTGGGTCAGAGAGTCACCTTGGAACCACTTTTATGCTTCAGGTATCTCTTTATGTAACAAAATTTGCCTCACTTCTGATTTGTTTATGTCTTTAGTGGATACTCTAGACTATGGATTCCATTAAAACAGAGACATACCCGTTTTTGATCCTTATTATGTTCAAGTACCCAATATAGCACAGGGCCAGGCACTTGTAGTTTCAGTTTTGTTAAAGGGAGTAAAACGAAGCTCAGAGCCTCACTTTTTTTTTTTTTTTTTTTTGCGGTACGCGGGCCTCTCACTGTTGTGGCCTCTCCCGTTGCGGAGCACAGGCTCCGGACGCGCAGGCTCAGCGGCCATGGCTCACGGGCCCAGCCGCTCCGCAGCATGTGGGATCTTCCCGGACCGGGGCACGAACCCGTGTCCCCTGCATCGGCAGGCGGACTCTCAACCACTGTACCACCACGGAAGCCCAGAGCCTCACTTTTGACATCTGTAGAATGGGATAAAAATGGTGTCCACCATATAGGGTTGGTGCGAAGACTGAATGAGTTAATAGGCTTAGAAATGTGCCTGGTACGTAAGAAGTGCTCATCACACAAGGGAAGAGTGTTCCTTTATCTCAATGTTTAACTTGTATCATAACTACACGGAGGGCTTGTTAAGATTCTAATTACCGGGACCCAACCTCCTTATTTTCTGATTCAGTGGGTCTGGGTGTGACTAGATGATACTGATGCTGCTAATTTTGGGAATGAGCCACTGCTTTGGCTTAATGCTTTCAGTGACCGTGGCTATACTGGGAGAGTGCCTTCCCACTTCTCTTTATAAATGATTCGTGCTGCCTGGGCACAGACCTCGGCCCAGGCAGAGCTGTCAAGAGTATGGAGTCTGATTTCTCTTAACACAAGCAGGCACAGACATCTCTGATTTTTTTCTGGCTGTAATCAATATCTCTAGACCAAGGGATGCTCTATACTAGCAGGAAGTCTGAAACAGGAGAAAGACAGCAGCCTCCATTCTAAATTCAGAGATGAGTTCTGTTCAAATACTACCATTATTGCTGATTCCTGGACCCTGGTCTCAGTCTGCTTGAAAGCTAAGTGCATACCTTCAGCTGAAATCCTCACTGTGCTCCAACGTGGGAAGAAATGTTATAGTACATAGTGAACAATGCTGCAGTGGATCAGAAACGTTTTTTGTTCTCCTAAGTGGCACAGGTTTAAAGCATTAAACAAACAAATCTAAAAGTGTTCCTTGTCATTAGAAGTAATGTTATGTATAATATGATCACATAAAATCAGTGAGAATACAAAGTAATTTTGTCTGATTTCAAAAATGAATAAGATGGCTGCCAATTTTCATAGAGCAAAACATGTATCTTCATTTGATTAAATAGTTTTAGAGTTGTATATATGGATTGAAAGCAAAGTAGAAAACCAGGGGAAGGCATAATCATTTATTTTTGAGGGCTTTAATTTTGCTTCTGATTTGTATGCCTTACTCATTTTAGACTTACAAACGTGGATGGTCTCAGGACCAAACCCAGGGTCTGATGCTTATACAATTTTGGAAACCCTTTTTAGGAAAAAAGTCTAAAAGATAGTTTACTTCTGCAAAATTTACAGAAATAGATGCTCTCATGAACTTGATTAGGGCTCCTCACCAAGCCGTGGAAGGGGCCCATTCTATCATGCAAGTGATGAGTTTGAAGTTTAAGCTTCATTCTCTTCACAGTAAATACACCTCTGGACTTATATACACAGCAGAACTGGGACATGAAGTTGAAGTAATCTACCCATCAAAACCACAACGTGATTGATTTATGTAAGGTTTGTGGAAATCAGTTTTACGTTTCAGTCATATTGTGAGAAAAAAAAATCATATGTCTATATTAATGGACTGGTAAAAGATCTTTGCTAAGCATATGGAGAGAGCTTTGTGGGATCACCACATCACTGATTTGCTTCTACGAGGAGGACTGCTTGGTGACTGACCGTTATCAGGATTATTTTTTAAAAAATTAAAAATTAAATAACAGTTAATTTTGGTTTTGTTATATGCACCTCATCTAAGATCTTCAAACTTTTTGGTTGTATCACACAGCAAATTACTTTATTTGATTGCATTTATGGACAAATAAGTAATAATACAAGGTAATTTGTATTGTGGGCAAAACACAGCAGAGAAAAACCAACGCTTACTATAATCAGAGATCGAAGAAATCCTCAAATCCGGTGTGATGCGGAGATTTCACAGAAATGGTGGAATTGTTTTATGGCTAGGGTAGGCACCTGTTATAAGCAGCAGAAACCATTTCAATACAGATGGGAGCATCAATTTTGGAAATAACAAATAGAAAACTTCCAATAAAATAGAAGGTTCCTGTGAAGGAGATTCATGGATGACCCTTTGAAGAGTTAAATAAAGGTCACATTACTATAAGAAAAGGCTTTGAAAGTGATACTAAAATCTGAGTTTTAAATTAGGAGTTTAAGGGACTTCCCTGGTGGTCCAATGGCTAAGAATCTGCCTGCCATTTCAGGGGACACGGGTTCGATCCCTGGTCCGGGAAGATCCCACATGCCACGGAGCGACTAAGCCCGTGCACCACACTACTGAGCCTGCGCTCTAGAGCCTGCAAGCCACAACTCCTGTGCCCCACGTGCCTAGAGTCCATGCTCTGCAACAAGAGAAGCCACTGCAATAAGCCCATGCACTGCAACGATGAGTAGCCCCTGTTCGCCGCAACTAGAGAAAGCCTGCTTGCAGCAGCGAAGACCCAACGCAGCCAAAAATAAATAAATAAATAAATTTATTGAAAAAAATGATAAGTTTAAGATGAACATATACACACTACTATATATAAAATAGATGACCAACAAGGACCTATTGTATAGTACAGGGAAATATAATCAATATTTTGTAATAACCTATAAGGGAAAAGAATCTGAAAAAGAGTATATATATATCTGAATCACTATGCTGTACACCTGAAACTAACATGATATTGTAAATCAACTATACTTCAATGAAAAAAAAGGCCCCATTGGTGTGGAAAAAATAGATAAATAATTTTTAACAATAATAATAAAATAAAATCTGAGTTTTTGCGGGCCTCTCACGGCTGTGGCCTCTCACGTTGCAGAGCATAGGCTCCGGACGCACAGGCTCAGCGGCCATGGCTCACGGGCCCAGCCGCTCCGCGGCATATGGGATCCTCCCGGACCGGGGCACGAACCCATGTCCCCTGTATTGGCAGACGGACTCTCAACCACTGAGCTACCAGGGAAGCCCTAAAATCTGAGTTTTAATGTCAGTGGTTGTCAAAGCTTGAGCTCTAGACCAGCAGGTTATATATGTAAGCTCTCAGGCCCCATCCCAGTCCTACCAGATCTAAAACTCTGGGGAGGGTCCCAACAATCTGCTTTAACAAGCCCTCCCTCCGGGTAGAGAACCAATGCTCTAAATTACTGTTAAGCCACGGAAGATTTCCGAAAGGAACGTAATGCTTATAAAGCGGTGTTTCTGAAGATTAAGCTGGCAACTGTGGGTGAGATAGATTGGATAGAGAAAGGATTGGAGGCACGAAAGTCTGTTTTCTTAACATAATGTCTTAATTAGCATCATATATATAAATTATAATACCTGCTGCTGAATTCCAAAGCTGTTCTTTGTCAGAGTTTTAGCATCTTCATTTTATGGTACAACATATTAAATTGTGGCAATCTACCTTAGTGAGCCAGCTTTAAATTATTTAACAATCAATTAAATGCTTTCATTTTATTATCATGAAAGTTAATTTAATAACTTGTAGCTAGTAACTAGTAGGAGGAAACTCCATCTTTTACACAAAATACAATAAAAATTCAGCAACCTTATAAACACAAATCAGAAAGATAGGAGGACCATTTTTATGTAATGAATTTGGGTGCTTTAAGGGAGTTTTAAAAGATACTCTCCTTCCCTAGACATGATAACTTCAAATAAACATGTGTGAACTCGCAGTATTATAGGATATTTAAGAGAGAGAAGGGGGATGGGGGAGGGGATGGAGAGGAGAGAGCTAATGGTTATTAGTGGTGAATGAGAGAGTAAGGGAGCAGAAGAGTGACAAAAAGAAGAAAAATGCAGCCAGAAAGTATAAAAGAATGTGCCTCAAAAATCACTCAAATCCATCAGCTGTTGGGTCTCAGTGAATCAGCAGAGCAGGACCCAATCTGGCTCTAAGTGCGGGGTAATGAGTACCACCTATGACAGCCCAGCTGCAGAGAACTTATGCTTCTGTGCCTTGGGGCAAAAAATGACTCTAATGCTGCTGGACGGCTGCCCTTTGAGTGTTTTCTTAAGTTTGAAATCTTGGCACTTTTTATATACCCATCCACAGAAAACCTGCTATGTGAGAAACACGCAGAAAATGTACTTATGGAACCCCATGTGTGACGTGATATTGTTTACATAAGGCTTACACAATTTGAGAATAAGGCAATTTGACAGAAGAGACAGGTTGATGAAATGCCTGTGGTATCTTTTTTTTTTTTTTTTTGGCATTACAGTTGAGTGGGTAGAATATAACCATGGGAAAGCCGAGAGCTGGCCCCGATTCCTGGCTCTGTTACTGACATCCCGTGTGATTCAGGACAAGAGACACGGCTTCAACCCCACGTTCATTATCCAGGAGGACCTGAGGGGAGATGGGTGTAAGGGCTGGTACAGGGCTCCAACATCCTCGTTTTTCATCAGATTAGAAGGTTATCCAGCAGACAACATCCAAGCCACATGTGCCCCTGCCAATCTCCCCTCAGGTCAGGCACTAAAAAGAGAGCTTTTCATCAAGACCAAACCTTGAATATTGTTAATGTTGGAACCGTGTAGGGCAGCTGGTCATGGAAGCAGGGTAGAGGCCTGGGAGAGTGTGATAAGAAAGGTTTGGAAATGGGTCAGACGCAGGCATAAGTGCCCCAAAGCATGAGGCAAGCTGCAAGGGCCTGGAGTCACAGAAGAGACCCAGAATCAGAACACACATGCGGGTTCCATGCAAAAATCAAGGCAGTGAGATAAACTGTGGCGGTGGTCAGGGGCCAGAGCCCAAGGTAGGGAATAATAATACTACTCATTCACATATGCCCAGAGCTCAGCATGTGCCAGGCACAGATCTTAGCATCTGGACTGTATTAATTCATTTAATCCTGGCAGCCCACCTAAGGGGTAGTATTTTGTAACGCCCATTTTTAAAATAAATTATTTATTTATTTTTTGCGGTACGCGGGCCTCTCACTGCTGTGGCCTCTCCTGTTGCGGAGCACAGGCTCCGGACACGCAGGCTCTGCGGCCATGGCTCATGGGCCCAGCTGCTCCGTGTAACGCCCATTTTACAGATGAGGAAACGGAGGCACACAGAGATACCACTGAGGCACACGGAGATATCACTAGGCAGAGGCTCAATGGCTGGGCATGCAGGCAAGCTGTCTGCAGGCTTGAATTTCACAGGAATAGAAGAGGAGCAAGAGGTAGCATTGTGTATATAGATCAGAAATAAAGTATCCAGCATAAAGGTTAACTTTCTGCTCCAATCAGATGCCTCCTACATGCTTCCCGTCAGAGCGCTAACCAATCACAGAATGGAAAGGCCTACAGCCCAGCAATGTGCCACATCTCGCAACCGGGAGAAAAGCAGCTGCCTGAATCTGTTTTACCACCGCCAGCCTCTTCTGCTGGTCCTGGTGCTCCGCCAGGCCCAGGAGGCAGGGGGTTGGCGGCCTCTGTGCCAGGATGGGAGAGTGGGCTCCGTCTGATTGCAAAACCATAGCCTTAACACAAGCTCTGTGTTCACTCAACAGAAAACGAAGTGGAAAGTTTGCAATTATGTAGCTTATTTGAACCAAGGAGTCATCCAAAGTGGTAATTCGACTCTCAGCCATGAACCAAACTGGGGGAAAGAGATGAAGATGTTCACCGCACAATACAGAGGAAAACATTCACCCTGGCACACATGCACACAACCCTGTTTGAATAAAATGTAATTGGAAAAAACCTCACTTGGTTAACAGATTTGCTGAGATTCTTTTAAACTGTGCTTTAAGAAGAGCACATCAGTGGACAATTTTGAAAAATAACACTATAATACGCTGCAAATTCTCACAACACTTACAGTGATATTACAAGTGAATACATTTTTCTTTTCAGAAAGAATATAACCCATAAGGATTATGCCCTGGAACACTCATTTTTCTCTTAACTCCTTCTTCTGAAAAATGCCAATTGCTTTTCATATGAATGTCTTGTTTCTCCTTCCCTACAAGTGGGAAACGAAGTTTCAGAGCTTAAAAGTAAACTTAAAAGCCAACAAAAACCTCGAACTTTGGATCAAGCCCTGGAGCATCACGAACTATCACGTAAGCTTTGGTGAGAAGTCCTGAGTTGATTAGACACATTAAACCAAGGAATTATAGAAAAATGAAATGGAGACTTAATCACATAATTAGAGTCTTTTATTCTACAGATGAGGAAACTACAGCTAAAATGTCTCTCATTAGGTCATTTGCTCACAAAGCTGGGAAGTCACAGAGATGAGTCCATCCTTTCTACCATCCTTTGCTCTTGCTCTGCTACCCACTAGACTGAATTTTTTTTCTGAAGTGTTTTTTTTCCTCCCACATATGAAATAAACACCAGAACTCAGCTTTCCTATTTAAAAATACATGGGAAACAGGACTTCCCTGGTGGTGCAGTGGTTGAGAATTAGCCTGCCAACGCAGGGGACATGGGTTCGAGCCCTGGTCCGCAATAAAGCCACCGCAGTGAGAAGCCCACGCACTGCAACAAAGAGTAGCTCCTGCTGCAAGTAGAGAAAAGCCTGCGTGCAGCAACGAAGACCCAATGCAGCCAAAAATAAATAAATAAATAAATTTATTTAAAAAATAATTTTAAAAGATCTCTTAAGCTAACTTTTAAATTCAGCTTTTCACAATTTGCTAATATAGGGTTAAGCTCTATTAATTCTTTCTTCAGATGTTGAGAACTTATGACATACCTGAACGGTGAATTTGGCATGAAACCAACATTTTACTTTTGTCAGCTCTGCAGAGTCAATATATCATATCCCCAGAAGAGAAGGTTGTGTTCCTCTTTGCCTCAAACATCATTAACAAAACTGACAGTGAAGCGCTAATTCCAGAACTGTTCCAGTTGTTACTGACGTGTAGAGTGGAAAGAACTGAGCCTGACTGTCAGATGTCAAGCTGGTTTCCACTACTAACAAATAAAAACCTGTACCGTTTGACTTGTAAAGAAGGGCCAACTGGGCTTCCCTGGTGGCGCAGTGGTTGGGAGTCCGCCTGCCGATGCAGGGGACCGGGTTCGTGCCCCGGTCCGGGAGGATCCCACATGCCGCAGAGCAGCTGGGCCCGTGAGCCATGGCCGCTGGGCCTGCGCGTCCGGAGCCTGTGCTCCGCAACGGCAGAGGCCGCGGCAGTGAGAGGCCCGCGTACCAAAAAAGAAGGGCTGACTGATCAGAACAGAGCAGGTTAGGAAAAAGTATTAAGAAACATGATTATGCCACCTTTTCAGAATTTTTTTTAATCATAAAAAGGAGAAAACAGACGTCTAAGTAAAAACAAGGATGCTTTAAGGATAAATGAAAAACAAAGGTTCAATTAGTAAGAATTACATTTCAGTCTTCCTTCCTCTTTTACTAAAAGAAATACAATATTCCTCACATGTGTTACATTGCTAAAGACAGTTGAACTTCTTTACGGTCATCTTCTCTGGGTCTGTGGGCATTTCCAGAAAGGCATAGATTCCAACTTTATGCTCTGGTTTCAAAGTGAAACAGGTATGTATCCCAATGTTTTCGGTTGTCTTCCATGTATGATTTTTTTTAATGTATTTTTAATTAATTAATTTTTGGCTGCGTTGGGTCTTCGTTGCAGCATGCAGGCTTTCTCTAGTTGCAGCGAGCGGAGGCTACTCTTCACTGCGGTGTGCAGGCTTCTCACTGTGGTGGCTTCTCTTATTGCAGAGCACGGGCTCTAGGCACACAGGCTTCAGTAGCTGTAGCTCGCAGGTTCTAGAGCACAGGCTCAGTAGTTGTGGCACATGGGCTTAGTTGCTCCACGGAATGTGGGAATCCTCCCAGGCCAGGGCTCGAACCTGTGTCCCCTGCATTAGCAGATGGATTCTCAACCACTGCACCACCAGGGAAGTCTCCCATGTATGATTTTGATGGCTTCTATAGGTAGACACAAACATCAATTTTTTAAAAACTTTTTTACAAGTTAATTAATTAATTAATTATGGCTGCAGTGGGTCTTTGTCGCTGTGTGTGGGCTTTCTCATTGCGGTGAGTGGGGCTACTCTTCGTTGCAGTGTGCGGGCTTCTCGTTGCGGTGGCTTCTCTTGTTGTGGAGCACGGGCTTTAAGTGCGCAGGCTTCAGTAGTTGTGGCATGCAGGCTCAGTAGTTGTGGCTCGCAGGCTCTAGAGCGCAGGCTCAATAGTTGTGGCGCTTGGGCCTTAGTTGCTCCGCGGCATGTGGGATCTTCCCGGACCAGGGCTCGAGCCTGTGTCCCCTGCATTGGCAGGCAGATTCTTAACTGCTGCACCACCAGGTAAGTCCCCATCAATTTTTTTTAAAGAGGCTTTTGGACTTCCTCAATTATGATCTTCCTTTACCTTTCTGAGTGCTTGGCTATAACTGGCGATGCCGGTTGCTTACCTAAGTTCAATGTTTCCACCTTCCTTCCTAGTAGAACCCGGATTTTGTTTGGGGAAAAAAAATCTGTCCTGTCAGCTTTTGCACAGAAAAGGAAACCATAAGCAAGATGAAAAGACAACCCTCAGAATGGGAGAAAATATTTGCAAACGAATCAACAGACGAAGGATTAATCTCCAAAATATATAAACAGCTCATGCAGCTTAATATTAAAAAAACAAACAACCCAATCCAAAAACGGGCAGAAGACCTAAATAGACATTTCTCCAAAGAAGACATACAGGTGGCCAAGAAGCACATGAAAAGCTGCTCAACATCACTAAGTATTAGAGAAATGCAAATCAAAACTGCAATGAGGTATCACCTCACACCAGTTAGAATGGGCATCATCAGAAAAATCTACAAACAACAAATGCTGGAGAGGGTGTGGAGAAAAGGGGACCCTCTTGCACTGTTGGTGGGAATGTAAATTGATACAGCCACTACGGAGAACAGTATGAAGGTTCCTTAAAAAACTAAAAATAGAACTACCATATGACCCAGCAATCCCACTACTGGGCATATACCCTGAGAAAACCATAATTCAAAAAGAGTCATGCACCCCAATGTTTATTGCAGCTCTATTTAAAATAGCCAGGACATGGAAGCAACCTAAATGCCCATTAACAGACGAATGGATAAAGAAGATTTGGTACATATATACAATGGAATATTACTCAGCCATAAAAAGGAACGAAATTGGGTCATTTGTTGAGACGTGGGTGGATCTAGAGACTGTCATACAGAGTGAAGTAAGTCAGAAAGAGGAAAACAGATATCGTATATTAACGCATATATGTGGAACCTAGAAAAATGGTACAGATGAACCAGTTTGCAGAGCAGAAATTGAGACACAGATGTAGAGAACACACGTATGGACACAAAGGGGGGAAAACAGTGCAGGGTGGTGGTGGTGGTGTGATGAATTGGGCAATTGGGATTGACATGTATACACTGATGTGTATAAAATTGATGACTAATAAGAACCTGCTGCATAAAAAATATATATATATATATTATTCAAGTCATCCAAAAAAATTACATCATCTCGGTGTGTAGTAGTATATTAGAGATAATAGTTCCCACATCATTAAATATCGCTAGTGATGTAGCTAACATTAAAAATTCTAACAATGTGATCATAGGCTTCTTCAATGAAGAATCCAGCCTGGGATATAAATTCACTGAAATTATGATATGCTCGGGTAGGAGATTTTGCAAGCAAATGAGGCAACAGCTTTTGGAGGCATCTTCAAAAGATAGTACAAAAGGCCATTGGTGGGGCTTCCCTGGTGGTGCAGTGGTTGAGAATCTGCCTGCTAATGAAGGGAACACGAGTTCAAGCCCTGGTCTGGGAAGATCCCACATGCCGCGGAGCAACTCGGCCTGTGAGCCACAACTACTGAGCCTGTGCGTCTGGAGCCTGTGCTCCGCCAACAAGAGAGGTCGTGATACTGAGAGGACCGTGCACTGCGATGAAGAGTGGCCCCTGCTTGCTGCAACTAGAGAAAGCCCTCACATAGAAACGAAGACCCAACGCAGCCAAAATAAATAAATTAATAATTTAAAAAAAAGAGTAGCTATTATCATCATTGAAGGGAAGTAAAAACTTTAAAAAAAAAAAGGCCATTGGTGAGAAAGAACACTTATATTTCAACCCTCTTTGAATCCTGTGTATTCAAATTTTTAAATTAAAATGTATCTTAATGTCAGCATAAAAAATAAATTCTCACTGTGTTCATGTATTCTTTTCTGTAATCCAATTAGCATTCTTGGTAGTAATGCTTTGAACTCTTTTTCTGGTAAACTATCTATTTCTGTTTATTAGTTGTTTTTTTCAGGTGTTTTCCCTTGTTCTTTCATTTGAAATAAATCCCTCCGTCTTCTCAAAAAAAAAAGTGAACAGGCAAGTGACAGATAGGAAAATGTATTCACAAAATATGTATCTAACAAAGGGCTTCTATCCAGAATTTATAAAGAACTCCTACAAATCAATAACAAAAAAGATTGACAATCCAATATAAAAAGTGGTCAAAGGAACAGATACTTCCTAAAAAGGCAGTCTAGATGACAAATATGTACATGAAAAGGTGCCCAACGTCATTATTAATCAAGAAAATGCAAATTAAACCATAATAATTTACTCAGTAATGTCAAAGTTACCTACCAGGAGGCTAAAATAATCTCAAGTGTTCTTGAGGATGTGGAATAATGGAGCACTCATATGTTGCTTGTGGGAATTTAAATTGGTTCAGCTACACTGGAAAACTGTACCATACACCTGTACATTTACCTAACCTATCACCCAGTAATTCCACTTCTAGGTATGTACTCAAGAAAAATGAATGCGGTTGTTCACCAAATGATACATACAAGTATGTTCACAGCAACTTCATGCAGAAAAGCCAAATATTGGAAACAATGAAATAACCACCAACAATAGAATAAATACGTTGTAGCCTATTCATATAATGAATATGAAACAACAACGAGAAGAATGAACTCCTGACATATCCAATAACATGGACAACACTCACAGACAAAATATGGAGTGATAGACACCAGATACAAAAGAGAATATACTATTGATTCCTATTTGTATAATATCAAAAAGGAAAACAAATCCATTGGTCAAAGTAGCTGTTACCTTTGTGGATGAATATACACTGGAAAAGGGGATACAATGGAGATGCTGAAAATGTTTTACCCCTTCTTAGTGATGTTTATAAGTTTGCATATAAAAATAAAAATCCATGCTCCCCCCCCCAAAAAAAAAATCTGTCCTGTTGAAAACTGTTCTCATCAGGCTTTCTTCACCACCCTCCTTACCATCACTCTCACTACTTTTCACCCCACTTCACTTTGTAGCTAAAGGTGGCCACGTGATGGTTTGGGTCACGAGTATGTAAGTGGGGATTGCTGGGTAGAGCTTCTAAGCAAAAACGCTTTAGAAAGGAAGCTGACTCAGCTGGTGGCTGGCCTTGGCTTTCCCCTTCTTGCTGGAAATGGGGTGTGAAGTTGGGGTGGAGCAGCCATCTTGGCACCCTTTGAGGGCTCTCCGTGAGGATGTGCTGAACAGAAATAGAAAAGACCCTGGATCCCTATTGGCTGACTGGGGCCACAATGTCAGCTCTTGACAGCTTACTTCCAGACTTCTGGTTATATTAAAATAATGACAATAGTGGTAATCATGCCATCAATTTGTTTAAGCACTCTCCTTTCAGCTTCCTGTTACTTACAGACAAGCTTACTTCCTACTCATGGGAATATTTTATTTCAAAAAAATTTTACTATTATTATTTTTTTGGCTCAAATTTACATTTATTCATTGTCAAGATACGTGTACCAAAGCAGTACAAGTGTATCCAAGGGAACTTGAAGCATGATTAACATTTTGGTCAAATCTCAAAGGGAAAAAATTACGTAACAGCTCATCTCTCTTCCCATCCATTCTTTTTTTTAACATCTTTATTGGAGTATAACTGCTTTACAATGGTGTGTTAGTTTCCGCTTTATAACAAAGTGAATCAGCTATACATATACATATATCCCCATATCTCCTCCCTCTTGCGTCTCCCTCCCACCCTTCCTATCCCACCCTTCTAGCTGGTCATAAAGCACCGAGCTGATCTCCCTGTGCTATGTGGCTGCTTCCCACTAGCTAGCTATTTTACACTTAGTAGTGTATACATGTCCATGCCACTCTCTCACTTCGTCCCAGCTTACCCTTCCCCCTCCCCGTGTCCGCAAGTCCATTCTCTAGTAGGTCTGCGTCTTCATTCCATGGGAATATTTTAGAGCAGAAAATTCAAAAGCAAAATACACTAGAGCATTTAATGAATGGTATTTCCCTAGGCTAACTTGCTTAATTATGAGGATGTTTAGTTAATATACAAATTATGAAGCTTCGAATAATTGGCTTTTATCAGCATCCTCATTATTATCATTAAGGAGGTTTTTATTCAGAACTCATTTGCATGGGAAGCTTTCTCAGCTATTTACCTGGTGAATGGTTTTCTGTATTGGAAGCCTGTCTCCAGCTTGGAAATCACTGAGGAGAGTCTGGAGTCTTCAGTACGATTATAGCAAGAGAAGAGTTTTATAAATGAGTGACTTTCTCAGAGGTGCTGCAGCATGTTGAAGCTGTCTTCATGAGAGTTGTTACAAATGATCTTTAACTGAGACTAGTTATTTGTGAAAATTTGATATGACTTAATATCTTTTTATATAAAAGGAAATTCAAAGTTGTCAATTATTATATGGTTTGTAATAATATCGTTCTTATCCCCATTCGTATATACTTTCTTCAGTGGGATAGAAGATGATGGAGTTACAGTGAGCAAGCTGGGAATTTCTTTTCACTCTGGGCATGCCCATGGGTGTTTCACATTGTGAATATCATCTGTTCTATTTCTTGAAGCAGAAAAAAAAAAAAAGAAGTTGAGAACTGCTTTATACACGAAGAACAAACCCCCCTAATGAGTACCTCTGGCAGCACCCAGACAGACCATGGGAGCTCTGTTCTAGATATTCTCAACAGGCATGGAGTGTGTTGGGGGGTAATAACCCTTCAGGGATGTATCATTATCTCAAGGGTGAGGGCTTAGAGCTTTTTATGTGTACCAGAAGTGGTACCAAATTAAAAGTTGAGAAAAACTGCTGGAGAGCCTTCATTTAATATGTTTCTCTCGGCCTATGTCCAGTTCAAAAATTGGTAGTAGTGACCTGAATCTTCACTGAATTGAGAAGTTTTATGAGGCTACGTTCAGGCCCAGTACGGGGTGACTACAGTGATTGTCTCCCTGGCCTTTGGGCATGGCTCCCCATGTCCCATTGGTACCTCCTTACCCTTTTGCTTACTAGGGCATTTAGGTTGAAGTCATTTCCATTAACCTGTGTAAACAGCCTTGGCCAATTCTTCTGCACTGCCAGCACATTTGGGCATTCTGTAAATCTGTATTAGCTGGGATTACTTTCAGCGGCAAATAATAGTGAGCTCTCAAAGGACAGTGGCTTAAACAATACAAAAGTTTAATTCTCTTTTAAGTAAAGTAAATCTGGAGGTAGTGAGTCAAGGACTGGCATGGTTCCTTCTAGTTTTCTGCTCCATTTTCCTTATGAGGGGGTTTACATTTTTATATTCTGTATAGCAGGATGAGGAAAGACCAAAAAAAAAAGAAAGAAAGGTTTAGTCCCTGCCTTGTAAGGAAACTTTCTGTAAATACTATATAACACTTTGGTTTTGTATCATTGGCCAGAACTTCATCACATGGTCACATCTAACTGAAAGGGTGGCAGAAAAACAGAGCCCTCTATCTGCGTTCTTAGATACACTCAGATAAAGTCAGGATTCTGTTACTAAATAACTGGAGAATGATTACTGGGAAGCAATAGCTGTTGTTGCCGCCATTTGCAAATAACTGTAATTAACAGTATGGCTATTTGTAAATGCACTGATTTCAACATACGGGCTGTAACCCTTGTCTCATTTAGCACCTGAAATGCTTTCTCCACTTCCAAGGATTTATGGAAGCCAGATGGCGGCCAGTTACCAGCCATAGGGGTTTAAGTTTTCTCTACTGCTTTTGTTTATCTTGATTCTGTAGATGAAAGGGCTCTAATTTATCTTTTTGTTCTCCCAGGCCCCATTCCATTTAGTGGAATTGCTTTTCAGATAGGATACACGTCTTCCTCCCCTGTCATGTTGGATGCCCGCTTATTTCTGAAGATTATTAGGGTGCTCTTCATGTGTATACCCCTTTCAGGGGCCCATTCCAGTGGCTTGATCATGACATGTACTAAAGAGCTCTGGTGTTTAACTAGACAAGGAAAAAAATTGCCAAACCAGTGAAAAGTAGTTTTAATATCTCCTAGCTGGATAAAGAATACACCTTAGGGATTATTAGTAGCAATTGTTAGGCACAGGTGAACCTCTTATTGCAGAAGGAGTGATGACGTCCTCTTGGTACTTTCTCAAAGAGCCAGAATTCTAGAGCACCTCCCTATCAAGTGACCCACAGTGGCCCATCAATGAGGAGTAGTAATAGGCTAAACAACTGGACTATTTAATTCCACATTTCCTGGCTTCTAACGGTAGATTTTGGTATTTAAAAGACTTTTTAGCAGTGGTTCTATTCCTCGAAGGGATAGGATTTTGAAAATAGATTAAGGTTTGAAGGAGTGATAATCCTGAGAATAAAAATAACACGTATACCTATCAAGACAATTAAAAAAAAATCTTTTTCTCTGATTCATTCAACAACTGAGAGTTGTGGTGGTGTAATTTATTTATTTTTGGACTTTTTTAATAGAATAGTACCTTTTTCACTGGGATGGGACTTTAAGAGATTTTGCTATCTTAAAAGATTAGAAGTCTTTTTATTTTGTTGTTAAAATCATGACACGGAAGGCACCATGTTGCCACAAGAGTAGAGACATGTTTTAACAACTGCTCAACAATTCCCATATGGCTCTCTTTAATTCAACTCAATGCAGTTCACTGCAATAAATCAATGGAATTCAATTTAATTAAATACTTACCAGTTCTATGGAGGGGGTAAAAAGATACCATTTTATTTAGGACGTACACATATATGCACCAAGAGAAAAAATATGAGACAGGCTACATCTCAATGCCAAGATGTTCGTAACAGGACATCATTATATCTGTATCATAGTATTTATTTTACTTTCAGTTGGATTTGTGGAAAGGAGTCCCTGAAAGACCATCAGGAGATTGTACCTGATGGCACGTCTATATTCATCATACTCCTTTGCAAAGGTGACAATCTGAGTACAGAGTTATTTACAGAGAAAGAAGTCAGTACACCATCAAAATCTTATTTATGCATGCAGAATACTATATATAAATTAATGTTAATGGTAGTTGTCAGTGGGTTGGGGGATTTTAGTGCTTTTGCTTTATCTCTTACACTTTTCTGTATTGTTGGAATTATTTACAATGAATTTGCATTATTTATCTATTATGAAAATGTAAATGCAATAGATGACATTTTCTATCATTGTTAAAGAAATCTGGGTATTAAATTAATGATGTCTTTGAAAGAGGTCACAGCCATCACTTAATATTTTGCTTTGTTCATCCTCTTTTTTCAGTATTCTACCCAGTTCTCTAAAATAATTGAGGAAAGAAGACCTACTAAAATAAGCATAATGCGATGAGGGGTTCAAGATGGTGGCAGAGGAAGATCTTGAACGCACCTCCTCCCAGGCACACAGCAAATCTACAACTACATATGGAATAATTCTCTCTGAAAAAGACCTGAAAACTGGATGAACAGAGTCTCCACAACAAAGGGTAAAAGGACACAGGTGGGTAGGAGAAACAGAGATATGGCCACACCAAGGAAAAAAATGACATCCCAGGTATGGCGATCCACAATTGGGAACAATCACAAAGGTATAGTTAATTTTCCTGAGGAGCAAGGGATTTGAGCTCCACATCAGGCACCCCAATGCATAGATCTTGCACAGGAGAGATGAGTCCCCCAAATACCTGACTTTGAAAATCAACAGGGAACACATACAGGAAAACTATGGAACCACAGGGTTCCACAAAAAAACCCCACTCTTAAAGGGCTCATGTGCAAACTCACCTGACCTGAAAAGCAGCACAAAAACATCACATTGAAAGTGCATGGACCATAGGTGAAGGGGATCCATTTACTAATGTTGAAACATCTGCTGGAGAGGCAGGAACCAGCAGGGATGCTCCTGGGCCCTGAGACACCAGAGGAAGTCATTTTTGTGATTGTAGGCTACCTTGCTAATACCAGCACTGGTGAGCAACATTTTGGAAATCTCCATCTAACCTGTTAGTGCCAGGCGGTGAGCCCTGCTAAGAACCCTGTGCATGCCTGCATCTCAGCTAGGCCTCACAACCTGCTGGGTGGTAACTCCACCCACCAGTGCCTGGCAGCCACTAAGGCCAGGTCTCACAGCTATTCTGGGGGCCAGTCCTGCCCATCAGAACCCAGCAGCTACCACACCCTCACCACAGCAGGAGAGCCCACACAGCCCACATAGGGGAGGCCCCTTAAGTGCTTGGCTATGGTGGCCAGGTAGGACTGTGCTTTGGAGCCCCACAGGACATCTCTTATATAAGGGCACTTCTTCAAAAATGGGAAGAGTAGCTGATTTACCTCATCCATAGAAACAAACACAAAATTAGGCAAGATGAAGAGACAGAGGAACTATGTTTCCATCCAAAGAACATGACAAAACTTCAGAAAAAGGGATAAACAAAACAGAGTTAAGCCATCTACCTGATGAAGAGTTAAAAGTCATAGTCATAAAGATGCTCACTGAACTCAGGAGAAGAATGGACGAATATAGTGGGAACTGTAACAAAGAAAATACCAAACAGAAGTTTTAATTGAACTGAAAAACACACCAGAGGGGTTCAACAGCAGATTGGATGAGGCAGAAGAACAAATCAGTGAACTGGAAGACAGGGCAATAAAACTCACCCGGACAGAGCACCAAAAAGAAAAAAAAAATTAAGAAAAGTGAATATGACTTAAGGGAATTTGGGGACAACATCAAGTGGAAAAACATTCATATCATAGGGATCCCCCAGAAGGAGAAGAGAGAGAGTAAGGGTCAGAAAAATTATTTGAAGAAATCGTGTCTGAAAACTTCCCTAATCTGGGGTATGAAACAGACAGTTAGGTCCAGGAAGCCCAGACAGAATAAGATGAACTCAAAGAGATACATACCAAGACACATTATAATGAAAATGGTAAAATTTAAGGATAAAGAGAGAATCCTAAAAGCAGCAAGAGAAAAACAACTTGTTACCTACCAGGGAAACCTCAGAAGGCTATCAACAAATTTTTCAGCAGAAACCTTACAGGTTGGAAGGAAGGGCATGACATATTGAAAGCACTGAATGGAAAAAACTTCCAACCAATAATTCTCTACCTAGCAAGGTTATCATTCAGAATTGAAGGAGAGGTTAAGAGTTTTTCAGATAAGCAAGAGCTAAAGCAGTTCACTGCCACTAAAGCAGCCCTACAACGCTTTATCATTTTACTCCCCCGTTCTGCATTTTATACTTTCGATGACACATTGTACATCTTTTTGTTTTATGAATCCCTTAACTAATTTACTGTAACTTTAGTTAATTTTACTACTTTTGTCTTTTAACCTTCATACTTGCTTTATAAGTGATTGATCCACTACCTTTATTATATATTTACGCTTTCCAGAAATATTTTTACTTTTGTATGTTTTCTTTTCATTAGTCAGTGCTATTTCTTTTCAGCTTAAAGAAGTTCCTTTAACACATCTTTACCCTTCTTCTCCTACCAGTTAAGATGTGTGCTTCATGAAGCTGGTTACGTTTGTTCCCAAGCCTATTTAAGCAAGTTGTAATGGCTGTTGTAATTATAAAATTTAGTTCAAATTTATGTAAACCAGTAACGTATGAGGTTGAGAAGAAACTTCTTATTTCAATGTAAACTAAGTTGAAAGTGTTGGAAATACTTAACAGAGTTGCTATAGAGGAAATGCAGTGGATTACGTATGGTAGAGACAACTATGAACATTGTGGGGAGGGGATCCTGATGCTAGGAATCTAGAAGTGATTTGCATCATATTTCTCCATAAATATGTTTAAGTTTCTCCCACAGAAAAATTAGTGATGCATTTTGCATGTGATTTCTGAAAGAAAGCCAATGTTCAGGTCCCTGATCTCAGCTTTATACAAATGGCAAATGAGTGTTAAAATGTTTGAGATAAGCCTGTATTTTGTTTTTTGGGTGATTTCCTGTTTTAACTGACATACTCAATAACACTGGTACAACAAACAGTGCATCCAGAGAATAATGTGTTAAGTAAAAGGATTATAATTCGCCTGTGACATGTCTTTGTTAATTTTTATCACAAACAATGACATTTTAAGCTTAACAAGTGCCTGACTGCAGCAAAGACTGTGAAGGTGTGGAGTGTAGAATTTGCTGGCTCATGCTAAAACAGCTTCACTTCTCTCCTTACAACTTTCTCTCACTGAATTTTGTAAAGGCAGGTGTTTTTCATTTGACCTTATCAAGAAAATAGAAAACAAAAGATTATCATGAAATTTAATGAGAACATGTTTCTTTGTGTGGCTTGCAAAGCAGTGGAAGTCGATTTCTCCCTTCTCAATTCGTACCCTTCCTTAGTACATCTGGGCTATTTTGCACACTGGGGACTATTTTTCCTAATGGTGTTTTCATTCTTTTGTCCAACTCCTTGCTTCAGTTTTCAGAGTGGGAGGCATCTGCGGTTCCAGATAAATCGTAATGCCACACTGCTCTCAGTTGCTCAGCACACCAAGCTCTCTGCTTTCTCAGGAGTTCCCAAATGCCGTTCCCTCTGCTGTTCCCTATGGCTTTTCCTCATAGCGTTCACCCAGTTAGCTCCCTGTTTGCATGCATGTGCACATTAGTGGGGAAAAATATAATAAGTACATAAACCACAGACTTCTGGGGAGGGGAGAGGGGCTGGAAATTAATTTCAATCACCAATGGCCAGTGGTTTAATGTCTATATAATGAAGCCTTCAAACAAAAAAACAAAAAACAAGAAGAAAGGATCTGGAGAGCTTTCATGTTGGTGAACATGTGGCGATGTGTGGAGAGTGGCTGACTCAGAGAGGATGGAAACCCTGCACTCTTTCCCCATACGTTGCCCTATGTCTCTTCCATTTGTTATATCTTTTTATATAAAACTCATAATCTAGTAAAGTAAAATGTTTCTCTCAGTTCTATGAGCTGCTCTAGTGAATTAACCAAACCCAAAGGAGGGGGTGGTTGGAATCTCCAATCTATAACTGGTTGGTCAGAAGCACAGGTGACAACCTGGACTTGTGATTGGCATCTGAAATGGGGGAGGGGGGCAGTCTTGTAGGACTGAGCCCTTAACCTGTGGCATCTGATGCTATCTCCAGGCAGACAGTGTCAGAATTGAGTTGAATTGTAGGACACCCAGCTGGTGTTCGAGAATTGCTTGATATGGGGAAAGACCCATACATCAGAACTGGTGACCAGAATGGTTAGCTATTAACACATATACCAGGAAAGCTTTCATTTCTGTTGATTTCTTCCCTGATAAGAACAAAATAAAAGGTTGCTCATAGTGCCACTTCCCATCATTGCCTCAGAATGTCCCAAGTTTCTCTTATAGTAGATTTTTTATGTGGGTTAGCTAAAAAATTTGAGAAATGAAACGAAGAACCCCTGCAGCTGCTTCCCTATTGGTCTCATCTGGTGTGCATTGCTGGGTCTGTGTGTGTTGCTAACCACCATCACTGGTTCATCAGCTGCGTTCCCCTGAGGGTGGTTCAAGTCATAGCGTTGGTGATGTCACTCCCGCCACCACTGCTGAGACTGGCCTGGTCCCAGTCAGTGATGCGTATGGTAGCAATTTGCATCATGCTGTGCTATCCAAAACTTTCTGAATGTGCACTTTCTATAGCAACTCAGTCAGAAAGTTCAGCAGCCCCATGCTTGTTGTCTCAGACCTCTTGCGCTAAAGTCTGATCACGCAGAGAGAAAGATGCACTCACTGATGCAAAAATTCCTGATTATTATTGCCTCCACCTCTTTATTTGGAAGGGGGTTTGGTATATTGGCTAATAAGGAGGAGGAAAATAAAAATAAAAACCAGTACTGTTCACATCCACTACAGACACAAAGCATTACCTGACATCCTGAATATTTATCAGAACTGTAAGGAAAGGGCAATGCAGATCAATTTCAGATTCAGGCCCCTCTCTGTCATAGTCCTGAAAAATTTCCAAAGGCTTGGACAAAATGGTAACCTTGATGAATTTCAGGAATATGACTTTATATGGCTTTCCCTTTCACAGTCTGAAAGGCTAAACAATGGGCTTATAAACAAACATCTTAGTAGTGGTATAAGCTTTGTGGTTTGACTATATAAACGGATGAAACTATGCTTTTAAAGTGACACGTGAAACCGGCCACATTCCTTCATCTGATATATGGCCATGCTTAGTGTGAGTGTGATAGCTGTGCTGGTGAAGATGACGATGAATCCTTTAGGTATGTTGGGCAGGATTCAAATCATTAACTGGAATTGGATGAAATTTCAGAATTGTGAAGACAAAAGAAAGTACTGAAATGGAGGAAATTGAAAGCTCACTAGAAATATTTGGAAGAAACAGAACTTGCTGCCTTGCAGTTAATGATCTGAATCCTGCTCAGCATCCCTGAGGTCATCGGCATCATCTTCATCAATGTCATTATCATTGAATTTCTCTCAAGCTCACACTGTGAATGGCCGTATAGTAGGTCCTTTGGTGCCTTCTACTGCTCTACCTCCTGGCTTATTTAGAGCTTGTTAACGGTGTCATCGGGTTTTTAATTGGTCAGCTGTCAGAAACTTAGAAAACACTGAGTCATCTCCCTGAGCAAAATTGGTGCTTCGCAGCTTCAAACTTGAGTTTACTGTGAGAATAAGACAGAGGCACGTCCTACTGGGAAGCAGTGGGGCTGGGACAAGTGAAAGGCCTCCCTCAACCCACTTACAGCACTTCACCTCATCAGGGTGATTTGCCTGTCACTGTCCATATGGTGCCCGAGGCAAAGGGTTACTGCTGCTGATGGTGACATCCCCTACAGCAGCGGCTGCAGCAATTACCTGGGAGTCACATTATATTTGCAGTTTGTTTGGATGGATGGAAGGGAGAGGCTGCAGGTCAACATCCAGTTTTTTTGGTCAGACTTGTCAAACACAGGAATAAAAATATGACCACGATGGTCATTTAAATACAAGCTATTATAGTCTTATATCTATTCACCCTTGAATATGTCCTTCTGTTTATGTTTCTGAGTTCTTACTCTATATAACTCCTTCATGGGATTATATTTCACATGAGTCTTACTTTCCTCTAGGTGAAGCAGGTTTTCCTCAAGCACGATCAGAGACAGGGAAAGAGAAGGAAGGAATGATAAAGGGAACACAGTAAAAGGATTTAAGGATGATTTTTAAAAACTGAATTCAAATAATCAGAAAAGTAAAAATGAGAAGAGAAAAATGGAAAAGTGTACTGAAAGCAGTGACATGCAAAGAAAATAAAAAGAACAGAGAATGATAGTAGCAAAACCTGAAGGTCTCAATATATCATAGAAAGGAAAAGGGAGCAAAAGGCAATTAAATGCACTGCATTATGGGCTTCCCTGGTGGTGAGGGCTTCCCTGGTGGCGCAGTGGTTGAGAGTCCACCTGCCAATGCAGGGGACATGGGTTCGTGCCCTGGTCTGGGAAGATCCCACATGCCGTGGAGCGGCTAGGCCCGTGAGCCATGGCCACTCAGCCTGTGCGTCCGGAGCCTGTGCTCCGCAACGGGAGAGGCCACAACAGTGAGAGGCCCGCGTACCGCAAAAAAAAAAAAAAAAAAGCACTGCATTATACCATATGATCCAGCAATTCCACTCCTTCATATGTGCCCAAGAGAACTGAAAACATGTCCACACAAATGCCTGTACACAATGATCACCCTAAGCCGGAAATAACCCACATGTCCATTAACTGATGAATGGATAAACAAATGTGGTATATACATACAATGGAATGTCACTTGATGATAAAATGGAATGAAGTGCTGATATATGCAACAGCATGCGTGGATCTTGAAAACATTATGGTAAGCGAAAGAAGCTAGTCACATAATGTATTTGTTGTATTTTCTACATATTGTATTTACATGAAATCAGAATAGGCAAATCAATAGAGACAGAGAGTAGATTGGCAGATTAGGACTAGGGGGAGGAGGGAAAGGAGGAAGACTGTTAATGGGTATGGGATTTCTTTGTGGGGTGATAAAAATGTTCCCAAATTGGACAGTGGTGATGATTATACAACTCTGCGAAAATACTAATAACCACTGAATTTTACACTTGGAAATATTACATTTTATGGTATGTAAATTATATCTCAATAAAGCTTCTATTAAAAAAAAAACTCAGGGCTTCCCTGGTGGCACAGTGGTTGAGAGTCTGCCTGCCCATGCAGGGGACACGGGTTTGTGCCCCGGTCCGGGAAGATCCCACATGCCGTGGAGCGGCTGGGCCCGTGAGCCATGGCTGCTGAGCCTGCGCGTCCGGAGCCTGTGCTCTGCAATGGGAGAGGCCACAACAGTGAGAGGCCCACGTACCGAAAAAAAAAACACAAAAAACAAAAAACAAACCTCACTGTATTATTTTTCTTCGATTCTCTAGGGTCTTCCATAGGGATGGACCCTAGCAGTATGTCTAAGGAATAGATGGGGGGAAGGAAAAGAGGAAAAAAGAAAGAAGGTGGCTTAGAAGGACAAAAAGATACAGGCAGGAGGCAGATATAGAAGAGAAAGCAACAGTTGAGACTTTCAGCTGGGCTTGTTAAACTGCAAGGAACAGAGACCTACTCCAGTTAACTCAACAAAAGGGTCCACTGGAAAAGAAACACATGAAGAGACCTTGAAATGGCAAGCCTTGGGCACAAAGGCAGATCTTGCAAGCAACTCTGTCATCTTCCTCACGGGCTGCATGTTCTCTTTCTCACATGATGTTTCTATTCTCTCTGCATCTGATCCACTTTTTTCCCCTAACGTCCGACTTTTTCTGCTGTCTCATAATTTCAGCCAGCATGTGACTTTGACTTAAAGCCTTCTCTCCAAATGTGACTCTACCTTATAGCATTCTTAGTACAATCTTTGCCCTCTGCCTCAGTGGGTATATGATTCAGTCTCTGTTTCCTGATTCTCATTTCCTAAGAGAGAAGTCGAACTAGTTTAGCTCATGTTTGTAATCCAAAAGCTGGATCATAGGCTACTGGTCAGTGAGCCAGTCTAGACAGACCCTCTTCAGATCATGGGCCTATCCCAAGAAAAATTAGCATTAGAGGGGAGCAAGGCAGTGGGATTATCTGGTTCATGAGGGGCACAGTGGGCTGGAGGGAAGAGAGAGGGAAGAGAGAGGCTGTTTGCCAAAGGACACTGTAGATGGGCAGTGGAAAACATTTCCAGTACTGTAAGAGAGGAGAGGTACACAGGAAGCTGGGGATGGAACTCTTGTCAGCTGTGTCTCCCAAATGATAACTACTGTTAAGAAGTGTCAAGTTCTTGCTCTGTTTATAACTCAGAGAAAGATATTCATTACCCATGTAAGTCCTTTAGTTGGGACCTCAACTCTACACTATTTGCTAGAAGAAAATTATAAAGAGGATGGATTCCATTTCTTTTCCCATTTTCTGAAGTTTCAAAATCTTCCTGCAAACATTCAAATAATTGAAAGACAACAATTTAAAAGATCTTGGACTAGAATCAAAGCAACTAATACCCAATATTTGCTAATTAAAATTTCTATTCTTTTTCTTACCTCACATATCATGGCCTAACTTACACACTATTACACACAAAAAACTACACTTTGCAACTCCACTTCTAGGTATATACCCAAAAGAATTGAAAGGTGGGGTTCAAACAGATATTTGCACATCAATGTCCATAGCAGCATTACTTATAATAGCCAATAGGTGGAAACCACCTGAATGTCCATTGACAGATGAATGGATAAAGAAAATGTGATATATACAGGCAATTGAATATTATTCAGCCTTAAAAAAAAGGAGCAAAATTCTGACACATGCTAAAATACAGATAAACCTTGAAAATATTATGCTAAGTGAAATAAACCAGATACACAAAGAACAAATATCATCTGATTCTACTTACATAAGGTACCTAGAAAGGTAAATTTTTTTTTTTTTTTTTGCGGTACGCGGGCCTCTCACTGTTGTGGCCTCTCCCGTTGTGGAGCACAGGCTCCGGAAGCGCAGGCTCAGCGGCCATGGCTCACGGGCCCAGCCGCTCCACGGCATGTGGGATCTTCCCGGACCGGGGCACAAACCCGTGTCCCCTGCATCGGCAGGCGGACTCCCAACCACTGCGCCACCAGGGAAGCCCTAGAAAGGTAAATTAATAGACAGAAAGCAGAATGGAGGTTACCAGGGGCTGGGGTATATTAATCTGTTCAGACTGCTATAACAAAATACCACAGACTGGGTGGTTTATAAACAATAGAAATTCATTTCTCACAGTTCTGAAAACTGGAAGTTCAAGATCAGGGTGCCGGCCTGTTCAAGTGAGAGGCTCTTCTCTTCTGATCACAAATTTCTGGCTGTACACTCACAGAGCAGGATGGGCTGGGGAGCTCTGTGAGGTCTCTTTTATAAGGGCACTAATCCCATTCATGAGGGCCCCTAAGCATCTCCCAAGGCCCCACCTATTAATACTATCACATGGGGCATTAGGATTTCAACATATGGATTTTGAGGGGACACAGGCATTCAGAACATAGCACGGGTTGGGGGCATTGTTTAATGGCTATAGAGTTTCTGTTTAGGATAATGAAATAGTTCTGGAGATGGATGGTGGTAACGGTTACACAACATTGTAAATGTACTTAATGCCACTGGACTGTACAAATGGTTAAACTGGTAATTTTTTTTTTTAGATTCCATATATATATATGTGTTAGCATACGGTATTTATTTTTCTCTTTCTGACTTACTTCACTCTGTATGACAGACTCTAGGTCCATCCACCTCACTACAAATAACTCAGTTTCGTTCCTTTTTATGGCTGAGTAATATTCCATTGTATATATGTGCCACGTCTTCTTTATCCATTCATCTGTTGATGGACACTTAGGTTGCTTCCATGTCCTGGCTATTGTAAAAAGAGCTGCAATGAACATTTTGGTACATGACTCTTTTTAAGTTATGGTTTTCTCAGGGTATATGCCCAGTAGTGGGATTGCTGGGTCGTATGGTAATTCTATTTTTATAAACTGGTAAATTTATGTTATGTGTATTTTACTACATGCACATACACACAAATCCAGGAAGAACAACAAAAACTGTATAATTTGCATGAGTGCTTCTTGGTGAAAATCATTTCCGTTTTCATGAAATCACTGGAAAGTTGTAGTCTCCACTAGATCTTCTTACAGAGGTGTTGCTATAGAAATCAGAGCTGTGGTGCCCCATCCCGACCAGGATTTACTCTGCTGCATACAGAACTTGTGGGGTATAGTTACACAGAGGCCTTTTTATACACATATAGTAACCCACTTCAGTCTGGTTAAGAGATCCAGCCCTACATGGCATCATGATAATTATATTACTGTTAAAACATCTCAACTGTTATATATAGTAACATGTTTCCTTTAGAAAAAACCATATTGCTTGTTCCACCTTTTCTTGTTTCTTTTGTTTTCCCATGTAATAAAGTTGGCTGTCTTATGTGAAATTGTTCAAGTTACAAATTTTAAGTTATTAAAACAAGGAGCCGTGAGTATCAGGCAGAAGGCAGGGATTTCTGCCCCTCAACCACACTTTTGGCTATTACTTTCCTTTGAAAAATGAGGTATTCTTGGAATAAAATGAAATGTAACTCTCTTAGAGTTCTTTTTTAAGATATGGTTTCTGGCTTGTAACTAAAGAGTTATGTTTATGGCCAAGAAATAGTAGTAGCTTAGAAATTTTAAATGGTGGAATGGTAGAGGTCGAACCTTTTCTGTACAAGGTTTGTCAACTACCCCTCCCCTAAGTGCTGGCCCACAGGTGCTTTTATAGTTGAGTACAGGGACATGTACCCTCTTTGAGGATTGTCAGATCAGCAAAAATCGAATGTTTCTGGGAGCAAAAGGCTTAAAGACTTAAAATTTGTTTTTAATTTTAACGGTGGTTATTTTTATTATCTTTGTGCATCCATTTTTGTTTTGCTGCTTTGTTCTTGTGTGAAACGAAGTTTTAGTAATCCAACACCTTTTTATCTTGCTCTTTCTTCCCCTCTGGCTCACTCCTCCTGCTTCCCTTTTCTTTCCATCATGCCCAAAGCCAGATAACACTTTCCCGCTGAGACATTTTTAAAGTCACCACACAGCTCTAGCAAATGAGGGCTGTCATAGTTTTTGGATGAGAAAATCTACTGCAGCTCACGCAGATCTAGGAGTTGATAGTGGTTAATTGACAGCCGGAAGGACCTGGTCTCCTGGCAGAGTTAGAGGGAGGGTGAGCCCTGTGGGTTTCATTTGGGTAGAGATAAAACAGGTTTTTATTCAGTACTCATGGAGAGAGCATAATTAACCTTTTAGAAGTTTAAGGATGATCAAATTGTTATTCATTTTGCAAATGAGAAGAGAGAGCTTCCCTTCCTGCCAGCAAAATGCCAGTGCAGATTTCAAGGTCACTAGATGATCTCTTTGAGGAAAAAGAAAGCAGTAAACACACATACGCACACACATACACACACGCACACACACACACACGCGCGCGCGCGCGCGCGCACACACACACACACACGCCACCCCTAAACCCACAGACCGAGAAATGTCACCATGAAAACATTCAGGAATGAAAAGGAACAACTGTTCTTTTCTATCAAGCTCCGCAATAAAAATGGAAGTTAATGTTTGCCGCACATTCACACAGGCCTATTGGATTATAATGGCACTAACCCTGCCAGAGAAAACAGATATATGGCCCCAGCTGGTAACTCCTATGCTCTCGTACGTTCTGAGTTTTTTTAGAGGATGGGGGAAGGGCTTTTTGAGGTCTAAGCATGTTTTAAAGATGGCATGCATAACATTGCTATCACATGAGAACTCTGTGGTGTAAATAATAAACTCTAGTGCTTCAAAAAATTCTAAAAAGGATTTAGCCAAGTCTATGCGCGAAAAAAAAGGGGTTTTCACTAGGTATCATGCTTTACAGATGACGATGCTTGTTGTGTGAATGACCTTATTTTGCAGCTATGTGCTTTACCACATCACAAACAACACTTCATTCACTGTTGCTTAGGAGAATATTCTGGCTATCCTTTTTTTTTTTTTAAACTATATTTTGTGATAATTTCAAACACACAGAAAAACTGCAATAATGGTACAAAGAACAAATAATAGTACAATGTGTACCCTTCATCCAGATTCAGGAGTTTTTAATATTTTTACCTCATTTACTTTAATATTGCCTCTCTCTATATATATATATCTCTTTAGGTAGATAGAAAGATAGATATTAACTCTCTCTATATATATGTAGATAGATAAAAAGATATATATTTGCTGCAAAACAAATATGGGTTAAAATGACACATAATACATATACATGTATGTAATGATTATATGATTTTTCTGAACCTTTTGAGAGTAAGTTGTAGACACAGTGTCTCTTTATCCCTAAATAGTTCAGTGTGTATTTCCTAAGAAGAGGGATATTCATTCACATACTTATGGTACAATGATCAAAATGAGGAAGTTGAACATTGATACAGTACCATTATCTAATCTACAGATCTTTATTCAAGTTTTGCCAATGGTTCCAGCGATATCCTTTAGAGTAATTTTGTCCCTGGTTCAGAATCCAATTTAGGATCTTGCATTTTGTTTAGTTTTTATGACTTTTATTTTTCTCTAATTTGGTATGTGTCTTTAACCCTTCTTCGTCTTTATGATATTGTTTTGAAGAGTATAGGTCATTTATTTTGCTGAATATCACTCAGTTTGGGTTGTTCTGACGTTCCATTACAATTAAATTCAGAATCTACCTATCTATCTATCCATATCTCTCTCCTTTTTTTAATTTTAATTATTTTTGGTAAGCAATACAAGGTAAGTGATAAGTGATACTGTATCCTTGTGTCCTTTTTTCACGATGCTGTTAATCTCACTATTGGTGATGCTAAGTTGGGTAGGGTGGCACCGGACAGAGTTCTCCACGGTTCAGCTGCTATTTTTCCCTTTACAATTTATTAGCAAATTTCGGGGAAAATCTCCTTTTCTTTGTTGGTTTTGCTCTAAGATAAGCATAGCTGAACAACACGCTGCTAGAAGCTATTCTCACATATTTTAAGAGGAGGCTAGATAAGATTTCTTAAACAGTTTAGAAAACATGTTGACTAAACATATTTGGATTTTATTTTTCTCTTACTCTGTGGTGTACAGTCCCGCACAGAATCAATCAGTGCCCTTCCCTTATCCGAAACTCAAGGCTTATCATTTGTTGACAAAATAATCTAGGAACTCCCTGCCTGCCATTTCTGTGAGGGAAGGTGACAGGGGTGTAAAGAACTATTAATGGGGAAGAGGCATGAGAGAAGAATGGGGAGAGCACATACATGCTAAAAGCACGATAATGACAGTTTACAAAGTCTTCTCACATAAATTAGATGTGCACAAATCCGCTTTAGCCCTTTCAACATATACAGGTCCTAAGCCATTTGCTTCTCCCCTCACAGTTACTCCTACTTCCTGCCATTGTTTTCCATTTCAGTGGAAACAGTGGCATCTTCCTGCAGGAAATAAGCTCAGTTAAGCTGACACAAAGTTTGTTATCGGTTTCCTCAAATTGTCTTAGTCATACTCATTGTTGAGAGCATTCAAAAAAGTAAATATTATTATGTATATGTTGGAAGATGAAAAAGTATAGCCAAAAGGGGACACGCCTGGGTACGCGATTGACGTTGTCCGTAGATCAAACCCAGGGTTGAGGAGAAACAACTCGTCCTGGCACTGAGAGCTAAGAGAAGTTTCTCCAGCAGGCCTTCACAAAGAACGTGCTTTGTAGTGAAGTAAATACCGTCCTTGACAACATCCTTACAGGAAAGCAGCAAATGAGCTACAGGGTTGTTTCTTATGAGGTCTCTCAATGTGGCTGATTGCCTTATGCCGAAGCACAGGGGATAAAAAGAGATCAGTCAGCTGGTGACAATGCGCTCTGTGGTCTGGTTTATTCCAAGGTTAACTTGTAGAGTATCTAAAGCAGTATTTCCAAATGTCCTTTTTTTAAATCTCCCTCAGCCATGTCCTCAGATCTGTCAGATGGGAATTATAAAGCTTCCTCATTGATTGCAGTGAGGGTTGAACGAGGTAAACCGATGGGATCCAAGCAAGGCAGAGCCAATGATGGCAGAAGAAGAAATTAACAAATGGAAGTTATTAGCAGTTTTGTCTCTCAGGAAACAAAAAGGAATGAATGGATAATCAAGGCCCCAAACAGGGAATGTCCACAATAATGTAGCTGGAAAATTTTAAAGCAGTTTTACCACTCCATGACGCACACTGTTAGAAATGATCTTTGTAAGTCATCTAGTGAATGTCTGGTTTTATGTAATTTATCTTTCTAGGAGACAGGAAAAGCAGGATATAAAATATGTCCCTACGTGACTTAGTAGATTTGCTAGGTGGGGTTGTTAACTATAACCCAGTTACCTTTCAGCTTGGGTGCTGGAAAAGCACACAATTTCAGTGACTCTCAAAGTGTGGAATTCGAACCTGCAGCATCAGGACCATCTGGGAACTTGTTAGAAATGCAAGTTCTCAGCCTTATCCTAGATCTACTGAATCAGAAACTGTGGAGTGAGACCCAGCAAGCTGTGTTTTAACAAGACCTGAAGGTGACTCTGATGCTGGCTAAAGTTTGAGAATCACTGCTCATGCGTCATAGTTAAATAAGAGGGCTAATAAGCTATTAAGGCCTTTCCCAGGATATGACTGTCTCCTCAAAAACAAAAATCCCCTTTTCACATAGAAGGATGCTTATTTTTCCTTCTCTATGGAGAAGGAGGAAGTAGAACATCCAGTTTATGGTTCAAGTGATATCACATTATGGTATATTATTAAGATCAAAGTTAATATGAAAGGGGATCAAACTACATTTGTCTCTAATTTATCCCAATGGAAAAGACTGAATTTGGCCAATACTGTACCTCCTGACTCTAATATTGGCTTAGCCTAAAACTGGTTTCTCTTCACAGAGTTAAAAGGCTGTGGGACAATCAACAAATGTTACAAATGATGCTATGAAAATTAAACCAGTACTACTAACTGGCTTTCTTCTGTTGCATAAGGCAAAGGATGCTGAAATATAGAGCACGTGCTCATAGGAGCAGAGGGAAGTTAGAGGATGAGCTGTGTATACTTTCTGGTGTTTGAGCTTTAACTGGGCTCCTTTCTCTTCTAATAAGAAAAACATACTGAAGGGCTTCCCTGGGGGCGCAGTGGTTGAGAGTCCACCTGCCGATGCAGGGGACACAGATTCGTGCCCCGGTCCGGGAAGATCCCACATGCCGTGGAGCGGCTAGGCCCGTGAGCCATGGCCGCTGAGCCTGCGCGTCCGGAGCCTGTGCTCCGCAATGGGAGAGGCCACAGCAGTGAGAGGCCCACGTACTGCAAAAAAAAAAGAAAACAAACAAAAAAACTGAAACGCAGTAACAAGTGTGATATTTTATAGGAAAATTCATAAATGTCATCTCATTTCCGTTTTAATTAATTGTTTGTCTGCAACTTTTGGCACTTTACGAAGAGCAACAAATTTCCGGTGGTACCCACATAACCAACAGGACTCTTTACAACTATACTAGTGCATTAAACAGTATGCAGGCAAAAATGGGTTCTGAGCAGTAATTCCAGACCTTATTCTGAGTGAACCAGGCTTATTAAGTTTTTTTTTTAATACGCTGCTCAGTCTTGAATTGCACACTTAGGCTGTAGCACTGGAGGTGATTTAGAATTTGGATTCCCAAGTAGAGTTAAGGGAGCAAAATGAACATTTTTCTCTCCTGCTCAGTAAATATTTAAAAGGAAGAGAGAGCTAACTAGAGAGAAAAAGAAAAGGAGGGAAGAAAAGGGACGGGGGATTTTCAATTTTCGTAATGGCCCAATCATTTGGTCACCCTGGGGAGAAGTGACCTGGCTTCACCACTACCCTGAAAGCCTCAGCCAGACTGCCTGGTGTCGAGAACAAAAACGCAGATGGCAATGACCACACAGACCGGGGTGGCTCATCGGGTACATGCTTTAAAGACAGATCTTTAACCATAATCCCATGCGATATGGGAAAAGAAGTGGGGAACTCTGTAAATATGACTGCTTTTCAGTTTAGTCTGAATGTTCAATAGTAAATTTTAGAAAAAACAGGTTACCTTTAATTCTAAAATTGGCTCATTTGGCTAAATGTCATATCCCTGTCAAAAAGGAAGAATGAATGTGTTGCTGTCTTCAAACTCGTAGCAGGCTTTTAGGTTTTCCATTTTTAAAAACTTATTTAGTTTTTACAATATGAAAATTATAGACAGAGTGACATTTAAACCTTTGCTTTTCATAGCATTTCACACTTACACCATTTTAAAAGACAGCTATTAACATTTACAAAAATCTTTCAGAAACCAAATGTTCTAACATGCAGAATTCCAATTATACTGTGTAAGAGGGATATCAACCATTCTTCTACAAGAATACTTTGAAGTGTCTGGTATTAAACCAAGAGCTAAAATGTCAGTTGCACATAGACAATAAATTAGGGTTTATAAAATCTTGTAAGATTTATTTAACATTACAATTTTGACCTTTAGGCTGTCCTCACCATAGCTTACTTAAGTTTCTTTCTCTCTCTCCCCCTGCCCCCCATTCCTGTAATTTTACTTGAATGTTAAACAAAGCTTGTGTGGCAAGTTATATAAAAGTGATAGGATCCATTCATGCTCCTCAAGCCTCCCCAGACGCCCCTGTTTGGGGTGATGGAATCCATGAGGCACTGCCCATTTCCCTACAGAGAGCACTTGTGGGGTTATCAGTGGAATGCTAACCCTCTTAGCAGCAATGCCAACAGAGCACAGCCTGTTCTGTTCCTGGAGCAGGAAGGCTGTCCACCTCTTTTAGGACCGACTTTGGAAGGCAAGCCTGAAAATGTAAGAACCACTCTCACACCCCTTAACTACTTTGCAAGAGAGATTAAAAGAAGGTGGTATCCACATTTATTATGCTTACAATCTGGGGTGAGATTCGCTGAAATTCCCAGAAAAAATGATCAAAAGAAAATTTGATCATTCCCACTGAGCTGAGGAAGAGTCAGGGCATTTCCCTTGAAGAATGGGATTCCGACCAGGTACCATCCCTTGGACATCTCGTGGGAGGCTCCTACAAACAAATCGTTCTCACCATTGGGCGCTTTTCCCAGAAATGTGGGAAATGTGGAGGGGAGACAGGAAATACGAGAATAGAGAAGTGAGCAGTCGATCATCTTGGTCTTCTCCAGCTGTTGGCAACAATGAGAAATGCTCCCTCTCTTCCACATGTTGGAAAGCAGCTAGAACCGTTGTAGTTTTTAGGAATGCTCTCTCAACCGCTAAATAAATCTTAATAATATCAGCCAACTGTTATACAGCGTTTCTATAGCCCAGACTTCATTCTGAGCACTTTACGTATTCACAACTCACAAGGACTCTAGCATTTACTGATGAGTAACCAAGACATGGCGAGCTTTAAGTAATTTGCTCAGGGTCAAACAGCTAGGAGATGGTCGAGCCATGATTTGCACCCAGGCAGTTTGGCTTTAAGGATGGCAAGGGTCTTTCTGAGAACCAACCTATTCAGCTGGGTTAAGAAAACTACACCAGCCTATTAATGCTCTTACGTTTTTTACCAACAATCTGTGAAGTTACAAATGACCTGAAATAAGGCCGTGGACTTGAGCCTTTATAGAATTCATTTTGTCACCTGCTTTTGAAAGCAGCTTTGCGCTGGAGCCAAAAGCAACAAGCAGAATCTAATCGCGAGGAATTGCTTAAGTAAGTGGTTCTCTTCAGCCAGCTACCAAGTCAGAAGCCTGTGAACAACCTGCAGCTGACGCATTAATGACACTTTTCATTTGTGGCAGATATGACTTTTTTTCTATATTTTTGTTAAACAACATATTGTGACATATTGTGCGAGCACATTTCTGAATGTTAGCTTCTGAGATAGATGTGTGTAAAAAATAGATCAGTATTCATGAACCCATGGAAGGGTATCTTGCTCTACTAGACTACATTTTATGATTGTAGTACAAATCAAATTCCATTCCAATGAAATATATTCAAAGACTTCTTACTTTCAGCCAATGGCCCACTTATTTTAAGTAATATTCCATACAACAAAATTCTAACATAACCATAGAATTGGGTCATTTTCTTGGAGTTCACTGAAAGGGATTTGGCATGCAGCCGTAAGACTGGCACTGTAAGCAGCCATCCGTTTATACTGATATCTATCTAAAGTGGTTTTAACCCCTTATCCACTTCTACTGGATTTCTGTGCACTTAGGTCATGGGTAACAAATACTTTACACCTGAATAGGCCAGCTCTGTCAACAAGAAATATTTGCCGATTTCCATTTCTTAAAAGGTAGATATCCATTTTTTTGTGGTAACTCCTGATAAAATGGAGGCAACTGGGATTCTTTTTCACCTGACATGGTGTTGCTTTTTCTGCAAGAAGCGTTCTCTGGAAGGCAGAGATTGCACAAGGCCTTTGTTATTTTATTTGTACTTAACTTTCAAAATATTGGCCTTTGCACTTGGCAAGTGGCCCTTTTAAAGTAAATTCTATCATTTACTAGAAATTTACCTCTAGCGTTAAGCACCAACCTAGGATAATAGAAACAGTCATCTACCTACATTTGGAGCTTTGGTTTCAAGACTCCATTTACAGAAAAGAAATCAAGGCTGTTAAAACTGGTAATAAAAAGATTACATTTTAGTCTTATACAGATAAAAATAGGAACACAAGTTAAAGATTTTATTTACTTCATTAATGAGGAAACCAGTGAGCTGCTTGAACCAGTTCAAGGGAGAAATTTTTTTTAAGTTTACATTTTTAGATCAGAAATGTTGAAATAAACACGCAAATGGAGGCAAAACTGGCCTCTTCCGTGTGGGGAAGAAAGTCAGTTGAACTTCCACTAGGCAGAATTTATACATCTGCAGACAAGAATTATTTTGCATTGCTAACAGTTGTCTACAAATTACAGAGTTGTAAAAGCTCAAAGACAATTAAAGACTAGAATAAGATAACCTGGAAACGTGTGCTCCAAAGAACGCATTTTCCACTGAAGCACATTTTTTCCTTTACTAAAGTCTCTGTGAAAAACCAGGAAGGGAATCAGAAGCAGACTTATTTCTGTTGGCCTACCATCGGAGCAGTTAACAAATCTCCTAGTTCAGTCCCTCATTACTGCATTACTTCTCACCTGTAGAGGTGCAAAAGCTTCCTACCTGGTCTCCCCTTCCAGACTTTTCTTTCTCCAGTTCGTGCTACTTGCTGCTGACAGTTTGATCTTCTTAGAGCACTTCTGTGATTGCTACAATCCCCTTAAAACTTGTAAATGGCTCCCTGCTGCCTGTAGATAATATTGGAAAGTTCTAACCTGGTCCCCCAGGATTTAGTCCTCTATCAGTCAGGGTCCCACGTTGTAAGTTACAGGAACCGACTCTGGTTGATTTAACCAAGAAAGGAATTTCTTAAAAAGGATACTGGGCAGTTCACAGAATTGCTGGGAGGGCTGGAGAACCAGGCTCAGAAGTTTATGCTGCCAGAGCTTATTCTCAAGATCACGCCGAGGAACTGTTTGGATGAAGACATCACTGCTGCCGCGACCAACAGCTGGAAGGGGCGGTTCCCACCACTCATGTTGTTGCTGTGGGCACTGGCTTCTGCTTCCGCCATCACCCTCCTGCTGCCCCCAGCACAAAGTTCTGCAGCTGTCACCAATGCCACCGTGGATTTCTTCCTCTCCCTGCTACTTACATTACAAACCCCCTATTCAAAAATCGGGGGTGGGTGCAACTTAGGTCACAGGCCCATGCTCTAGCTGCAATGCAGGCTGGGAAAGAACAGTTGGCAACTGGCCGTCTTTAATGGTAGGTGGATCTACCTCCTTCCATGATTCAAAAATGGTGGATTCCATAAAGGAAACTTGGAATTCCTCAGAAGAAAAGGAGCGGGGGTTAGATTCCGGGTAAAGGCAAAATGTTCACTACAGGCTCCCTCTGTCTTCCCAATCTCACGTCCTGCTACTCCCACTCCTATATCCTACACTCCAACAAAACCCAACAGCAAATCAACTAATTACTGTCTCATTTAGCAAATATTTGATGATACCTATATTCTCAGCACTGTGCTGGGTAATGAAAATAGAGAAATAGTGGTTACTTCAAGGAGATTATAGTCTAGGCAGGGGCACATACAGGTAAGCAGGCAATGATAACCCTGTGCTGTGAGACAGGTAAACTCAAGATGCTTTGGGAATGTTCATGGGGGGGGGGGATATTCTGGAGGGAAGAAATCATCACCTAGTTGTAGTGGTGATTTCTTCCTTCAATGCAGACCGAGTCAGAACAGGTGGTCCTGCTGGTGCCTTTGTGCCTCTTCTGGTCATCCATCAAACCATGAATGAAACCAAACTGACTCTTCTATACCCCACAGCACTATTTAGGTCTGGCCACCAGCATGTTTACTAGGACCCTCAGCTTGTCCATCTCATAAGCTACCTTCAGAAGCTGCCAAGAGCACATTCCTGCAGAATGGAAGGAACTCAGCCCTGCCCCTTTCTTGTGTCTCTGTGGAGGTGATCATTTTCCCACTCACAACCCTCTCCACTACCTGTGCCTCTACTCTTCGACTGCCCTGTTGCAGCTCAGTTTATTCAGAGAGAAGCTGCCCATACTCATCAGCCTGGTCGCCAAAGCTCTGCTCAGGCAGCCTGCAGAGTGGCATTGGCCTGCCCCTGACCCCTGAAGTCCCTCGTGATGTTCGGTCTTTCTGCCTGCCTCTTGGCATACTTTGGTATTTTTGCCTACCTCTAGATTAGTGATTGACTTTCCCTGATCCCAGCTGAGATAGTCTTAACACTTTCTTCATCCAAGGAGCTGCTTTGATTTTAACTAATTTTTCTGAACATGATAAGAAAGGGGGTATGATGTTTCAAGTTCTTGGAGCATGGTTTCAGAACACCTAAACTATATAGAGTGTCATGTGCCAGCTTGGCAGTTGGATGCTGGCCTGGAAAAACTGGTTCCCAGCTGACAGCAATGTCTTACTTCATTTTTTTCACCATTCCTGAACTTTGCTGCCAGGGAGAGATCCAAAAAAATGTCAATGGGTTGTTTAAACTGAGTTATTGTGAAATTTGTGTTGAATGGCACGTCACACTGCTGCCCTGTGTTAGCCTTTTGAGTCTATCACCCTTGTAGACTGTTGGTCCCCAGAGGACAGGGCCTCTGACTCATTTTGGTAAGACTCAAAATCTCCATCAGACTGCCTTGAACTCCAGAAACAGATGTCAAATACATGAATAATTGAATAAATGGTCTTCCTACTAATAAAGAAGTTGGCAGCCTATGTTTCATGGGATGATTTGACCTACTTAATGTTTTCAAACAACCTGCAGTGTCTTCAAAACCTGTAATTGGTCTGACTCATGTCCAGGGGCTAGAGTGAATGCCAGTTCTGGGCCCTGGCCCAGAGGTTTGCTGGCTTATTGTTTTTCTGAGCAGATGAGGAGTGAAATGTGCTGGTGATGAGCAACGGGATTGGAAACAGTACGTCGTATTCTATTCTTTCCCTTCTTTGCTTTCATGAAACTAGATGACCTCTTAGGAAATCAAAAAAGGAAATGATGTCATAGCTGCTAGTCCTTGAAACTATGTTCTTTTTCTATAGATCTTTATAAAGGTATTGTTTCTCTGTTTGTCAGCCACCTAAATATTTAGTGTCTTTCACATATTCAGGTGCATAGAGCAAGCACATTAGACACCATTAGCCCTCTGCTCGAACTACTTTGGAGAAAGGTACCAGGTTCTGCTGACTGAGTCTTGTGCTACTGATTTGGGCATCTGACCTTTCTTTCCCCTCCCACTGCCTCCATCCCAGCTGAGTCTTTATGAGATCTCATCTGGACGTGCAGTACCCTTCCAGCTGTTCACCCTGCTGTTTACGGATTCTATCATTTATCTATTACATGAATTTAGATGTCACTAAGTACATTGTGAGCAGCATAAAGTTCTGTTTATCTGTTCATACACTCCACTGCTCAAAAATTCTTCCATCCTGTTTACAGTGTGAATGAAGCCCCTTAGAGATGTGCAGGGCCCCATCTGCGCAACTGTAATGGTGGTTGTCCTATTCAGACTCTAAAATGGCCCCAGATGATCCCCATTTTCTGATAGCCACAGCGCTGTGTAGTCCCACTCATACGGCAGGAGGGTTGGGCTGAGAGACCCATAGAATATGGTGGAAGTGATGGTAGTCGTTTCCAAGATCAGGTTACAAAAGGCACTAGAGCTTCTGATCTGGTCTTTCTCTCTTTCTGCCTATGTCTCTCATTACTTACTCTAGGGGAAACCAGCTCCCGTGTGGCGAGGTCCCCACGGAGGCGGACCGAGGCCTCTGGTTGACAGCCATGTGAATTGAGAAATGGAAACTCCAGCCCCAGAAAAGCCTTAGGTGACTGCAGCCCAGACTCATAGACACCATGATCGCAGCCTCATGAGAGATTCTGAGCCTGAATTACTCAGCTAAGCTGCACCAGGATTCCTGACCTACAGAAACTGTGATGTAACAATTATTTTTTGCCTGAAGCTGCTAAGTTTTGGGTAATTCGTTATGCAACAAAAGAGAACTAATACTAAATAGTCCTGATGCTCTTTTCCATCTGTCTTCTCCTCTCCCTTATATCCTTATATATGTTTTAAGCTCCAGCCAAACTGAACAGGTCTTCTTCCCCCAAACAGAACCAGAGGATACAGACTTTTACATCCACGCCTTCTCCTCAAGATGCTCTTCTATCCAAACTGCCCTTCCCTGCTGTCTCCACTTGCCAATGTCCTCCTCATGTTCGTTAAGGCCCAGTTCATGTCACATCTCCACCTTAAAGCCTGTCTGATCATGTCTATTGAATGGAGAGTACTCGTTCCATCTAAGTCACAAAATTACTTTTGTTCCTCTCATGTCATTTAGCTCTTGGTGTCTTTTATGTGTTCATCTGAATATGTCCTTCTTGCTGTATGAACTGAGTTACACAGAACAGGGATATGTAAATATCTGTCAAATGAGAAGATTACTCTTAAACCTGAAAACCAACCTGGTTTGGCTGGTTTAGTCATTTTCACTGCAATGACGTCTTCTCCCCTGTGCTAAGCATAGGAGACATTTAAACTTCACGACAATGTCCAGGGAGGCTTTTTCCATCTATTTCAGAGAGACAGGTCTCTGGGAGATGAGATTTTCAAAGGCAACATTGTTTCCTGGACAATAGTGGTTTCCACTGTTCTATGATTTCCACCGTCACCCTAAATGAGCAGTTCTTGTAACTCTATATGTTTGATCCACAGACAGGCGTTTTCAAAAACACAGAGCTTTGATCCTGAGCTTTAAACTTAGGCTTCAATTTTTCAAACTACTTGAAAATCTAAATAAATGTCCTTATGCAGGCCCTTCTTCCAACCATTTCCTTACATCATTTATTAATAAGTAAGATGCTAATGCCGGAAAATGGTTACGCAAATGAGAAATGAATTTGCTTTGCTGCTGGCTCTAGCACTGTATTCTATGTGAAAACAATCACGTTCAATTCTTTGTCCCCTTCGGTTGTGAAACTAAGGTACATTTTTATTTTATGGCTCTGTGGGGAATAGGAGAACGATTGAAGCAAATGGGAAGCTGGTTCAAGAAAATGAAACAGAGAATATAGATGGATAACGGTAAAGAGGTTTCCTCTGTGTTTACATCAGATATCCAAGGCTCAAAGGGCAACATATATGAGGTCTGTTCTTATGTGGGAAATCTGGTCACCCAGACTTTTAGAGAAGTGAGTATAAGATGACTCTAGGCAATTTAAGGAATGAGGTTCAGAGAATGGGTGGAGAATGGGAATAGCAAACTCTAATTAATATGTAAGGGAGAAAATGGGATCTTATGGTAGAAATTTAAAATTTTCCAATTGGTTTGTCACTTCAGTAAACCAAATTCCTTAAACTTAAAAAATAAAGAGGCTTAAGAGAATGAGAAGACAAGCCAGAAACTGGGAGAAAATATTTGCAGAAGATATATCTAATAAATGACTGTTATCCCCCAAATCCAAAAAACACTTAAAACTCAAAAATAAGAAAATGAACAACCCAATTAGAAAATGGGCAAAAGACCTGAACAAACACCTCACCAAACAAGACAAACAGATGGCAAATAAACATATGAAAAGACGTTCAACATACGTCATCAGGAAATTGCAAATTAAAACAACAATGGGATCCACTACATACCTATTAGAATGGCCAAAATACAAAACACTGACAACAGCAAACGTTGATGAGAATGGGGGAGCAACAGGAACTCTCATTCTTTGCTGGTGGGAAAGCAAAATGGTACAGCTACTTTGAAAGATGGTGTCTTAGTCAATTTGGGCTGCTATAACAAAGTTTCATAGAGTGGATGGTTTATAAACAACAGAAATTTATTCCTCAGAGTTCTGGAGGCTGGAAGTCCAATATCAGGGTGCCAGCATGATTAGGTTCTGGTGAGAACCCTCTTCTGCGCTGCAAAGTGCCAATTCTCATTATATCCTCACATGGCAAAGAGCAGAGAGGGGAAGCAAGCTGTCTCTTATACGGTTCTTATAAGAGCACTAATTCCATTCCTGAGAGTTCCATCTACATGATATCTAATCCTAAATACCTCCCAAAGGCCCTCCCAATGCCATCACATTAGGGAAGGGGGTACGGATAGGGTTTCAATGTATGAATTTTTGGAGGATACATTCAGTCCGTAACAGAGTTTGGCAGTTTCTTACAAAACTAAACACACTCTTGCCACACAGTCCAGTAATAATTCTGATGGGATTCAGTACATGCTACCTCAAAATACAGCACTTTGGCATACTGAATATTTCAAGCTGAAGGAATTTGAGAAATGGCAAGTGTAGGAAGGACTTTCTGATCTCCCCCTGAGGCAGGTCATAAAACTCTTCTATGAGAGGTGCCCTCCCTATACTTGGAAAAAAGGAGCATCCTTGTCACTGAAGATGGAAGGACACAGAAGAATCTGAAGGAACAGGCCATATAAATTTCCCCAGTTTACTACACTTGCCTCGTACTCTTTCTACGTACAACTTTCCATTCTTTCTCAAAACTAGCATACAAACACTCAAGTTTAACCATTTCTTTGGGGTCTTCATTTCCTTCTGAAGGTTCCTGTGCCAGGACCCAAAGAGAGTTGAGAAAAACTTTCCTCCCCTATAGCACTCCTTGGTATTTCCCCAAATGGATTAAAAAATTATGTCTACACAGAAACCTGCACACAGATGTTTAGGGCAGCTTTATTCAAAACTACCAAAGCTTGGAAGCAACAAAGACATCCTCCAGTAGGTGAATGGATAAATAGACTGTGGTACATTCAGACATTAGAATATTACTCACCGTTCAAAAGAAATAAGCTATCAAGCCATGAAAAGACATGGAAGAAACTTAAACGCATATTACTTAGTGAAAGAAGCCAATCTGAGAAGGCTACACACTGTATGAGTCTAACAATATGACATTCTGGAAAAGGCAAAATTATGGAGACAGTAAAAAGATCACCGGTTTCTAGGGATTAGGGGAGAGGGATAGATGAATAAGCAGAGCACAGAGGATTTTTAAGGCAGTGAAACTATTCTTTACGATACTGTAATTGTGGATATGTGTCAATACACTGGTTAAAACCCACAAATATAAAAAACCGAGGAAGAAAAGTAATGTGAACTATGGACTTTGGGTGCTAATAATGTGTCAATGTAGGTTAAACAATTGTAACAAATGTACCACTTTGGTATGCGCCGTCAATGATGGGAGAGGTTGTGTATGTGGGTGGACAGGCAGTATATGGGAATCCTCTGTACTTTCCACTCAGTTTTGCTATGAACCTAGGAGTGGTCCTAAAAATAGTGTGCTAAAAAAAAAGAGACCAATAACTCACCAGAAAATGGCATGAAGAACTGAATTTATCATGAAGTTTAAAGTTACCTGAATTTTAAAAAATTAACTTTACCTCTATTATTTGTATTTAAATTTATGATGTGATCTTGAACACTGGAATATCTTCTTATATATTTTATATTTTTACATAACCTGATTCTATTAAAGTTATTTTCCAACAAGTTGTGTGACAATTGAATATTTGTAAATACACTCCTGTTTTTCTTACGTTTGTGAAACTACAACGTTCCAAACATTTTTATTTACAATGTAAAATATCCCTTTATATCTCAAGTAACAATTGAATATATGGTCATAAAAAGTTCAACAAGAGCAAAACACTGAAGGTGGTTAACCCTGTTGGGGGGAGAGGGAGACGTCAATATTTTGTTTTATAGTTTTCATATTGCTTGAATTAAAAAAATGCATTACTTTTGTAATTTGTAAAACATGAATTACGAACATCTTTTTTTTTTTTTTTTGCGGTACGCGGGCCTCTCACTGCTGTGGCCTTTCCCGTTGCGGAGCACAGGCTCCGGACGCGCAGGCTCAGCAGCCATGGCTCCCGGGTCCAGCCGCTCCGCGGCATGTGGGATCGCCCCAGACCTGGGCACGAACCCGTGTCCCCTGCATCGGCAGGCAGACTCTCAACCACTGTGCCACCAGGGAAGCCCGGCATGACCCTTTTAAACAGAAATCATGTCCTGTCAGATTTTTGTTGTGACCCCTCTAATGATTTCACATCTCATCTAAAATAAAACACGAAGTCCTTATAGTGTTCTACGTACCATACAGAATCCTTCAATTCAGCTCATTAGGAAGGCCTTCAGTGGCCGCCCTTTACAAAATGGTATCTCACCATGACCTTGCCCTATCACTCTGTAACTTCATTCTTTTTTTTTTTTTTCATTCTTTTCTTTATAGCACTTATCATCACCTGACATAGAATTACCCCTACTGGAAAGTACGTACCAAGAAGGCAGAGATTTTGTTTGTATAGTTTACCATTTTAAAAAACAGCTTTATTGAGATATGTCACGTCACCCACTTAAAGTGCACAATTCAATGGCTTTTAGTATATTCACAGAGCTGTGCACCCATCATTACAAATTTAGAACACTGTCGTTGCCCCTAAAAGAAATCCCATTTATCCTAGCCATCACCCCCATTCTTCCTGTTTGCTCCAGCCCAAGGCAACCACTCAACTGGCTATATAGATTTGCCTATTCTGGACATTTCTTGTAAATGGAATCATACATGGTTCTTTGTGACTAGCTTCTTTGACTTAACACAGTGTTTTTTTTAAAAACAAATTATTTATTTATTTTTGGCTGCATTGGGTCTTCGTTGCTGCACACGGGCTTTCTGTAGTTGCAGCGAGCGGGAGCTACTCTTCGTTGTGGTGCGCGGGCTGCTCATTGCAGTGGCTTCTCTTTGTTGCAGAGCAGGGGCTCTAGGTGCATGGGTCTTCAGTAGTTATGGCACGTGGGCTCAGTAGTTGTAGTGCATGGGCTTATTTGCTCCACGGCATGTGGGATCTTCCAGGACCAGGGCTCGAACCCGTGTCCCCTGCATTGGCAGGCAGATTTTTAACCACTGCACCACCTGCGAAGTCCCTAACACAGTGTTTTTAAATTTCATCTATGTTACAGCATGTATCAGTACTTCATTTTTTTGTGTGTGTGCCGAACAATATTCCACTGTAAGGATAAACCACACTTTGCTTATTCATCAGCTGATGAACATTTGGGTTGTTTCCACTTTGTTTTTTTTGCTATTATCAATAGTGCTGCTATGAACATTCATGTACCAGTTTTTGTGTGGACATTTTTTAAAATTCTTATAGGCATATACCTAGGAGTAGAATTGTTAGATCATAGGGCAACTTTATACTTAACCATTTCGGAAACTGCTAGACTGTTTTCCAAAGCAGTGGCAACATTTTACATTCCCAACAGCACTGTATGAGAGTTCTGGTTTCTTTTCATCCTTTGCCAACATATTTAAAAAAATTCTCGCCATCCTAATGGGTGTGAAATGGTATATCATTGTGGTTTTGATTTGCATTTCTCTGATGGATAATCATGTCAAGTATTTTTTTCATGAGCTTATTGACCACTTGAATATCTTTTTCAGAGAAATGTCTGTTCAGATACCTTGCTCCTTTTAATTGGATTATTTGTCTTATTATTGAGCTATAAGAGTTCCTTATATATTCTAGATATAAGCCCCTTATCAGAAATATGATTTGCAAATATCTTCTTCCATTTGGCGAACTGCCTTTACACTTTCTTAATGTTGTCATTTGAAACACAAAATTTTTAATTTTGATGATGTCCAGATTATCTATTTTTTTCTTTTGTTACTTGTGCCTTGTCATATCTAAGAAAATCATCAACTAACCCAAGGTCATGAAGGTTTACATCTATGATTTCAACCAAGAGTTTCATAGTTTAGTCTTTATATTAGGTCTTTCATCTATTTGGGGTTAATTTCTGTACGTGGTGTGAACTATGAGGTAGGGGTCCAAGTTCATTCTTTTGCATGTGGATATCCAGTTGTCCTGGCACCATTTTTTGAAAAGACCATTCTTCCCTAGTGAATTGTCTTGGTACCTTGTTGAAAATCAGTTGACTAATTATGAGGGTTTATTTCTATATCTCAAGTCTGTTCCATTGGTCTACATGCCTATCCTTATGCCATTTCCATACTGTCTTGATAACTGCAGGTTTGTAGATAAGTTTGACATCAAGAAGTGTGAGTCTTTCAACTTTATTCTTTTTCAAGATTGTTTTGCTGTTGTTTAGAGAGTACTGCAGAGCTGTTATTAAAATACTGTCTTGGGGCTTCCCTGGTGGCGCAGTGGTTGAGAGTCCGCCTGCCAATGCAGGGAACACGGGTTCGTGCCCTGTTCAGGGAAGATCCCACATGCTGTGGAGCGGCTAGGCCCATAAGCCATGGCCGCTGAGCCTGCACGTCTGGAGCCTGTGCTCCACAACGGGAGAGGCCACAACAGTGAGAGGCCCTCATACCGCAAAAAACAAAACTAAACAAAACAAAACTGTAAAGTAAATGCAAGTCATGCCATTACAAAATACTCAGTTTATCTAGCTTCCTTTACCTTTTGCATGATCTCCCTTCAATCTCAAACAGTTATCAATCAATATCCATGGTTTTACCACTCCTACCCAGAAAAGTCCTATTTAGGTTGTTACGGAAAAATTGCCAGATGAATGGGCATGTACTTATTCTGCAGAATACCTACTATGCGCAAGAAAAATGTGCAAACAACCCAGATTTAAGTGTGCTTCGGTTTGGTGCCATCTATTTTAAAAATAAGGGCTCTTTGCTTTTGTTTCAGTTTAGAGACTCAGTGGTGAATCAGCTCATTTGATGAGTTATAGATGAGAGCAAGTACTCAGGGAACATCAAGCGCTAAAAGTTCGGAGGATTTGATTTTTTTCAGTCCAGTAACCAAAAGCATTTGATCTTTTATTGACTGAATATGGTTGCTGTAAAAAAGAAATGAAATGTCCTAAGTATTCAGGGTTGAAAAACTACAAATGCTTTCCATTTCCACTGTCCAAACACCCTTAACTTTATGCTGTGTATAATAATATATTAGCCTGTTCAGGTTTTATTAAGAAAACAGACTTTTTTTCCTGACAGTATTAAAATGGTCTCTTTAAAATGTAAATTTCAAAGGAATGAAATTCTCTCCAGGCTGTAGTTCTTTGTATTAACAATTATTTTTCCAGATTAGTCTTCTGTTTTACCTAGGTAAAACAAGTCAAGGGAAAGTAACATAGAGGGATGCTTCTTATTTGAAAGAGTAGGGAATGCAGTTTTCTTCCGAATTGTCATTTCCTTTGATAAATGTGCTGTAACTAGATCCTGGGGGCTACTCGAAGTGCACTCAGGAACAACATACAGCTCGTTGGGCAAATCCTCCCAGGAGGCCCTGGAGACAGTCCCACTGGGCTAGAATAACAGTTCCATTATTCAGCCCAGCAAGTCTATCACTCTACTTATTAGCATAGTTTGGAGGTTAAACAATGGTATCTCCTCCTACTTATTCATTATCAAATTACTTCACGATGTTTATTTAGACTACTATCACTGAATCAGTGATAAAAACCAGTTATAAAAACACAACTTTCTGAGAAGCCTTCATTAAAGTGAACACTCCAACAGAAAAGCTCTCTGGGTAGGAACACGGGAAACGTGCTCCTTTGCACTCAACGAAAACAATTCCGATATGTTTCAACTATCTCAAAATTACTATGTGGGACATATCAGTTACTTTAATCAAAAAATAATACTTAGAATAGTATCATTTAAATATTAATGTAATTAATGCCACATCACAGTTAATTGAAAATCACTAACACTTGTTAATAATAAATGGAAAAATACGCTTTACAGCCAATGCCAGCAAGTAAAATGTGTATTTTGCACATGGCGGTTTAGAAATACATAAGCAAACCAAGAGGTGTCAGTTTTTAGCGGGCAAGCCTGAATCGGTCTCCTTTACGTTTATATTTGACGGCAACACTTATTTAATTTTTAAGAAGTCTTTGTGATGAATCAGAGGAGGAAGGATGATCTGTGGGTTAAGTCTGGGGGTTTGGAACAGAGAACTCACTTTTCACTTTCAGTCACTGAAAAACTGATAAACTGGTTAATCTTTTACTAGGAAAATGTCCACTGATTAGGTAACTTGGAAACATGCTCGTATTTCCTAGCTAGGAGGGTAGATCTGCCAGGTCAATTTACACGTTAAGTCTGGGAAGTGGAAACTGTTGATCCTGGATGTAGGTCTACCCAAAGCTCTTTGGTGTCCAGCCCTCCTTCCTTCGCCCCCAGACATGGTTTCCCTAGAGGAAGCAGCCTTTGCAGTGGGTATGTGAGCGGCGCCCTGCTCCCCAGCACACACGGACAGTCAGCTGTCTCAGCACCATCTAATAATGAAGTGAGCACCTAGGCAAGCCCAGATCCTGAGCAAATTCTGTTTGAAAGGCAAGCAGCTGTGTAATCATTCATCTAGGCTTGGGAGGAAATGGCTTTTTTTACATCATTTTTTTCAAAAGCAAACTTGAAGTTCTAGTTGTAATGTGACACCTTGCCTATCCTCAAAGTGGAGTGAGAAAAGGAAAATTTAATATGGGTGTCAGCTTTCCCCCTCTCCCCCTTACTAACAGTATGCTAAAATTTGGGAAGAGCTGAGGTCACCTTTTTTGGGTATTTTCATTTTACAGTTGGTTGTCAGGGCTAAACTGAATCACATTAAGTTCCATGAAGTTAAGGAGGATAAGAATTGTGTTAACTGCAGAATAAACCCACCAACCACTAGACTGTTTACAGTGAAAAGGACCCTCAGTTTTTTCATAGACCCTTGATATTTACAGCCTTCTAACCATCCACCTTCTCCAATTATAAATGTTAAGGCAATTTCAAAATCGGAAGGACTATAGTCAATCCGTGAATTTAGGAAGAGAAAAATTTCTTTACGTGCTTACTTTGCGTTTCAAGTCTTCCAGAAAGAAGGCTCTGGCACATCTGGAGATATCTTGGGAGTTAGTTACACAAAGGTATGCAAGGCATCTCAGATTTATATTTGGCATCTCTGCCATTTATTTAGAAGCTGCACACAAACAGAATTCCTCCTGTTCTGGGCAGCCCTTGCCTCACACTAGGAATACATCAGCGTGCTTCTGTTTCTCATGCAGAAGGGAGCCACAGATATGGTCCAGTTATACTTTTATAGCCTCCAGTTTACAGTTGAGCACTATGCCTTTTTAGGGCTGACTAGGAAATCAGATTGGATGAATCTGGGAACACAGCTTCACAATGTGCATAACCCTGACTCCGCAATGGAGGAAAATCAATGAGGGGAAGGAAGCATTGATCTCCTTGCAGAGTGCAAATGCAGTTGGCTCTGAAACACTCTGCCCAGGGATTTTGTTATTCAAGTCATTCCGTTGCACATGTTTTCAAACCAAGCTCTTATCATGAAGCAGCTCTCTGGATTCAGCTTAGCTCCAGTTACACATGCATAAAACCCACGGCTTCTAGAAGGGAAAGGAACTCTGCGTATCCACAGTTCAGCTTCTGTGTTTGCTCAAGGCTAAACGAAACAGCCTTCACTTCAGTGATATTTCACGATGTCACTCTGTCACTGGGTGGAGAAAACTCCTGCAGGAAGGTGAGAATATGACTCACTTCAAGAAAATATTATCTTCAGCTATGATGAATGTGATGTGCGTCTGGGCTGCTTGGCCAATTTGTTTTCCTTTTTTTATTAAGAAGTAAATGTGACCAAGAAATTACCTGGAGGGCCTACTAGAGATATGCACGTTTGTGCAAATACGCACAAAAATGAAACATACAGCCACATGCAGTATGTATAAAAATATATATTGCAATATTTCATACTTGTTAGTGAAAATATTTTTACAACATAGTGCCTCCCAAGTGCAGGAAATAAATCAAGCCTCTTAAAAGTGACTGTAGTTGATTCATTTAGTGCTGTCATAATATAGCGTTTTCTTTAATGAAAATTTATATCGTTTTTTTCCTGGACCCAGTGGAATAAATTTTTACTGAAAGATGGAAGCGATCGATGTATTCAGTATTAAACACACCCAATTCCTGACAATATACAGGAGCTTGATCAAGTGAGGTACAGACGGACAGAGCTTAAGCTTAAATGCACCTTTTCTGCTCTGAGCTTTTCCACATCAAAATTGTCATATAAACGTAGTAGAAACCAGTGGCTTTTGGCAATGAGACACAGCACTTTCAGATCGACCTTGTGCTGGTATCACAGTCAACTACCAACACACTGATTCAGATTCAGATAATGGATTTACGTTTAAAGCAATTTGCAATTGTGAACATCTGCAGTAAGAAAGAAAGGAAGTTAGCGGCTCTAGCTTAAGAGCATTTAAAAATGCAGACAGATGTAAAAAATAGTACTAGAGAAGGATGACCCATATAAAATCAGCAGGAAAAGAGAGTAACTGAAAGATTCGTATACATGCATGCCTTGTTTTACTGTGTATATTGCTTTTTTTTTTTTTTAAACAAATTGACAGTTTGTGGCAACCCTGCGTGGAGCAAGTCTACTGGTGCCATTTTTTCTAGTAGCATTTGCTCACTTTGTGTCTCTGTGTCACATATCGGTAATTCTATGTACATTGTTTTCTTTTAGACATATTGCTATTGCACACTTAATAGACTACAGTGTATTTGTAAACATAATCTTCACATGCATTGGGAAAGCAAAAAATTTGTGTGACTTCCTTCATTGTGATATTCGCTTTATTATTGTCGTCTGGAACCAAACCTACAATATCTCTGAGGTATGCCTGTGTGTATGTATGTATATATATATAATCTTATAGTCCTAGAATATGAAGCAAGGACTCATGATAAACAAAGAGTCGGGGCCATAAATTAGGACTGAAGAGAAAAAAAATCCTTCCTGGTGTAGTCAAGGTAATCACAGAAAAGAATGTAGTTCAGGAGATGACAATCTTTTCAAGTTTTAATGATGAAATAAAAGGCTGTCCTGCCTAGGGGCGGGGGCAGGGATGGGGGAGGTTTGAAGTCGGGCTAGGTGGGAAGTGGGAGAAATGGGGTGAACCACCAGGACTGGGGTTTCATCTCAGTGTTTTGGAACATCAACTTCATAAACACTGTGAGCTGTGGTCCACCATGGACCACAACCGTGTGCTGCAGAGTCCAGAAAACAAACCAGGCAAGGAACCCGTGGTCCTGTGTTAATATTCTCCAGGATTACCAGTATGAGAGGGAGGGCGACTTTTTATTGCCCTTGAAGTAAAAAGTGAGGTTAAAATTTGATTCTTGCTCTTATGATAATCTAACTTGGAACATCAAACAAAATCTTAAGTACTGTATCAGTCAGGGTCCAATCAGGAGAGAGAATCCATACAAGAATCTCAACGGGGAAAGTTTAATATAAAAACTATTAATTTAAGAGGGGATTGGAGTAATGACCTATTGGCTAGTAGGAAATAAAGAGAACTCTAAAGACAGTAGGAATGGCAGATAGAATAGCATGTAGTAATATATGATATGATATAATATAAAACATGTAACAGAATATAATATAATATGTTACTACCCCTATGGCTGAGAGAGAAAAACCAAGGAAGAGGCCCCCAGAGCTCAGATCTATAACTTGTTGGAGAGGGCGTAGCCACGGCTCACACACTGGATGGAAGAAAAGTTGCTAGCGGAATTTTCCGGAAATCCACCCTCTCAGAGGCCAGGGAAAGCTGTTCATAGGAAAGTGTCTCACTGGAGTCACTCTAGTGCAGAACCACCTGAGGCAGGTGTAGGAGGAGGTTGTAAGGACTGTGCACTGGAGAATCTGTGGGCACATCAGGAATCAGGTGCTGGAAAAGCCAGCCGTGCTGCAGGAGCTGGGCACTGAGGGAGCAGTGTGCCCTGCAGGCACTGAACCTGAAGAATCCACCTGTGCTGCAGTTGGCAGATGCTGAGAAAACACCTGGAGAACAAGGAAGAAAACACTTCTCCTCCTGCAATGTCTCTCCAGTGCTCTCTACTGATAAAGCTATCACGCCTGTCAGCAAAGGGAACATAGTTAAGGGGCCCAGATCCATTTTCAAAGAGCAGGCAAAAAGGTTTAATTTGGAGCTGAGAAGCAACAAATCACAACTGGCACAAGCATACATACAGAATCATCATAATCCTTTAAGTTGAAAATTTGAACACATTGAGAGTCTTTGTACAGTGAGATGATTCTTATACTGTGAGTTGTTTTTTGTTCTCTTTTACATCTTCATGAGATGAGTACTCAGAGGAATAAGCAGAAAGGGTAGCTGTGTAGGCAGCACAAATCACCCAACTTACAAAACTCTAAATCAGTCCTCCTACATCATTAACATCGTATTTTGATTACAGACAATAAAGAAATAGAGCATTATTGATGCTTCTTTTTAAAATTCTTCTTTACTGCAGAGTGAAATACATAAATAAGTGACCTGGGCTCAAGCCGATTCTTTTTTCTTTTTATAACATTGCTGCTAAACGAATGTTCTTCATCTCTTTTCTGTTAGCCTCGTAGGATGGTGTATTAGTTTGCTAGGGCTGCCATAACAAATACCAGAGACTTCTTTTCTCATAGTTCTGGAAGTTCTCAAGAAGTCTGAGATCAAGGCATCGGCAGGACTGGTTTCTTCTGAGGCTTTTCTCCTTGGCTTGTAGATGGTTGTCAGCTCCCTGTGTCTTCACATGGTCTTCCCTCTGTGTGTTTCTGTGTCCAAATGTCTTCTTTTTATAGGGATACCAGTCATATTGGACTAAGGCCCACCCAATTCCCTCATTTTAACATAATCACCTCTTTAAAGACCCTATCTCCCAATACAGTTAGATTCTGAAATACTGGGGATTGGAGGCTCCACATAGGAGGTTTGGGAGGAACAGAATTCAGTCCATAACAGGTGGTTAACTGCGAGGGTCGTTAACTTCGAAAGCCTGGGTTCAAACTCCAGATCAGCCAGTTTGATACGTCAGTTGTGTAACGGGGCAACTTATTCACCCACCTTGAATCTCAGTTTTCTCATCTACTTTGTAAAGCTGTTGTGAGAATTAAATTAAGTAATATAGGCAAAGTATTTAGAATAGATTCTGGAGTATACTATGAGCAAAAGATGTTAACTATTAGTAATGGTGATATTATTTTTATCTTCACTTATTTATTTGTTTATAAACACATAATGGCTACTTCCCAGATGACATAATACCTTTGCTGGTAATATGATAAGGAGGCACACACACTCATAATCACCAGGTTAAATTTGTGCTTTCCTCAGGACCTTTGCACTCGCTGTTCCTGGTGCCTGGACCTCTGCTTTGCTGGCTTCTTCCAGCCTCTGCCCAGATGGTACCCACCCAGAGAGGCCTTCATGGACACTCTATGTAAAGTAAATGCTCACTCCTGCTCTGTGTACATCCTATCGCCTTCTCTTCTTTTTGTCATCGCCCTGAGTGCAATCTCAGATTCTCATTTATTTTCCTATTTGTTCTCTGTCTCTTCCACCATAGTGTAGACATTGCTACATCTCAACTTCCTAGTGTACTAAACCTGGCACACAGAGCCATTCAAAAATGTTGTTTACATGAATAAAATACAAAAAACTGTGTAACACCCTATTTTTAGGTAAGTATGTGGTGAAAAAAAACACACAGCCATGTGCTCCAGAGCATAAATAAAAGATCTCAAAAAGGAGAAAGGGATATATTAAACACATTTTGAATACTTCTATTTTTCTAGTTCAGTGATACAATATTAATTGTTTTTATTGCTGGAAAACCTTTTGTTCCTTTCCAGGACACTAGCATTCGTGTTACTCTAACAATAAGTTGGTATCTTAAAATGTTAACTTTTAAATCTATGAATGGAGAGCTAGAAGTCTTTCAACAATCACTGTCATCCACTGAAAATGATCTAAAAATGGGAGCACTTAATGAGCGCTCTTCTCCTTTCCTTCCCAACCCACTCCAATGCATTTGTTCTGATCTTAGGGTTACCACAGACTTCAAAGGGGGCTACGGTCAGCTCTGCAGGAAGGAGAAGAAAAGTCCCAGTAAACACAAAGCCCATCAAGTCTGAATACACATTTCTTTGACTGAGTCCACAGTGCATGAGTATTGGGACAATGATTGGTTCTGGCTGAGGACTGTTTTGTCAGGCCTATATGGTTAGGCAGGCCATTTAAATGGTCATATTTTATTCCGGGAGCACGAAAGAGTTATAATCAAGTCAAATATATTTTGCGTATGCACAAATGAGCCTCTGTATATCTTTTTGGCATGAAAATTTGAATGCAATCCTTATTCGAAATTCTAGCTAAATTATTAGATGATTTGGATTAGGAAATATTACACTTACAGACCTTTGTCTGCCATGAACCTCATCCGTCGTAGTTTTATTATCAATATTTTAACGACACTGACGGAAATTTAAGCCTGTCCAAATGTGATGCCACATCTTCGTGGTGCTTTTCAAATATAAACTGAGATAATCTGAGTTTGTTAATATAGTTAGTGAAAACTTTTAACAATTAACTTTAAAGTGAATAAGGAAAAGACAAATTCTCTGCAATCAGTATGCCAGTCCTGGTACAACGAAGTCTACAGTCTAGCATGAATCACTGTTGGGCATGGGTCAGTATGGGACCCAGAGGGATCAGGGGGCAGCCAACAAACAAGATTATTTTCCCCTAAACAATAGGTGGCTAAGGATTTCACCATTTTACAAGCGAAATACTGAAATTAACGCTAAAACCACGTACCATAGACTAAGATAAGAGTTGAGTCAACTACGTTTAGTCTATTTCACATTATGAAATTAATTCTTCCCAGCTCCTAAGTTTTGCTGCCCTTTAAAAGATATGTGTAAGGAACAACTTCATAGGCATATTAAGGCGACTTTATCTGAGTGAGTTGGACTCAGATGATTACTGCAATCATGATTCTGATGTCCAGAAACATAAGGTCAGTTGATTAGCTCCTGAATGCTCAGCTTGGCAAAAAGTAGTCTTTGCGGCTGGTTACTCAGAAAGTATGGTGATTATTGATGTGGGTAGGGGGTAGCAGAACTAAAATGAGAACACTTGCTTTGCCTGTCTTAGAGAATAATGTCTAAATGTGAGGTACCACATAGAAGGTTTTCTGCTATTATGCAATACACATGTTCCTGAAAGACTTTCTTGTTCTGAAAAATTATGCATGGAAAATAATAGGGTTCTCTGGCTAAATAGGGTTGGGTCAGATCATTCAAACATATGCAACTTCATAACCAGAGCACCAAGAACACAACAATAATCTTAAAATACTAACACAGTTAAAAAGATATTCCAAATTCCTACTGAATAAATATCTTAGCAAACATAGGATTTATCTTTTTTTTAAAAAAGTAGACTACGTCTGAAAGAGGGTACAAAGAAGAGCCAAGGTTGCTAAATAACAGAGATAAGGAAAAATATACAAAGACTGAGGAAGAACCAAGCCCAAAGCACCTACATGAAGTTCAGAATAAACTGAGCCAAGAGGAAGACCATGCAGCAGATATGCATCACTGGGAGAACCCTGTTTCTTGGTGGTTCGCCGCATTCAGTGCCTACTGCTTGGTGACATAAAACAGTCATGTGGGGAATGATTCTTTTGTGTGCCAAATCGACTGGGCTAAGGCATGCTCAGATAGCTGGTAAAACATCATTTCTGGGTATGTCCGTGAGGGTGTTTCTGGAAGAGATTAGCATCTGAATCAGTAGAGGAGAAGAGAAGATGGCTCTCGCCCATGTGGGTGGGCACTGGACAATCAACTGAGGTCCCGGATACAACACAATATCAGAGGAAGGGTGGATTCATTCTCTGCTTGACTTATCTATCTTCTCCTGCCCTCTGACATCCACAGTCCTCGTTCACAGGGTTTTGAACTTGGACTGAATTACACCACTGGCTTTCCTGGGTCTCCAGCTTGTACACAGCAAACTATAGGACTTCTCACCCTACATAATGACATGAGCCAATTCCTGTAATAAATCTCTTTCTACAAAATACAAGTATAAATTAAACAGATATTTCCTATTGGTTCTGTTTCTCTAGAGAGCCCTGACGAACACAATGCAGTGGGAAAAACCCACGTAAGAACTAACAGGACATCCCAGTTATGTTAGCATTGCTTTCTTACTTACAATTGCATATGAACTCGTGTCCTTCAGAGAGGCATGTGTGGTACCAGAGAAGACTGTATTTCACTTTGAAGTGTGTGTACTTATTTCTATCATCATTTACTGATTTGGGTCACTGGCTTTCAAACAAATTTTACTGAATTTAGCTAAAAACTCTGTATTTGTTTATCGGATATTGAGATCACTGCTATCCTGGTTTCCCTTTTTTTCTTGACTATGGTTTTCTTCTCAACTTCTCTGCTTTGTTCCAGGTGGGGTTTTCAGGTAAAATTTTTTTTCTTCCTTTCTTTTTTTGTTATTGCCCTTTTGTCTTATTCTTTGTTAATCATCCTTGTTCTTAATGTACCTGTGTTTCGATGGTAAGATATCTCATATACATATTTGAAGCAAATAGTGCATAAACAAGCAGTAACACATATTTAAAGATGTTGATACCAAAGACACACCTCACCCAACATATCACCAATCCACTTTTCCACCAGCTTGTTCTCTCCTCTCTCACACAAGCATAATGCTCTCAGTCAAGCATATTACTGTCCCAGGACTGCTTTGACACATTACCACAACCTGAGTGACAGTTTTATACTCTCACAGCTCAGGATCCCAGAAGTCCAAACTCAAGGTGTTCAGAGTGGGTTCCTTCTGGGAGCTTTGAGGGAGAATCCATTTCATTCCTCTCTCTTAGCTTCTGGTGGCTACCAGCAACCTTTGGGGCACTCCTTGGCCTGTAGAGACATCACTGCAACCTCTGTCTCAGTCTTCAAGCTGACTTCTTTGTGCAAGTCTGTCTTCTCCCTTCCTCTCATAAGGATACCCGTCATTGGTTTTAGGAACCACACTAATCCAGGATAACCTCATCTTGAGATACTTAGCTTACATACCTCTTCAAATAAAGCCACATTCACAGGTATCAGAGGACAAAACTTTTCAAGGGACACCACTCAAACCACTACAGGCATAATCAGAGATACTGTGGGTACAGTTCCAGACCACAATGAAGTGAATATCAAAATAAAGCAAGTCACATGAATTATTTTGTTTCCCAGTGCATATAAAAGTTACGTTTACACTATACTATAGTCTATTAAGTGTGCAGTAGCATTGTGTTGAAAAAAAAACAATGTATGTACCTTAATTTAAAAATACTTTATTGCTAAAAAGTGCTAACCATCATCTGAACTTTCAGTGAGTGGTGATATTTTTTTTGCTGGTGGAGGGTGTTGCCTTGAAGTTGATGGCTGCTGGCAAATCAGAGTGGTGGTTCCTGAAGGCTGGGGTGTGTGGCAATTTCTTCGAATAAGACAACAATGAAGTCTGCCACATTGATGGACTCCTCCTTTCATGAATGATTTCTCTGCAGTATGCCACGGTCTTTGATAGCATTTTATCCATGGTGGAACTTCTTTCAAAACCAGTGCCAATCCTCTCAAACCCTGCTGCTGCTTTATCAACTAAATTTATGTCCTATTCTAAATCCTTTGTTGTTATTTCAACAATCTTCATCGCATCTCCACTGGAGTAGATTTCATCTCAAGAAACCACTTTCTTTGCTCATCCATAAGAAACAACTGCTCATCCGTTAAAGTTTTATCATGACATTGGAGCAATTCAGTCGCATCTTCAGGCTCCACTTCTAATTCTAGTTCTCTTGCTATTTCCACCACATCTGCAGTGACTTCCTCCACTGAATTCTTTAACCCCTCAATGTCATCCACGAGGGTTGGAATCAACTTCTTCCAAACTCCTGCTGAGGTGGATATTTGGAGCTCTTCCCATGAATCATGAATGTTCTTCATGGCATCCAGAATGGTAAATCTTTTCCATAAGGTTTTCAATTTACTTTGCCAGATTCATCAGAGGAATCACCATCTACGGCAGCTATAGACTTATGAAGTGTGCTTCTTAAAGAGTAAGACTTGAAAGTCGAAATGACTCCTTGATCCATGGCCTGCAGAATGGCTGCTGTGTCAGCAGGCATGTACACAACCTGAATCTCATACCCCTCCATGAGAGCTCCTTGGTGACCAGGTGTATCATCAGTGAGCAGTGATATTTGGAAAGTAACCTTCTTCTGAGCAGTAGGTCTCAACAATGGGCTTAAAATACCCAGTAAACCAGCAGATGTACCGTCATCCAGGCTTTGTTGTCCCACTGAGAGGGCACAGGCTGAGAAGTTTCAGCTTAATTCTTAAGGGCCCTAGGATTTTCGGAGTGGTAAAGGAGCATTGGCTTGAACTTAACGTCAACAACTGTATTAGCCCCTAACAAGAGGGTCAGCCTGTCTTTTGAAGCTCTGAAGCCAGGCATCGACTTCTCTCTGGCTATGAAAGTCCTAGATGCCATCTTCTTCCAAGATAAGGCTATTGTGTCTACGTGGAAACCCTGCTGGGTAGTGAAGCCACCTTCATTCATCATCTGAGCTGGATCTTCTGGATAACTTATCGCAGCTTCTACATCAGCACTTGCTGCTTCACCTTGCACTTTGATGTTTTGGAGACAACTTCTTTCCTAAAACCTCATGAATCAACCTCTGCTAGCTTCCAACTCTTGTTCTACAGCTTCCCCTCCTCTCTCAGCCTTCACAGAATTGAAGAGAGTTAGGGTCTTGCTCTGGATTAGGTTTGACTTAAGGGAATGTTATGGCTGGTTTGATCTTCTATCCAGACGACTAGAAGTTTCTCCACCTCGGCAATAAAGCAATTTTGCTTTCTTAGCGTTCGTATATTCACTGGAGTAGCACTTTTAATTTCCTTCAAGAACTTATCCTTTGCAATCATAACTTGGTTAACTGGCTCAAGAGGCTTACCTTTCGGCCTATCTTGGCTTTCCACATGCCTTCCTCACTAAGCTTAATCATTTCTAGCTTTTGATTTAAAGTGAGAGACGTGCAACTCTTCCTCTCACTTGAGCACCTAGAGCTCATTGTAGTGTTATTAATTGGCCTAATTATAATATTGTTGTGTCTCAGGGAATAGGGAGGCCCAAGGAGAGGGAGAGAGACAGGGGAACAGCCGACAGTGGAGCAGTCAGAACACACGCAATGTTTATGGATTACATGAGCTGTCTTATACGGGCATGGTTCATGGTGCCCCCAAACAATTACAAAGGTAACGTTAAAAATCACTGATCACAGATCATCATAGCAAACTTAGTAATAACGAAAAAGTTTGAAATATTGTGAAAATCACCAAAATGTGACAGAGACACAAAATGAGCAAACGCTGTTCGAAAAATGGCCCCGACAGACTTGATGTACGTGGGGTCGTCACAAACTTTCAATTTATAAGAAACACAGTATCTGTGAAGTGCAATAAAGTGAAACACAAGAAAACAAGGTATGTCTGGATAGTATGGTTTAAGCAATTTTTGTTGTCTGTCATGGAATGATGATGATAGATTTTACTTAATTCTTGAAAATCTCGTGTTAAATAATTGGCTTGGTTAGGACTGTGGACAGTGGCTGGGAGAGTTTTCCTCTGCTTGAAATTAACTTATTTTTATTGAATCTGTGACCTTGGCTGTGTTAGTTGAATACCCCATGAGAAAGTACTTTGATTAGACAGGCAAGTTCAGGGAAAAGTGACTCTAAAGGCCCAACAGTATTAATGTTGGCTCTCCCTCACAGGCAGTATAACTCTTAACAAGTCAATTGCTTTACAGCAACCAGAGTGTGAGATCATTCATAAATTATACAAATTCTCACAGGGGCAAAGTGAAATTTACCTGTAGGGAAAAACACAAATGTAAAAACATTTCCTGTAGTCTAATTCTGTTTGTAGCAAGATAGAATGATTGACCTCATCTTCTACCACTATTATACAACCCCACACCAACACACACACACACACACACACACACATGCAACACTTTGACTAAATACCCAAAGTGATTTCAAGCAACTCACAGAGTATAGACTCAGTAAGCAGTAATTAAGAGCAATGAATTTATTTCCTTTATTTCTTCCTTTTAGTACATTCTAGACTCTGTTTTTAACCTTTCAATATCACTCACTTAATTAAGAAAAACGACCCCACATTTCTTTTACGTAATACACCACTCCTTAGCAAATATAAGGGGATCTTGGCATACAAGGCTATTGTTTTCCTTTTCACTGATCTTCCTCTCTAGAACCAAGGAACATGAATCGCAATTACTTTATCCACTGAGAAAGGAAAGTTTAAATCAGTGCCTTTATGTATAGGGCTACATGAGGCTTTTAGATCACTAGATGAAACTAAATGCCTGACTTAAAAAATAACTGAGTTTACAGATACTACCAGAATTTTACTAGCGTTTCTGTTTATCTGTGGTTTAAAAAAAAAAATAATGCCAGGGCTTCTGGTGAAATATAGATGACCCTTCGTAGACCTGAGTCAATGTCAAATATCTTATTTTCTCTGGAGCTTCTTGTGTGGTCAACTGTAATTGCTATTCATAGACCCACAGGGCAGGCTTCCAGGTCCAAAATGTACACATTCTACAGTTTGACCCTTCAAGGTGCTGTAAAAACATAAAATACATTTCTTTGGAGAAAACTCTCTGCTACAGCATGGTCCCTTGAACTGTCCAATTTGATCTGTGACTCCTGCTGAGATATGCATTACATCATGGTCTATTTTCAGCTTGTTACATTAATCAAAACCTATGCCATTTATTAAACAGCTTCCTGCAGCTCAGGCATTTGAAATGCAGAGTGCCAGCACGCGGCTGCCAAGCACCGTGAAGGAAAGAGGTGGGCTGGATTTAAGTAATGTACAAATTGAATTTCAAGTGACTGAGCAGCCTCTTTATCTCTTGGTGACACAACCAGGGACTGTAGCAGCGTTCTTAAGGAAATGAAACCCAGAGCCATGGTTCAATCATGGGGTGGTTACCAAGCCTCTGCCCAGCAGTCTTTCCGGAACTGCTGATGAATGTGACCTTTGCAAAAATGCACAAAGCCTTGATTTCTGCACGGTTAACCTTTACAAGCTGGAACCCCTCTGTGAAACCTACCCACAGCAAAGGGAAGCTTCAGAATCAAAACAGACACATACACATTTCATGAAAGAGCGACTACAGACACGCACATGCTCATGCGTATTCTCAGAGGATGAAGACATTGAACCATTTTCAATGATTCTCTCAACTGTGTGTTTCCAAGCATTTACATTCCTCTTCCTTATGAGCAGGAAAGTACCAGAACTCGATGCAGTGTCAACTCTGTACTTAAATGCATTCGCTCCATTTCAGAACTGCCTTGACCGGAATTGGTGGTGGGAATGGAAATTATATGTGTTCAGGTTTGAGAAGAGTCACTGAGACCCTTTGTTCACCATTAAATAATGATCGTGTGCACATGTTGAGGAGAAGGGGGTGGGTATTAAATGGACAGCCTCGATTTCCACTGTTGGTCTACCTAGGAAAACCATTGTGCTGTGATAGCACCTCACCACGTTGTTTTTTCCAAACGTATTGGATATTCACTGTGAGGAGCAGGTAGGATGAGCATTATGAGAGTGACTATGTCAATATTCTTAACCGGTTACAGTAGTGAATCAAACTTCCTTTCTATGGCTTCTCCCTGATTTTAACAGAATTTTGTTTTTAAACAAATCTAATTTTTCTCATTATTAATAAGTTGATTCAGATGACATTAATCATTAAGGAAAAGTAAGTTACACTAACTTATGTAATCCTCTCGTAATGTCTAGTTCTAGTGGTAATTTTTTTTTTTTTTTTTTTGCGGTATGCGGGCCTCTCACTGTCGTGGCCTCTCCCGTTGAGGGGCATAGGCTCCGGACGCGCAGGCTCAGCGGCCATGGCTCACGGGCCCAGCCGCTCCGCGGCATGTGGGATCTTCCCGGACCGGGGCACGAACTCGTGTCCCCTGCGTCGGCAGGCGGACTCAACCACTGCACCACCAGGGAAGCCTGGTAATATTTTTTATATCATACTTTTCTCTCAACTAAGTTCTTTACTACCTGATCATGTGATTTGCCTAGCAAGCCTATGAAGTAATTAGAATAGGGTAAGCTCTTATCATTGATGAGAAAACTAAAGTCCAAAGAGGATAAAGAGCATGCCAAAGGTCAGCATGGCAAATCACTAGTAATCCTGGAACGTTAACCTCTCTTTCCTGTGATTTCTATGAACCATGAGGGCTATGGCAATAAGGATATGGGGAAACCAGTGACTTCAAAAGACACCTTGATTCATCTTTATAGGGTCTCGATCTGCAGCTTCCTGTCCACTGTATTCACTTCAGAATCCTTGTCAAAGTGCAGGAAACCCCTGATCCTCAAACACCAGCTTAGAAATGACCCAGCCATGCAAACACCCGCTTTCTGGCTGTGTTTTTACTGTCAACTGATCAACCATGGGGAAACAGTGGGGAGGGTGTAGGGCAAACTTCTAGAGACATCAAATAAAAAAAAAAAAAAAAGTGGGAGGGAGGATACACTGTAAAAGAATAAAGAAAGAGCAGGTGATCTCCAAAGTCATTCATTCATTCACTCACCCACCATGGGTTAGGCAGGAAAAATGCAAGTTAGCGAAATTCATGAACCCTTTTTAGTCCTTGTGCATTGCACTAAGTATTGAGAACATAGACCCAAGATGTGTCTACAAGTAACTCTAAGCAAAGAATGAGTGAGAAGAATGGTATTTGAAAAGTACAAAGCAAATCAGAACACAGAAGTTGGGAGGTTTATTTCTGTCTGAGGTAACCAGGGAAGGCTTTGTGTCCAATGATGGGGCTGTGACGGATGAGCTGGACTCAGTAAAATCCCAGTTCTCAGAAGTCACGCTAACGTGTTATTACTCCCTTGAGTCCAATTTTCAGCCCAAAAGGTTTTGTGGGGATTCTAGTTACTTTCATACAATGTAAAATACATAAAGCAATGGACATTGTATAAGGCAAAGTCATACCAATATGTTAGGACCCTCTGTATACCAGGTGTATATTATCACTCATCTTTACAACTGTTTCCCAAGGTAGATATTCTAACATCATTTTACAGATGGAGAAACTGAGGCTCAGAAAGGCTAAGTCTCTTGCCATCACCAGTAAGTGGGAAATGAATGCAGTTATTTTCGAGCAAAGTGTCAAACACACAAATGGTCTTATAGTCCTAACGTGTGCAGATAACCTAGCCCTACTGGTTACTTGGCTGGCTACAGTGTGCTGAATCTTCCACAAAAATATTTTGAGATGGTGAGCTACCGTCAGTGTACTTGACCCCTTTAAAGCTTTCATGTATAACGCAAACTTTTCCAAAATACGTGTTCTTTTCTGTAAGACAATGTCCCTTTGATTTTGGCTAAGTATGGTTTCCCTCCTTCCCTGTTCAATACGGGGGCAACTGCCTCAAAGACATGATTTAGCTGAAGTTAAAAATAAGGGGGGAAAGGGTATAAGTAAATGTGAAGGCTGATCCTACTTGAACGAGAGGTGATTGTCCCAGGGAAAAGTAGGCGATTCTTTTTTTATTTTATGCTGTCAACTCTGGCCTATGTCTTTAGAGGCACCTAAGGCCTTAGTGTATTAACTGTTCAGACTTTTGATTTCAAAAGATTACTTCTTCCTAAAGGCTGACCCAGGGCTTGGCTGTGCTGCTTTAAATTCGGGTCTCTAAGAACTGAGCAACTTTCTTTGAGCCTTCAAAGTAAGGCCAAATGCTCCATCCTCAGCGGGAAAGTGACTTTAATTAATTCTGGACGACCTTTAGGTTGAAAAGCAAAACACTGCCCCGAGGCTTTTTAGAAAGGTTAGGTTGTACCTTTTCCCTCTTACTGTGATGAGTTTTGAGAAACACATGTGTGTTTCTCACACAAGTCTCTGCTTCCTGCATTCTTGTAGATGAGCATGTTCTTTAATAAGGGAAAAACAAAATAAAACAAACAAGCCAAAAAGCCCTGTTTGTAGCCAATTAACTTCTCAATTCTAGCTAGAACTAAACCACAGTATAAAATCTTCCGTAACAATAAAATATGACTAAAGACCTCATCAATTCTCATTTAGCAAATGCTTCGTACTGGACCATCTTTTTCTAATACTTAGGAATTCCATTATTTCTTATTTCAGTGAACATGTTAGGAAAAAAAATTAAGTGAAATGGGATTAGGTTTGCCATTTGTCATTTACTCGGAGCAGAATTCTGGTCTGACATGTGGGCAACTCATACCCAGAGCTTAATGCTTTTAGTAATTATAAGGATCATGTAGAGTATGTTGATTGGTGGGGGGAAAAATTCTTTATTAACTGCTCAGAAATAGTTAATTCTTCATTAGTCAGAGCACTGCACTAGAGGCTGCAGCCTGTGAACCATGGATTAGAGTTTATGATAGTAATAACCTCCCTGAAAAAACATTTGTTACTATACTTAATGACCAGATTTTAGTGCATTAACCTTCCTTGGGAGGTCAACTAACAAAATGGATGTTAACTGCTGGTAACAACCAATTCCTCTGAAATTAATATTTAGATGCCTTTGGTGTCAAAAAACCTTCCTTCCATATCAGGGCATTAAAAACACTTCTAAATTATTAATAGCAGGCAGGATTCAATGCCTCAAAGATTTCCATGCCAATGCTCTTTATCCTCGGCCTCTTCCTATTTTCTCAAACAGTTCTCTTCTGCAGGAACAAGGAAGGCATTCAGGGAAATTAGGTCTCAGAAATGCATGTGGGTCAACAATGCACTGCAGTTTGGAAAAGGTCACTCTTTAAGTTCAACAGAAATAAACATAACAGGAGTGTGAAAGGCGATGCTGAGAGCACTGGGAACCCGACGGGGACAAACTCCCCACCAGGCCTGGGCTCCGGAGCCACGGCCCTCTCACCACCTGTCAGGAACTCCCTGCCGACACATTTTTGCATCCCTTCTGTGACTGACCTCCTGGCTCATCTCTTCAGCCCCTCCCCCTGCCCTCAAATTGGAAACAAACCACACTTATGTCAAAACAACTCCTGAACTATTTCCTTCCCAAGCAACCCCAGAATATAAAACATGTTCTGAAAAGCTGCACCATTCCCTGGAGAAATTTTATGATTTGGTTATTGCAGCGTGTGCTGCTCCTTGGCCGGGGTAGCCTTGAGTCCTTGCCAAACAATGAAGCATTGCTATTATTAGCCTTCCTATTCAATGGCCACAAAACAGTCCCTGTTGCTATTTTCAGACTGTGTTCTTCTGGTGCAATAGGGCCGACGTTGCACCAGGAGGGCAGAGTAGCTGTCTATTGCCAAAACCTGCACAGTGGTATGAATGTGAAAATGTTTTCATGGGGGTATTTTTAGGCAGAGGTGAAATACAGATAGAGAGCCAAAGCCCAGCCTGCTGAAAGCTCTGCTAGTTTCAACAGAGACATACCTACTGGCATTGGGAGAGCGCCCCTGGGACCTCAGTGATGAAGCTGCTGTGTTTAATAATTTCCTCAAATCCCATGAAGGCAGTGACAGTCCTGACTCAGTCATTTACATCAGCCCAGGTACAGGCACAAAGTGATAAACCAATATCATACAGAGCTGCGACGGGGATGATAAGGGTGACCATGCAAAATGCATGTACATTATAAAAGGGCCTTTCCCTCATGGCCTGGTCAGTTACAAACCCAGCAGCAGTGTTTCCAGAGCTGTAATTGATATAACATTGTATCAGTGTCAGGTGTACAACTTAATCATTCAATATATATTTGTGAAATGATTACCACAGTAAGTCTAGTTAACATCCATCCCCGAACAGGGTTACAATTTGTTTTCCCTTGTGATGAGAACTTTTAAGATTTATTCTCTTAGCATCCCACTTCACCCATTTTACTCACCCCCAACCCTGCCTCTGACAACCACTAATCTGTTCTCTGTATCTATGAGTTTTTTTTTTTTTAAAGATGGCACATATAAGTGTGATCATACAGTATTTGTCTTTCTCCGCCTGATTTATTTCACTTAGCATAATTCTCTCAAGGTCCATCCATGTTTTCACAAATGGCACTATTTTATTCTTTTTTATGGCTGAATTACATATATATATATCTCCATATATATATACACACACACATACATATGTCTGTCTGTCTGTCTATCATCTGTCTCACATTTCCTTTATCCATTCACCCATCAGTGGATACTTAGGCTGTTTTCCATGTCTTGCCTATTGTAAATAATGCTGTAGTTAACATGGGGATGCATATATCTTTCCAAGTTAGTGTTTTCATTTATCTTTGGCTAAATACCCAGAAGTGGAATTGCTGGATCATATGGTAGTTTTATTTTTAGTTTTTTGAGGCACCTCCATACTGTTTTCCAGAGTGTTTGAAACAATTTTCACTCCCAGTAACAGTGTACGAGGGTTCCCTTTCCTCCACATACTTGCCAACATTCGTTATTTCTTGTCTTTTTGATAATAGCCATTCAAACAGGTATAAGGGGATATCTCATTGTGGTTTTGATTTGCATTTCCTTGATGATTAGGGAAGCTGAGCATCTTTTCATGTACCTGTTGGCCATCTGTGTATTTTCCTTGGAAAAACATCTCTTCAGATCCTCTGCCTACATTTTAATTGGGTTAGGTTTGTTCTTGTTGTTGTTGAGTTGTGTGAGTTCTTTATATAATTTGGATATTAGCCTCTTATTCAATATGATTTGCAAATGTTTTCTCCCATTCCATAGGTTGAGTTTTCATTTTGTTGATGGCTTCCTGGACTGTACAGAAGCTTTTCAGTTTTGATGTCTTCCCACTTGTTTGTTTTTGCTTTTGTTGACTTTGCTTTTGGAGTCAGATCCAAAAAATCATCCCCAAGACTGATGTCAAGGAGCTTACCACCCATGTTTTCTTCTAGGAGTTTATGGTTTCAGGTCTTATGTTCAAGTGTTAAATGCATTTTGAGTTAGTTATTGTGCATGGTATAAAATAGTGGTCCAGTTTCATGCTTTTGTATGTGGCTGTCCAGTTTTCCCAACACAATTTATTGAAGAGACTGTCCTTTCCTCATTGTATATTCTTGGCTCTTTTGTTATAGATTAATTGACTGTATAAACATAGGTTTATTTCTGGGTTCTCTGTTCTGTTCCATTGATCGAGGTATCTGTTTTTGTGCCAAAACAATATTGTTTTGATTACTATAGCTTTGTAATATAACTCGAAATCAGTGAATGTGATGCTTCCAGTCATCTTTCTTTCTTTTTGTTTGCTTATTTGTTTGTTTTTTTATACTGCAGGTTCTTATTAGTCATCAATTTTATACACATCAGTGTATACATGTCAATCCCAATCGCCCAATTCAGCACACCACCATCCCCAACCCACCGCGGTTTTCCCCCCTTGGTGTCCATACATTTGTTCTCTACATCTGTGTCTCAACTTCTGCCCTGAAAACTGGTTCATCTGTACCATTTTTCTAGGTTCCACATACATGTGTTAGTATATTTGTTTTTCTCTTTCTGACTTACTTCACTCTGTATGACAGTCTCTAGATCCATCCACGTCTCAATGAATGACTCAATTTCATTCCTTTTTATGGCTGAGTAATATTCCATTGTATATATGTACCACAACTTCTTTATCCATTTGTCTGTTGATGGGCATTTAGGTTGCTTCCATGACCTGGCTATTGTAAATAGTCCAGCAATCTTTCTTAAGATTGCTTTGGCTATATGGGGTTATTTGTGGTTCCATACACACTTTAGGTTTGTTTGTTCTATTTCTGTGAAGAATGCCATTGAAATTTTGATAGGGATGGCACTGAATCTGTGGATTGCTTTGCATAGCATGGATAGGTCATTCTTGTTTCTTTCTGATGGATACTTTTGTACTATTGGAAATTTAGTACAGACAGGGGTCCATTAAAATTTTGGGCCTGTTTTCATTTGAAAACACGATTTGCTATCTGACCACTCAGCTAGGACAAGTAAATCAAGCAATTTAAATTTAATAGCTAGATTCTTCATTACTTTGGGAATAATTTCTAATCGAAAGGCTGCAATGCCATTGCATATATATTATTCTTCCTTTCAATTGTTGCTGCTTTTCACTTTTTTTATATTGTCTTAGGAAAGAAGTATTTGCAAACAGTAAATAAGCAATTCTTTCTTTTAAACCATGACAGATTTTGCAGATTCAGTTGCTAAAATTTCAGATGATGGTATCTCTCTCTTAAGGTTTGGTGTTTTACTTTTTCATTTAAAAATACAAATTAAACAATTAAACTTTTTATAAATTCAGTGAAAAAGACAGGATGTTATCTTGGTTTTTAAAATATTTTTTTGCTAGACGTTTTTTCTTAACAGAGGCATTTAGAAAAAGATCTCTTTCCAAATATAAAACTGAAATATGAACTGTTGACATTCTCCCCTGCCACCCTTTTTCCCACGGAAATATCAGTCATATTCTGCTGGTAGCCAGCTTTCAGACATAGTGTTCTGAACTGGTAGGAATGATCAAAATACAGTTATTGTCTTGCTCTGCTTTATCTCTAAACTGATAAGGTTTCTGAAAGCTATTTAATTGTCCTGTGAATCATTAACTTCATTACGTTTACAGAGAATATGTTATCTCCCCTGATTCTGGGGAACTGTGGATCCTTCATCAGTGACCTGGAATGGTTGCTATGTGCAATGCAGCTAATGTACCTGTGCAATTTATTAGTGCCAGGTAGAGTTTTAAATCAGCATGTTGATTGTGGTGTTGTTCACTTAATGAACTTCCATGCACTGCTTCCTGAAAACCCTTTTATGGTTTCTGTTGGCTCCATATGGCATTCTGATGAGCTTACACTTCTCCTTAAGTGCTTCTATATCAGAAAACAAGAGCAAAGCTAAAACAAAGTGAGTCATCTGGTTTTGTCTTTGCTTTCACTGCATGAGATAATGTGGAGGTGTTAATTACAAGACTTCACTGAGTCTTGACTAATAACAGTGTGCAAACAAATGCATGTCAGGCTCAGCCACAGAAATGCTTCTACTAATAAGGTAAAACTAGCAATTAGAGCTGACAATGAAGTAATACTTTCCGCTGAATATTCATTAATGAAGTTCTTGTTTGGGAGAAGGGAGGCTTCTGATTGTCCAGATGGATACCTAGAATAGGAACCCTGGTCATTCCTTTTAAATGAATTAACCACCATTTGGTGAGCCAGCACACTGGATTAATTCCCTTTTGTACTAACGCACTGACCCTTTGCTTCAAAGGCAGAGCCCTGATGACCACTGAGATCCCTCAATCCGTGACCTTGGCATAATAGGGACAAATTGAATTCCCAGAAGGAGAAAAATGATAGTGACCACAGAACATCACAAACAGCGGGCTGGAGACACAGCATGTTTTATTTAAATTCTTCGCTACAGCTCCTAGGGTTTCAGGGAGAAAAAGTGTGATTAGCTTACCTAACCCAGTCATGTCACTTCATCTGATGTTTTCCTTTTTTTCCCTTTTCCCTTTCCCTTTCCTTCCCTCCTCTTGTCTCTCTCATTTAGAGAGCAGTTCTGACATACTTCTTTAAGCACACAAGGTCCACTGTTTTCATGTCAAAAAAGACACCTCCCAGGAAAGAGAGCTTTGGGCACTGACGGCTCTTTCATACTCTGCACCGTTATTTCTTTTTCATTTTTTAGTTACTTTTTATCAGAGTACAGTTGATTTACAATGTTGTGTTAGTTTCAGGTATACAGCAAAGTGAATCAGTTACACATATACCTTTTTTTTTTTTTTTTTAGATTCTTTTCCCATATAGGCCATTACAGAGTACTGAGTAGAGTTCCCTGTGCTATACAATAGGTCCTTATTAGTTATCAGTTTTATATATAGTAGTGTGTATATGTCAATCCCAATCTTCCAATTGATTCCTCCCCCCTGCACCGTTATTTCTGATGCCAGATCACGAGCTATACTACCCAAGTGATATATGCCTTTTTGGCATTTCTTAGTAAAGATGCCCAAATGAGAGACTCTACTGATGAAAGCATTTCCTTTAGGGGACCCTTTAAAAGCTCTCTATATATTTACAGAAATACAAAGGGGGATGTATATTTTTTGGATTGGGAGAATACAAAATCTTCCATTGCAATAAACCGTCAACGTATCAAATTTTTAGAATGGATCATGACCTGGGTAAAATAAAACAACCTTCTGTTTTGACTTTCTTGACAGCCCAAATCCTAATTTGGTGGAAGTGACTCTGCCCTGATTTAGAAAGCCACAGTCCCAGCCTTCTTTGCAGTTAGAGGTGGTCACATAACATACATCTGGCCAATGGTATATAAGAGGAAGTTACTCAAAGCTACTTAAAATAGGACAGTAGCTGCTGAGAGGCACAGATTTTGTTCTGTGTGTTCTCCTGTAGTAGCCAGAACCAACTAGCCAGTCTGCACTAGACCATGAGAAAAAAGTGAAGAGAATCATATATTCAGAGCAATAACGGTGCTCTGTACTTCTCCTGATGTAAGGCATTCCTCCTTCCTCCTCCACATTATGCTAGTAATTTTCAGTTCTCTGATTTGCACAGCCAAATGTAACTCCTAATTGAAATAGACTATGGTATCAGAACCATTGGGGGGTGTGGGCAGGAAAGGATGCTTCAAGTAATAGAATCTAAAATGTTTAATTTGCTTAATGGAAGAGGTGGGATAATGAGGGCACTATTGCAGGGGGTAAAGCTGGATGACCCATATTAAACAGGGCAAAACATTTTTTCAGACTCTAGGAACGCTGTCTACTGACTCCTAAGTAATACAGAACGTTGGCGTGTGTTGGACCCTTCTTGCTGCTTTTAGCAAAGCCCTAAGGGACTGATGAACTAATTCAGTACACACACAGTCTACAAACAGATGCGGAAGCAAAGACAGCGCTGCTAAGAGAAGTGCTTTTCTCAAGACTTACAGTCTAAGTTGTTTGAGAATCTCAAAAGCTGGAGCCTTTTGATAGCTAGGATCAATGTTTGCCGGCTGGAAATGAAACTCAAAATATAATGGAAAAGAAAAACAGAAGCTTAGTTCTCTCTCCTGTAATAGTCTGAGCGTAAGCCAGAAAGCCGTGAAGTGCATCACTCCAAGGTGCATTTCTACCTTGCTGCTTCTGCATCTCTTTGTCACAGAGATCCAACATGACTCGCAACCACTTGGGCATTTCAGCAGGCAGGAGGGGAAAGAGGGAAAGAGAGGGTGCCCTCTTCCCTTTAAAGGCATACTCTGGAAGTTGCACACATTATTTCTGCACATAACTTATTTGACAGAATTTAGTTATATGTCCACTCCCAAGCACGAGGTCTTTAATCTGGGCCACATGTGCTCAGCTAAAAGCCATGGGTTCCATGACTATGGAACTGGGGGAAGAACTGACACTGCCTCCCTTGTAGAGTTGAATATCCAGCTTCTCCTCTACCTCAAGTGGAAACCATTCTAAGCTGAAGACCCTACTCTGTTTTCCTCCTTTGATCTCCTTCTGAAAATCCAGCTTTGAAAAGCCGCCTACACCAATCTTAAATTTTTCATGCTCCACGTTAAAAAAAAAAAAAAGCAATGTAGGGTTTCCCTGGTGGTGCAGTGATTGAGAGTCCGCCTGCCGATGCGGGGGACACAGGTTCGTGCCCCGGTCCGGGAAGATCCCACATGCCGCGGAGTCGCTGGGCCCGTGAGCCACGGCCTTTGAGCCTGCGCGTCCGGAGCCTGTGCTCCGCAACGGGAGAGGCCACAACAGGGAGAGGCCCGCGTACCGCAAAAAAAAAAAAAAAAAAAAAAAAAAAAAGCAATGTAGCTTTAATAAGATAGCAATACTTTGTATTTATATTTCACTCTTCCATTGGGCCAAAGGGTTATAGTGTTGGAATGCTCTTTGGCAATTCCAATCAGGAAAAACAAAATCTAAAAAATCTTTTGAAGATATCTAGGATAGTGGAAACGTCTCAAGATTTAGTTCTAATTAGCCTCTGAAATAATGTTCCTGGCAACTCTATTGCATTATCTGAGTTCAGATCAGGCATGCTGGGACATTTTCTTCTGTTTTGAATGAGGTCCATTGCTAATTCTCTAATCAATGAATGAACACTCCATTTGTCAAACGGCATAATTGCCATTCAATGAATATAATTCATAGCTAATTGTTAAATAGGAATAATTTGCTGGGACTTGACTAGGTTGTATTCCTTGACTTATGGGACCATCTAATTAAATAGTGGAAAAATCTTTTTTAAACCTATATTTTGGAGAAAAACTTGGCAATATGTTTTTGAAATCACACATGGGATGGATTAATTGATTCAAACATTATGTGAACAAGTATGCTGCTACAAGGATGTTCATTGAAGCATTATCTACAATACCAAAAAATTTCAAGCAACTTACCTATCCCTCTACAGGGGATTAGTTAAATAAAATATAGTACATCTATGCTAAAAAACAAAAAAGTTATGCAACACTTAAGATGAGATAGGTCCATGGGGAAAGATATTCAAGATACAATATTAAGATTTAAAAAATTATAAAACAATATGTATAGTTCAAGTTCATTTGTGTAATACAGAACAAATCAGGAAACATACACATATAATTGTATATGCATGGAGGTTTCTGGAAGCATATACAAGCAGCAATTAATAATGTTTACAACTAAATAGTGGACTGGTTGTCCTGGTATGAGGAATGAAAGACTCTTACCTTTTACATTATAAATCTTCTGTATTTGCTGAAATTTTTACCTTAAATGTGCATTCGTTTTAAATTTTAAACAATTATTAAAACCTCTAAAAATAATTTTGTTCCAATGTATATTGTCTTTAAACATTTCATAGAGTATACTGCATAAGGAATTATTGAACGAGTGTCTAAATTGAATTCTGCTTCCCTTTGTTTTATATTGATTAAGAGCCTGCTTCCAGACAATTTACTGTATTTGTTTAGATAACATAAAATCTGATACTGATTTGTTTCATTTGTACTCTTGCCCCAGAAGCAAAGCCACTGTAAAGGCACACCATAAGATCTTTCAGTAATGTATTTTAAAAAAAATTTTTAATTTAATTTAATTTTACTTTTTTTGCGGTACGCGGGCCTCTCACTGTTGTGGCCTCTTCCGTTGCGGAGCACAGGCTCCGGACGCGCAGGCTCAGCGGCCATGGCTCGTGGGCCCAGCCACTCCGCGGCATGTGGGATCTTCCCGGACTGGGGCACGAACCCGTGTCCCCTGCATCGGCAGGCGGACTCTCAACCACTGCGCCACCAGGGAAACCCTCAGTAATGTATTTAATACGTTGCAAATTATTTTTTTTCTAAATTTTACTTTCACAAAGGGTTTCAAAATTAGTGAAGTTTGTCTTATTTAGCAGTTTTGGAATTCACCGGAGAAAAATGAGAAATGTTCTTCGTCTCAAACTAAGCTTAATCCCTTTCCTTATAACTACGAAGCCCTGGCCAGAACCTGTCAAGGAAGAAATCGTCAGTAATTTCCTACCTTATCTGCAAGGTGAAAAACAGATGAAAGGAGCTGATGCTCACTTTGACAGCTCACAAATTTATTTAAAAAATTTCCCCATTTATCAAAATGAAAAGTGCTCAATCAACTGGACCTCAAATCTCAAACAAGTATGTGGTAAGTACAATTTCTGCTCATTTTAAGAAAGAATACATTCCTCTTAAGGGGAACACAAGGCTGAAGTCTGCAGGAGCATGAATTTGAATTTGATTGCTGTATGAAATTGTATGACATCAATAAGAAGGCCCGACTTCTCTAGCCTCAGGGGGTCATAGGTCAGAGCAGAGAAATGTTTAATTCGTAGGAGCTCACGTAACAACCACACTTATCATTATGGTAAAAAAAAACAATGATTGAGGCTATGTCCTATAAGCTACTGTGTCCTAGGCCCTCTGCCTGCAAAGGGAGAAGACAAACTGTCATCTGAGACTTTATCACCTAGTTGGAGGAGACCAGATTTTGCTATGGAAATTCTTCATAACGAAAAAGTTTTATGTTGCTATACCACAGTATTCATTTCTGAACTTCAGAAATTGAGAGCTTAGCTATGTTATAGAAAGACTCCTCCACATGAATGTGATAAATGCTTTTTTAAATCTAATTTGCAAACAGAGAAGAGTAAGAATGGCTGAACAATAACAGAACTTATCACGATAGGCATCTACTCTGAGTTCCACCCTTCACAGACATTCTCTCTAAACTTCACATGGATCCTGCAAAAATGGATAGTATTAGTTTCATTTTGCAGAGGAAGAAACTGAGGTTATGCACCAGTTAGCGACTGAGTCAGGAATCAAACCCCAAGCACAGGTTCTTTGAACCTCTGAGCTCTAATGCTTTGTACTCCTAATGAAGGGAAGTGGAGATGGGGAGGGGGTAGGGAAAACCTTTACATTCTTTTTTTCCTCCTGAAACCCTTTAAAAAGACAGACAGGACAAAAGAAGAATGCGTGTTCTATATGCACGATTCTTTGCCGCCCTCTGACGAAGTACCTCAAAAGCTAAGCTTCTATCAATCCTGGAGAGATAGGATCGGTGGAGCATTAGTGATGGAATGAATGGTTGAAAAGAACGGCGGTGACCAAAGAAGTTTTTATGCAGAGAAAATCCCAAATCTGGAGCAAAGCCCTCCTGCTCATTTTATCTCACAAAAGGCAGGTAGCGCTGCCTGTTAAGGTAATGCATTACTACACTGTTTGGAAAAACTACAGTTCTAATTAGACGAGCAAATAAATGTTCATTTCAATTTATTAATATAGCTGTAGGCCTTGTTACACTTTATCTCTTGGTTCTGAGACCAATCCATCTCGAGCTGGGAATCATTGTGGGGAAGTAACGGGTTTTAATAATGGATACAGGCAGTGAATTATTCAGGCAGATGGGAGCAAGCCTTGATGCCTTCACTCACTTCTTTAATTAACTGTGAGATGCTGACGAGTCTGGGCTGTCTGGAGGCTTTCTAAGTTCATCTCCATCAGAACTGTGAATTTTTCTTGAGCCATGGATATGTTGTGTTCTGGCTCATCCATATTTGAGAAAAAGGAACGCCCGTTCTCCTGTCACCATTTTGTCTTATGGTCTGAATTTCTTTGTCTGCTTCAATATTATTTTCACGCAACATTTTAGCAATGAACATTTTTCTTGATAAAACCCACACCTTCGTTTGACTGCACCCCTGGATACGACTTTAGCTAAAGAAAATCCAAAATATTTCAATCCTGATTGAAGTCTGGGAACTAACCCATAAACAAAACAAAATCCGGTTCTGGTCACTGAAGCCCATTTGCTTGGCTTAAAGCCACTTGTTTTAATGGCTCAGAAAGAAAAGAACTGCTAGAAAAGAATTTTTACAGTCTTCATTTGACAGAGCATCAAACAAACAAAGCTAAAACTCTTATGAGATGCAGATTGCATAATTTGCATGGAACAGGGTATATTAGTTATGGAGCTTTGCAATGTGCCCTAGTGGTTCCTGTAAATAAAAGTTCTAAATGATGGAACATGGCCTTGTCCAGTGAATTTTCTCCTTTGCTTAACACAGATTTTCTGAGTGGGAAATATAGCTTATAAACTTTGCCCCAGTGTAAATCAATGGATTTGCTCTGAACATGTTAATAACATGTTAGATAACCGATTGCCCTTATTTGGGCAATCTACTTTGCCATTACCTATTACTATGAAAATTTTGTTTCAAAAGTGCACATAAGCTGCTATACAACCATTTACTAATGATGTGACAAGAGAGTTCCTCTTTCAGTTTTGTCACAGCAGAGAGAAAGTAAGGATCTGGGGGAGGTCTGAGCTCACCACTTCTTGGTAGAAATTGAATCACGATTTCTATAAATCAAAAGTCATGTTAAAAGCGCTGTGAAGTAAACAATGATGTATACGAATTAGCAGCATGACTGTAGTCAATACAAATCAAAGTGGCTTTATGAACATATTGATGTTTTCGGCTCTTCTAAGGTTGAATACATTTAAGTGTTTATCCCCCAGGGCATTGTTGGTTTAAATGAATCTATTTACTCTGAGACCAGACCACAGTTGCAGCTGGAGACACAAACTATCCACACTGACCCAAAGGTGGTTCTGACCCAAACCCAGTGACCCCATCTGTGTCCAGATGCTCATGGTAAACTGAAATTAAATGAACGACACTCAGGACAAAGACACTGTATAAAACAGTGGCTACGTTTGTGTTCGGTCTCCTTATATATTGATTTCAGTTTGGAGTCTCTTGGAATGCAACACAAAATTTTTTTCTAAGGATTTGGCCCAATAGCACGCGTCTGGATGTGAATCCTGTATCAGGATTTAACTTAAACTATGCTCTTAAGAGACTGATTCTGTATCTTCAAGTTGCATCAATACATCCTGTTACGGGATATTGACTAACTCAGTAGGTACCATAGACATATCTTGCTTGTCTGAAAGGAAAGTTTATTTTTATATCCAAATGCTATGTTTTAAAAATCAGATAATGCAGGCATCCTGTTAGGATTTACTAGATTAGCTGAAGAACACAAAACATCAGATTGTAATTAGATGACTACAGAGAAAAAACATAGGATGCATATTTCCACAAAATATCTGGCATCCTTCAGCATATTCAAAGTAAAGATAAGTCATCTATTTTGGCCTCTCTGTGGTTTAGAAAAGGATTCTTTGCACAATGGCTACACATTGGAATTCATCTCGCTTTTCTGAGAATATTACAGCATCTCACTATGCCTCCAAAAGGACCAGCCTCAAAATTATCAAGGGCACTTACATAGAGACCAGCAGTTAGAAAGAACACAGAAATGAAACATAGACTGGTAAGTGGGTGGAAGTCATTCATCTTTTAAAGCCCATTAAAAAAAAGAGAATTTTAAATTAAAATGTCTACAATAGGTTCAACACCTCTCTCTCAGCCCCTCCCCTCCCTTTGTCACGGAACAGCATTCAAGTGTGGGAATGTTTCTCTTAAACATGTGTAAATCACACATTTAGTCATGCTCCAGGCAGGAGCCCCTACCAAGGGGTCCAAGGGGAGGGAGGCAAAGGATATTAAATACTAGTCCAGCAGTGTGTTAATGAAACATTTACACAAGCATTTTGTGTGGTTATAATAAAAAGGGGGACCTCTTTCATGGCACCCTTTCATTACTTAGCACAATCTTTAAGAGGATTAATGTTGGGGGAGGTAGGGGTAAGAATGTGCTTATCAGTTGAGTCTCAGGATCAGTAATGCCGAGTTCTTAATAGATTGCCTCTGGATTTGGGATTACTGCCGTGCAAATTCTTCCAGGCTTTCAATAGAATAGAGAGCAGTTTGTTTTCTCCCCTCCGATGCGGAGAGCTATTGACTTCGTGATGAAATGACCTGGTTTATTTATTTATTTATTTACCTCAGTTTATTCATATTCCTCCTTCCTCTCCTCTGTCACTTCAAACAGACAGACTTATTTATTTATTTAGGCTCCTGGTGGCCGATGCATCAATATACGCATTCATGCCACTGTTACTCTGATTAAGAAGCAGCTAAGGAAGCAAGTTTAATAGCAACCAACTGACGTTTATGACGTTCATATCAAGAAAAGGAAGTTACTGAGAAGGCAGATCTACATTTTAGAAGTTGTTTGTTCTCTGCATCTCATTTTCTGAAAGGTTTCCAAACAGCTCAGTTAAACTACATATTTTGGAGGACACTGAAGCTTGTAAGTGGCCCTTTTATTTTTCTGGGGAGTTAGAGGCAGCTTTTGTTGGCAGTCTCCTGAAAGAGTACAGCACTGATGGATCATGCTGCCTGAGGTCCCGTGGCTTCTCACTATTTTTAGCACAAGAAAGATGTTAGTTGAAACAGTGTACAATGGACTAATCAGCCATAATAGAACTCACACTGTTTTTTACTTCACATTGCACTTATTATGTGCCTTGAATGTAAACAGCTCTTTGCTCTGACAAAGATGGCAGCTTGCCATGGTGGGATTCAGTCTTCTCTAAAGCTCAGTAAACATTGAATAGAAACAAGCCTGAGGACTCTGAAAAAGCAATTGTTTGAATGTATGTCACTTGCAGCCTTAGACAAAATTATTTTTGTTCCTTCCATCCTTTACTCTCTACCTCCTTCCTCAAATTAGCAAGCATTCACATACACCAGTTATCTGTATATGAAAAATTATTTCGATCATTTCTCCACCCACATTTAAAGAATCAGAAAATCACATTTTACATAAAAGGCTTGAATGATGACACCCAGTACAATTTACACTCATTGTGAAACATGTGCAACTTAATGTAATAATATAAAGCTTGATCACGTAAGTAAATTGAAGTCTCTTTAAAGTATGATAAGAGAGATTCCGATTCTATTTAAAATTATACCCAACACCAAAAGGAAGGTTATTTTTTTGTACCATCTGTATCTGCCATTAGCAGATTCAATAGTTTGCTCTCAAAACAGATTTAGAGCAATTTACTATAAAGTAAATTGTTGTTGGCCAGCCTTCCTACATTGTTATCATCCCATGATTTTCCAGCCATGTTGGCTTATTTAAAAGTATTTTGAATTATGATCACAGTAATACATGCCTATGACATAAACAATCAAATAGCAGAAGAGGGTTTATAAAGAAAACTATCCCTTTCCCACACAGCCCTTTCCATGCTCAGGCCCATTTCCAGCAACAATTTTTAACCTTTTTGGTTTTTTAGCTCTTCTGGGAATTACCTTCTAAACTCTAAATAAATAATAGGCTTATAATGGTTATTCTTGACTCATTCAACGAATGAGTCAACAAATATTCATTGTGTGGTAGGAATGTAAATTGGTGCAGCCACTGTGGTAAACAGTATGGAGATTTCTCAAAAAACTGAAACTAGAACCATCATATGACCCAGCAATTCCACTCCTGGGTATATGTCCGAAAAAAACAAAAACACTCATTTGAAGAGATATTTGCACCCCATGTTAGTAGCTGCATTAGTTACAATTGCCAAGATATGGAAGCAGCCTAAGTGTCCATGAATAAATGAATGGATAAAGAAGATGTAGTACATATATACAATGGAATGCTACTCAGTCATAGAAACGAATGAAATTTTGCCATTTGCAGCAACATGGATGGACCTGGAGAGCATCAATCTAAGTGAAATAAGTCAGATAGAGAAAGACGAATACTGTATGATATCACTTATATGTGGAATCTAAAAAATAAAACAAACTAGTGAATATAACAAAAAAGAAGCAGACTCACAGATATAGAGAACAAACTGGTGGTGACCAGTGGGGAGAAGGAAAGGGGAAGGGGCAATATATGAGTAGGGGATTAAGAGGTACAAATTACTATGTATAAAATAAGTCAAATACAAGGATATATTGTACAACATGGTGAATATAGCCAATATTTTATAATAACTATAAATGGAGTATAACCTTTAAAAACTGTGAATCACTACCTTGTCCACCTGTAACTTATATAAAATTGTACAGTAACTATAATTAAAAAAACCCAAGTATTCATTGTGTGCCCACTATCTGTCAAGCTCTCTTCTAAGACTGAGATACAAGAGTAAACAAAACAGACAAAAGTTCCTGTTCTCATGGAGCTTATATTCTATTAGGGTGGCGATGAGGAGAGTTAAGTAATAAACAACATCCATGAACAATTTCTATAGTATATTCAAAAGTTAAAACTGCTACTGAATAAAAGAAATGGGAAAGGTAGGCAAAGGGAGCACTGAGGAGGAGAGGTGGTTTGCAGTTTAAAATAAGGTGGTCATTCCATCTAGAAGGGTGGGATAGGGAGGGTGGGAGGGAGGTGCGAGAGGGAGGGGATATATGTATACATATAGCTGATTCACTTTGTAATACCGTGGAAACTAACACAACATTGTAAAGCAATTATACTCCAATAAAGATGTTAAAAAATAAATAAATAAATAAAATAAAATAAGGTGGTCAGTGATGACCTAACTGAGAATGTGATATTTGAGCAAAGACATGATGGAGGCAATTCAGTAATCCACGAGAATATCTCAAAGGAGAGTGAACGGCAAGTGCAAAGGCCCTGAGGCAGGAACATGCCCCCGCAAATGATACAAATTAACTTATTTACAAAACAGAAATAAAGTCACAGATGTAGAAAACAAACTTATGGTTACCAAGGTGGAAAGGGTGGGGGAGAGGGATAAATTAAGAGCTTGAGATTAACACACACATACTGTTATATATAAAATAGATAACCAACAAGGACCTACTTTACAGCACAGAGAACTCTACTCAATACTCTGTAATGACCTACATGGGAAAAGAATCTGAAAAAGAGTGGATATATGTATATGTATAACTGATTCACTTTGCTGTACACCTGCAACTAACACATTATAAATCAACTACAGTAAGTCCCCTACATACGAATGAGTTTCATTCTGAGAGCACGTTTATAAGCCCAGTTCATTCCTAAGTCCAACAAAGTTACCATAGGTACCCAACTAATACAATCGGCTATATATACTGTACTGTAATAGGTTTATAATACTTTTTACACAAATAATACCAAAACAAACACAAAATATAAACAGTTTTAATCTTACAGTACAGTACCTTGAAAAGTACAGTAGTACAGTACAACAGCTGGCATACAGGGGCTGAACAGGCAAGAAGAGTTACTGATGGGATGACGGAGAGAAGGTGGGAGATGGTAGAGCTAAAGGACAGTCAGCAACAGGAGACAGAGGGCAAGCTGCAATTTCACTCACACCTGACGTTGATGGAACTTTGCACGTTCACATCTTTGAAAGTTCGCAACTTGAAGGTTCATATGTAGGGGGCTTACTGCCAATAAAAATTATTAAAAAAAAAAAAAGAAATAAACAGCAAGGAGACCAGCTTGGCTGAAGCGGAGTGAACAAAGAAGATCGTGAGATGGGGCCTGTGAAGGAAAGCGATTGGGAGGTCAATCATGTAAGGACCCCACTGAATTTTACCCAGCAAGAGATGGAAGTTACAGGAAGAATTTGAGTGGAGAATTGATTAAATAGTATCTAAGTTTTTGCTCTATTGAGGAAAGGATGTACGCAGACAAGAATGGAAGCAGGAAATTGTTTTGGAATGTCTATGGTGATCCAAATAAAAAGAGAAAACTCAGAATGGGCTAATGGCAGGGGAAGGGGTAAAGTGGTCAGATTCTGGGTGTACATTGAAGCGTACATGATTTCCTGACAAATTGGATTTTATAGAATGTAAGAGAAAGACTTTGCCTGAGCTACTATAAGGAAGGGGTGGCCCTTAACGGAGATAAGAGAGACTGAGGTAGAGTGGGTTTTGGGAGGAAGATGTGGTTATGGACATGTTCAGTGTGAGATGCCTTTTAGACTTTGAAGTGATGATAACAAACAGACAAGCAGGAATAAGAAGCTGGAGTTCTGGGGTGAGATCTATAGTATACATTTGCATTTTTGGTCACTAGCACATATATAGTATTTAAGGTCATATGACTGGATGAACTCACTAAGGGAATGAGACTAAAAAGCAAAGTCCCAAGACTGAGCCCTGGAACACTCCTGCAATAAAAGGTTAGATAATGAGGAGAAACCTGAAAAGAAAATGGAAAGAAGTGAGGTGGAAAGAAGTGAGGTAGGAAGAAAACCAGGAGAATACTGGAAGAAAGGAAAGTAGAAAAGTAGACTCATAAATACATAACAGGCTCACATGATTCACAGTAATATACCCACGTTAGAGAAAGAATTAAGAAGAGAATGGAGATCTTGCAACCAAATAAAAGGTAGCACTAAAAATATTATATGAATAGTTTTTATTCAATGATAAATAATCATATGAATAATGTTTCATTAAACATTAGAAGCATTCCCTTTAGAGCAGGGTTCCCCAACCCCCAGGCCACAGACCAGTACAGGTCCATGGCCTGTTAGGAACCAGGACACAGCAGGAGATGAGTGGTGGGTGAGCGAGCGAAGCTTCATCTGTATTTACAGCCGCTCCCCATTGTTCGCATTACCGCCTCAGCTCCTCCTCCTGTCAGATCAGCGGCGGCATTAGATTCTCATAGGAGCGCGAACCCTACTGTGAACTGCACACGCAAGGGATCTAGGTTGTGTGCTCCTTAAGAGAATCTAATGCCTGATGATCTGAGATGGAGCTGAGGCAGTGATGCTAGTGCTGGGGAGCGGCTGAAAATACAGATTACCATTAGCAGAGAGGTTTGACTGCACAGAGACCATAATAAATCAATTGCTTGCACACTCATATCAAAACCTTATCAGTGTGTGGCAAGTGAAAACAAGCTCACACTGATTCTGCATTATGGTGAGTTGTATAATTATTTCATTATATATTGCAATGTAATACTAATAAAGTGCACAATAAATGTAATGAGCATGAATCATCCCAAAACCATCCCCTCCCCACCCCGTCCATGGGAAAAATTGTCTTCCACGAAATCAGTCCCTGGTGCCACAAAGGCTGGGGACTGCTGCTTTAGAGTTTAGAATCTAAATGTAGTATTCTAAAACTGTCTGGAATAAAAGAAAATATATGTAAGATAACATTGCTATGTACTAGTAATAATCACTTTTAAGTATTATGAAACTCAACATCAGCAGAGACTATATATACCAAAGAGTAGCTTTAACAAAGAATGTGAAAGATGCGAATGGATAATATCACAATACTGTTTTGAGAGGTATAAAAGTTAAAAAGATTTAATAGAGATACACGTTTATTTGATTATGAACTGTAAGACTGGATATTGGAAAAATGTCGATTTCCCCTAAATGTGTGGGTTTATTATAATTCAAAACAGAATTTTGATGGGCAAATTTGGGGGTACAATAATGATCAAAAGAGCACTATTTGTAATAGCCATCAAACCATAAACAATTCAAATGTCCATAAATAAGTAAACAAACAAATAGTATGTTCATTTAATGGAATAATATATAGCAATGAGAATGAATGAGCTCTAACTATAGACAATGATGGCGATGAATCTCAGTAATATAATACTGAGCAAAATAAGGCAGACACTAAAGAGTATGTACTTTATGATTCCCTTTATATAAAGTTCTGAAACAGATAAAAGTAATGTAAGATTCCCAGAAGTTTTGGAAGGGAATCTTTAGCCCTGTGATGTTTCATTTCTTGATTTTTTGGCTGCTGGTTTACATATTGTGTCCATTTTGTAAAAATTCGTTGAAATTACATTTGTAATTTGTGTACTTTTTATATGAGTATTTGACTTTGATAAAACTTTAAAAATACCAATAGTTTTAAAAAATTGGACATACTGATTTAACCATTTGCTTGTAATTGCAGACAATAAAAAAGTAGCTGGTTCAGAAAGGAAAGTAATAATGAAAAGCTGGATAAAATGTATAAAAAATCAGAAATGAGTGGAATATGCTGGCAACAGCTAAGGATCAATGGACAGAATACAACATTTGGTTGAGAGGAAAAATAGTTCAGTAGGGGAAAGGCATGATCAATAAATGATGTTGCATTTTCAAACCTCCCTATGCAACTGGGTACAACCATGTGATCAGATTTTAGCTAATGGGATATAAGTGAAATTGAAAAATACCACTTCCAAGTCTTGCTGCTCAAAGGATTGGGCTTCTGGTCCTTCTCTCCTGTCCTTCTAATTTAGAGAAGGTCAGATTTAAACAAATGCCTGAGACGCAGCTGTTTAAATGGGAGCCGCTGGTCAAGAATAGCAGAATCACCTTCCTAGGCTTGGCCTGTTAACTGTACAAGAAGTAAACTTCTAGCTTGTTAAGCAAATAAGCAAACAAACAAAAATACAAATAAAGCTGCAAGTGCTGGCTGTTCCTTTAGGAATATATCAGTTACCTATTGCTGCATAACCAATTACACCTAAATGTAAGAGCCGAAATCTACAAACATATATCATAATTTCTTTGAATAAGGAATCTGCGGAGCAACTTAACTGGGTACATTTCACTCAATCAAGATCCCTCATGAGGTTTCAGTTGAGCTGTCAGCTGGAGCTGCAGTTATGATCCAGACTCAGCTGGGCCTGAAGGACCTGCTTCCAAGCTCAGTCACTTGGTGGCTGGCAGGCTTCACCTCGTCACAGGCTGTTGGCTAGACAGTCTGAGCTCCTCTTGTTCTATTGGTTTGAGGGCCTGAGCTCCTCGCCACCTCGCGTGGTTCTCCCATAGGGCTGCTTGCAATAGGCTGCTTCCTCCCCGTCAGTGTAATAAGTGAGCCAAGAGAAAGGGCGAGAGAGAGCTCAAGACAGGACCTGCAGTTATTTATAATCTAATATTGAGCTACTGAGTCCAGCCCACACTCAAGGGGAGGGGATGACACAAAGGCATAAAAGACAAGAGGCAGAGATATTCGGTGCCACCTACCACAGGAAGAAAAATCAGGTTAGATCCTCACTTAACACCACACCAAAATAATTTGCAGATGAATACAAAATTGAAATATAAGAAGTCAAGTCCTTCTTAAAAATAGAACCAAGTCTATGTGAATGTTTCTCTAGTATCAGGATGGGAAGAACAGCTAAGCTTAAAAGCATGGTAGCTCCTGTCACAGGCTGCGTTTTCTAGGAAGCAGACACTGAAATGGGTTAGAAGGTGAAAGCCTTACTGGTAGGCAACAGTGTGAAAGGTAGAGAGGAGGAAGCAGGATCGGGCAGGGAATGTGGATCTGAAAGAAGTCGGTTAGCCCCAAGGGGAGCTCCGGAGCCAAGATTTCCCATCAGATCAGTCCCAGTCTGGGTAGACCAGCTAGGCCCTTGAACAAGTTTCTTGTTCTATATATGGTTAGGGCTGCCTTGAGAACAAGAGCAATCGTGGCATGAAAGCTGAGGAAGATCAAGAAGGAACTTATAGCTGGAGGTGGTCCACCAGCTGTACCATTTAACTGGGCAACAAGTCCATTTTTGAAGATCTGAGCTGAGCGTCTAGGTCTCTGCCACAGTCTACCCCTTGCGGCATTTAGACACAGTGCTTCAAACACTTGTGCAGAGCAGCTCCTTAGGGCTGGAATGGGCTTCTTTTCCTGAGGAGGAACTGCCCTCAGGCTCCTGCTCTAGGCCAGAAATACCCATTAGAGGGATCATGCACTGGGCAGAAATGGCCAAGCTTCAGTGCCTCTTTACTGGCTGAAGATGATCCTGAAAATAGTGGGCCCTCAGCTCAAAAGCGGAGGCAAAACCTAAAAGGCTAAGAGCTAGCGGCTGAAGCGAAGCACACGCCTGGTCACGTGGCAGGGAGTCCTTTCTAGGAGGGCCGTCTGAGCAACACACAGTCACAAAAGAATATACCAAAACAATTTTTTTTACTTCACAAAAACATAATCCTCAACATGCAAATATATAAAACATAACAGGAAAAAACCCATGACATGTTAATAGCATAATTTCATAAAAGGCTAACGTCCTATCAGAACATCAGTCTTTAGTAGAGTCCATAGCGTATGTACTGTATATGAATTTAACATATTGTTAAACACTTAAGACATAAGTGAATACTTAGAACACAGCTCTCAAACCCAAATAAGTATAATTAACTAATAGATATGAAAAAATATTCAGCTGGCCTCACAAGTAGTCAAATGAATGCAATAAAGTTTTATTAAAGCAATAAAAAAGTTTTGGCAGCCTATCGAATTTCCAATTTTTTTAGTAAATGATTTAGTTTTGGCAAATGAGCTTTAAGTTAGACATTTGCACATGCCTGGCAGGAGTGTCAATTCATATTTCTGTAAATCAATTTGGCATCAGGTTTTAGGAGTTGTAAAAACAAATCCTTTTACTCAGTAATTCTACTTCAAGAGTTTTTCATCTCTGCTGTGTCTCAGAGGCAAGCAACTGCTTCAAGACAAAGCTGAACATCTCTTTCCCAACCACGGGCTGCCAGAAACTCACTGAAGTGGACAACAAAGGCAAACTCTGAGCCTCCTATGAGAAGCGTTTAGCCACAGAAGCTGCTGCAGATGCTCTGGGTGAAGAAGGGAAGGGCTATGTGGCTGGAATCAGTGGTGGGGATGACAAACCAGGTTTCCCCACAAAGCACGGTAGACTAGGAGGACTAGAGAAAGCAAGCACAAATCCGTTCAGGGGATGCACTGTGGATGCCAATCTGAGTGTTCTCAACTCGGTTACTATTTTAACCAATAATAACCATTGGAAAAAGATATTCTTGCACTCACTGATACTACTGTGCATCATCACCTGGGGCCCAAAAGAGCTAGCTGAACCCACAAACTTTCCAATCTCTCTAAAGAAGATGGTGTCTGCCAGTGTGCTGTGCAAAGCTCCTGAACAGAGAAGGTAAGAAACCTCGGTGCCCAAGACGCAGTGTTACGTTATTCCCTGTGTCCTGCAACACCAAAGTCGGCTTGTTGCTCTGAAGAAACAGGGTACTAAGAAAAATTAGGAAGAGGCCACAGAATATGCTAACCATTGGCCCAGAGGATGAAGGATATCAAAGAAAAACTCCAGGAACAGACTGCCAAGAGATGGAGGCTGTCCTGTCCGACAGCTTCTACCTCTAAGTTTAAGTCCAGTCAAAAACAAGGTTTTCTAAGAGTAAGAAATAAATAAAGTCAGACTTAAAAAAAAGAAAAAAGTTTATCTTAAGGAAATAATCAGAAATGTGGACAAAGATTTATACATAAAGATATTCATCTTAGCATTATTTGTTATATCAAAAGCCAGAAGCAACCCAAGGGCTCAAACTTAGGAAAAGTGTTAGATAAACTACATCGTATCTGTAGGATAGTGTGTCATGCAACCATTAAAATGAAAATGGGTGATGAAGCTTTAATGTCAAAAGATAACGCTTATGATGGACGTGTTAAATGAAAATAAAAAGAATTGCATATATAGCATTACCCCAAGTATGTAAAAATCCATAAAAAGATGCGTAGAAGATATGCCAAAACTATAAACATGGATTTGATTATCTTTGGTTGGGTGATTTTATTTTCTTCTTTTTACTTTCAATTTTTACAGAATAAACATTCTTGGAGTCGTCTCAAGAGACAATTGCTAGAAGCTTTCCTTGTCCTTAGAGAAAGGGCTGGGTCACGTGCTTCTCTCTGTGTGCCTCCTGCACTTTCTCAGTGCACACCCCTCTCTTAGCATTTCCTCGTGGTGCTCAAGTTTTCTGTGCATATATCTGCCATGCAGTCCTGACACGAATGATGTGGAGTTGGGTCAGATTTCACAGGTCGAGAGCACAGTGCTCTACAACATACCCCTCACTTCAGACACCAGCTGCAAGCTCTAGAGTTCTCAGGCCACTCACACTTCTGACCAACCGGCTACGAATCTGGAGCTTCCCACTACCTCCCCAGGTTCTGTAATTGGCTAGAATGACTCAGAGAATTCAGGAAAGCATTATACTTAGGATTATAATTTTATCATAGAGCACACAAATTAGAACCAGCCAAATGAAGAGACACACAGGGTGAGGTCTGAGAGGATCCCAAACAAAAATGTTCTCTGTCCTCAGGATGTAGGACCCTCCTGGCACGTTGATCGGTATCGCTAACCTGGAAGCTCACCAGAGCTTCAGATATACAGAGTTTTTACTGGGGTTTCATGACATAGGTTTGATTGATTGAATCACTGGCCATGTGATTAAACTCAATCTTGAGCCCCCGTCCCCTTCTCAGATCTTGGACTTATAAACGCATGGCTCAAAACCTTAACCCTCTAATCATGCAGTATGGTCTCTCCAGCATGGAAGCCCCATCCTGAAATTATCTAGGGGCTCACCAGGAGTCACCTCATTGGCATAAATTCCAGTGTGGTCCAAGGGACCCACAATGAATAACAAAGACACGCCTTTCATTTTGGAAATTCCAAGCATTTAGAGGCTCCCTCCTAGGAAGTGGGGCAAAGTTCAGCCGAATCCTTTCTTATACAACAGTATCTGTCTCACCCATTGGCTATGGTGTCCAATATGGAGGGACCATGCCTATGCCTGGGACTGGCACCCAGCAGATTTTTTTTTTTTTAGTAAATCTGGCAGCTTAGGAAAGTTAGCCTAAGGCCCATTAGTAAACTAGAGAAGCCCCTTTCTGTCTGTGAGTCCCAAGTTGACACTTTCTCTTTTACCTTCCACCACAGTATCCTCAGAAGGTCATTTTTCCAGGAATTAGTAATGCACTGATATTTTGGTCCTTTGATAATTTAATCCATCATTGAGAACAGTAATATGACAGCAATGACCACAAAACAGTTTTTTCTTTCACCATCTCTTTTCCCCCCTCCTGGGTGGTATCTATCTATAGAAACATGTTAGCTAGTCTTGAATTAACTAGGAAATTAATAGAGAATGTATTAGCTTTGTACCAGGAAAGGCAACAAATAGCACAGGATTGACAATTTCATGGCTGTGTTTATGCGGGTGCTTAAGACGTCAATATTAAGTAAGTTACAGAAGTAAGTGCTGGTGTTTCCATTTTTGTTCTTAATCTAAACATGGCCTGGGGATGGGCTTTTAGAACATCAATATGGTGTTTGGTGAATTTAACAACTTAGTTGATTGTATTTATGTTTGCTCGTTTATTCCAAAAGCTATTTACTTCTGGTAGGTTATATAGTCAATGCTGAGTATTGAATATTTAACTTAGTTCTCCAAGTCTTTCATAATTTCTATTTCACAATTTACTAGATTAAAACTAGGACTACTGCCTGGAGTTTTTTTGTTTTACTTCATAAGACTATGTACTCAAAATTAAGTTGCTTAAGATTAAATCAACTTTTTATTGAGACAAAATAATACATATCCTAATTTTAAATGTTTTACACAAAGACAAGGGCAGAAGTTTCTGGGCATCACAATTCACTAAGTTTTTCCTCTAAGCACATGGAGACGCCTTGCTGGCGTCCTAGGACAGTGGCCCTGGGTGTTGCTTCACTTTCTCCAGACCCCTGACTGGTCTGAACTCTTATTTTTTCTCTTCTTATCTGAGCAGACTTGAGTCCAAGCTTGTGCGAGAAGACAGGACGTTTTGTAAATTAGGATGAACAGAGAGCCTTCTCTGTTTATTGGATTTTTTATAGTCTCCTGTTGTTGCCTGAGGGTAGGGGTCTCCTGTGACTATATTCACAGTAATTTCTAGGTAGCATCCAATACCTGGTCCATATTTAAATTTTCCTATTAAAATCAAGGGTTGATTTTACTTTATTTAAAACTGTGGAGAATAACAGCATGTTTGTATGTAACAGGATGATGCAGCCAAGAAGGAAAAACTGATGATGCAGGATTGAGTAGAGACCTTTGCAGGGGTGATGCCCTTAACCAGGGCCGTGCACCTCACTCAGCTCCAAGTGAGACTGTCACATGGCCTTCTCTGTGCATGGTTGTCCCAAGAGGGTGCATCAAAGGTACATCAAGCCTGTCTGTGCAGGCTACAGGGGATAGGACTGAAGGAATTAGCAGCCCACCGAAGTGGGCTGAAGATTATTTTAAACAGAAAACATCTGAACAGACAGTAGCCACAGAAAGACATTATCTCAAAAAGAAAAACCTCCCGAAAATACAGCTGCCACAGACTCCCCCCATCTACCCCACCCCGCCCCCCAGGGAGTTTCCTGTTTGAAAGAAGACAGACCTTCAGCCCTGGGAAATATGAATTCAGCTGCCATACTCTGTACTCCCCACCAGGAGGAAATTTCTACCCAGGAAGGAAATAGTCCGCCCATTTCCATTAGCATCTAAACACTCAATAAGGGCTTCCCTGGTGGTGCAGTCATTGAGAGTCCGCCTGCCAATGCAGGGGACATGGGTTTGAGCCCTGGTCTGGGAAGATCCCACATGCTGCGGAGCAACTAAGTCCATGCGCCACAACTACTGAGCCTGTGCTCTAGAGCCCGCGAGCCATAACTACTGAAGCCTGCGTGCCTAGAGCCCATGCTCTGCAACAAGAGAAGCCACCGCAATGAGAGGCCTATGCACCACAACGAAGAGTAGCCCCCGCTCGACGCAACTAGAGAAAGCCCGTGTGCAGCAAAAAGACCCAATGCAGCCAAAAAATAAATTAATTAAATTAAAAAAAAACCAAAAAAACACCCAATAAAAGCTTCCATACGTTCCCACTGAAACCCTAAGCCCTGCTCTTTGTTAAGCTGGTATATAAAACTTTATCTCTATCCATTCCCTCAGTTACTCACTATTGAGCAACTCCTGTGTGCTCCTGTTAAAGAGGTCTTGTCTTTTTCTCTAGCTAATCTGTTTATTTTCAGTTAATTTTCAGGCCTCTGACTATTTGGACCTAAGCTGGTAGAGAAAAACTTTTTCCTTCCCACAAGATCGTAGGTACATGTGGAGAGCTGGCCTTAGTTAAGAGCATGGATCTATAGTAACAGGAGAGAAGGCAGAAGGATTTATGTATATTCAGACTCTCTCATTCGCAAACACACTAGAAGTGTCATCTCTTCTCACTGACTCATGTCCTCACTTCCCATTCACTACTCTACCTATTCCAATAAGGCTGCCAGGCTTAACACATATTCATCCAATTATTCATTCATCAAATGTTTCTTTAATCCTACTAAATAGTCTAGGCCCTGAAGATATAGCATTGAACAAAATCCAAAAATCCCTGCCCCTATGGAGCTAGATCTCTGGTGGGGGAAAACAGATGTGAAACAAACTACATAGTACTTTCAGTGGTAATAAGTGTGATGGATAAACACACACACACACACACACACACACACACACACACACACGCAAGGCAGGAAAGAGAGTGATGGAGTGTTGGCTGCCTCACCAAGAAGGAAGCACTTGAATAAAGACCTGAGGAGGTAAAGAGCAAGCACTATGGATACAGTGGGAAGTCTTTTCCAGGAAGAGGCAGCGGATAAGCAGTGGGAGTGTGCCTGGTATATACAAGGAAGAGCAAAGAGATAAATAGGGAATAAACAAGGGGAGGAGGCACAGCAGGAGATAAAACCAATGAGGTCATATGGGGACAGATTGCGTGGGAGCTTGTAATCATTGCAAGTGCTTTGGCTTTACTCTGACTCAGCTGAGGAGCCAGTGGAGGGATGTGCGCAGACAAAATGGACTTGGCGAGCAAGGATGGAAGTAAGAACAGCAGTAACAATGTTGATGAAATAATTCCACCAAGAAATAATGGACACTGCTTTGGAAAGCAATCTGGCAGCTCCTTAAAAGGTAAAACATAGAGCTGCCCTGTGATCCAGTGATCCAGCAATTGCACTCCTAGGTACACACCCAAGAGAAAGGAAAACAAATGTTTAAACAAAACATGAATATTTACAGCATCATTATTCCTAAGAGCCAAAAGGTGGAAATAACTGAAATGTCCATCAACTGATGAATGGATAAACAAAGTGTGCTATACCCATACAATGGAATATTATTCAGTCATAAAATGAAGTACTGATATATCCTACAACATGGATAAACCTTGAAAACATTATACTATACGAAAGAAGCCATTCACAAAAGACCTCATCGTGTACAATACCATTTATATGAAAATTCCAGAACAGACAACTCCATACGGATACAAAGTAGAATAGTGACTGCCAGGGACTAGGGGAAAGAGGGAATGGGGAGTGACTGTTAAATTTTTTGGGGGGATGACTAAATGTTCCAAAATTAACTATGCTGATGGATGTACAACTATGCAGATACAATAAAAACCACTGAGTTGGGCACTTTAAATGGATAAACTACACGGTACATGAATTATATTTCAATAAAGCTATTATTAAAAATAAGAAGAAACAATGGAGTTTAGCATAGGGAGGTGGTGACATGTGGCTAGGGGTCGGAATACTTTGAAGGTAGAGTTAATAGAACTTGGTGAAGACTGGATGAGTTGTAGGAAAGTAAACTAAGAGTCAAGGATGGTGCACTGACACTAAGTGAGATGGGGGAGAATGCAGGGGGAGCAAATTTGGGGAAGAAAATCAGGAACTTTCTTTTGAATGTGTTACGCTTGTGATGCCAAGTAGACATACAATATGCAACTGGAGATATGAGTCTGGGGTTCAGGAAAGAGATGGACTGGAATTTTACATTTGGGAGTTATCAGCAAATGAATGGTACTTAACTGGTTAGAGTCATCAGTTACCTCGAGGGAGCCAAATCTTCACCTTGGCTTCTCAATAGCACTGGACATTATTGACCACTGTCTTCATGTAAAATTGTCTCTTCTCTTACTTTTAGTAGAGTAATTTTTGCTGTTTTCTTCCTTCCTTTCTTGTCTCTCCCAATCTGTTTCATTTGCAGGCTCATCGTCCTCCACCTGATCTCCAGTTCAGAGTTGTTTAAATTTTGCTCCTGTATCATTTCCTTCATGATACTGTATATTCTCTGAGAGATTGTATCCACGTCCTAATTTCAACTATTTCTTATACATAAACTTGTAAGTGAGCTTCAGATCCTTCACATAACCACTAAATACATATCAAAAATATCTCTAATTCAATCTGTGCAATATTGAATTCATCATTTCTACCTCCACTCCCAATCCAAAACCAGTTCTCTTCCAACATCCCTCATTTCAATGAATGAGTTATGTATGAGTTACGTAAACCACAAGCCAGAAGCCATCCTTGGTGTCTCTCTCGTCCCAGCATATCTAATCCATCATCAAATTCTGAGACTTTCATCTCCTAAAATATTCTCTAAATGTCTCTACTTTTCTTTATTTTTACTGGTGAGCAATGCAAATACATTTCTACTCTATAATTTTTCACACAACAACCCCTACTGATAACCAGCATTTCTACCATTCTTATACCTTGGAGACAGACTAATTACAAAATATTGTGGATTTTAAAAAGGGGACGATGGGGGCATGGGCTCCTTTTATACGTTGAGGATTTCTCCTCCTCAATGTTCTCTACAACTTTCCTTTTCAATTTTCCTACTTCTTGTCTCTTTTAAATCCAAATCATTCCACCAGTTATCGCCAGACTAATTCTCGTAACACGTAGTTCCATGAATTTCCCAGCTAAAAATTCAAAACTGCATTTTGCCTAGGAATTTAAGAGCAAACTCCTAATACTAGCATTATCGTTCCATCATGACAAAGTCTAAATACTCTTCTTCTCTATGTCCCAGTGTTATGGGTTGAAGAGTGTCCCCCAATTCACGTCCTTCCTAGAACCTCAGAATGTGACCTTATTTGAAAATCGAGTCTTTGCAGATATAATCAAGTTGAGATGAAGTCATCAGGGTGGGCTCTAATGCAAATGACTGGTGTCCTAATAAGAAGAGAGAGATTTGGAAACTGACCCACAGAGAGAACACCATGTGACAACAGAGGCAGAGACGGGAAGGATGCATCTTCAAGCCAAGAAATGCCAAAGATGGATGGCTTCCACTAGAAGTTAGGGAAAGGTAAGGCGAAGTTCTCCGCTACACGTTACAGAGGGAGCATGGCTTTTCAATGTCTTATTTTGGATTTCTATCTTCCAGAACTATGAGACAGTAACTTTCTGTTATTTCAAGCCACTCAGTTTGTGGTAGTTTGTAATGGTAGCCCTAGGAAACTAATACCTGCAGTTACTTTGGAAAATTCAGTGTTCTCCTAAACCTGCACTCTGTTTTTTAAAAAATTCAGGTATAATTCATGCACTATAACATGTATCCCTTTTAAGTATACAATTCAGTGATTTTTAAAATATTTTCACAAGGTTGTATAAACAACACCACTATCTAATTTTAGGACATTTTCCTCAGCCTTAAAATACATCCCATTCTGTTAGAAATATAGTTCCCCAATGCCCCCTCCTCCCAGCCCCTGGCAACCACACATCTTTCTCTATGGACTTGCCTGCTCTAGACTGCACTAATTTTATTTGTTTCCATGCCTTTTTCTCATGTCCTCTCTCCATTACTCCTATTTGTGTCTTATAACTATTATGTCATTCACTCACTCACTAAACTGGTTCTACCTGAGGACAGGGAATGTGTTTCCCTGTTCCTAGTACATATTAAGCATTATAACAGGCTTCCTGAGTGAAAATACGAATCAATGAATGCCCATCTCAAAGGCCATCCTCTTTCTATCATCTATCTTTTCTCATTTGGTTCAAATCTATGCTTCTAACTCACGTGGTTCTCCTTGGAATCAAATTGGTTTTGATGTATGAAATATAAACACAGTAATGTGTGCTACAATATTCAGTGGACAAAATTTATTGAATAAACTACTCTGCAAGTAGCATTGAACAAGACTCTACTGGGCAAAATAATTACGATCATGAAACAGACATAAATGAATCGTTGAGTTTCTTGTTTTTTAAGGCCATCTGCACCCTTTAAAGATATTACAGTCTGAATGGGGCTGAGACTAGAAATACTATGAAATACAAGAGATCAGCACGTGGAATCTTGGTCTAAGTATGAATTGCTGATAGAAGACAAATGATGTTGCTTGAAATTGTAACTTGAAAAGCAAGTACCATGAATCATCCCCATGTATAAGGTTGTAATCAGAACAATGGAGAACTGATACGTGAATAGTTGTCATTTACTATGTTGTTGGCAAAACACTGGCCAATTCATGGCTATGCATGAAGCTTAAATGTTGCAACATGAATACACTTCACATTATCTGGAACAGCAGACACTTCTGTTTCCAATTATTATTTTTTTTACCGTATGTTTAGAAAAAAGAAGATATCTTAAATTAGCTACAGCTAGGACAGCACGTTGTGCTTCTCTGGTTTTTTTTTAATAATTAATTTATTTTTATTATTTATTTTTTTATTTTTGGCTGTGTTGGGTCTTTGTTGCTGCGCGTGGGCTTTCTCTAGTTGAGGTGAGCGGGGGCTACTCTTCGTTGTGGTGTGTGGGCTTCTCATTGCGGTGGCTTCTCTTGTTGCAGAGCACGGGCTCTAGGCACGCGGGCTTCAGTAGTTATGGCTTGTGGGCTCTAGAGCACAGGCTCAGTAGTTGTGGCGCACGGGCTTAGTTGCTCCGCGGCATGTGGGATCTTCCCAGACCAGGGCTCGAACCCGTGTCCCCTGCATTGGCAGGCGGATTCTTAACCACTGGGCCACTAGGGAAGTCCCTGGGCTTCTCTATTGAAGGACACCATATTAAAAGAGATAGGACTAAGTATGTATAGCACTACATAGTACTTTAAGATATTCACAATATTTAAAACACTCTTGTGACTTAAGCATTATTATTGTCCCAAATTTACAAATGAGGAAATGTCCTTGGTAAAATGAGATGACTGGCTTATGAATCTATCAAGGTAGTACATGGTAGGGAGGCAGGACACAAACCCACATCTTCACCTTCAAACTTCAAACTCACTATGTCCACAATCCAAATGGTAAGCACGCACTAATAGGCAAAGTTGCTCTATTTAATCATGATGATGATGATGTTGTAATAAAAATAACAATAGTAAATCTATTGATTTATTTGTCTCCATTAGAATGTGAGGGCTATGAAGAGAGAGATTTAGTCTTGTTCACTGCTGTATCCCAGTGCCTAGAACAGCCCCTGGCACATAAACCGTCTAATAAAACTTCTTTGTAAATCAAAATAATACATCACATTTTCAAAGACATTTCACAAATATTACTTCATTGTTGTCATAGCAATTTCTAAGATTTCTGACTCTGCTCCAATATTCTTTTCATTACTCCCCATTGTATAAAAGAGGACTTCAAATATCAGCACTGAGATATTACGAATAGGATATATTAGTCATCAAGACCAGTACCATAATAGGATCCCAGCCGATCTTACCTCAAGGATGACAAGTACTGACTTGAATAGGTTGGCTCCTCTATGGATGGAAGGCGTTGAAAGGCACGTAGAGAAAGTCATCAGTGAGGAACACACACACCTGTCAAGATTAAAAAAAAAATTCTGTTAAAGTTCTGAAATGTGGGAGAAGGTTGGCTTCCCTTCATAAGGAAGGTAGTGTTCAAGATCATTGCCTGTTAGAGTTACTAAAATGACTTTCTCTACTATTATCCTGGTTTTTTACATTCATTATGGAGAATCAAAGAGTAAGTAACTGAGTTTAGAAATGAGTATTTTGTTTTCGAATAGAAAGGTAGTAAGACCCTGGACTCTGAGGAGTCTCTTCTTAAGGGGCCCAATGGTTTTGAGAGGAGGAGATGCCGAGTAAGTGGGATGTGGCTCTGCTTCACTTTCTTTAACATAGGAAGTGGGAAAAGGGATTCTGCTGTTTGAAAACCACTTTTATTTAAAGTATAATGCCATCTGTATCCAGAAAAGATGATTACTCTAATTGGAAAAGATACATACACTCTAATGTTCATAGCAGCACTATTTACAATAGCCAAGACACGGAAGCACCTAAGTGTGCATTGACAGAGGAATGGATAAAGAACATGTGGTACATATATACAATGGAGTATTACTCAGCCATGAAAAAGAATGAAATAATGCCATTTGCAGCAACATGGATGGACCTAAAGATTATCATACTAAGCAAAGTAAGTCAGACAGAGAAAGATAAATATCACATATCTCTTAAATGTGGAATCTAAAAAATGATACAAACGAACTTATTTGCAAAGCAGAAATAGACTCACAGACATAGAAAACAAATTTATGGTTACCAAAGGGGAAAGGGGGTGGGGGAGGGATAAATTAGGAGTTTGGAATTAACAGATACACACTACTATATATACACTAGATAAACAACAAGGACCTACTGTACAGCACAGGGAACTATATTCAATATCTTGTAATAACCTATAATGGAAAAGAATCTGAAAAAGAATATATATATCTGAATCACTTTGCTGTATACCTGAAACTAACACAACATCGTAAATCAATACTTAATTGATAATTAAAAAAAAACCCAATGTGTATATCAATGTGCAAATCAGAAAAAAATTAAGGATTTTTTTAATAAAAAGGTATAATGCCATCAATACCATTTTGTATGGTCTTATTTATGTTTTACTCTCCAGCCAGAAGCAATATCCAATCAAAGGTAGGGCAAGGTATTTTGAATGTAAACGTTGTTTATCCAGCTCTCTCAGAAAACTGGAGCTCAGTTAAGAAGCTGAAAGGTCATGAAGAACCTAGGGGCAGGATGGGAATAAAGACGCAGACCTACTAGAGAATGGACTTGAGGACACGGGGAGGGGGAAGGGTAAGCTGGGATGAAGTGAGAGTGTGGCATGGACACGTATACACTACCAAACAAAAAACAGATAGCTAGTGGGAAGCAGCCGCATAGCACAGGAAGATAAGCTCAGGGCTTTGTGACCACCTAGAGGGGTGGGATAGGGAGGGTGGGAGGGAGGGAGATGCAAGAGGGAGGAGATATGGGGATATATGTATATGTATAGCTGATTCACTTTGTTATAAAGCAGAAACTAACACACCATTGTAAAGCAATTATACTCCAATAAAGATGTTAAAAAAAAAAAAGTCTCACAAATAAGCATAGGCCTCCCTGACACCACAACACCATCTTCAAAACTATTAAGCTGTTTACTCACAGGCAAGTCTTCAGTCTTCATCAGGACCCGCTCCCTGGAATGCTAAGAGCCTCAGCTCTCTGGTTTCTCAACCCCTAACAGGAATACAACACCCACGGAAGGACGAGAGGCACCAGGAGGGTGATGGGGCTCTTAGAAGTAAGTTCTACTGGCCGCAAAATGGAAGTGGGAGAGATTGGTTAGGAGGACAGAGCCCCTCCTCACCACCGCACCGCCCGCTGACTTTGCAGAGGAGACAGGTGTGCATCGTGAGGGACTCAGACTAAATAACTTTATAAGCTTCAGCTGACTCACAGGACCGCAGATAGGGAGGTGTAGTCAGTAATGTTTATAACAGTGATGGGAGTATTTTAAAAATATTTAAAACACTCTTGCAAATTAAGCGTTATCAGTTTCCCACGTTTACAAAGGGGGGGTTAACTTATGTTTAAAAGATTAAATGATGTTTAATACTGCTCTTAAAAACAAAGAGAGACCTATGCGGTACAATTTTAAGGAAATACTTGAAAAATCTTGGTAGGTTAAAGGCAAAAGGCTCAGTTACCTGAAAAAAATCCCAGTGTTTGGAACAGTGAATCCCTAAGGGACTTCCAATAAAGGAGGTGTTACTTTACTTAGATGTAACCATATGTTCAATTACAGGAAGGCACATTTGTGGAAAATCAACAAAATATCCACAGATAGTTTTATTTCACAAAGCATAGATGATAATGTGGGTTTCTGTAATTGTTTCCTTGAAATCTACATTATTTCGAATAAACGTTTTTAGTTTGTGGAAAGTAAGTCTGTTCAAGTTTGGTGTTTTGTAAATAAATACATTATTTTAAAAAATGCATTCCTACCAGAAAAATGAATGGTACTGTCTACTATTTTGCAAAGAAATATGTATAAAGATAATTGCTCTGTTTTAAAAACTAAACAGATAGTGTTTAGGCTTTTTAGTCACCTATTATATTAAAGTGCTTTATTATCATTAAAATTACTTGTGCCCTTAGTTCACCTAAAAATTTGTGATCTCAGTTCACCAGAGAAATCATTCATCCAATAACATGAGTGAAGAGAACTGATCAGGTACACACATATACACACACATACACACACACACATCTTGTGACACCACACAAAACCCACAGCAATGGTGTCAGCTCAGAAATACAACAGCTATTGAGAAACAAATATTCTTTTGAAGAAATATTTCCTTTGTGTCTATCCCACTTTTCTGTTTTTAAAAATTACTTATTTCACTGTGAAAAATGAAATCAAATGAAGTATCCTTGAAAAAATGAAAGCTTCTGTATACCCCATATGCAGGAACTAAATCAGGACATGTGGAAAAGTGTATATGTGCTATGATATAATGCACTTGGAAAAAGAATTAGTTTTTTCTCCGCTTTCTGATGGAGAACTCCATGAAAAAGTGTGCCAGGAAGAACAAGTTCCTCTAAGTGACATTTCATTTCTTAGCAGCTAGATAGATTAATGCTTGCTTCTCTACAGCTCATGCATTACTAGCCCTAGTACTTCAGAAATGAAAAATCATGTACTCAATTTATTCTTTATTGCACAAATGTTATACAAAGAGAATGGAAATTTGCATTGGGGTCTTCATTCCTGATAAAATATTGTGGTCTTGATAATAGGTTAAGAAATTCTATAGTACCACTGTCCTTTCATATTTAGCCTCTATAAAACAGCCTACTGGATTATATGTATAAGATAAGGAGAGATGAAAGCAGAATTATGTTAAACTGTGTAGCCTTTAAATAGATTACAACAACTTTTATCACCTTTTCAGGGCATCGCTAAAGAGACACACCTGTAAATCTTCTGAAGAGCCGAGTCCCAGAGAACCAGAGACATTTTCAAATTATCAGCAACAAAACTCAACCAAAGGGCAACTGAACTACAAAACTCAAAAGGAAAGTCTAAAGGAATACACAGTGAAGGACTGAGAGACTCCTGAACAAAATGCTTGAAAGCAGGTCTAAGAGTCTGATCTCTTCTCCTCCAGACAAGAGAAAGCAATTTTCAGTCAAGCAAGTCCAAGGAGCAAACTTGGACTTTCATTTGTGGTGCCCACACTATTCTGCCTTTATAAGAGTCCCTGAGCCACGACCTTTAGTACTTTGGTTAAGCTTGAGCTTTTGTTCTTCAGATCTCTATTTTTTGCCTTAGTTAGAACCTGAGTGTTTGAGTTGGGATGGGATAGGGGTGGAGGAGGACTGGGGTGAGAAAAGATATTAAGCTTTTGCTGCTTCTCTCCAATTGTGAGTTTATCCAAGTAATCTTCAGTGCTTTGGAAAAATATTGTTTGAAAAAATTAAGTAGAATTAAAACAATTATGGCTGGTAGACTTGTATACATGACAGATCATTAAGTCTGTTATAAATATATTTGGAGGGTGAAATAAATTCTGGGCAAGTGCAGATGTTTCCAACTTAATGAATCAGCATGAGAATCTTCAATTCTGAATCATTTCTTTAAAATATTTGATCTGATCAATGTTTTAACCTTGAATAAATTTTTGGATAATAATTCTACACAGCTGCCTAAAATTCCTTTCCAGCCACGCAAAACTTTGGAAAACAGCACTTCTCTTCCCCCGCACCTCCCCCCAACCTTCAGGATGCACCCTCAACCCCTTCTCTATCCACAAACACTCTGGCCTCCAGTGTGTTTCTACACTCAGCTGAACACAGGGGCTGTGTTGAACATATGAACGACAGATCCTAGCAGCATCTTTCAAGGTCAAAGTTTGAATTTCTGCTCCCTGTGGCCTTGTGGACTGCTTCTAGAAACTTGCTGAGTTAAACTTGAGTCTAACACTCAGAGGAAGGAATTGTTTGTGGTGCTAAGGAAGAGAAAGGGAAACACTTGGGGGTTTAATTTAAAGTAATTATGACATTGGACTACTGCCAATGGAAAATTTTCAGAAAGCCCTTCTTTTGTGAGAAAGTCAACTCCTGAATAGTTGCAGGAGTAAAACCATTTTTCTGAGAAAAAAACACCCTAAGAACCAAGTAATTATTTAAAGCAGTTTTTTCCCTCCATGGGTAAGATCTTTGTACTTTCCTAAAACACAACGTAGAGGAAACATAAAATACAAAGAAATGCAATAAAACTGAATATTGTCTTTATCTTAGGAAAGTCATAGCCATTTACGTAGTTCCATGGGACCTAGACTTCAAGAAAATCGTAACAATGGAGCGTAAGCCTGAGGGAAATGAAACGTGGCGTTCACCTCCCTTCTGCTCTGTTTCTGTCTACTTCAGGAATTCAGGAGCCAGACAGAGAAACTGAACGTTGCGGATATCCAAGTGTTCCTGTGTTTTGATTCAGTGGGGTAGAAGTAAAACAAAGTTGGGATGTGTTGAACTACTCACGTGTTGGTCAAAGGAGTGAGGGGGAGCTTAAAATGAATTTAAAAACTATTTGTTTAAAAAAAAAAACTAAAAGCCTCTTGCATGTTTGGGGTGTAAAGGTGCCCAGAGGCAAAATAATTTCTGATGACTTTTCCTAAATGCATTTTGAGAAAGAATTTTCATGTTTAGAGACCAATGGGCAGACAGGGTAGGTTCAGTTGGCACAGAGAATATTATTTTTAATAGTGTCAATGTGATTGTGTTGCTGCTTTTATTTTTGAATGCCTTTAGGCAGGTTCTGCATTGCCCAGCTGACTGCTCCCCATCATCTTCTACATAACTGTTTTCATATGTTTATCCTCATTAGCCTTTAAGTTAGCAATTACAGAAGAAAACTGTTGTTAGATAATAATAATAAAAGCTATCCTTTTAATGAATGCCTACAATATGTCAGACACTTAACATTCACCATTAACCTTTAGAGCAGTCCCAAAAGATAGATATTATTATCCCACTTTAAGATTAGAAGCCTCATAAGTGGCAAAGCTGAAATTTGAACACAGGTACGTAAGGCTCCTACACACCTCTTTCCATTAAGCCTCAGCTTTGTTGTGATACAGAATTAATGTTGTGCGCCAATTTTGAGGATACGCCACTTCAGATAATACACAGGATAAATGACACCTATATCCTGTTAAGTTCCAATATAAAAGAGTGCAAGAGCATTTGGACCTCAACTGAGATTCATAACAGAAAGAATGATGCATTTGTTCTACATAAGATCAGACCAGAAAGAACAGATTTTTCTCTTTTTCCTTTTGGTAATACGGCCCCAGGGCTCAAAGTGGTCAACCCTTGTCATAATTCATTTGGCAGTCCTGTCAAAGATAGCTCAGTCATTTAGTCTAACAAAATATTTTTTAACAGTCAGGGTACATATTTGATTTGGATCCAGGGACAAATTGCTCTCCAAAGGCTTCCTGGCAGGTTGATGATGCGATGCATCAACCGGATGTATCAGGACTTAATAGCACTGAACCATGGAGTACATTTTAAAAGCTCACATACATTCTCAAATATTATAGTATATAACAAATTTCATTGCCTTTGACTCAATGATATTTAGCATATGTGATATATCAGTCTTTCTGCTCTGGGATTTAGTCATATTCCAAGGTTGTTGTCTTCTGTTCAAATGTAAAAAGCTTAACTTGAAATATAGGTCATTTATCTTGGGCTCTGTTTGAAATGGCATATATTCAATCATGTTGTAATGTATAATAGCTTATAATTTAACCAAGGAGGAAGTTACAGTCACACATCATTTATCCAGAATCACTAACAATGGAGATGTTACACATAAGGACATTTTCCTGAATACCTTAAGAGTATTTTCAAAACCACAAAATCTGTACTTAGTTTTATCCATTCAGACTTGATTTAAACGGGGTCATCATGACAATTTGACTTCTTGATAACTTAGAGTTTTTATATTACTAGCTTTTTATTTAAAAAAAAAAAAGAGAGAGAGCACTAAAGAAAAACTCATGAATCTGTCTGGACCCACATTAAACTTTCAGCACTGCAGAGATGAAGGTGCTGTTTTTGCTTTGTTTTCTTGCCAGTTATCAGGCTTTCTTCATCCTCTTCTTCTCCATCTTCCTCTTCCTCCTTTTCTTCTTCCTTTTGTTCTTCCTCAGCCCATTTTTAAATCAAATTGTTTTCTTATTGTTGAGTTTTAAGAGTTCTTTGTATATTTTGGATAACAGTCTTTTATCTGATATGTCTTCTGCAAATATTTTTTCCCAATCTGTGGCTCATGATCTTCTTCTCTTGACATTGTCTTTTGCAGAGCAGAAGTTTTTAATTATAATAAGTTTTGATGTCAGGAAGTGTCAGTCCTCCAACTTTGTTCTCCTCCAATATTGTGTTGAATATTCCAGGTCTTTTGTCTCCATAAAACTTTAGAATCAGTTTTTTTTTTTTTTTTTTTTTTTGCAGTACGCGGGCCTCTCACTGTTGTGGCCTCTCCCATTGCAGAGCACAGGCTCTGTACGCACAGGCTCAGCAGCCATGGCTCACGGGCCCAGCCGCTCCGTGGCATGTGGGATCTTCCCAGACCGGGGCAAGAACCCGTGTCCCCTGCATTGGCAGGCAGACTCTCAACCACTGCACCACCAGGGAAGCCCTAGAATCAGTTTCTTTATATCCATAAAATAACATGCTGAGATTTTAATCAGGATTGTATTGAATCTATAGATCAAGTTGGGAAGGACTGACATCTTGACAATATTGAGTGTTCCATCCATGAACATGGAATATCTCTCCATTTATCTAATCCTTCTTTGATTTTGTTCATCAGAGTTTTATAGTTTTTTCTCATATAGCTCTTACACATATTTTGTTTGATTTATACCAAGTAGTTCGTTTAGGGGGGTGCTAATGTAAATAGTATGGTGTTTTAAATTTCAAATTGTACTTTTTCATTACTGATAGGAAAGGGATTGACTTTTGTATATTGAACTTGTAACCTGCAACCTTGCTAAAATTGCTTATTAGTTCCAAGAGTGTTTTTTGTCAATTCTTTTGGATTTTCTACGTAGCTTATCATGTTTCCTGTAAACGTAGAGTGTTTTATGTGTTCTTTCCTTGTTAGATTAATTGAAGAGATTCCCATTAGCCAATTTGGGCATAAATAAGAATATAACTGGAATGGATTAAAACATATAAAATATGGTTAAATTTAGAAGTGTATACTGATCTTACAAAAACAGAACAAAATCTCACTGCTTTCCTTCAGAAGATGCCAGAGAAACAACTCATTATTTTTTAAACTTGTAAATATAGGGAAACATTCAAGCATTTATCCTTCCTTTCTTATATATCTATACTGCAGGATAAACAAAAGAGTTTGCAAGGGGAAGTTACTGTTTATAGAAGTACTCCAGCTGGTAAATGTAGAAGCCATGCTAGAATTATCATATCACCATTTTGCAACACTTCATGAAATAATGGATCTACACAATAATTATCAAAGAGTCCTAGCAACTCAAAAGGAGAAATAACTTGACATTATATGCTTCATGATGGAAGTATACAATACCACCAAATAAGCATTACTACAAAAAATTAGCACTTGAAATGACCAAGCTTCTAGAATTGCAGGAAATATACGGGGCAGAGGAATATATTAAATATTAGTACTACAAAGATACAATTAGCAAAGTCCAGACTGAGAAACTCTACAGGACAAATGATCTAGTTCTTTTCCCCTTAATAAATTGTAGGGGAGAGAGAGAGACAGACAGACAGAGAGAGGGAGAGAATGAGAATATAGTTTAAAGTAGATTTAAGAAATATTTCAACAATGAAATTTTATGAACCTCATTTGGATCCTTTAAAAAAGAGCATATTGAAAAATCTGACAATCAGGACAATTTGAACAGTCTGGATTTTAAAAAATATTGCTAAATTATTATCGTTTTTAGTATCTAATATTCTTACCGAACCAAACTTGGGTCTGCTTGCTCGTGAGTGGTAAAGTCAACCTACTGACACCTGTTTAGGGTGAAGGAAAGTGCAGTGTTTATTGTAAGGCGTCCCAGGGGTTCTGGGACAGCTAATGCTCAAAAAGCCCGAACTCTCCAATGGGTTTCAGCAAAGCATTCTTAAAGGCCAGGTGAGTGAGGGGAGTCTCAGGATAAGTGATCGGCTTGTGCATAATTCTCTGATTGATTGATGGTGAGGTAACAGGGAGGTGTCATAGGGGTTAAAATTATCAATCCTTAGGCTTCAGTAGGCCTGGGGGCCTGGGGGTCATCAAGTAGTTAACATCTTCCATTTGGTGGGCGTTTTTTAGAATCTGTAAAACAACACAGGAAATGTGCATCAGATACTATTCTCTAGGTACTTCAGAGTGGAGCTGAAGTCGAGGGTATGGGGGAGGGGTCTGTCCTGGGAAGGCCCCATAGGGCCCTGCTGGGTTATAATGTCAGTGTGATTTTTTGTTGTTGTTGTTAGTGTGATTTTTTAAAAAATTATTTTAATAGATCTTTATTGGAGTATAAAATTGCTTCACAATACTGTGTTAGTTTCTGTTGTACACCAAAACTGAATCAGCCATATTCCATCCCTCTAGGTCATCACAAAGCACCGAGCTGATCTCCCTGTGCTACACAGCTGCTTCCCACTAGCTATCTATTTTACATTTGGGCGGAAGACCTAAGTAGACATTTCACCAAGGAAGACATACAGATGGCCAAGAGGCACATGAAAAGATGCTCAATATCACTAATTATTAGAGAAATGCAAATCAAAACTACCATGAGGTATCACCTCACACCAGTCAGAATGGGCATCATCAGAAAATCCAGAAACAATAAATGCTGGAAAGGATGTGGTGAAAAGGGAATCCTCCTGCACTATTGATGGAATTATTAGTGTGATTTTTAAAAACAAAAGTTTCTAATCTTTTGGAGATACACTCTGAAATAGTTATGGATATAATCTGAAGTCTGGGGTTTGTTTTACAATAATCTAGTAGGTAAGGCAGGGTATAGATAAATCAAAATGAGTAATTGTTGAAGTAGAGGATAGGTATGTGGGACTCATTATATTATTCTTTCTGCTTTTGTATATGTTTGAATTTCCCATAATAAAATGTTAACAACAACAACAAAATGAAAAAAAACCTAAAGCTCTGATACATTAAATTATTTGCCCAATGCCATATAAGTAATTAGGGATAGTTCAAACCTGAAACTGGACCCTTGACTTCCCATCAAATACCCTCCCCCTTATAACAAGTTATTCTGCAGAGAAGCCAAACTTCTGGGGTACCAGATACCTGCCCAAAGCTTGACAAGCCAATGGGTGAACTAGGGAATACACTCTGGGGCTATCAGACACTGGTACAAGCAGCTCATCAGTAAGCAGCCAAGTGGCAAATTGGGATTGACTGGGAGTGCAGAGCAGCTGTTGACTTTTGAAGTACTGCCCAGAGTTCTTGGCATCCCCCCGTTTGGTCTTTAAGGGAGCCATTTCAAAATCAGACCAGCCTTAAAAATACCCAGAGAAACAGAGTTGAAAAGCTGCTTAATCTGTACCTAGACTTTTAATTGCATCACAAGAATACGTTTTTGCTGAAAACTATATAGTCAGACCAACATGGAGTTGTGAGGTGACAGCTGAGGTTACAGTGCCTGGGCACGAAGGATTAGAGAATAGTTAGATTGGAGTGTCATTTCCACATTGATGAAGATTGCTGTTTCATGAGACACTAAAACTCAGTGGCCATTGCTTTAGGTTTGGTATGGTTGAGACACTGGGCTCGTGAATAGATCTGTGCGTAGATGGAGAAATTATGAAAATCAGATGGAAAATCAGAAAGGGGATACAGTGGTGGTGGCAGCAGTACAAAACCAGGAAAGGGCATTCAAATCCTCCAAAGGAGGCCAATACTGACCTAATGTTACCAACCAGACCCAACAGCAAGGTGCAGCAAGGCCAATCTACTGATACCTGGTTGTGGTGAAGGAAAGCACAGCGTTTATTGCAGGGTGCCACTCAGGGGAGTGGGAGATAGGCCTCAGATCCACCTTTACTTGGTTTTTGAGTTCAGGGTTTTTTTTTAAGGGGAAAACAAAGAGGCTAGAATTAATCATTGTCTTTTGACATTTCTGTGACATTTCTTAATCCTAGTTTCGGGAGTCAGGATGCCTCTGGTTTATGATTCTCTCGCTAGGTGGTCCATGGCTTGGAGGTCTGTTAGCTCATCTTGCCCTGGAGAAAAAACCTGAGTTTTTATATTAATGATGATATCTATAGTAGCAATTTTAGTACATTAACAATGTTTCCGACAACAAAAATTTTAGTCATCTGATCTGGTTGATTAGTGTTCAGTTAGCACAGGATTGAAGTCAGAGAGGACAAGACAGGGAATAAAGTTTTGGATAGAGAGATTAATCATAAACTTGGTAAGGGAACGTGTTTTCAAGGGGACTCGGTTTCACCAATATTTAAATGCAGCTAGCTAGGCAGACATTCCCTTCCATTACACAGCATCCTTATTTCTGGGTTTTTACTATGTATTAAGAGATTGAGGATCTCCTTGGAGGTCATTTTTGGGAAAGAAAGGCAGCAAGAACTTTTTCTGTTGCCAGTGCTTATACTCTCACCTCTCACCTTTCCCTAATCAACACTCAACACAGGTATATTTCAGGCAGCTGCTCCTAGTAGACACCTGTTGCGTTTTCCTGTCCAGTGTTCATTCTCATTTTTCTAACAGCATGCATGCTTTCCTTGAAAACCTATTACTTCCTCATCATGTGTGGTCTTAGTGGACTTGATAATCAAATGGGCACCTGACCCAAGTTTTGCTAACCTGACCCTTTTTAGTTTAAGTTTGGATATCGAGGCTGTTATTTATCCCAATAGTGGTTTCCTAAAACGAGTGGCTATTGGGTTATGCTCTCTAGAACCCTAAAACTTAGTTAACTCTGCATCTTGTCCTTTCAAAGACCAGGAACTTGTCTTTAATTCTGTGACTTTTCTCTTTTCATCTAACAGTCCCCTTTTGCTTAAGTCAGAATTGGTTTATATTGCCACAACCCAGTCTAAATGCCATATTGTCTACATGTGATAGGCAGCCACTAAAAGGGAACAAATCAAGGGTACTGAATATTCATTTAGCACGTGGCAGGGCAGTATTTTTGAGCCACATCACTCAGGTTATTGGCAAACACGAAAATCAAATCTTCTATGCTCCTTGACTTGTTCTTAGAGAAAGATGAATTGTGTACTGAAATTGTGTTGTATTTTTGGTTTTCTGTTTCTTTTGAAAATAAATTTTAAAGTTATGGTATTTTTATCAGCCCATAATGCAATACACTGATATCACATTCATATTTTTATTCTTCTGCCTTCTGAAGAATTAGATGCAATAGATAGCAATAGCATGACACTGAGATAAAACACACCTTCTTAAAGTGGAAGAACATTCATGATGGTCAGAATTCACACCCTGTTTAAATTGTTTTCATCGGTGTAGGTGAAGTGACAAATACTTCTTTTGGTTAAATACCCACAAGACTAGGGGGTGAATAAAGACCGTTTCTTGGAAACTCTGAGAGAGGGGAATAATGGGTTTTTACTTCCTGCAACAGGACTTTCTCATCTACAGGTCATATACAAACCCTTGAAGATGGACGATCATCTTTAGCTACCAGGTAGGAACAAGGCAGAACTCATAATCTTTTCCATCTCTTAGGTTCACTCATGCAAATTCCATCCTGGCTCTTTGTTATGGACTGAATTCTGTCTCCCCACATTCACATGTTGCAGCCCTAATCCCCAGTGTGACTATATTTAAAGACAAGGTCTTTAAAGAGGTGATTAAGGTTAAATGAGGTCGTAGAGGTGGGGTTCCTCAGGAAAGTAAGTCTTTGTCCTAATGTTATGAATTGTGTCTCCCCAAAAATCATATGTTGAAGTCCTAACGCCCAGTAACTTAGTATGTGATTGTACTTGGAGACAGATCTTTAAAGAAGTAATTAAGTGAACATGAGATCATTAGGGAGACCCCTAATCCCATAGGACTTGTGTCCTTATAAGAAGAGACATCAGAGCTCACCCCCTCTCTGTGTGAACACAGAGGAAAGGCCATGTAAGGGTACCAAGAAGGCCACCATCTGCAGGCCAGGAAGAGAGTCCTCACAAGACATCACTGATGGCCCTGTGATCTTGGACTTCCAGCCTCAAGAATGAGAAAATAAATTTCTGTTGTGTTAGCCACCCTGTCTGTGGTATTTTGTTATGGCAACCCTAGCAGACTAATACACTCCCTGTCTGTTCTCCAGAATACAGCATATGTCCATATAAAAACCTCCTTTAGGCCTTAATAACCTGTGATTCTTAGGTAAAGTCAACTTAACATTTTGATCAATAACTCCAACTTGACTGAATCTTAACTCCCTCCCTTTCTTTATATCACTACCTTTATGCCACTGCCAGCCCCCTGACGTTCCTAGGCTCCGTTGCTGCTCAGATCGATCCCAGCAGTGCTTCTGGCACTGTCTCAGCCCATTACCACTGCTGTGTTCAGGTCACCCAAATAATGGTGCTTATCAGCTTTTAACCTCCAAAACTTTAGGCACCCTGGTCTCTGTGCTTGACCCTGAGTTCCTTGACATTCTTGTATACTTTTGGACCAAAAACACATCTACCTCTTCTCCTTTTCTTATCCCACAACCACATATGGCCTTCTTTTCCCCAGCATATCCAGGGGATCTCTGAGGATTAGGTCAGGATGGAGTCAAGTTCAGTTTCACTCCGTACCTGAGTCCACTGCTCCCCGGTTGTTAGACCTGTTTTTGCATCTGGTCCACAATGCAAAACTTCTTTCTCATTATGGTTTTCCTCCTAAGGGATGCCATTGTTTCTTCTGCAGTCCAACCCCTCTTGCCCTCACTTACACCCCATCAATGTATGTCTGAACACACACTACAGCGTTCAAGATCTTTCCCTTGAATCTGCTGAGACTCATGCAAATCACTGCTAGATAGGGAGTGAAGGGTGGCCTCAGCTTATAAGCTATCATATCCAAGCCTCACCAAGCCAAGCCAAATCCCTGTGGCAGTTTCACCAGTTGGATTTTTTAGGTTTCACTCCATTTTAGCTCAGTTCTTAGGACAGAATCTATGACACAGAGAGGAGCAATTTATTCATATGAATGAGGGAAACAACAGTGTCACAGCCCAGAGGATCCTCCACAGTGTCTCCTCCCCCCCATGCTTTCCGTGGATTCCTGCTGCCACCCAGCCTGCAGTGTCTTTCTCTGACGCCACCTAAGTGTCTTTACTAAGGTCCTTATCACTCCAGTACCACCCCAACTTGCTTCTACTGTTGGATGTTTTGACAAGTGCTTTTCCTCTGTTTGCCTCCAATATAAAGAGGGGATATTCATATGATCTCTTACTCTCCGTCCCTGTTCTCTCTCTCCATTTTTTCTGAACATTCTAGAAAGCTGCTGGGAACAGAGACAGCCCGCATCCCTCCATCCCTTGCTTTCCTTCATCAGACCAAATAACACTGCAGAGTAGACTCTTGATCACTCTTCAGTTTGCCCAGACCTCACCAGACCCAGGCCAGAATGTATCCCTTCTACAGGGAACTGGTTGGTTTTCCAAAAGGAAAAATGCTGTGTACAATTGCATACCTCACATAGGTGTCTTGCTTTTTTTAGGTTAAAACCTAAAGGAGATGGTTACTTAAAAACCATCATTCATTATCTGCCGTTTCTTCTCTTTTCAGAGAACAGATATATCACTGAAAAGAGTCAGCAGATAAACCAGAGATTACTTAAAATGACTCTCCTAGCTTATGCTGGCTAAGTCTTTAGAATCAGATACAGAGGTTATCAACCAAGAAAGTGAGCAGTCAATCAATAGCTTCCAAAGAAGTTCAAACAACAAAAAAATAATAGCCTGGGTGTTCCCTAAATAAACAGGGAATTCCCATTTGGCTGATTTGTTACAAATTCCCTAAAGTGAGAAATTTCAATGCACAAAACAAATAGATATAAGTGTTTTCTCCTCATCACCTTATTATGCCTGTTACTACAGGAAGCGGCACAGCTTACTGGTAATCTGTTGATGTTAAATTAGCACTTACATGCCTTTTTCTTTGTAAACTGCAACAGAAATGCTTATTACGGGAGATTTTAGGTCATTGTTATTTGAACTGTATGTTTAAACTCAGGAATATTTTGCCTTAAACTCTAGTCCTACTAAGTGTTCTACTCTTGTCCATAGGTTTTCTCCTAATTTGTATTGCTTGGCTGTTGTGTTTTGACCACGTAAGGAACTTGCATAAATTAAATAAATTTGTATAGTCAAAGAGTGCTTTCCAAAGTCAATTCTAGATTTTTCCATCTTAATATTTATATAACTTTTGAAATTTCAGTCTTCAAAGTGTTGATCCACGAATGTAAATTGGTACAGCCACTGTGGAGAACAGTGTGGAGGTTCCTCAGAGAAACTAAAAACAGAGCTACCATGTGATCCAGCAATCCTGAGGCAAGAGACAGATGGGCCCCGGGGCAAATGGAGTTCGTTCCCTGCGGACCGATACTCTGAGACAAGACGGGAATAACAGGACAATTGAGAGAGGAGGCTGGGCCCTGCCCAGATAGAAGATAAGAGACCACAGGGCTTCCCTGGTGGCGCAGTGGTTGGGAGTCCGCCTGCCGATGCAGGGGATACAGGTTCGTGCCCCGGTCCAGGAAGTTCCCACATGCTGCGGAGCGGCTGGGCCCATGAGCCATGGCTGCTGAGCCTGCGCGTCCGGAGCCTGTGCTCCGCCATGGGAGAGGCCACAACGGTGAGAGGCCTGCGTACCGCAAAAAAAAAAAAAAAAAAAAAAAAAGAGACCACATATTCCTCCTTCTCAAAGTCAGGAGACCTCCCCAACTACACATGTGCAGAAAATCTCCTTGGAAGTCAAAAGGGGAGTGATGCTAAGTGGCCAAACCTACCCATAGGCCTCTCTGGTAGAATCCATCTTGGCTAAGAGATGCACGCACACACCGGAAAATCCTGAGATAGACCAAATACGGACTCTGAACCAGGTAAATCAAAATGATTGGTCAAAGGAAACATGGAAGAAATGCCCCACGTAAGTAATTTAAACTGCCACAAGGGCACAACTCTCTCTGAGTCCACACATACTGTACTCTTTTTTTCTCCTAATAAATACTTTACTTGTTTCACTACTTTCTGTCTTTGTGGGAATTCTTTTTCTGCAAAGCTGTAGGGCCAGGGCCTTGTCACTGACCACTGGTCTAGTGGCTAGGATTCGGTGCTCTCACTGCTGTGACCCAACCTCAATCTCTGGCCGGGAACTGAAACCCTGGTTCGGGCCACTGCAGGCCGAGGCCACCTGAGATCAACCCCACTCCTAGGCATACACCCAGACAAAACTATAATTCAAAAAGATACATGCACCCCTATGTTTATAGCAGCACTATTTACAATAGTCAGGACATGGAAACAATCTAAATGTCCATCAACAGATGAATGGAAAAAGATGTGGTACATATATACAATGGAATATAACTCAGCCATAAAAAAGAATGAAATAATGCCATTTGCAGCAACATGGATGGACCTAGAGATTATCATACTAAGTGAAGTCAGAAAGAGAAAGACAAATACCATATGATACCACTTATATGTGGAATCTAAAATATGACACAAATGAACATATCTACAAAACAAAAACAGACTCACAGACCATAGAGAACACTTGTGGTTGCCAAGGGGGAGGCGGGGGGAGGGAAGTACTGGGAGTTTGGATCAGCAGATGCAAACTAGTATATGTAGGATGGATAAACAGTAAGGTCCTACTGTACAACACAGGGAACTATATTCAATACCCTGTGATAAACCATAATGGAAAAGAATATGAAAAAGAATATTTATATGTATAACTGAATCACTTTGCTGTACAGCAGAAATTAACACAATACTGTAAGTCAACTATACTTCAATAAAATTTTTAAAAAAGTATTGATCCATGAAAGAATCCCAGGGGTTTCTTCTGAGAGATGCCACGTCAAGACCTGTCTCCTCATCAAGTTATCCGCTTAACAGTTAGCCCACAATAACATGTTGTGTGAAATCATCAGGATTATTTTTACTCCAGGTCTCAAGATAAATGTATATTTTGTGGACATGGAAAGAGTTAATTTCCTTTCCATCTGTTCCTCAAACTTAACATGCACCCCCTGCCTCCCAATACCTATGCTTGATTTTCAAGAGTCATTACTACAAATGCTTAATTTTGTGGGGAAAATTTTCACAGACAGTGATGGCACAAAAAAATAACGTATGAATTACTATAAAGCAGTCCTCCTTTTTTTTTTTTTTAACATCTTTACTGGAGTATAATTGCTTTACAATGCTGTGTTAGTTTCTGCTTTATAACGACATGAATCAACTATACATATACATATATCCCTCTTGTGTCTCCCTCCCTCTTGTGTCTCCCTCCCACCCTCCCTATCCCACCCCTCTAGGTGGTCACAAAGCACCAAGCTGATCTCCCTGTGCTATGCGGCTGCTTCCCACTAGCTATCTATTTTACGTTTGGTAGTGTATATATGTCCATGCCACTCTCTCACTTCCTCCCAGCTTACCCTTCCCCCTCCCCGTGTCCTCAAGTCCATTCTCTACGTCTGAGTCTTTATCCCTGTCCTGCCCCTAGGTTCTTCAGAACCATTTTTTTTTAGATTCCATATATATGTGTTTGCATATGGTATTTATTTTTCTCTTTCTGACTTACTTCACTCTGTATGACAGACTCTAGGTCCGTCCACCTCAGTACAAATAACTCAATTTCGTTTCTTTTTATGGCTGAGTAATATTCCATTGTATATATGTGCCACATCTTCTTTATCCATTCATCTGTCGATGGACACTTAGGTTGCTTCCATGTCCTGGCTATTGTAAATAGTGCTGTAATGACCATTGTGGTACATGCCTCTTTGAATTATGGTTTTCTCAGGGTACCTGCCCAATAGTAGGATTAAAGCAGTCCTCCTTAACTGTGCTTGGGTTAACAACTGGTTAGTCTTCCCAAAGAGGTGAAATCCCACTGGCACCTCTCAAGCTAGGAGAGGTGGGCCAAATCAACACTCGTTTCTGTGTGTGTGTGTGTGTGTGTGTGTGTGTGTGTGTGAAGCAATGAGAAAGTACCATACCAGTGTATTTTAAAATTCCAGTTTGTTTAATGTCTGCAAAGGATGTGGGGTCTTTCTCAGAGACTGAAGCAATAAGAAACAAGTTTAAAAGTACCCAAACATGAGTGGCTTTCATTATTTTCTATGATTTTCAGTATTTTCTCATTTTGATCGGGTGAACACATACGATTCTCATGATAGCAAACATTAAGAAAAATATTCAATAATGTACTTAAGAACAATAGCAACAATCTACTGAGAACTGTAATTCAGTCCTCAATGCTCCCTCTAATCCTGCTTTTCTTTCTTTATGATCCCCCCCCCCCCCCGCCTCCCCAAGGAAGGATTATTTATTACTTGTAGCAAGTAAGGAGAACATTTCTTTCCCAAAGCAGTGTCTCCTCTTTTCACATGACTTTCAAAAGTTGTTAGGATTAGTAGTAAATAATTTTTCTGGAAGATGAGTAATTTTGTTTTGTTTTTTAAAGAAACTAAGAGTATGGGATGGAGAGGGTTCACAGGACAGGCTGAGCCGGGCACAAGACTTGAAGGCGAGTGGGGGTGGGGGAAGGAGAATTCGAGGCAGAACTCTCAGTGGCTAGAATGTTTGTTTAGAAAGCAGCAGGGATTATCTGATAACACTGGGTAAACGGCTTGTCATTTTTATAATGTAAATGAAACCAGTAGTAAAACGAAAAGCTGACATCCTCTCACAGGACAGATAAAGCCAAATGATTATTTTTAGAATCATACAGAAGAAAGCAAACATTTTTTTCCTTGTTTGCAACACTCACCACCTCCTCTTTAGCCTCTTGGAATGTTTATTGGGGCTGAATGAATGAAAAGTGGAGGAAAGGCAGAGGGAGGGGTGGGTAGGTGGATGAAATCCTGTTTTGCCTTCAGGCTTGGGATGCAGTGTACCGAGCATTTGAAATTGGCGACACAATGAGGATTTACACAGAAGTAAGACTTGGTTGGTTCTCTCTAGGCCATAGAGACGTCTGCAACTCACAATTATTATTCCAAAAAGATTTTGCCTTCCATTTCCGCACAAGGACCTGACCCAAAAGTTATTTCATTTTTAAATGAGCATACAAATCATTCAAAACAAAACAAGCTTTTAACAACAACAACAACAAAACCCCCTTATTTAAAATCCCTGGAAGGCTTTTAGTGGGAGCAGCGTGTGACTGACGTGGTAAATTAGGTCTGCTGGAGAAAAACCAAGAAAAAATATGGATTCATTGTTTTTTTGAAAGGCAGCCATCTTTCCAAGAGAATGTGTACACCACGTTTTATTAAGAAATTATATCTTTCCCCATGTTTTCCATCTCTTTCACATGCTGGCAATGGCAAGCAGGTGGAACAGATGTGATGAAAGAATTAATACCAGTCTTGGGAACATGTAAACGAAATATTTCTTTTGAAACACCTACCTTTAAATTCCATTAGTTCAATCAGACACTGGAAGAGCCTGGATTAGGGGAATGATTTACACAGCACAGGCTGTTTGTCCAGACTCAGAACTCCTTTGTAATATGAAAAACGTGAAGATGAATTTAATAGTTCTCCAATGAATTGGCACGGAGTTTAAAATCCTGCTCTGACTGAGATAACTGCGTTTGTTTCAGTGCTAATAAATTCACCTCGGTAAGAATTTTTCTTTCTTTTTTTCCCCAGATTCATTCATAGCTGCTACACATTTGTCTCTGTGTAAAACCAACTCTCCCCTCTGAAAAAGCAGCGTAACCAGTCAAAGAACAAGTATATAGGATTAGCGCATTATGAAGAAAAAAGAGAAGCTTTCAGCTTTCTGTCATGGGTGATATTTATCACACTTTTCATGATCGGCTCTAATAACAGTGCAGAGATAAAATAGGCTTGATGCTCCTCTCCTGTACAGAGAATTTTACAACAGCAACTCGAAGAAATCCAGGAGATGAAACATGTCCTTTTCCCCTCTTGCAGTTTTTATTAGTTGAAAAATGGGAGGTGTTGGGTGGGGGGGTATGATTTCTACCAAAGTGGGCTTGAATTTTCTGTCTGTTATGCTAATGTATTCATAGAAAAAGCTGGTGCTGAGGGCGGTTCTCCAATTAAGACAAATGAGGCACATTGAATTTTTCCCCCAGGGCACAGCAGGGGTGCTGGCAAAATCTACTTTATTCTCTTCTGTCAGGGCTGAACTGGAAACAAAAGCATGAAAATTCAACACATCCACTTACAGAATAATAAAGGCTGTTGTTTAAAGCGTGAAGAGTTTTGGCACCCTTCTGGGGCCTTATGCAAATCACTCTCCCTCTTCACTGTTACCACACCATCGGTCTTGGAAATTAAAGATGTACTTGGTCGGTTAACAGCTGAAAGGAGAAGAGCAGGCTGAAACTCAATTAGATTTGTATTAAGCAAATAAATCAGGACTGACTGATATTGGCTAAACTAAAATGCATTATGGGCTGACAGTAATTCTAATTTGATTGACAAATATGTGTGGTATGTTATTAACCTAAATGAAAGATAAGAATTTTTTTTAAGAGTTTTATTCTAGTAAACAGTCCTCTCCCCCTCTGAACTTACACAAAACCATAAACAGAGACCACCGGCTTGGTGCTCAAGACCACAGGAAATCTATTTCCTGGTACATGTTAAGAGTTGAAGACAAAATTATTTTGCAGAAAGACATTTGTTTTCATTATTTGGTGTAATGTAACAGCTAAACACATTACTTATTTGTGGGAATGAAGCACACTCAACACACTATTTTTATTATGGTGAGTAACAAAAGCCTAGACCTGTATACGCATCGCTATTTTTTTCCGGAACTCTGCAGTATGTGATGTTTTTCTATGGGTATATATGAAGGAGCTTCAAAGTCATAAATGAAGATTTCAATAAAATCTTCCAAGGTTTTAGGAAAAACAATCTTAAGTAGCATAAATGTGTTGGTATGTGTGGTTACGAGTGAGGTTTTCCCTTGTGAGAAGATTTTGGGAGTTCCTTTTTAACTCATTTCCTTGTCTGTGCTGCTTACACTTTTAGAACACATAGAGATGTAAGTCATCACATTTAACATACTCTAAGTTCATCATTGCATAGTAATTTCATGCTTTTGCTTTGGTTGTCAGCATCTTCTACTTACCCCACCTTTTCCTTTCATCCGAAGGAACACCTTTTCCTTCTGGCAACCAGATTAAAGATTCATTATCTTTCAATAATCTTTCCTTCTCTCTTTTCCTACTAGGCTCTTCTTGCCAAGTCCTGCTGTGTTCTGTGCTGCATCAGTGCCAGAAATGGTTTCTTCCTCCCCTTAGAAATTTACCCAAACCTTTGCTCCGCGTGGGCTGCCCCCTGCTGTAGCTCTTGCCAACGTCTGTTCTTCACTCTTCCGGTCCTCCTCTCTCCTCCGATGAGCACATCAAAGATACTCACACTAAACACTTTCTTTGGCACCCGATCCCCAATTTTCTTCCTCATCACCATCCATAATACTCCTCATTGATACTGAGAGTAAAGTTAGAACATCACGGGATGAGACATCGCCAGTCGCGGGCAGGTTTCACACACACTGGTTAATCCCAGGTTAAATTCTCTATTTTTAGCTTTTCAGGTACTTGCCTTCTCAGACCATTCAATCGCTACTCTCACTTATCTCTTCTTATTCCCCTGCAGAGCTGGTCATCTGATGAGCGTCTTTTTTTTTTTTTTTTTTTTTTGCGGTACGCAGGCCTCTCACCGTTGTGGCCTCTCCCGTTGCGGAGCACAGGCTCCGGACAAGCAGGATCAGCGGCCATGGCTCACGGGCCCAGCCGCTCCACGGCATGCGGGATCTTCCCATACCGGGGCACGAACCCGTGTCCGCTGCATCGGCAGGCGAACTCTCAATCACTGCGCCACCAGGGAAGCCCTAATGGGCTTCTTCTTGTCTCTCCTATTTTGTCTAGTTTTTGCTCTCTTTCCTGACACCTCTTCTGAAATTTACCCAAGAAATCAGTTTTAAAACTTCAGTATCCATCCCAACACACACACAATCTGCTAATGACAATCCCTACCACTCATTGTGGGTTTAGCATAACTTTCTGCCATAATATTTATTTAACTTTTTGGGGGGTTTCAAACTCTAGTTAACATTCTTTATTATTTGATGATTGGTAAATGTGGGATTAAATATCATTTTCTTGAAGGGCTTTGTTTATGCCAATTAGATTATCCATTTTGGTTTTTTTCCATTTACGAGCATTGACATCACAGAACTTGGACATTTGCCAGGAACCCACTCTACGGACCTCCACGAATCTTGGGATTTATTTTTTTCACTTTTTTTTTTTGGTGGTAAAATATGCATAACATAAAATTTACCATATTAACCATTTTTAGGTGTACAGTTCAGTAACATTAAATACGTTCACAATGTTATGCAATCATCACCACTATCCATTTCCAGAGCTTTTCCCCCATCCAGAACTGAAACTCTGGACCCATTTAACAATAACTCCCCATTCCTCCCTGTTCCCACTATTCTGCTTTCTCTCTATGACTTTGACTACCCTAGGTACCTCATATAAGTGGAATCATACAATATTGTCGTTCTGTGACTGGATTATTTCATTTGCCATGACTATGACATCTTTAAGCTCATCTCTGTTTTTAACATCAAAATTTCATTCCTTTTAAAGTAGTATTCCGTTGTATGTATATACTGTATTTCGTTTATCCATTCATCTGCTGACGGACATTTGGGTTGCTTCCATGTTTTGGCTATCATGAATAATGGTGCTGTGAACATGAGTGTGCAAATATTAGAGTCTCTGCTCTCAATCCTTTTAGGTATTGAATTTTGAGATTTGACAACACAAATGCAGCATATGATTTTCCTCATAAAGCTTTTATCTTGCTTCTTAGACCCTTTCATGTCTCCCTCCTTGCTGTAACGCTCACAGCAGCTCATTTCTCTTTCGGGTGATTTTCTGTCAAGAAATACAGCTTCATATACACTTACAAGACAAAGCTAAGTCAAAACCAGCAAGATGATATTGACACTCCTTTCCCACCCCTCTTCAAATATGCACTGAGTCTGGGAAAAGGAAAATTGAAGACTCCCAGATCTGTGATCAACTGCCCAATTTAAACTAAATTATATCCTAGAGGATATAATTTTCACACCTCAAATTCATATTCAAAGTATTTTTCTGCTTCTTACAGTGCCAGGGAAGGAGTGAAAGCAACACAGGAAGCCAGACTTGAGAGGGAGAGATTTTCACCTGGGTAATCAGAAGGCTTTGTTCCCTAAAGCCCAGTCAAATAGTGTTGAGCTATCACTCAGTACTAGCAGAAACAGTTTTCTCTTGCATTGCTCTAAAACCAACTACTAAATAATGTTAGGATTTCTTTGAGGCAATAATGTGTAATCACTCACAGCTCTTTGGAAGGGAATGTAGTTAAGATTTTTAAAAAAGCCCAAAGGTAGAGAGCTTTTAACTAGTAGCCAGAGAGCTTTTAACTACTAGCTATTTGGCAATATTACTTTCACTCTCCTTCCAGCCCTATTTCCCTCCGCCATAACCCTTAATGAAAATTTTCTTTCTGTATTTAGAGTTGGAGAGAGAGAGAGATCCTGCCTTCACTTGAAGAAAAGTTCTTATTGTTTCTTCATTTGTTCTGTTGACTTCAGTATATTTTAAAATGTAAGTGTTGTGAGAGCAGACTGAGTTCTGAGTTGCTAGGTGGCGCATCCACTTGCTGTAGAAGAGTATTTCAATCCACCAGTCAGAAAGCTCAAATTTTCTCCATAGCAGGTGGTCTAGAGCTGTAAGGCAGGTAAAAATCAGATGGGGTTAGGGGGAGAATGAGAGAGACAGAGGAGAGAGAGAGAGGAGAGAGACAGATGAGACAGAGATGAGAGAGAGGTGTGTGATTCTCTAGGAGATAATACTACTCATATCTCCTAGCTTATCTTGCAGGTATAGAGAAGGGAGGGAGCCAGTGATAGTCTTCAGGGGACGTACAGGGAGTCACAGTGTTATCCCACATGATTGGCAGGCCTGGTCCAAGCCAGTATGGATAATCTCTGAAGTATCCTTGAGTGGAAGTTTCCAAAGAGCAGTTTTCATCTGGGGTGGTCTAGTCAAAGTTTTTCTTTATTCAATTAAGTACAGGCCTGATTTCAGATCCTAATAGCCTAGAGATTGGTCTAAAAATCCAGGTCTCAGTGCTGTGTCTTTCCTTCAGATGGGGGTCCTGTCTCTTCACACAGCTCATGTGGCGGCTCTGCCAGCATCTCTGGGTTCCAAGGCCTCTGAATTGGAAGTGTTCTTTCTTAGTTCTTAGCATCACATTCCTTTATTTCACATCAAGATATACTCCAAATATAGACATTTAAAAAAGCTAATGCCCTCTGTGTTTCTTAAGGGATTTACAGAGGAATGCTTATATTCTTAGTTCATTCAAAATAGATCAAGTTTATCTATCTATCTATCTACCTACCTACCTATCTATATCTATCACCTATCTCAACTTTTTTATAAGGGAGCTAGAACACACTTGGGACCAGCCCTAACAATTGATCAGTTAATCAAAAAGTTGCCAAGAGAGGAGAAATGACTGATACCACAGATATTTTTTAAAAAATCATAAGAAAATTTCTTTCATAAGAAAATATTGTGAACACTTATATACTAACAAATTGGATAACCCAAAAGAAATGGACAAGTTTCTAGAAACATACAGCCTGCCAAAACTGAATCAAGAAGAAACATAATTTGAAGAGACCAATCACTAGAAGTGAAATAGAATCTGTAATTAAAAAAAAAATTCCTTGCAAACAAAAGTCCAGGACTGGATGGCTTCACTGGGGAATTCTACCAAACATTCAAAGCAGAACTTACACCTCTTCTTCTCAAACTCTTCCCAAAGATTGAAGAGGAGGGACCACTCTCAAAGTCATTCTATAAAGCCACCATCACCTTGTTACCAAAACCAGAAAAAGACACTGTCAAAAAAGAAAATTACAGGCCAATATCTTTGATGAATATAGATGCAAAAATTCTCAACAAAATATTAGCAAACTGAATCCAACAACACATAATAAAGTTCATACACCACCATCAAACTGGATTCATCCCAGGGTCACAAGGATGGTTCAACATACACAAATCAATCAATATCACATCAACAAAAGAAAAGACAAAACCACATGATCATCTCAATAGATGCAGGAAAAGCATTTGATAAAATTCAACATCCATTCATGATAAAAACTCTTACCAAAGTGGGTACAGAGGGAACATATCTCAACATAATAAAAGCTATTTATGACAAACTCACAGCCAACATTATACTCAACAGTGAAAAGGTGAAAGCCTTCCTGCTAAAATCTGGAACAAGACAAGGATGCCCACTCTCACCACTTCTATTCAACACAGTATTGGAAGTCCTGGCCACAGCAATCAGAAAAGAAAAAGAAATAAAATGTATCCAAATAGAAGGGAAGAGGTAAAATTGTCATTATAGGTAGATGACATATACTCTATATAGAAAACCCTAAAGACTTCACAGAAAAGCCATTAGAACTGACAAATGAATTCAGCAAGGTAGCAGGATACAGTTGGGAGCCAAGAAGTTTTCGCCATTAGAAGATGGCCGACACCCTGTTTCTCTTCCTGATTTATGAGATAGAAGTTCGCGCCTAAAATGAAAGCCCGCGCACGCAGCACCAATGATGATTAGCCAAGTACTTCCCTCATTCTGAATCCCGCCCCCCTTTCTCTGCAGTGTATAAATACAGCTACCGCAGCAATAAAAGTTTGAGGCTTGATCAGGATTTTGTCTTGCCTCCATTCTTTCGCGTCTCCTGCCCTTCCCCCTTTTTTTCAACCCCCACAGGTTCCTCCTCAGACTCACAAGGATTTGTCCTGCTGGTCGGGACTCCCGGGGACGCCCGGGGCCGTACACAGGATACAAGATTAATTTACAGAAATCTGTTGCATTTCTTTACACTAACAATGAAATATCAGGAAGAGAAAGTAAAGAAACAATCCTGTTTAAAATTACATTAAAAAACCCCCCAAACCCCCCCAAAACCAAAAACCTAGGAAGAAACCTAACCAAGGAGGTAAAAGACTTATATGCTAAGAACTATAAAACACTGATAAAGGAAATTAAAGATGATTCAAAGAAACTGAAAGATATCCCATGCTCTTAGGTTGGAAGAATTAATATTGTTAAAATGGCCATACTACCCAAAGCAATCTATGAATTTAATGTGACCCCTAACAAATTACCCATGACATTTTTTACAGAACTAGAACAAATAATCCTAAAATTTATATGGACAACAGAAGACCCAGAATTGCCAAACTAATCCTGAGGAAAAAGAACAAAGCTGGAGGCATAACCTTTCTAGACTTCAGAAAATACTACAAAGATACAGTAATCAAAACAGCATAATACTGGCACAAAAACAGACATATAGATCAACGGCACCAAATAGAGAGCCCAGAAATAAACCCACACATCTATGGTCAATTAATCTTTGACAAAGAAGGCAAGAGTATACAATGGAGAAAAGACAGTCTCTTCAACAAGTGGTGTTGGGAAAGCTGGAGAGCCACATGTAAATTAACGAAGTTAGAACACTCCCTCACAGCATACACAAAAATAAACTCAAAATGGCTTAAAGACTTAAATATAAGACATAATATCATAAAACTCCTAGGAGAGAACATAGGCAAAACATTCACTGACATAAATCTTAGCAATATTTTCTTAGATCCGTCTCCCAAGGCAATAGAAATCAAAGCAAAAATAAACAAATGGGACCTAATCAAACTGAGAAGTTTTGCACAGCAAAGGAAACCATAAACAAAACCAAAAGACAACCTATACACTGGGAGAAAATATTTGCAAACAAATAGTCGTGACTGATAAGGGCTTTCCAAAATATACCAGCTCATATGACTCAATATCAAAAAAAACCAAACAACCCAATGAAAAAATGGGCAGAAGACCTAAACAGACATTTCTCCAAAGAAGACATACATGAAAAGGTACTCAACATTGCTGATTATTAGTGAACTGCAAACCAAAACTACAATGAGGTATCACCTTGCACCAATCAAAATGGCCATCCTCAAAAAGTCTACAAATAATAAATGTTGGAAAGGGTGTGGAGAAAAGGGAACCCTCCTACATTGTTGGTGGGAATGTAAATTGGTGCAGCCACTATGAAAAACAGTATGGAGTTTCCTTAAAAAACTAAAAATAGAGTTACCATATGATCTGGCAATCCCACTCTTGGGCATATATCTGGAAAAGATGAAAACTCTAATTTGAAAAGATACATGCATCCCAATGTTCATAGCAGCACTATTTACAATAGGCAAGACATAGAAGAAACCTAAGTGTCCATCAACAGATGATTGGATAAAGAAGATGTGGTTTATAAACACACACACACACACACACACACACACACACACACAATGGAATATTACTCAGCCATAAAAAAGAATGAAAATTTGCCATTTGCAGCAACATGGGTCTATCTAGAGATTATCATACTAAGACAGAGAAAGACAAATATCACATGATATCACTTATATGTGAAATATAAAAAAATGATATAAATGAACTTATTTATAAAATAGAAACAGACTCACATATATAGGAAACAAACTTATGGTTACCAAAGGGAAAGGTGGGAGGGATAAATTAGGAGTTTGGGATTAACAGATACACACTATCACACATAAAATAAACTACAAGGATTTATGGTATAGCACAGGGAACTATATTCAATATCTTGTAATAACTTACAATGGAAAATAACCTGAAAAAGGATATATATATATATATATATATATATATATATATATATATATATATATATATATATCACTTTGCTGTACACCTGAAACTAATACAATATTATAAATCAATTATACTTCAAAAAGAAAAAGTTGCCAAGGTAGGAATACATGAAAAATGAAACATACATGCTTTAGACATCTATCTAGCAATCTTTTTATGAAGGGATAAGGATGTTTCCACTATTGGGAAAATCTGTATTTTTTTTCTTCCACATACTCACAGTGTATGGTCTACAGTTTCCAGTTTTTGCTTCTTTCAAGTGAAGTAAGAGTTTATAGTCAATTGAGAAGCAATGTGTAAGTAGAATCACTCCAGATGAGTGATTCTCAAATGTTGGCATCTGAATCACTCGGAGGGCTTGTCAAAACACAGATTGCTGAGCCCCATATGAAGAGTTTTGGATTCGGTAGATATGAGGTGGGATCTGATAACTGATATTTCTAACAAATTTCCAGGTGATGCTTATGTTGCTGGTCAAGGGATCACTCTTTGAGAACTGCTGCTGTAGATTTTCATCATACTTTACAGAAAGTGTCATATTTTATTTAGAGAAGGAAGAATGTTGATTAGTAGCAGAGTTGGTTAATAGAATGTAGGTTGAGGGTGAGTATAAATACCTATTTTATATAATTGATAAACAGCAATCCATATTTACATGCATTTTTTCCAGAGCACTACTAAATCTGACATAGGATGTTAATAACATGCTGTGAATAGGTGAGTTTACAAGAGATAGGAGGGAGTCCTGGAAATGGGAATGTTCTTTGAAACAGTTCCTTTTCCCAACTGAGCAAGTTAAGTTCTCAGTGCTTCTTTACCAGTAAATTGGGCATGATTGCAAATACATCACAGGGCTCTCCTGAAGACAAGGCGATACTATAGTTTTTCTCAAATATTTTCATCACTATCTTTCATGGTAGGCAGGGGAAATATTCGGAAAACCCAGAAGTACATATTAGAGAAAAACTTTATTGAGTTATCTTCATGCCTTAGAAATGAATACATATTTTGTCTAAAATAGATCTGTTTGCTTTAATATAAAAATATTTTACCCAATCTGGCATTATCCATGTTTACCTTTGATTTCTGCTATGAAGAACAAGTACCTCAGTTTGAAAAACTTAGGAAAATGCTTTGTAAATAGTAGTGTATTGCATATGATTTTCTTCTTATTAGATTTTGTTTTATTTTGGCAAGGATATGAGACATTCATTAGTATATCCACTGACTTTGATGTCTCATTTACGGATTCCTTATGCTGATATTTGGGTTTTAAATGATCAGACATATGATGAGATCTTTTCCCCGCCAGATGTTGTCTAAAATCTTAAAATTTTACTTCTAAATTGAGATTCAGAGATGCACCAAGGTCAAAGCCATTTTAAGAGTGTACTTGATGACACATGGATTTATTTTTCTCCTAATAAAGTAATAAATTAGGGGGCAGTGAATGAATATAACAACTAATGGTTTCTGTGTTACATCATTATACAATCTCTAGCATAATCAAAAAATTTAAATGTGCATCTTAAATTTACACAAAATACCGCTTTAATGTCATTTCCAACAACCTGAAAAAAAATTCCAAAGTATGTATGATCCATTTAATTATTATTACTTGAACATCCCCTACGCTAGTCTCCATGAATGGTACAGAGATAAATAAGACACAATCCTTCCCTGATTCTTGAGAATCTCAAGAATTTTCCATTCTAGCAATTGACCAGAGACCTGCTGAACTTTTCCACTTATAGACAACAACCCACTTATAACTAATAATCTTTAACAGCATGGCTAAAATAACTACATGGAGTCAGACAAAGGTTGGTGTGAATCAAAGCTCAGCCACTCCCTAGGTATATGATGGTGGGAAGATTACTTCAATCTTTCTACTCATAAGTTTTGCAACCCGTAAAATGAAGCTAATTATATTTGCCATGCAGGGTTTTGTGAAGAGTGGACGTAGTAGATTTAAAACACGAAAAGCAGGGACCAGCACTTAGATCTCCCATCCCTGCTTCTTCCTAGTTGCTTATCTACTAGCTTGAGTTTGTGAGCTGGTCTGACACAGAGCCTGGGGGACCTGTGAATAGAGCTGCCTTGGTCTAGCCTCAGATCACGGTTCTGGGAGCTAAAAGCAAGCAGATCACAAATTATATTTCTCAGTTAGCCTTCCATCTTGTTCCTCGGTATATAAAATCATTCCTTCCTCCTTCTCTCTCCTATGCACTTGCCTGGACGGACATGTGACTGTTTGACCCAGATGCAATTCCTGTTCTAAGATCTCTTTAATAAAATATATGGGATTTGTTGTTCTATGAACCTGATTATACTATGCGGGATATAAACAAACTGTTTATCATTAATAAATGTGAAATCTATGGCCCCTCCCTTTTTCCTAAAAAGTTTGTCATCAAGGTCTTGTTGGGAATATAACATTAAATAATCCTTATGAAAAAATCATTTGATTTACAGAATTTTTTCTCTAAGAACATAATTTACCAATCTACTTTTTTAAAATGGAAGTATAATTGATTTACAATGTTGTGCCAATTTCTGCTGTACAGCACAGTCTACCAGTCTACTTTTAGTTAAGAATTGCCTGTGTTAGCTGATAATGAATGCATTTCTGTTATTTACAATCAAATAATATTCGATGTAGACCTAAAAAAAAAAATTGTAAATTTTTTTCATGACAATCTGAAATCTGTAGGCAAAGTACTAAAGCTGGTTATTTACAAATAAAGAGAAATTCCTTGCCAAATTTACAGTTTTTCATGCAAGAAATTAATATACATACTCCAAAGTGGGTCTTCATATTGATTCTGGCATAAAATTTGCTGGCATAGAATTGGAACTTAAATGTGAATATACATCAGTAATAGATCATTAACTAAATGTCCATCAAAAGATGAATGGATAAAGAAGATGGGATATATATATACATGTGTGTACACACACACACACACACACACACACACACACACAATGGAACATTACTCAGCCATAAAAAAGAATGAAATAATTCCATTTGCAGCAACATGGATGGCCCTAGAGATTATCATATTAAGTGAAGTAAGTCAGAAAGAGAAAGATAAATATCGTATGATATCACTTATTTGTGGAATCTAAAAAAATGATAGAAATGAACAAATTTACAAAACAGAAATTAGAAAACAAACTTATGGTTACCAAAGAGGATTGGGGGGGGCCGGGGGTGGAGAAATAAATTAGGATTCTGGGATTAACAGATACACACCACTATATATAAAATAGATAAACAACAAGGACCTACTGTATAGCACAGGAAACTACACTCGATATCTTATAATAACCTAAAATGGAAAAGAATCTGAAAAAGAACTGAATCACTTTGCTGTACACTTGAAACTAGCCTAACATTGTAAATTAACTGTACCTCAATAAAAATTAGAAAAAAATCATTACACATGTAATAAATATTTCTTCATTTTGTCATTTACCTTTCACTTTGTGGTGGGATTTTTGTTTTGTGTTGTGTTTTGCCAATCAGGAAAACAATTAAATTTTATATGATCAAATATTAAAAAAAAAGATTGTTAAAATCTAAGTTAAAAACAAAACCCGAGAACACTCTTTCTATAAGTGAACATTTCTTCGTCCTTTCCTTTTTTAGCAAGATAAGTGTTTTTGACAAGTTTTCTAGAAGCAGCATGTTGTTCACATTGGACCAAAAAAAGGAAGCTGCTCTGGTCTGGGGTGGTACTGTTAGATTTTTGTCAAATGTAAAACTCACTCAATCCTCCCCAAAATGAAGTACCAGTGTAGCTGGTTCTTTAGTCTTTCTTATGCAGGGAAAAAAAAAAAAAAAGAGTGAACACTCACATAAAAACAAGTGCATAAAAGCAAATAAATAGCTTGTCATGAATTTCATGATAAGGAATGACTAAATCCCAGAAGCTAGTTCTAAGGTTTAAATATAGGGCCCACACAAATACTAGCGGTCAAAGTTTTTCAAGTAGAATACTTATTCTGAATTACTTATGCCCTCTCAGATTTAGTTTAAAATGCTCCCGTACCATCAGAAAAAGAAGTGTTTACACAAAGATGGAAATTCCTATTTTTTTTTTCCACACGGAACTGAAATTGTTCATAGGTCACAGCTAAAAGAGAGGGGAATGTCCAGACTGACTGTCCTTTTTTATTTTCTCAGCTGGGCATTGTGCATGTCAATGGAATGTATCTGTGCAAACAGCATACTTTACATTCGGGAAGTGATATTTCAGAACAAGCTTTTATAAAACAATACTCCATTTTCTGTGGTTTGGGGGTAAAGCCAAGGCGAAATTTAGATTCCTTCTATTTCATAAATGAACTCCATAATAAACAAAACAAAGTCTATAAAGTAGGTTTATAATATGGTCATTGTGTGCGACTCAACACGACTGCAAAATATCACATTTGACAAAATTAATGCTGCTGAAAATACCTGCTGCCAGCAGCTCTTATAATTACAAGGAAAGGCAACTGGTAATGAATTCTTTTAACTCGGGATTTCAAATCTCGGGACTGAATGTTGCCCATTATCGGAGTTCAAAGGCAACTATCTCTAGAATTGTTCTTTTAATGCTTGTTGGATGGCTTTAGTTGTTCTTTTCTTGTAGGCACACAATTGTCGTCTTGATCTTTGTGATAAAAAGAGCTTCGCTGGATCTTTGTAGTGAACTCAGTTGGCTTGGTAACAGGCCTGTAGTCAGAATTCCAAAGTGGGGAAACAAAGGCTTAGAAATTAGAGGCTGAGAACTGTTTGTTCAGGACTGTGGGAATCTTACCCCAGCTTGGGGAACCAATGGACTCTCTTCATTAGATCCACATTCATCCATAAACTCCCCAATTCCTTGCCCTTTGTCTTTTCCCAAACTAGAGCTTTAACCACAATAAAAACAAATGTGGCAACTTATTTTGTAAATCAATTCATACCAACATTCCCAGCATGCTCTAATTCTTCCCCACCATGTCATAATTCCAAAAGAATGACATTAACTTATTCAACGTTACATTTATTTCCATAATAAGGATGTGTCAAGGGGCAAGACTTTACTTAAAGGCAAAAAAGAAATAAAATTAAAAAAAGGCTGTGTCTAGGCCTATTTGAATGGTGATGAGTTGCCTTTCTCCCTGTCCAGATATGGTCCTTTTTCCCAAGTTAATTAAATGACCAAATATAGTTCAATAGGAATTTTTAAACTGCTTAGTTTAAAAAATTCAGTCAAATTGAAGTATAATCTGGTAAAATAAATTTCACTGAAAAATACCATATAATAGAAAGAAAACAGCAATTTCACTTTTTTCTTTTCTTTTTTTTTTTTTTTTACTGGGCGTAAAGGTATTCTTAAACCAACTGACACTGTCATCTGATTACACAACTGTGACTTGGAAATGTCAAGATTTTCCTTTGTGTGTCTAAATAATGCAAGTTGAATTCAGCAGTGTTCATATAAATACATTAATTACACTGAAGCTTTATTAGCGGAGAGTCATGGGAAGTATGTGAAACACTGGATAAATGTTTTTAAAAGCAAGAACCATTCAAGGTACACAAAAAACAGGACAGTCATAACAACAGCAGGAACCACAACCACAACAAATGAGGGACACTGGTAGCTCAATAATTTTTAGGAGCCTAGGACTGAATTGTTTCTTTTCCTTTTATTTACCACCATTGTTCTGAGTAAAATACTTAAAAAATGGGAAAGATGAAGCCTGAGACACTGAAAGGACTGATGAATTCTAACAGTGTCCTGTGAGAAAAAATAAAAAGAAGCCTGAACAATAGTGGTTCAGATAAATGGAAACTCAGAGTATTTCGGCTTGGCTATTAGATCTGAAAATTAAGAACCAGGACAAACACAAATTCATTTTAGGAACGCTTTAAAAACTTTTTTCAAATTTGAGAGAATGCCTTACCAATGTGATGTCACACACTCATGGCTGTAGGTCACTTTGTTTCTACATAGTCTTAGGTGACTTCTAAATTTCCTTGTGAAATGTGTAGGGCCTTAGCATTATGGAATGAAAGTTGAATGTGGTGTTGGCTCCAGGGCTGTTAGGGAACCATTGACCGAAACTGACTGCCTTGGCCAGGCACGCTGATAACCGCTTGTATGAGCTGTCTCACAACAGGAGGTCCCGATAAAGAAAACGAACCGGGAGAATTCGGGAGGGGCTGAAAGGAGGAGGAAGGAGGAGACGATATATCCTGCCAACCTCTCAGAAGCCCTCACGATGGAATCCATCTTGGCTGAGAGATGCACACGCCACCAGGGAGGACCCTGAGTCAGACCCAGTATGGGCCAAGCAAGATGACTGGCCAGAGACAACCCGGAAACTAACCCCATTACCATGAAACGTGAGACTGCAAGCCATGTGGCAGAGCAGTTCTCCTGGGTTCCCTTACCTTACTGCTTTCACCCCTTCCTAATAAAGTCTCTTGCTTTGTCAGCACGTGTGTCTCCTTGGACAATTCATTTCTGAGTGTTAGACCAGAGCCCACTCTTGGGCCCTGGAAGGGGTCCCCCTTCCTGCAACAGTGCTATGACTTATAGCCATTGATGAGTGACTGAGCAATTCATGGCTTCATACAAGGAGGAAAATAAATAATAAGAAAGAAATCATACTACTTACCTTTTGTGAAGCTTGTAGTTTAGTTTACTCTTTTTGCCCTGAGTGTGATGGAGTGCAGAATCTAATCTAAACTTTATCATTGCAAAGTTGATGAATGGTCACTGCCATATTTATCTTTTCCTTACCTTGGTCTTCCTTCCTTCCTTCTTTCCTTCCTTTCTTTCTTCTACTTTTTTTTTTTTTTTTTTACTATTTTGTTGTATATATAATTGTTAAATGCCACTTGGATTACTTCCTGAAAATAGATAGAAATTAAATAAATATAAATACATATTAAGGAAAACACCTTGTGAAAAAAATTTTAAATACACTTTTTAAGCAGTGTCCGGTGCAAGGCAGACGTTTTGTGGTTACTGGGTACTTTTTAGGCTGTAGTTGCCTCATCTGTTTGCTTTCTGTTTGACAAGATAATCTTTATGCACCAATGTTCTGTGACTCAATAAAATGAGTAGATCTCAATAAGCAAACAAACCTCTGTTTTCAGATTCTCTTTTCGAGCAGGTGAATAAAACACATTTTCAGGTGTAGGCTGTGCCTTAACTCATGGGTCCCCATACTGGCTGAGTGTCAAAATCCTTATAAGGTTGTAAAGTATAGATTTCTAGGTATCAGCTCAAATGTATTGAATCAGAACATTTTGCATTGTGCTCTGGAAATTTTTGGGTTTTTTAAAAAAATGTTAACAAAAATTCCCCAGAGAAATCTGATGAATGGCTGAAATGATCCAACTAGATTCCCCCAGAATAATAAAGAGAAAATTCTCTTTTAAACCAGAGGCACAGAGCCCACATTTTCTCTAATTGCATGCTGATCACAATTATTTTTTAAAAATGTATCACTCCTGGCATAAGCATAGTTCTCATCTGATATATAACTGTATATGCATACTTATTTTTATATTCATTTAGTTATTTTTCTTCATTTTTCATGATTTATGTACTAAAAAAACCCACTTATTCTCATGTTTATCTCCCACCAAAAAATCTAGGAACCTTTTTTTTCCCAGTCAGCTTAAAAGACCTGGGTCTAACTCTTCCATTAGCTAATGGTATTCTTTCAATGTTCCCCTTTCCTGCTTCACTCAGTCAAAGTAAATTTCTCTAGTTTGCAAGCAAACACCCATTACAGGCTCAGTGACAGAAAGGAACAAACAGCAAGTTGTCTTTCTATACACTTCACAGGACAAGATAAAAATAATTTTCTGGGAATATTTTTGTGCTTTGACAATCTTGTGCCTTTGAATTAGGAAAGGTTTTTCAAGAGTGAAAAATGGACTGTGTGAGTTTTGCAAAGTTATTTCTTATTCTTGCTGGGTTGAGCAGAAATTCTCTGGTGGTCTCACTTGTAAAATATTCAGCAAGAAAGAGCACTCTTCCTGTTTCCACAACTCCTACTCTACTCCAAGCTATCATAATCCTTCAGTAGACTGCCAGAGCTTTCCTGATTGATCTCCAATAAATCCTGGCCCCATCTCACACAGCAGCCAATATCAAATCTATATTGCATCATTCCGCTCCTAAGCTCAAAACCTTTGTAAGGGAAGAAAAATCTCTTCCTTTACCCATCTTAGGTTCTCCTGCTGGGGCCCTATAAATCAGACTGGCCAAAGACAGATTAATAAGAGGAAAAACAAACAAGTTTATTAACATGTGCATCACACATGCACACATGGGAGCGCTCAGTGCTGAGTAACTCAAAGGGGTGGTTAGAGCTTGGGCTTTTATACCATCTTAGGCTAAACAAGGAAAAGGGCATATGGGAGCAGCTGCAAATCAGGGAAGGGAAGGGATGCAGAGACAAGGGAGGAACAGTCAAGAAACAATAGTGCAGCCTTGGGGCAGGTCCCTGTTCCACCTCAAAGAACACACATAATATCTTTGAGCTCTTTCACAGAACTAAAACCCCCTAACAAATGGAAGATGTTAGCATTCTTCATTCCAGAGAAGGTCACAGTTTGATAACCATGAGAAGCTCATCAGGAGACGACCTGAGGCCAGATTAAAGGAGTGCAGGCCCTGCACACACCCTGATCCTTATCAGCAGCCCCACCTTTGAACCATTGCTATAAAACTCCTCACCAAATCCTCCTGGGTTGGGACACACAGTTTTGAGAGGTATGAGCCCGATGTGTCCCCCTTTTCCTGGCAAAGCAATAAAGCTAATCTTTTCTACTTCACCCAAAACTCTGTCTCCGAGATGCCATTTGGCACTGGTGCAAAGAGGCTGAGTTTTCGGCATCAATAGTATGAAACATCATCTGACATATATACTAATAATTTGCTTGTTTACTTACTCATTTTCTTTCTTTCTCCATTAGAATATAAGACAGAAGTGTTTCTTTTTTGTTAACTGCATTATCTTCAGCACCCAAAACATAGAAATATAGGTACGATAGGTATGAAATAGTATTTGTTGAATGAATGAGTAATTAATCCTAAGTACCGTCGGAAGTCTAACCAAGTGTATTCATTCATTCATTTGTTGAATCAAGAAGATTCAACAAACCTGTAAAGAACAATGTAAAACTTTAGAATATGCAAAATAAATTACTGGATTTCTTTTCTATGGAATGTTGGAGGCTCCAGGGATTACCTGGTCCTGTACACGTTATGCAACTTTCTACAACTTTGTAAAGTAGAAAATAACTTGTAAAAAACTGACAGTCATGCAAATAATTCTTATCTACAGACAAGTAAATCAATTCTGTTTTGTGGAGTTTCAACTTGGCTCTCCTATTTTAGAAGGAGCCACTTTTGCATACATTTGCAAATTCAATTCAATATTCCTAATTTATATGTGTCTGTTTTTTGGACTCTCCTTTGAACCAGTTGTAACATCTTGCCAGTTTCCTCCTTCAATTTATGAATTAAAACACATCTTTGACATGTGTTCATTTTATATTTATATGAGTCATAATTTTACCTCCTTTTGAAATTTGTCCCTTAACAATTTGGAAATATAACTTATATGATTTTTTTCTTTGTTTGCATATCTTTGATGTAATCATTTTAGAGCTGGCCACTTAATGTCCAGCTCTTTGTTTTGTTTGCTCATCTGTTATGACTAAGTGCACTATTATCTGGGACATAAAATGCATGCTGGTAAAGGAGACATGGAAGAAACAGATTGAAAGGCCAAGATGAGTAAAAATATGGGAGGATACTGGGTGCTAAATGGTAGAAAACTGAAGGAAGATATTGCCTTAGAAGAGAACATTCATTTGTTAATTAAGAACCAGTTACCTTTTTAAGAGTCATTTTAGTTTTCATAGGCAGAGGCCAGTAGGTCTGATGCTGAATCAGGACTCTCAAAGAAAATCTTTATATTTAGGAGCACTTAGATAATTCAGCTACTGGAACAAGTCAAAGAAATATAGAATTGCATCTCACGAAAGTCAAATACAGGCATACCTTGGAGATATTGTGGGTTTGGTTCCAGACCACCACAATAAAACTAATGTAATAAAGCAAGTCACGCAATTTTTTTGGTTTCCCAGTGCATATAATAGTTATGTTTATACTCTATTGTAGTCTATTAAGTGTGCAGTAGCATTGTCTTAAAAAAAAAAGTAAATACCTTAATTTAAAAACACTTTATTGCTATAAATGCTAACCATCATTTGAGACTTCAGTGAGTTGTAATCTTTTTGTAATAGTAACATCAAAGATCACTGATTGCAAATCACCACAACAAATATAATAATAATGAAAAAGTTTGAAATACTGTGAGAATTACTAAATGTCAGAGAGACATGAAGTGAGCAAATGCTGTTGGAAAAAGGGTGCTGGTGGACTTGCTTGACACACGGTTGTCAACAACCTTTAATTTGTAAAAAACACAATAGTTGTGAAGTGCGATAAAGCGAAGTGCAATAAAACAAGACATGCCTGTATAAAAGTAAAACAAAAATGGGCAAAGAAAATATTTTGTAGGGCAGACAATTTTGAACCTGAGTGATGAAAAGCAGATAGATACTGTTTTATGTATTATGCACTAAAGCTAATGGGAGGGGTTGTGGGAGAGCCTATTTGTAAGAATAATGTGGACATCATCCAAGAAGGCCCCCCACTTTTTTAAGGATTTCACTCTCTGAGATCTGACATCACAAATGCCTTAATGTGGCTGGAATTCATGAGAAGGCATGCAACTACTGGGAAAATATTAAGAACCCAGAATATTTAAGAATATTCAAGACAGAGGAGATTAGGCTAAAACTCCTTGACACTGACCAGAGCAGCCACTAGTGCTAAATAGAGTTACCCACCACCAACAACCATGAAGGACAGATATAGCCAAGAGTACCAAGGAAAGAGCACAACCTCATGGACTGGTGGCCACCCCAGGGCATTAAACGGACAATAGATCCATAAAGGCCCTTTGCCTTTTTATTCATTTTGGCTGTAGGTATTTTTTGTTCCCCTTTGGTGAGAAGGAACTGGCTAACATGGGACTCTGGAGTGGGACCAGATTCTTTCCTTGTTGCTTTGAAAACGTGCTGCTGGTGCAGCTGTTATTTCTATGAAAACGTCCAGTTAATCAAAGAATCAAGGGGCCAAATAAAATAATTTAAGTATAATTGGCAACCAGATTCTTATAGCCTGAAAAAAGGGAGAAGTGTTTTGCGAATGAAAAAATAGATCACAGTCTATTGCAGGATCATATGGTCCATTTTCTCAGTATATTTCTTGGCAGGGCCCTTTAGTCTGTAGAACTGTGAGGCTTAAGTTACAAACTCAAGGGTTATATAGACCCAAGCTTGGTGTTAAAAAATATTCTATTTGAATAACAAATCGGTTTCCACATTACTATTAGAAGTTTTACTTGCCTGGTAGAGGCCATACAAACCAAGGACTACGTTAAGTGCTTAGTCCAAGGGCCTGGAGTGGAGAAGATGGGGAGAAGCAGGGGTAGAAGTATGGGGTTTGAATGGATCTGGGTAAATTAGTTATAGCATAGAATTGCTCTTTAACCCATAAATGAGTATTCAGGAATAAATCTTACAGTAGTTAATTGTTTAAGGCCACATCAGTTTGGGTGTCTGAGATTTACTTACATAATATGCATATAGGCACATAGCATAGTTTATTATGTAATCTTTTGGACAGAATCTCTTAAATCATGCCGGGGTTTAGGCTTGTGTGGCCTAGTAATTTCCAGTTTAGTCCTAGGTTATAACTCTACCTTCTCCTCTGTTAGATGGTTTACAAAAATGTTAATAGGTATAAGCATGACCAAGATCATGAACCAAGTATCACACTGGGAAAGAGATAAAAAGCAAATAAAAAGGCACCATGCTAAATGCTCTCAGGAGGGTCACCTTTCCAATCCAGCTACCATTACCAGAAAATACCTACATCAAAGGTTAATTTGTTTATGACTATGGTCCACTGCTTATCTGCACAATTTATTAGTCACGTAAAATATTTTGTAATTTTGTACTACAATGGATTGGACAGATTTGTCCACATATCTTACATAATGCTTTGATGGGCTCTATTTAAATTTAAGTCTGCATATATTATTTGCAAAGTTTCTAGGTTGGGTACACACACTGTACATATGCATTGTATGCATAGATAGTTAAACCTAACTTAAACCTAACCATCACATTTCTAGGAAGTGTGTTGTTTTTCCTATATTTTCTTTGAGTAATCAGAAAAAATCGCATTGGTACTTATATTTAGGCACCAATCAAGCTCCATCTTTTACTTTCAGTGTAGATGAATCTTTCTTTTATATAAATGCATATATTTCTACACAGAAATCCCTCAGCTAATTCATGACACTTGACATTAATCACATACACAGATCAACAAAGACTTTGCTTTCATATAGAAACTAATTTAGAACATATTTCTAAATTACTGCTTGTTATTGCAGTCAATCTAATTAGATAGCTAATGACAATATCTGTTCATAATCAAAGTAGTCAAAAATACCAAGTTTAGTAATTAGACCATATAATTCCTTAACAACTCAATTTGATAATGGCAAAGTACAATGCTTTTAGTCAATTTTCTTCAAAAACTCCTCTATATTCAAAATTAGGAATTCCACAGTGTGTTCTTATGACATTTAAAGCTCAAGATGGAGTGGTTAGGTTAGAAAGCACAGCTCCCTCCCGGATTCCATGTGAAATTGCTTGTAAGCCACATTGCATTCTAAAGCCATTTCCCCTCAAACCATTCTGAGGGTATAACATTTACTCTTTGTCACTAATGTTCTTTTCTGTAAGACACACAATTATGAATTGTAACACAATGAAACAATTAATCTTTGGGGGCAATTTTAATGATTTTATAATTATACAAAACTATAGAAAATCATGTTTTCCTCTTTATCAATCCAGATACTCAGGGACATTCCAATTCTAAGACAAAAGCAAAAGGGGGGAGATTCTCTATATTTCTAAGAATATCGTATTAACAGAAATCTATAAACCAAACATAGATAGTGTCACAAATGCAAACTGACACGTGGCATAATGGGTGGTGATGCAAAAATCCAGCCGGAAAAGCACTAAAATAGGCTAATTTCATTTCTCCCAGCTGCCTGCCTTTCAATGCTTTATCTCGGCTATTGGGTTTGAATAAATTTCATCTCCCACACCACAAGTAATGAGCAGGCAATGACTTATGAAGCACAGAGACCGAGTTAAGACAGAATTAGAATACAATTTTAATGAGACGGAGCTGAGAAAGTGAAAGTGCTCCTCATTTGACAGACTTGGCAAAATATCCAATATTATTTCAAATGTTCTTTCCTTTCTACAAAGAAACTGTCAAATATTAAAATAAAAAAGAAAAAAAAAATAGGGCTCCGAAGAATTCATTAGGGGTAGATTTTTAATGTGATGAGAAGCTAAAAAATAGAGAAGTCATTTAGGAAGTCAAGCAAATGTGACTTAAAATGTAAACGTGTTAAGTATAAATACTCCTGTGAAAACAAACAGCATGCTTTGGTTTCTCTGGAAGAAAGAAAAGCACATTACCATTCCGACGACATGCATCTCTTTGAAATGAGGTCCAGAAATTGTTGGGGAAATGGAGAAGAGACAAATAGTTTCTTTGTTACCACTTACTCAGAAGTCTATAAAATAATGTTATTATATGGCCTTGAAATACACTGAAAATAAGCTGATATGGAAACAAGATAAACTCAGGCATGAAGTTCTTTTTCTGAGGCCCAATGGTCAATGTTCAGGACAGGAGAAAGAACCTAATGGAGGTGGTGGGGACAGTCCCCAGGGAAGTGTAAAGGGAATGGTCCCCGGATAATAAGGAAGGTTTGCATCAAAACGAAACCATTTCTTTTCATATTAAAAAAATTACAGGGTACTTGTTCTGTGAAACACTTAGATGCCACAAAATAAAGAGAACAACTGAAAAAGTTAAGAACTCCAACCCACCAAAGACAATGCAAAGGAATTTTCAAGTGTGTTTTCCCACTCAGCTTATGTAAAGGATGCCCCATCTTCCTTACAAGGCCTGTACCTTCTCAGCTGGGCTGAGTTGGAGCCTGGGTCAAGCTGAGCCACACAGCAAGGCTACTCACATTCTGCATTTTAAATCGATTCCCCCAAACATCCCCTCAAAGGTAAAGGAGTCTTTTTTCTCTCCCTTCTCCTACCTATTCCACACTGTTTCTTTTTTTTAGTGATTACTTCCTGTCGGTTTTTCTAGTGCATAAAACATCTGTGATTTGTTGCAGGCGTTCAGTATTTATACGGAGAGCCTCACAGCAGGTGCCACTTGCAAAAAAAAAGGCCCCTGCCAACGTGAGCACACCATTGTTATCCCATGACCCCGGGGGTCACGCTGCTGGTACTGCACAATGTTTAGCAAAGGAAGGCTTCTTCCATCAACAACTGATAAAACAGTGTTTCGTCTGGTAGGCTAAACGTTTTATGAAATGATAAACTAGTATCTAGACATCTTTGAAAATGAATATGTGGGCTTTCAAAATTATGGGCAGATATCTGATTCTGATTTGCAACCTGTAGCATAAAAAGGAAGGAAGAAAGAAAGAGAGAGAGGGAGAGAAAGAAAGAAAGAAAAATTTTCTAATGCTGACGAACAGTCTCCCTTGGTGCACCCAGGCTCCCATGCCCCAAATCTACTTCCTTGACTTTGAAGTCTGGGTCCTCTAAAGCTGTGAAATTTCCTGGATAACAAACAATGCTGAGGAAACTGTGTTGTGAGCAAATAAATCTGATAGCCATGGGACCTGTAAATGTAGTTTGTGTTTAACACTCAAAAACAATGACCAAAAAAGGGGTGTGCAACATTTTCTCATAAAGGTCCCCATTCTTTAAACAGCGTGTTAGAAATTTAGTTAAAGGCATTTAATGGAGCTAATTACAGTTTGTGAATCTCACCAGCTTTCTCCTTGTTGTTGTTTTCCTGCATCCTCCGCTAAAATACCTTATGGAGTTTGCTTTAGCCTAGCTCTCTACAGCGATATTCCACATTCAACACGCCCTCCTTCAGTGTTTCTATTGCAATGGATTGTGAACATCAAATCCAAGAAATCCAAAGAAAGTCCAAGGCGATACCAGGAGTTTAAAAACTGCTTTCCCAAGTATAGACAACAAATCGTGTGTTTGGCGTGTTACGGGTAATCCTTTTGGGTGACCTAATTAAATTGGTAGAAAAATTATGTCATATATAAGGTATAATGTATGATGTTATATATAAAATAATACAGAATTGGAAGATGAATTTCCAATTCATGAAAGAAGATGAAGTTTTAATTGTCTAGCATGCTATGCATTTACAATATGTATGGGGAGAGGTAACACTGCCAGTTTATGCCCACTCAAGATTCTTAAAGAAATTTTGATTTTCACAAATAATAGTCTTATTTCACAATCCCCTTCTTACTTTCCCTTCCCCCCACTTCCACACACACACATCTAGTTCCTAATAAAGGACTATAGTTAGTCCTCAATAATAGGATATAAAATATTCTTGGGCTTCTCTGGTGGCGCAGTGGTTGACAGTCTGCCTGCCGATGCAGGGGATACGGGTTCGTGCCCCGGTCCGGGAAGATCCCACATGCCGCAGAGTGGCTGGGCCCGTGAGCCATGGCTGCTGAGCCTGCGCGTCCGGAGCCTGTGCTCAGCAACGGGAGAGGCCACAACAGTGAGAGGCCCGCGTACCGCAAAAAAAAAAGAAAAAAAAAAGGATATAAAATATTCTTTATCTGTCACTTTGTCTCTTGTATTTAATGATAAGGCAAAAATTAATATACTAGGTACTGCTTAACTCTCCTAAAACTTTAGGAATCTTGTACAGAAAAGGCAGAGGTGGACCTTAGGCAGAGCCTTGGGCTTGGGGGATGGAGCACACCCTTCTCATTCTCATTGCCCTGGGTTCTAGATACTATATCCCATCCATTCCTTCCCCACTAACTTCTTCCTCCATTTTGCTTTTTAACTTTTTTCCCACATGGAACCATGTGTATACCTCCACTGTGGCAGGTACTTAGCATACTTATTACCTATCAGCATTTCCCACTAGTTTCTTGAAGGCAGGGGTGTGATCATGTTCACATCTTTGTGTCTAAGGATTACTGTATTGGTGTTCAGTCATCATAAGGATGGATACTGAAATAATGGCTAACGCAGGACAGTGAGGGGTCCATGGTCACTCCAGAATGCGGCCTTCGATTCCCAGGAACCAGGGACCATAAACAGACATAGTGTATGGCATCATCCAGAGTATGAGAGCTGAGAGGACACACTAGGTATGCCTCTGTCCCTCAGTTTCACTCCTGACTTTCCAAAATGGTGTCACAGAGAAATGAGGATTGGACTGTATCAGATTCTCTGAATTGGTGCAACCTTTCTACTGATATCAGTACTATCTGAACAAAATAGGGCACATTCCTTAACCTCTCAGATGCAATTTCTCTCATTAGAAATACGGGATAATAGTACCTACCTCACAGGATCAAATGAAATATCACTTGTAAAGCACTGTGCAAGCTCAACAAATCTTATTTCCCTCTCCTTTACTTTCATCCAAGGAATTTCTTTTCCCTCTTGTATATCTGACATTTAGAAACTTGGCCTTGTGTCAATGTCTAAGCAATGATCATGTCAAGGATCAGTAAGCATTATTTAGGAAGAGTGTTTTTCACAGCTTTCCCAGCCACACTTTTCATGGTGAAAGGTTTATCTGAGAGGTGATTTCAGTTATTCTGCAGGAATTAAGATTATTCAAGGAGACAAAGGCATTGATCATCTTCTCTTTGCTTCTTGTTTTCCTTGACCCCTGTGGTAGCTTTACCAACCTTCTCTATAACTGCGTCATGTAACTTAACGCTGGCTTTTGGCAAGAAGATAATGAATCCCACCTAGCCCATTTTCCTTGATCCAAAGGAGAATATTTCTCCTGATTATGTTTAAAAAATTTTTAACTGTGGTAAAAAACCCATAAAATTTATCATCGTAACTATTTTAAGTGTATGGTTCAGTAGCATTAAGTATATTCACATTGTTGTATAACAGAAATCCAGAACTTTTTCATCTTGTAAGACTGAAACCTGCTAGTGGGAAGCAGCCGCATAGCACAGGGAGATCAGCTCGGTGCTTTGTGACCACCTAGAGGGGTGGGACGGGGGAGGGAGATGCAAGAGGGAGGAAATATGGGGATGTATGTATATGTATAGCTGATTCACTTTGTTATAAAGCAGAAACTAACACACCATTGTAAAGCAATTATACTCCAATAAAGATGTTAAAAATATATATATATATATATATATATATATATATATATATATACAGGTAAAAGCTCATTGTGATAAATTCCCCGAGACTTGCAAAAAACAAAACAACAAAACAAAACAAAACTGAAACTCTATGTCCATTAAACAATAACTTCCCATTTTCCCCTCCCCTAGCACCTCTGATTACATTTTTAATTGTTGATTTTGGTCTAGTTTCAGATATGGTGATACAGAAACATGTATTTGGTAATAATTAGAATATCTTTAAAAAATAGTCATCTTTCATTTGAAAAACACCTATGTTCACAAAAGTGGTATATAAAATACTCATTTTCTGCTACACATAACATTAATAATAGAAGTAATTACCCAAGAAATATGGATCTCACCCGTAAGATGCTGGGTGAACGTTTGTAACCCTGGGCTCTGATTTGATTGAGAATGGAAGACAGTGGAATGTGAAAGGTTGGTTTTCCTAGAAGATGGTGATTTTGTTGGAGGCGACTAGATTACACGCTGTTTAGCCACGTAAAGTGATTCTTGAAATCGTATCTAGATAATTGAGGTCAAAGTAATTTGGGGGCATCTAATCTACCACTTCTCTGCCTCATTTGGCATATTTAGATTCAGCCTGTATTAATATTTGAAGAAGGCTTATTGTCTTTGAATAAGTTACAACTTAGAACACTAATTGTTAAACATGTACTACAGTGAAACCACAAAATTTGAAAAAAGAAGTTAGCAACAAAGAAGGAGAATTTTACTTCAAATTCTTAGTTATTATGTATGACCATATTCCGTTTCCATTTTCTGATTTATCTGCTAACCTTCTGCACTGATCTCAGCTAGAAATATAAATCCTAATATCACATTTGCCTAGCATTGCCAATACTTTTTCTTCCTAAAGTGCCACTAAATGTTTTCTTTCATCTTCATTCTCCATATATAAACAAAATAGTTTTTAAACATTAAAAACATTATCTTAAAGAGGTTCCATTATAATCTATCCCTGAAAATGATAAAAAACAAAGAAATACCATGCCACAAGTTGGGAAAGAATACAAATTCCATTATATAAGCATATTTCTTAAAAAAATCCCTCTACTTATATATTCTTACTGACACATTTTGCCATGATAGACATAGTTAAGATGGCCTTAATTTTATTACTATACCAGATTTTAAAACCACAATAAAAAACAGTATTTACTATTGCATTTCTTAAAGTCAAATCATTCTGACAAGCTAAGGTCACTTCAGTTTAAACCCCAAAATGTTCCCATCCCTTAGGAGGCTGGGTTGTTATTAATATTTTTGTCAAGAAAGAGTAGTGAATGATGCAGTCTTTTTCAGTGAGAAAATGAAAGGTGTATTCCATTGTGGCTGGGAAAGAGATGATGTATCTTCCACAGACTCGGTGGAGGATTCACTGCCAGCTTCTTCACGGTGTGAACTCCTGATTGAAGCACCAGCTGTGATCCTAGGTTTCAAAAAGACCTTGGAAACGGCAAAGCAAGACCCTGTGTTCAGAACTGACAAAACCCAGTTGACAAGAGAAGCAGTAGCTACTCTTTCGGAATGCTCATCATGGGGAATGTCATTGACAAAAAGAAAAGAGTCGGGGAAGGAGGGGAAAAGGAGGCTTTTGTGTGATACGACTTGACAGAACTGAAATCAAATTACAATGCCACAGAAATAGGAATTTTCTTCCTTATCCATTGCACGTAAGACAAATAACTTGGTCATTATAGACAAAATAAGTAGTTGGAAGAATATTTCTTTCTGAAGTTAGCCTCCTCAATATTATTGGATATTCTCTGGCTCATAGTATTAATAGAACAACCTGTGAGTAAGTCTTGGCCTGATAGGTTTAAGGAGATTCCAGAGCGTCCTAAATTATACCCACATTGTCACCCCTGTAGCTCCAAGGTAGAGTTAAAAGGCCTCTGCAAATTACCCAGGAATGAAAGGCAGTCATTTCTCCCCTAGGAGGATGGCTTGTTTCTTTATTATTCTTAGCTTCCAAACACTTTTAAATATTTTTTTCCCTCTCTTTTGCTAACCGCAGCCACAGAGAAAAATGTGTATAAGGAAGTTATTGTTTTGCAGCAAAACTTGATATGTCCTTTGGTGCCCCTTGGAGACTTCCACTCTAGGGCGTGGAGGCTGTCATCATGCACAGGTCTGAGCTGACCTCCCTGATGGTGCCTGAGTTGCATCCTCGGAAATCAGAGATGCCCCAATGGAAGACCATGAGACAGCAGTCTGCCCATGCCCAAGCTCGCTGTGCTCAGAGGCACAAGAACAGCATTATCAAGAGTGTGCCATGCAGTGCCAGGCCATTATGAAACAGCAGTTCTCCATCTCTGCCGGAGGACCTTGCGTAGGGCAGCACATTATCCTCAGCCATGAAGCTCCATCACAAAGAGATGGTCTCCAGAGGGCTCCAGGACAAGTCGGGGAAGGCTTTACAGAAATGCAGACCCAGCTGCATTCGAAAATCTGTCTTGCTAAACTCAGTGTACTCCGGACCTTCCTTTTAACCTCAGAATTACCTCCCTAGATACCGGTCAGTCAGTTAGACAGTATTTACTTAGTGACCCAAGGCTGAGAAGATGAATTTCCGAATACTTAATTGTTTAAATCAAGATAAGTAGCAAAACTTGTGATGTTATAATCAGGTTCTTGCCTACAAGACAATTTTGAATGAGGCAGGGTATTAAAAACAATCTGTTTACACTAGCTTACACTGTTTTTGAACATTGGTAAGTCTCTAGAATGAATCGATTAATTCATGTTTTTTGCTGACGTACATGGTAGAACTTCTATTGGCTTTGTTTCTTATGCCACAAACCTTACAAAAAGCTGGGAGGTGATCACGTGCATCCCCTGCCTCTGAGCCTCTGATGAATCTAGTCATGTGAGAAGGATAGGGCTCTGCCCTCTTCTGATTCGCTGGCAATAGACCTTCAGCTAACAGCATATCTTGCTCAGCCGAAGATGGAGTGCTAATCTAGAGGGACTTGAAATGGCTCTGGCATTTTCTAGATGACAGCTCCTATTTTCCACTGGCTTCTGGCACATGTGCTATCATCCATCTATGTCAGGAAGACACTTGCTTATCTGGTTGCTAGAAATGCTTTTGCTAAAAACACGTAACTGCAGTTCATCAGTCTTGTGAGCAAGTTGTTGATTTTGCTAAACTAAGTTTGAACTCTGCTGTGGTTCTGTGATATGACATCTATTTTTATTAGATATTGTCATGATTATTTATAGTGTCTTGGAAGTATACTAGAGTTTACAAAAAGGCAAGTTAATCAGCCAGTTGAGTGGTGCAAAACAAAAGTTTCAGGACTACGGTGTACATATATTAACTTCATTCTTCATTTTTTGGCACCTCTTAATTAAGAAATTACTTACTAAAGAAGAGATAGAAGTTGAATCAGGACCATAAAAAAACAAAATTCAATACAAATAATGTATGTTTTACAACAAATGCTGGCAAGTATTTAAAAAAATATATAAAACCAGTCATCTAATTATAACTCATGAAGTACTATCAAATATCAAAGAATATCACAGAATATATCCTTAATTAATTTGTAGAAATAACATTTTTATTTCAACTGGAAAATACTTATTTTGCTGACATTCTTTTGGTTTTTACCAGCCTGCTCATGTCCTCCTGGTTCAATCAAGACTTGACCACTCAAAACTTGGGCAAACTCTGTCTAACTGGTTCAAGCTAGCCCTAACCTTTCAGGAAGCTTCTGAAGAGTTCATATGCACCACAACCAGCTAAAACTCGTTCAGACCCCTTTGGCATATATTAACTCACAGCCAGTAGGGTTGTTAACAGTGCCCAAAGCAAGGACATGCCACATAATCTTTCAAAAGTGGTACCTGGATGTCAAAATCAAGTGCTATTGCCATCTGGCTTTCCTCATACTTGCCAGTCTGGGCCACACCCTCTCTTTCTCTTCTCTCCCTTCCCTTCACACAAACACAGACTCATGGCCCTCCTGCCAGCTGCTGGGAGTCTGCCATGAGTCCTGATTAATGGGCATGGATGGAGGAGCCAGGGAGAGTCAAGGGATGTTGACTCAGTCAAGCAGCTGCCTACTTTCTTTCAGCCTTTTAAAATTGAGTGGCTATCAGAGTCACCAGAGAAATTTTTGGTAAGAGCTGTTTTAAGATTTGCTGCCCACCAGGAGCCTCGGCCTTGTAGAGGACAGATGAAGCCAAGGGCTGAAGCCAGTACCACAAGGCTTTCCTGAGAGGGTCTAATTGTGGGTGGGAGGTTATAAAGTGGCTCCTGAGTGTGTAAACAGCCCCGGAACTCTTTCCTTGTGTCCATTTCAAACTGATGAAATGGATTCTGAAGAAAGGATAGGGACCTGAATATTATAATATCAGGAAGATAGTTGAGTACCATTTGATGTGTAAATAAAATCAGAAAAGTGATTGCAATGACTAAAGAGACAAAATGACTAGGTATCTCTCATAAACAGAGGCACTATATTATATTTCTTGAAAGGAAAAGGAATACAAAAAAGTGAAAAAAGAGAAAATGGAAAATCTTGGATTTATTTTCCTTGTAGTAAAATGGAAGCATGTTGGAAACAGATTTGTCTTTGCCTGAAGGGGTGATGATATCAATTTTACGACAAGGAATTATAGTTCTAAAAAATAAAAAGAAACAAAGTTTGATAAAAAGCTTCCAATTAATTAGGTTTGACAGTAAAATAAGTTATTTACTCTTTTATAACTCTCACAGATGTGTTTATTTTTTGAAAACCAAATTTTATGTTATTTTGCAACTTATGAGACACATACACAAAAATATTAAAAAGAAAATCAAGTGCCTCCTTTTCTCCCTGGATCTCTGTCTGACTCTTTTAAAAATGGATGAAATAACTTACATAAAGCAGAACAAAACCAAATAAAATGTATATGAACTTTAGCCCCACTGATGTGAATGAGACTTTTAAACAACGAGCGCTTTGGAATTTTATACTAATCCCATTTGACTATTTTTTTTCATGTCATTTCTTCAGCTATATCAATAAAATTAACTGCCGATGAAATTTTGACAGTTATGCCTGTGATTTTCAGAGTGATATAGGTCAATACTTTCAATTAAAAAAACCATCTTGCAATATACATCTTTACAAAGGAACAAAAGCAATGTTAAACCTCCACAACTGTAACATATCTGTTAAATACTACTGTTAGCAGTAGTATTACATCTGTATTCTGAGAACAGAATCAGAAGAAATGAGATTAATCTGAGGGGAAAAGATTTGGGGAAATGAACAATTTCCCCAACAGTGAGTTAAGAACACTGCTTACTAAGGCATGTTTCTTTTAAGCACCAACATGGGATCTTCTTTAGAGGCTAGCTTTTACACAGGCTTGGCACACAGCTGCACGTTTCCCTACAAGTATGGAAGTGAGCAGATCACGTGTCTCCCCAGGGTGCATGGATGGGAAGACCCAGAGCCGGAAGGGAGATTTCAGAGACTAAGGTTTAGACAACAGAGAAAGAAACCGATGTCACTCTAGCATCTTGCATAAATGTGGTGAGAGCTTCAGTGTGGTGCTGAGTCTGTGCTGGATCTCCTCACTCCTAGCCACATCCATAGCAAGAAAACCTATCATTATTTAAGAGAACTTTCTTCCTTCTTCCCTCCCTCCCTCCCACCCTCTCTCTCACTCCCTCCTTCATTCCTTCCCTCCTTCCTTCCTTCCTTCTTTAAAATAGTATGCCTTACAAAGTCTAATAGTTCATACATAGAATATGCAGTAATATTTGAAATATCTAGAAATATCAAGTAATGAAAAAGAAGTAAGAAAATGTTTTGATCGTCACCTTCATGTAAAATACAAGTTGAAACCATCCTACCTAGAAATGTATTAAGGCCCAGGGAAAATGAATAAATAAAACCCAGATAAATATGCGATGGGTGTAGGGACAAATCCTATTTGTTTTCCTTATTTTGAGCTCTACTGTAACAAATAAGATGCAGTCGATACAGCAAACTAGCAAAGTACCATGGAATGTCAGTGTCATTTCCTAGCAATGTGTCTAATTAGTGCTCCAAAGTCCAATTCTCCTGTCTGTAAACTGGAACCACACTGACCCTGCCAGGGCTGTTGTGACGATTCCACACCAGGCGCCTTGGCACAGTGCCTGCCCTGCAGGCAGCATCTCCCAGCTTCAGGGGCTTTGTGGCTGGACTTCAGTCCATCACAGCCACCGGTGGCATACAGGAAAACGAATCACAGGGCACTGATCACTTTAGGAAAATCCCATGTTCGTCTTATTTTATCATTGCAGAAGTCAGTGGGACTCCAGAAAACCTCAATATTAAAAAGCTATATCAAATATACTCCTTGAGCTCATCTACCCTGAGATTTTATTTGCTTGAGTTCCCATTCCTTTCCCTTTAGATAGAAGATGTCCTTACTGGGATGTGATGTTTTCCGTTTCATCTTGTATTGTCTCTTCTTTCCTTATCTCGTAGGCACCAAATGCCTATCACGGAGTTAAGAATTTACCACCCCTCTTCCCAGATAATATGTCAGGACTGTTGAAAGTAATGGAGAGGCATACACAGTCAGCTGGGATTGTTATATGGGGCTGAGCATGTCAGATTTTAAAGTTTCTGGGCTTTTAAGAATAGATTCTTTACTGTAAGTTTCAGCCTTAGTTGCTTTTTTCCCTAGCCAATATCAGGTACTTAGTTACCTTTGGGTACAGGGTAGCTAGTATTTTAAATATTATTACTTTTTATTAGCAAGGGTTTTATTCCCATTTGATTGAAGTCTGTCTGGGGGAGCTGGTCCCCGAGTTCCTCCAAGGAAAATTCTGATTCCACTAACTCTGCTAGATGCTGCCAATACTCTGTTCCTTCCACACATACAAGATTCTGCCCCCAGCAGGTCTCTCCTGGCCACCACGGACTACCCGTGGACTACCCGTATTTTTCTCTCCTTTTTATATTCCCAAGATATATGTTCCTGGGTAAAGAAAGCTTTCTCAGTGCACATATTCAACCGTCATTCTCACACTGGCTGATGAGGAAGCATCCTTCCTAAGCAGTGTGGTTATAATCTAGTGTTTTGAATCAACATCAGGCCTGGTGTGAGTTGCATACTCCATTATTATGCCTGATTTGATGCCATCAAATGCCCAATTTACCAAATTCACTAATTTACAAAAAGCTGCTACTTCTTATGTCTACTTACTAAGTTTTACGCCATTCCCATGGAAAAGAATTGTTTTAATGGTTGTTGAAGATGTCTGTGAAATTATATTTGACTGTTGTGAAGTTCTAGTGTTGTTTAGTTTTATTTTGGCAGCAAACATTTTACTGTGGCCAGGAAAACCTTATTAATGTCTGGATTTTTCTGTACTTTTGGTCTATGGCTTTTGGAAATGCACATTGTTGCTGTGTTTTGAATTACAACTATGATGCATATCTTGATGTCAAGTATTTTATAAACGATTGAGTGGATTTCATTAAAACATACACAATAGAGTCCATTGTCTTTTGGACCTCTCAGAATTCACAGATATTTATATAAAGCTCAATTCAAAGAATATTTTGTGAAGTCTCAGCGTTTGAAATGTGAATCAGACACAGAAATGACATCCAATGTTGAGGGACTAACAAATCTCTTGCATAATCAACTGGATGAAATGGCTACAGTTAAACATAAGCTTAAACTTAATCTAAAACTAAATATAAACTAAAACCTCAAAACAAAGCCTTAAAGACTTGAAATTTTCCAAATAACTTTGCTGTAAACTTTAAGCAGATAACACAAAACAAGTATTTGGGAAATCTTTAATTTGGCTAGTTTTTCTTTTGGCTAACAGGCTTTCAGCAAACTTGTCTTGAGTGAGTTGATTTTGGGTGAACTGGTTTCTGAAAATAAGCTTTTGGTAAATGATTGAACTTGAAAAATTTGGTAAGTTGGTCATTTGGTCACTTGGCTTTCAGAAAATTGATTTTGAGGGAATTAGGTTCTTCCACAATTTCCCAGAAATAAATGGGAAGCAAGAACAAGACAGTAGATAGTAATACCAATTAGGAGTACAATAGGACATCAAGTGTGCTTTTTTTTTTTTTTTTCCCCTTGAGTCCAGAAGTTGTGACTATGGACTGAATTTGAGGACAAAAGCATTAAGTACCTCATCTTATAAGTTTAAAGAACTACCAGCAATTGGGTTTATTAGAGAGTATAACCAACTCAGAACTGGCCCTACCATCTACCGTCAACATCCCCTCTCATACCCTCCACTTGCCCAAACTGATAGGATGCAGTCTTGATGCTTTTTGAAGAAGTGCAGTGCTCTTGGGGGAAGGTTTTCCTTCCCCAAATCCAAGGGAAGGGGGAGGAGACGCCAAAAGAATTGTTCGTAAATATTGGGGGTATACACAGAAGGGAAGACTGATGTATATTCCCCCTTGGGATGTCTTGTCGGCCACTGAACTTATTGAAACAATCTTGTGCCACTTGGTCTAAAGAAAAGAGATTTGAAGAAAGACGGTGTGGTAGGGAACTGCCAGGAGGACAGATGTTAGGATGGGCCTGCAGGTTCTCAGTTCCTGAGTTAGGAGTAATGATGGGGCCTGCATATGTCAGCACCTGCAAGATTTGTCTGTGTTATAAAGATGAGACAGAGGCATCATCTTGATGGGATTGCTGACATGAAGGGAGCAAAGACATAAGAGAGACGTAGTAAGCACAACTGTTCCTGGGGCCTGCTGGACGGGCAGGTTGCATCTCACAGAGGACCATGACTGCCCAGTGTTGGCCTCACCATCCATTCTCAACGAGCCCATAGGAAACAGCAGTTGCAGCTACTCAAGAAGAAGCCTATACTCTTGCCCATCTTAGTAAGGAGAGATTTGTGACTTTCCCTTTTCCTTCTTCTATCCTCGGGACACTGGATGAGCCTGTGACTAAAAGGAAGGATGTGAGTGAAGACAGGATGCCTTCACATTCACCACCCTTTCTCTAAGCTGTTAGAAACACAGGTCCTGTATAACAATGAAGGCGGAGAATGATGGACTGCGTGGAGTCTGAGATTAGAGCTTTCAGAATGAATAGACAAAGACACTATTCTTTGTAACTAATATTCAAGAAAGTTATAGAAACCTGGTCTAAAAAACAGACCTCTACTAAAGCACAGCTGAGGGCAGGTACTGGAAGAAATACCCTTTCAGGTTTAAACTTCAATGAATTGGACTCCCCAGTAATCAAATTATGAGAGTCCATGGAATGAATCAGCTCCAAACTGGTAGAACCAGAATTAAAGTGTTTTCAAAGGGGATGGAGAAGAGGAACTGGGTTCAAGAGAAATTTAAGGGAAAGGATTTGCAAGATTTGGCAGCAGAGCGGATATGAAAAGGAAGAGCATAGGATGACTTGTGGGTTTCTGGTTTGCGTGTCTTGGGTTGACGTTAACTTGAAGACTGAAAATACAGGTGGAGAAGAAAATAAGACATTTAGGGTGGGTGTTTGTAGTGACTGGAGAATCCTGAAGGAGATGGCAAGAAGAGAAAGTAAATGAATAATTTTTTTCCCTTTCTACACTTAAGAAATAAAAGATACAGTTAGTAAAAATAAAACTACCATACAATCCAGCAATCCCACTGCTGGGCATATACCCTAAGAGAACCATAATTCAAAAAGAGTCATGTACCACAATGTTCATTGCAGCACTATTTACAATAGCCAGGACATGGAAGCAACCTAGGTGTCCATTGACAGATGAATGGATAAAGAAGATGTGGCACATATATACAATGGAATATTACTCAGCCATAAAAAGAAACGAAATTGAGTTATTTGAGTTATTTGTAGTGAGGTGGATGGACCTAGAGTCTGTCATAGAGAGTGAAGTAAGTCAGAAAGAGAAAAACAAATACTGTATGCAAACACATATATATGGAATCTAAAAAAAAAAAAAGGTTCTGAAGAACTTAGGGGCAGGAGAGTAAAGATGCAGACATAGAGAATGGACTTGAGGACATGGGAAGGGGGAAGGGTAAGCTGGGATGAAGTGGGAGAGCGGCATTGACATATATATGCTACGAAACGTAAAATAGATAGCTAGTGGGAAGCAGCTGCATAGCACAGGGAGATCAGCTCGGTGCTTTGAGTCCACCTAGAGGGGTGGGATATGGAGGGTGGGAGGGAGAGCAAGAGAGAGGAGATATGGGGATGTATGTATATGTATAGCTGATTCACTTTGTTATACAGCAGAAACTAGCACACCATTGTAAAGCAGTTATACTCCAATAAAGATGTTAAAAAAAAAAAGATACAGTTAGGAATTCTAACTGTATATATTATGTATATAACGTATAGCTAGAAATATATTTATAATATATATACATATACTTACACCAGTATATGTATATCTAACATATATATGTATATACACATATATATGTATAAAACAACATGAATATTAAATCATAAGGCACAAAATGGATATGTAGGTGTTAACAAACAGAAATGACTGTCTAGAGTGGAATGTCCCTAATCAGGAGAGATTTTGTAAAAGCTATTTCAGTTTGGAACATATTTGTCCACTTTGTTGAAAGTCTCTCTTTCATTATCACTTTCTCCCTCAACTTAGAGACCAGAATTTTATATTGTTTTGTTTTAAAAAAGCCACAGTTTTTATTTAGAAGAATAATACCTACTCATAGTAGAAAGTGTGGAAAATATAGATGAGAATGAAGATGTTGCTTCCCATTACATACACATTTTATTGTGCCTGTTTGAGTAAAAACCTCACTTTGTATCCAGATTATAAGTTTGAAAACAGGTTGAAATGAGTGAGGGAAATTGCTGATTTTTGTAGAACATTCCAAGTATAGAAGATATGAATTTGTGAGTCTGCAATATGCATGTCCATGTGTTGGAGGTGGCAGTTATATCAAGTTAACAATGACAGTTTTTGTGCCGTTAATATGAAAATAGAAAGTGTGAGTGTGTCCCAGATACACGACAGCATATTATTTTTGTTCAGTGGAAACAGATTTATGAAGAAACTGAATCAGAAGTAATCCTGATGGAAATAGTTTCACTATGTTATATACCGTGTAAAGATGCAAATTACTTTTCTCTTTTTAGCTGTAACTTCAACTCCTCTGGGGAAACAGGAATGTAATATGTGCATATATTTTAAAGCAATAAATAACATAAAACAAAGAGAGTAAATTTTAAAGACAAAAATCTGGTGTCCTAGATGCTTCCAGTACAAGCAATCTTATTCTAGCCAAGTTGTCTCCCTTTTCTTTCATTCAATGTCTGGAACAGAAAAACAAGTCAAGAGTCAACTAAAGTGACAGTAGAATCTGAAGGTATGAAATTGACTGTGTCTTTTCCTTCTTTCTGATACCCTTGATAAAATTTCCAGGGGAGTTGCCATTTTCATCTTTCTCATTTAGGGATATGCAAATGTGAGATCTCCTATACTTTTTTGTCACTCATTATTAAGTCATTAATTTTTCAAGTTTTCAAGTCTTAAATCCCTATGCGTAGGATTTCAAATGTACTTCAAATCAATTCAATAAGGTATCATTCATGATTCAGTCAGAGAAGCAGAACCACTAAGATGAATGTATATATGCATATGGATTTCCTCTTTCCCTTCCTCCTTTATCTTTTCTTTTTCCTTTCTCTCTCTCTTTCTCTTTCCCCTTCCTCCCTTCCTCCCTCTTTCTTTCTTTCTCGTTCTTTCTTCCTTCCTTCCTTTCTTTTCCTCTTTCTTTCTCTTTCTCTCTTTCTCATCTTTTTATCTACCTATGTATGTATCATCATCTACTTAATGTTTTTGGTTTTACTGTTGTTGTTTAGATATTTAATTCATTTGCAGTATGTTCTGGTGTTAGAAGTGGTTGGGGGGAGTAGATCCAGATTTAAAATACTATGTTTTTAAATATTAAGATTTCCATTCCCTCTTTCCCTATTATTGGAGTCAATAGTTTAGAGGGTATCCTGCACATTGTTTTCTAAATCAAAACTTTGGGGCTCTATAATAGGTGCAGTCCCATTCTCCATTTCTTTTTCTATGAAAAAGCTCATGTTATTTATCTTCTCTTACTGTCTTTTCCTTTTCATCTTTATTAGATTAGATTCCTGGTCACAGAGTCTGAGGTGGAAAATTACCTGCAGAAGGTTCATTGGGGAGAGCCTTTAGGGCCTCCACACACAATGAAGTGAGTCAGGAAGCACTGGGCACTGAGAAAGTGGTTGCAGTTGAGGTCTCAGGTGTTCCTGCAGGGAGCCTTGGAGCTGGAATGATCTTTCCGAATTATCCCCAATTGAGGCCAGGGGACTGGGACTTTGTAGCCTCACATCAGCCAGTCACTTTTGCTTGAGAGAGAAACCTTGAGTGAAGCAGCTCCCTGTGGCGACAGTATGCAGCAAGGCTCTCAGCTGTGGTCCATCAGCAGATAGTATTCCCAGCAACTTGGGGGTTTATGGTTGGCCCTAAAGTGGGACTCTGGGTGGGGTATCACAGTACCCACTGGGTACCAGAGAGAAGGCAGCTGTCCACGAATTTTATCGTCATTCTTACGCTCTGCCCTGATGTGGTTGCAAAACTTCTACTCTGGTTGGATTCTAAGATTACAATAGGTATTTAGGTAGCTACTTGGTTATTTTTGGCTGTGTTAAGGTTTTCTGTCAGTTTCAAAGCTGTTTCTTCACTTCTGTTTATCTATGTATGAAGAAAACTTTAAAGTTTGAATATTTTATTTCTTCTGTAGAATCATTTTCATAGATTAGTAGGTCTCAAAGCAATGATTCTGGTATGGAGATCAGGAGGCAAATGCAAGGCCAATTTACTGAAATTTGTCAGATACTGATGTAAGATCATTTATGAGCATATTGAGTACCTTCAGGTGCTTGATAAAGTGGTATAAGGTATAAAACAAGAACATTCTCCCTAAAGAACATGAAATTTAGAAAATTAGAAAGTATAATTGAACCTGTTCAGCTGCAAAACAAAATCATTTGGGTGGTGTGGTGGTTATTTCTTTGTGTAGGAGTGACTGGGCCAAGGAGTGCCTAGGCTAAACATGATTTCTGGGTGTGTCAGTGAGGGTGTTTCTGGATGAGATTGGCACTTGAATCAGCAGACTCAGTGATGTAGATTGCCCTCCCCCGTGTGGGTGGGCACCATCCAGTCCACTGAGGACCTGAATAGAACAATAAGGCTGAGGGAGAAGGAAACCTCCCTTGTTGCTTCTTGCCTGCCTGCTTGAGCTAGTACCTATTCTTCTCCTGCCTTTGGACTGGGATTTACACCCTCAGCTCCCCTTCTCAGGCCTTTGGATGCAGACTGGAATTACACCACTGGCTTTCCTGGGTCTCCAGCTTGCAGACTGCAGATCCTGGGACTTCTCAACCCCCATCATCATGTGAGCTAATTCCTCATAATATATCTCTTCATATATATTTATTAGTAAGTTCCCTACATACAAACAAGTTCCGTTCTGAGAGCCCAATTCCGTTCGTAAGTCCAATTTGTTCGTAAGTCCAATAAGGTCAGCCTAGGCACCCAATTGACACAATTGGCTATATAGTATTGTGCTGTAATAGGTTTATAATACTTTTCACACGAATAATAACATAAAAAACAAGCAAAGACAACAAATAAAGAAAACATTTTTAATCTTGCAATGTAGTACCTTGAAAAGTACAGTGGTACAGTACCACAGCTGGCATACAAGCACTGGCATCGAGTGAACAGGCAAGAAGAGTTACTGACTGAAGGAGGGAGAGGAGGTGGGAGATGGTAGAGCTGAAGGATCGTCAGCAATAGGAGACGGAGGGCAAGCTGTAATTTCACTCACGCCTGATGCTGACAGAACACACGTTTGCATCTTTGAAAATTTGCAACTTGAAGGTTTGTATGTAGGGGATTTTCTCCCTTCCTCCCTCCCTCTCTCTCTCTTTCTCTCCATATATATATATATAAATCTCCTATTGGTTCTGTTTTTCTGGAGAACACGGGCTAATACATTTAGACAAAATGGAAATTTATTGGCTAATGTAACTGGAAAGTCTGTGGATGGCTGGAGCCAGGGATTCAAATGATGTCACCTGGATCTTGTCTCTCTCCGTCTTTCTGCTTGGCTCTTATCTGAGTCAGCTCCAACCCCAGACAAGCCCCCACGATGACTGGGGTTGCTGCCAGCAGCCCCAGTCTTATTTCCTCTTCATGAAAAGCCCAAGATATAGGGTTCCTTTTCACTAACAACTTCCAGAACACATCTAGGTCTGAATCTCATTGGCTAAAGGATAGAATACAATGATTAATTGGCTTAGGACCTATATTCACCACTGAAGCATGGAATGTACCTACATGGCCCGAGAGTCAGAAAAGTGGGATTTTATCGAGGGAATTTGGGGTGTGATTGGCAAAAAAGAGGAAAAGGATGCCAGGTAACAAAAAGAACAAATGACTTATAAAATGAGCCAGGCTATATAATTCTATTTTCATTTAACGGATTTTTTTTTGAATTCCTTCTATATCCTGGGACCTGTATTAGATGCTGGAACACAGAGGAGAACAAGATAAAGTCCCTACTTTCAAAGCGCTTGTATTCTAGTGGGGGAGGAAATGGAAAATAAACAGATAAATAAGCAACGTGTTGTGCCAGTTATCAATTTATCATGTCTCCAAATCGTCCCTTCTTTGCCCTGCTCTGTAATACTAAAGCTGAACTCTGCATATTTGTCCTTTCCAGCTGGCAGAATGTTAAATTTCATTAATACAAGTCACAATTAATAAATTTCATTAATACAAGATGATATTTCCTTTCAGAGTTCCCATCCTCCATTATTATTATTCTGTGAGGAAGCCCAGCAGTTTCTACAGATGAGTTCCAACCGCACCCTTAGGCCACTTCCCATGGGTTCTGTTCTGCCCATAACCTCCTGCAATGGCAGACAGCAGAGGCCTGGCCACACCCTCTGGCAAAAGCAGACTTCTTCTAAAGACCAGTAATAGCCCATAGCCTTTGGTAAGTTTTCTTGGTCACAGTCAGACTGCATGCTCCTGTGGTAGCCATGCCCTTCCTGAGAAGGTCTGAATCTCAGCCCTGGGGAGGGGGCTCTCTTAGCCCTTAGCTCCCTTAGTGTTTCAGCCTAGAGGCAGTCACTACCTTTTTCCCTAGGCTACATCTAGGCTCCTTAGGGTCCTCTTCTACCCCTTTTATTAGTTAACTGCCTCCTACTAGTTTAAAAATTCTTTATATTAAAATTCCTGTCTTTAAACATTTGGTGTGGTTTCTGTCTCCTGACTGGGCAGTGACTAACACACAGGTCACACAGTGATAAGCGTTAGAAAGAAAAATGAGTTCTGAAGAAAGAGAGGAATTGTGCTGGATAGGGTCTTCAGGGAAGGATTTTTAGGCCTGAATAGAGCAGGGGTATGAAAATTGCAGAACAAAGTGTTCTAGATGGGACACCCAGCACATGCAAAGACCCTGAGGTAGAATCAGCTTGGTATGTTCAATATAGAGCAGAATCCTGATGTGACTGCTGGTGAGTAAGTGAGGGGAAAAGTGGTAGGAAATGAAGCCAGAAGGGCAGTCAGGAGCCGGATCATGGAGGGCCTATAGCGTCATGGTGAAGAGTTTGGATTCAAGTCTGCAAGCAAAGTGAAGCCACTGGAGTGCTTTGAGCAGAGGAGTAACTTGACCTGACTTATGTTTTTAAGAATCCTCTCTGGCTTCTGTGCAAAAGAATCAACTGTAGTAGATAATGAGGCTATTAAAATAATCCATGCAAAAGGATGGCGGTTTGGACTAGGTGAAGACGTAGAGGTGGTGGGGAGCAGTCACTTTCTGGATATATTTGAAGGTAGAGCTAATCGTCCTGGTGGACTGAGGAATGAAGTTGCCATTAACTGAGATGGGTAACATGAGAAGGAGCATGTTTGGGATTTCTCTGGTCGATTATTTAGTTTGGGAGAGTTTTAATATACATTAAATTTGAGAAGTCTGCTAGAATTCTAAATGGAACTATTGAGTTGGAAATTTGGCATACAGCTGGGAATTCAAAGGAGAGTTAGAGACCAGAGATGTACACTTGGTTATCATTAGCATACAGACAGTAATTTTACAGGATGAAATTCCTCATGCAGTGAGGATAAATAGGTAAGATAAGTTTGAGAATAGAGCCCTGGATCAAGGAATATTTAGAGGTTGGCAATATGAAGAAGAAACAGGAAAGAAATGGATGGAAGTGCCTGAAGAGCAAGGAGGAGAATCAAAAGAAATTGAGAAGTGTGCCAATTGTTGGATAGGTGTGTTTGATCAAGAGAGATTGTGCAAGTATACTTTCACAGTAATGGTCCACTCAGGGGGAAAACTGAAGATGCAGGACACAGAGAGAATAAATGCTAGCTACACCAATATCCTTGCATAGACGAGAGGGGTAAATCCTGTGCACAACTGGTATGCATGACCCTTGATAGGAGCACAGACAGTTCATCTGCAGAAATGGCAGATTACAGACAACAGTAAGAATACATTTAGCAGTGGGAACATGTGGATGCTCTTTTGATAACTTTTATTTCCTTAGAAAAATAAGAGCAAGCCTTTTAGTTGAGATTGAGGAGTGGGGAATAGTGGTTTGAGGTTTGTGGAGAGAATATAATGTGAAAAAATATTGTCTGGGAAAACTGGGAGAATGAATTGACTAGAGAAATATGTAGAATGTAGGGCCATGAGTGTGTGCAAATAAAACAGCACATTTTTAGTAAGTAAAATCAAATCCAGGGGCTTCCCTGGTGGCGCAGTGGTTGAGAGTCTGCCTGCCGATGCAGGGGACATGGGTTCGTGCCCCGGTCCAGGAGGATCCCACATGCCGCGGAGCGGCTGGGCCCATGAGCCATGGCCGCTGAGCCTGCGTGTCCGGAGCCTGTGCTCCGCAACGGGAGAGGCCATAGCAGTGAGAGGCCCGTGGACCGCAAAAAAAAAAAAAAAAAAATCAAATCCAGGGAAGCTAGAAATACTCTTTCCCCTATGCTGCCCATTTCTTCCCTAAAATATGCACATCACAAAACCCATCTCACAACAAAAGGCCCAAACCATAGCCATTCCTCCATTTAAAGTTCTGCCTATCATTTACCTATGGGAAGAGAGAACTGGGACAAAGGCAGATAGCTGACACAGGTACACTAGATGGACTAGAAAAAGAGATGGACCCAAAAGCCTGTAAAAAGGTTTTTTTCAGCATTTGATGTTTAGGTTCCTTGGGTAAACAGAATCATAAATATCTGAAACTCAGATGGCTTATGTTTCTAAGCCCAAAAGAATCTCTGTTTGAGACTGGCTTTTCAGACTTAGCAATTTGTAAACTTATCCTTAAGTCTGAAGGATAGGTAGTCTTAAGTTTTCCAAGTGAATGGAACCCAGTTTATACAAGCCACTTCTATTCCCATGTAGGTTAGTGTTTAAAGTAGCAGAAGAAACTAGTATTTGTTGAAATACTTTTTTTTTCTGTGTTGGAATAGACTTTTTTTTTTTTTAAACAAATATTAACTCATTGAATCCTTAAATCAGCTTAACCAGTTAGGTATTTGTGGCAGAAATCTTTTGTCTTCTCATCATACTTTTTCTACTGGGAGCTGCCCATCACCCATCATTTGTGATTTTGATGGAACTCTATCTGCTAGCATGAACATGTGGTCCAGCTGATTTCTCAGCATTACCCTTTCTCTGTGAATGGTCCAGTAGAGTCTTCTCTAGGAGTTGATATGTGGGTACTGGGAGACACAAGGTCTGTATTTATTCATTAATTAGCTCAATAACTACTGGGCATATACCCTGAGAAAACCATAATTCAAAAAGAGACATGTACCACAATGTTCATTGCAGCACTATTTACAATAGCCAGGACATGGAAGCAACCTAGGTGTCCATTGACAGATGAATGGATAAAGAAGATGTGGCACATATATACAATGGAACATTACTCAGCCATAAAAAGAAATGAAATTGAGTTATTTGAGTTATTTGTAGTGAGGTGGATGGACCTAGAGTCTGTCATACAGAGTGAAGTAAATCAGAAAGAGAAAAACAAATACCATATGCTAACACACATATATGGAATCTAAAAAAAAAAAAAAGGCTCTGATGAACTTAGGGGCAGGACAAGAATAAAGGTGCAGATGTAGAGAATAGACTTGAGGACACGGGGAGGGGGAAGGGTAAGCTGGGATGAAGTGAGAGAGTAGCATTTACATATATACACTACCAAACGTAAACTAGATAGCTAGTGGGAAGCAGCCACATAGCACAGGGAGATCAGCTCGGTGCTTTGTGACCACCTAGAGGGGTGGGATAGGGAGGGTGGGAGGGAGACCCAAGAGAGAGGGGATATGGGGATATATGTGTATGTATAGCTGATTCACTTTGCTATACAGCAGAAACTTAACACAACATTGTAAAGCAATTATACTCCAACGAAGATGTTAAAAAAAAAAACCCAACTATTAATTTCAGATACTGTTCTAGGTTTTGGGGATAAAAAATGGGCAAATCAGTCTCTCTTCCCAGGGAACTTTCCTTCCTCTGAGAACAGTAAGGATCATATTATTCAGGAGGTATCACCTGCTATGTTTTTTTTTCCCTGCACAACCTGCCTGAGGGTGAAACTAACGTAGAGGAAAACTGAACCAAGAGACTGAAAAACATACAATAGTAATGTGTCAATCTTGCATACTTGGTTTCAGCCATACCTTACATTAAATATAGTCCTCAACCTTTAGGTTGCCTTTATTTTTTCTATTTATCCTTAAGCCAGTTTGAGTTGGATTTCTGTTTATACTATAAAAAATATTTAATGAGTGCCTGTGAGTAGCCTAAAACCCTATGAGGTGTGGCGGTTGTAGAGGAGAAGAAAAGACATAAGGTCTTGTCTTTATGGAATCTTATAATGGGGAAGGCAGGTAGTAAATACATGATTAATAAAATTTCAGATAGTAATATGTGCTTTGAAAAAATTTAGAAAGGTTAATGGAATAGAAAATATATGTGTGCTTGTGGATGAGCGTGGAGACAATTTTATTCAAAATGTCAAAGAAAGTCTCTCTAAGGAACTGCCATTTGAGCTAAGATCTGGGCTGTCAGCGAGCCAGCCATGTGAAAATCTGGGGCATGAGCTTCCCAGTAGGGGAAAATATAAGTACATTGTCTCTGAAATCCAGATGTGCTTGTTATATTCAAGTATCATAAAGGAGGTCACAATGAACAAGGTGGGTGGGCGAGGCAAGATCAGTTCATGTAGGGCCTCTTAGAACTTGCTATGGATTCTGGATTTTATTATAACTGCATTGCAAAACCATTGGTGGTTTTGTAGTAGAAGCACGAACTTATTTGTGTTATATTCCAAAACAATTACCTTGTTACATGAAGATCAGACTACAGTGGGACAACAGGAAAAGCAGTAGGGAAACTAGGTAAAAGTCTGTTAATCCAAGTGAGAGACATTGCCAGGTTGAACTAGGGTGGTTGCAGTGAAGACAGGGGAATTGGTGGGATCAGGATACATTCTTAGGGCAAGTAGGACCTCCTGATGGATTGATTAGATATATGAATGGAGGGTGGGAGAGATGAAGAGTGGGAGTAGGAGGTCAAGAAAACAATAAGGCTGTTTCCCAGGATTTCAGCATAAGCAACTGGATGAATAGTTGTGAGACTAAAGGAGATGGAGATGATCTGGGGAAGAAAAGGTTGGTGGGACTGAGAATAGGATGAGTGGATAGATGTCACAATACTGGATGTGTCAAGTGTGACATTTTTCTTACCTATAAAAGAGCAGATGTTGAGTAGACTGTTGGATTTGCCAGTATGGAGTTTAGGAAAGCCATATGGTCTGCAGATATAAATATACATTCTATCTGAAGCCATAGCATATGGTGAGATCTCCTAGAGGGGTGGGGATAGATATAGAAGAGGGACAAGGACGGAGCCCTTGGATACTCCAACATTTGCAATTCGGGTAGAAAAAGAAGAGTCGGCAGAGGAGATTAAAAAGTAATCTCTATTGAGCTCATAGAAAATCCAAATGTGATATTAACGAAGTTGGGAAGGAAGTATTTGATGAGGAAAGAATGTGTTCAGCCATGTCCACCGAGGCAGCTTTTGAGAGTCCAATAAGGTGAGGACTGAGAATTGAATATTGCTTTACTAAGTTGATCTTGAGAAGTTTCAGTGGAGTCGGGATAGAGACAGGAGCTTCCTTGTGATGGGCTGAAGAGAGGTGGGGAAATCAGGACCTAGAGGCAGAATATGAACGATTCTTTCAGAAGAGCAATGAGGTAGCTGCCAGAAGAGAATATGGAGTTAAGGAAAGGTCACTTACAACCGAGAGTCCTGACCAATACTGTGTCATTATCCTCATTATACACATGAGGAGACTGGGGCCTAGAGAGTGTACGTAACCCTCTCAATGACACGCTGCTAACATATGGCAGTACTACAGTTTAAAGTCAGGGAGTTTTAACCAAAATCCATAACTTTTCATACTATATGTCAGGCTTTGCTGTTTACACCCTACATATAGTATCTAGCACGAATAGGCAATATTACAGTAAACAATATTTTCAATATACCACGTTATATTATTATTATCCTGATTCCAGGAGTCTAGTACACTTTTACCATCGTGCCCTTGTATGTGCCATCCACATAAAGTACAAAAATGACCACAAACGACGCTTATCATTGGAGTCTGAAGCACAAAGAAGTTAATGATTTAGCTGGTGAGGAAAAGTTTTAAAACTTAGAATTATTTATATTATTATCTATTCAAGACACAAAGGTCAAAAGTAATCACTATGAATCAGGTGTATAAAAGAAGTTAATTTATTTTCCAAGAGTGTTCAAAGCTGTGTGTTTACCCACTTTCTAGAATTTTAGAGTTCCTAATTGTCAACATTATTTGATGGTACAGGTGTACATCCAAGTAAGAATTCATAGGACAGTCCTCTCATGATTCATTGTATAGTCACTTCTCATTTGCATTTATATTTTGAAGTTCTTCATTAATGCCTGAACTTTAAATTCAATGCCCAGTGTGCCTGTTTTCTGAGATACATTTTCTCCTTCTTATATGATTAATTTGAATATTTATGACTTTTTCTTTGTACCTTTCCTCCACATTATTTGGTTGTATGTAGGTGACCTTGAATTTGTCAGATACCCTTAACTCTTGTACAGAGTTTTGACTGAATTACCATGGTCTAACTGCTTTTTGGCCTAAGCATAGCAATGGGCACTAGGAAAGTGAAAACTAATTGCTACCCTGCTGCTGATTCCCTTTGTGATTCTGGATAAATCACTAGCCTTCCCAGCTTCCTTTTACTCTCACAACTGAGCTGGTAATCAACAATCTTCTCTTCCCAGACTATTAGGTTCTGGGCTTTTTGTGATGTCATATGTTTCAATCGTTTGTGCTGTTTTTATTTCAGGAGTACTTACTAATCTTACAAGAGTGCTGTGAAAATTAATTAGTTAATGTTCACAAAGTACTTTGAAGATTAAAAGCCCAGGATAAATGCTTATTATTGTTTCATGCACTCCAAGGGCCTACCTGGGTAGGCTGGCGAATGTGTTTCCCAGAGATGAAAGAATTATGCAACTTAGAAAACTGTGGTGTAGGATTGTATGGTTGGCAAACAGGTTACTCAGGATTGCATATATGGGAATTACTCTCACCAGAATACAAACGTGCTGCCCAAACCTGGAAGAATGTCATTTGTTAGAACTAGTGCTGACTTCCAAAGCATCCTAGCCGAGATGATGATTATTTCACGATACTGAGTGAAATGATAAGACTGATGAGTTTGTCAGGTAGAGATGAAAGGAAGGAGAAAGGTAGCTCCAGGGCTCTGAGGACTTAATGCTAGTGCAGAGCTCTGGGAACCCCACTTGATGATGAGATGGAACACTGGCTGGAATCATGCTCAGTGAAGCTCAACACGCTCAGCTGGCTTCCAGCTGAGGTCAGAGGCATTAAGTAGAATCTGCAGGTCTGCAAATGCATATCTCATCTTGAACACTGATGGAAGAGTTTAGGTTGGTACAGCTTTTCTGGAGGCGAAGGTGATAATAATTATCCAAAGTGTTCAAAGGGTACATACCCTTAAGTCATCAATTTCCCTCCTAGGAATTCACTTTTAGGAATATTTATCTGTTTACTTAGGTGTCACTGATAATTGCAAAAATTTAAACAATGTAAATGCCCAATAATAAGGGATTGACAAAGTAATGGTTCAAACATAAAGTGAAATGTTATAAAGCCATTAACAATGAGATTCTAGAGTTACATGTTAACAAGAAAAGATATCTAAAACATATTAAGAAAAAGCCAGCTAACTGACATATACCCACTATTATACATAAAATAAATAACAAATAAAGACCTACTGTATAGCACAGGGAACTCTTCTCAATACTTTGTATATGGGAAAAGAATGTGAAAGAGTGGATATATGTATAACTGATTCACTTTGCTGTACATCTGAAACTAACACAACATTGTAAATCAACTATACTCCAATAAAAATTAAAAAAAGAAAAAGCCAGATATAACTACAAAGTATATTGTGATGGAGAGACTTTGAAGTATTTTTATTTTCTTATCTCCTAATCCCTATTTCCTAATTTCTCTATTCTAAGTATGTATTACTTTTATATTTTAAAAAAGCCCCTTTCTTACAGAAAAAGAAAATATACCTTCCTATCGGCATTCATGGGGAAGGAAATATACAAAATAACAAGACCATAAGATTGGTACAAAACCTTTGGAAAAGATCCAAAACAAATATAAGAGGGAGAAATGAATCACAGGCTAGCTTAATTTATCTCATACTTTATCAGGCTTCTTCTTGGACTCAATTTTTTCTGAAACGTTCGGCGGTTTGGTTTGTCTCTATTGGCCTCCATGACCAGCTCTTCCTAGGCTCATGGTCACAACCCAATAGGGCCTTTCCTCAGGTCCGTACCCAGCACTCCTTGGCTCCCACCCAAACTGAGTCTTGAGATGCTGGGGATCTACTCTGCACCCATTGGAAGCACAAACTAACATTACGGGGGAGTTAGTGTCCGGTGGGCAGGATCTTTGACCAGCGGAAGACAGGAGCCAGCACTCCCTCCTTCTGCCCTGAGATGCAGTAGTTCATATGCTGCTCTGAAGACGAATGTAAGGATGAGCCATCAGTAGCACTCCATACACAGAAGTGGCCAGCTCTATAAAGTACTCTTTTATTTGGATCTTCCCTCGTGCTCTGGCCCATTTACCATTTTCCTCACTTTTGTTTCCCTGTATTGCATTCCCTAATAAAGTGGCAGAACCCAAGCTTTGCCTTGGGCTCTGTTTTCCTGGAAACATCCAGCTAAGACACATTGTGTGAAACACACAGACAAAGAATCACTGGATTTCAAAGATACTATGGCCATTTATTCAATCAAACTTAAAATAATATTATCATTTAACCCTTAGAACAACATTTATGATTGAAAAAACTGTGGACTAGAGAGGTTGAGAAGCCTGCCCAAAGTCACAGAGCTGGGAACTTGAACTTAGGAGTGCCTAACGCCAAGTGTGATGTTCCTCACACCACATGGTATACATGATCTAGAAACACAGGCTACAGAATAATCTTCAGAGATGTTTCCTGCCTTAAGGATTACAGTCAAGCTAGGCAGCCACAACCAGAACGCATGAAACATCAAGGGTGAAGGATGCGTGTTTAGTAAAATGTTAAATTACGTGACATACACTAAAATGGCTACCAAATGCAGAAGTAGAAGAGAAATTCCGGAGGCCAGAAGACGTCCCTGACAGGGAGGATGCCGCACCAAAGTTGAATCTTAGAGTGAGTCTGATTTGAGAAGGCAGAAGGAATAAGGGAATACAGCCAAAGCAGCTCCTGTCTGAGATGATAGTGGAGGGGTTAGGGTGACATGTGGGTGAACAGAGAGAGGGAGTCCAGAGTAAAAGGAAAATGACTGGTGGTGGGGTTTAGACCCAGTTCCTGAGGAGCCAGGTTATTGCTTCTTGAAAGCCAGGAGAAGAGTGCGTTTGTTATGTAGGGAAAAGGAGCCATTCACTCTTTCTGAGCAGGAGAAAGGTAAGATCATGTGGTGGATGGAATGATTTTGCAGGAGGAAGAATGTAAAGACAAGAAGATTTGGCTCTTGTGTTAGAGTCATGAAACGTTCTAATATTTTGCTTGGTAGATGTAAGAATTCTGTGTTTATAAATTAAATACACACACACACAAATCTGATGCAATTGCGGAATGGCATATCATGAAAATATGGGTTAGGATGCTCTACAGTCCTCTGTCGCAAGCATGTAAGCTCCCATGACAGAAATTTAGTTTCAGCTAAGACCATAAAAACAGAGAGCATTTATTTAATACTTACTATGTGCTGGGCACTGTGCCAAGTTCTCGACATGTCATTAACCCTTACAACCCTTTTATGATCTCCCATTTCCACTTGGGGAAACTTGCTATTGCGAGAGGTTCGGTAACTTGTCCAAGGTCAGGGGCTACTAAACGATAAGAGTCGGAAATCCAACCTTGATTTGTTTAACTCCTTGGTTGAAGTCCTCTCTCTCCTGACTCTTTTGGGAGTCAGCTGCCCAAAGCCCTTCCCCTGGGAAGGTTTGGGTTACCTGAGACACAAAAGGGACACCTGTTCTTCACGAGCATCCATGTCAGCTAATTCAAATTTAAGAACTTCTCAGGTTATGGGGATCTTAGAAACCTCTGTATCAATCTAGTTGGTTGATAAATTCCCCAGTTAAGTTGATTTGGCATTGAGGAAATTTAATTCAGAGCAATTTCCCACCACTCATACACTACAGCAAAATTAAATAATGAAATTTGCCAACGTACTTATGCTGACATACGTGTTCACAATGGGTAAAAATAAAAGTCCCTGTGGGAAGAAAGTTCTAGGAAATAGAAAATGGGAAGTGGTGACACCCTTTAAGAAAATGGATCACTTTTTTTCCCATGGAGAGAACTTGTTGGGCTAACAAAAAGGAGTATAAGCAAAGCAAATAAACCTTGGAGAGATTTTTTTTAATTCACAGTAGGGACTAGCAAGGGCTCCCGTGAGCCTGTTTTTTTTTTTTTTTTTTTTGGTACACGGGCCTCTCACTGTTGTGGCCTCTCCCGTTGCGGAGCACAGGCTCCGGATGCGCAGGCTCAGCAGCCATGGCTTACGGGCCCAGCCGTTCCGCGGCATGTGGGATCTTCCCGGACTGGGGCACGAACCCGTGTCCCCTGCATCGGCAGGCGGACTGTCACCCACTGCACCACCAGGGAAGCCCCAGTGAGCCTGTTTAAGTCCATTTTGCGCACAGGGAAGCTGGGTGGTGGCCTTCCTGGTGCAATTTGAGGGGGTTCTGGGGGAGACTTCACAATCTAATAGGGTAGAGATGTACTTCACATTTACAGGTGCTTGCAATTTCAGCAATTAGGTATTCCTTTCTGTCTTCAAATAAAAGCTTTGGTGCTTTACAAGTGACATTAAAATGCAAATAACCCTAGGAGGCATAACACCTTGGACTCTTTTCAGATAATATGTTGAAGAAGATTCAACTTTCATTCAGCTCATTTCAGTTCACTTGGCTTCACTTTGATTCATATGAGCCCCTACTAAGTGCAAAGCTCTTTTCTGGATTTTCATTGTGGAAGGAAAAGATGAATCAGATAACTTTTTGTCTTCTGCAATCTTCTCAGAGGGACAGAGGGAAAATATTTTGGCTTTGTGCGCTACATGGTCTTTGACACAATATTCAATTTTGCCATTTGTAGCCAGAAAGCAACACGTAAATCAACGCGACCGCTGTTCTAGATGCTTATAATAGGTCAGAAAATTCACTTAAGCTTATCCTCTGATGAAATAACACCCCAAGAGGCATTTGTAGGACATAGGCATTGACTGGAAAGATCACTGGAATCACCTGGAAAACTTATAAAAATATGAATGTCTGGGTCCTCTGCTGAGGTCCAGGGATTCAGATAGAATTGGTCTGGGGGTATAATCTGGGTACTGGGATTTTTCAAAGATCAACCAAGTTTTGAGAAGCACCGTTGTAGATATGAAAACACCTGGGAAACGTTTCTAGATGCAGAAGGCTCCAGCAGCAGTACTGGGCTGGGAGAATGGAGATTTCCACAGGTGGGCTGTGTGCCTCAGTTCTTTGGGAAAAGGACATTAACGTGAAAACTTTCCTACCATACTGAAGAACGTGAAAGAAATTTAAGAAACTTTACTATACTTATAGAAAGATCAGTAATTGATGATAAGTTGTTTTACAAAATCAGAACAGCCTGTATCTACCTGAACCTGGAAATTATTATAGCAAAGATTGGGCTGCTATAGGCCCAGATACATAATATCTGTATTCAGATGCTACCTATGTTAATTTCCAAGGACTGCTGTAACAAAGTACTGCAAACTGTGGCTTAAAACAACAGAAATTTATTCTCTCACAGTTTTGGAGACTGCAAGTCTGAAGTCGAGGTGTTGACAGAGCCATGCTTTCTCTGTAAGCTCTAGGAGAGAATCTTTTACCAGCCTTTCTCCTAGTTTCTGGTAGTTTCCAGCAATTCTTGGTGTTCTTTGGCTTGTAGACGTATTGGGTTGGCCAAAAAGTTCGTTTGGGTTTTTCTGCGAGATGTTACAGAAAAACTGAACGAACTTTTTGGCCAACCGAATACCACCCTATCTCTGCCATCATCACATAGTTCTCCTCCCTGTGTCTCTTCCCTTCTTAGAAGGACCCCAGTCATATTGTATTAGGGATCACTCTGTAATGGAGCAGGACCGTAAAAGGGCTTCCTGGGACAGAGCCCCTGCCCACGTCCTCTTCCTGCCTCCTGTCTGTAGAAAAACTTTAGCCTCCTAGGTCTTCCTCGAGTTCCAAAGAATAAATTTAATCAGAGACGTGAGAAAATGCAAAAACAAAGGAAAACAGCCAAGCAAGACAAAACGATAATAGTTTAGCCATTAAACAAAGTCAAGGATGTTTAGTTCCCCCTCAAGGGCTATAGATAATACTCTGAGCCGTGTCCTTTGCGCTGTTTTACAGATACTGAAACCCCCGCCAGGTGGAAGAAGTTGACTGCATGCTGCCCACAAGCACGTAGACCCCAGAACAGTGGAATCAGAAGGTTGATGATGTTGACTCCCAATTACCTCACCACCAACCAATCAGAAGAATGTCCATGAGCTGATCATGCACCCCATGACCCCCTCCCTCACCCTGTCTTTAAAAACCCTTCCCTGAAAGCCTTCGGGGAGTTTGGGTCTTTTGAGCTTGAGCTGCCTGGACTCCTTGCTCAGTGCCCTGCGGTAAACCTTGTACTTTTCTTCACCACAACGCGTTGTCAATAGATTGGCTTCACTGTGCACGGGTGAGAAGACCCAAGTTTGGTTCAGTAACAACTGTGCTCCACTATGACCTCATTTTATCTTACATCTTAATTACATCCACAAACATCCAATTTCCAAATAATGTCACATTCACTGGTACCAGCTGTTGGGGGACACTCTCATATGAACATTTATGTTATCCTTGTGTTCGAAGGGCAGAGGTACTATGGAATAGTGGAAGGAACACTGGTCTTGAATCTTAGGGAAGAGTTTGTAGCTTCATTGGTAAAATGGGACTAAGAATCAGGAAAATAATAATTAGGAGCGTAAAGAAATTTTTCAAACAGAAAAGCCCTATAAAATTTAAAATATGAAATGTAAAGGGAAACTATATAAATAAATTAAAATGTGATGTGTATATTCTCAGGTTAACAGGCAGTTTGGATTTAATAAAGAGGCAAGTTCCAGACCACATTGGTGGCCTCTGCAGTAGCAATGAAGTCCTTGTTCTATAGGCCAAGGTTCTTGCCGCTGTTACCATCTATTAAATCACAGACAGCCAGAGCCTTGGGCGCCCCCTAATCACTGTGAGAGGGGAGTTGCTGTTTGGAAAATTGTTGTCCCTTGAATTTCTAGGAAGGCATGAAGATAGCGTGTTCTCACCTTGCCAGTTTGTTGCAAAGTGGGGTGCCTCCTCTGGGTAAATCTCCTGCCTCCTATTTTCTCAACCTAAATGATGCCACAGACACACTGCTTCAAGCCTTCAACATGCTGAGTACCAAGTGAGAAAGGGAGTGGCACAGTCGAAAGTTGGGAGAACTGGCGCCTGGGTTGGATGAGACATTGTGTCTCACTGTCCTCATCTGTACACTGGGGATGAGAGTACCAATACTTCAGACTCACTCTGAGTGTTCACAAACACAAGATGTAAAGTTCTTAGCACAAAGTCAGTGGTCTATCACGTTAATACAGCATCAGGACAAAAGCTTGGCATTTTAATTCTCTGCAATTCAAATCCAGCATCAGGACACAGACTGTGTCAGGGGAGTAAAAGGGGCCAAAGACACCCTGTAGGATTCAAAAATCGCTCCTTAAAGAGATTAGCAGTGCCCAGGATGGACAGAAAAATAATGTTGCCAAGACAGAGGGACTCTCCCACTGGAGCCCCGTCCCCATGAGTGCAGGAGTGAGGGTCGGTCATGGTCCCAGTGGGCAGCCTGAGCTAGATGGCCAGAATCCAATTCCCACTCTGCCCGTAGGGCAAACACTCACCCAAAAGGCTGCTTATGAAGGGCAACAGATGCACGCCCAGCCTAAGGTCCACTTCCAGGGATGTATGAAGGGTGGGTGGAAGGTAGTGCAGCAGGCTCCACGCCTAAGCCAACAGACCCAGAGCTTAATGTGCATTTGGAAAGAGGTTCCCTTTGGCACACGAAGCTCACTTTGGTGAGGAACACCATGAAGCTGGGACAGGCTGGGAGAATTTAAAATTAACCCAAGGGTCGTGGAGAGCATCCAAAGGGCAAAGAGCAAAGTCTCTGTTTATTCATTCCACCCCGGTTCCCTCCCTCTCCCAACCTCTTCAGAAACCTTTGCTCTCTTTGGCCCTTTCTCAGGTTGCAAGTCCACACCACTTCCTCCTCCCACTTAGACACGGTCCCCAGATTCAGGCAGTGATGCTGAAGGGGCACGGGGCAGAGATCTACACGGGAAAATGAGACCAGATGATTATGTCCAAGGATTACGTTCACATCTCGTGTGTGTGTGTGTGTGTGTGTGTGTGCGCGCGCGCACGCGCGCACATGTGTGCGTGTGTGTGTGTGTCTCGGGGGTGGTGCGGAGAGTGTCGTGAGGCCTATTATTAGAATGAATCAGGATTAGGGACTCTCACCCAGTAACAAAAGATGGGGTATCTGGACTATGAATGACTATCAGCCTGGCTTTCCTGCTCAGCCTACCCCCACCCAACCCTTCCTAATGGGTAAAACCAGCAGTATATTAATTGTGGGGTAATTAGAATGCTGTGGGTGGAAGGGTGAGATTAAAGGGTGGAAAGTCGAATTAGCAGGTGTCTATTTCAAAATGCAGGTGAGCTGTCAGCCCTGAAGCAATAGGGAACAGAAAGCCAAGCTACTGCCAACCAATGGTGCATGTGAGTTCTTATTTCCTTCTTTTGTCCTAAAAGTTGGAAGCAAACCCAGCCTAATGTATAGCAGGAGGTCATCTGGCAAAGGGGACTATTTTGATTTCTTTTGTTATGGAATCCCATAGACAATTTTGTATTTGGTCGGTAAGTCTGAAAAATGACAAGTTGTCAGTGAGAAGGAAAGCAAATATACTCTTAGTTGATTCAGATCTTAAAATGATTAGGGGTGAGTGTTTGCCTTGAGAGCAAATGGAGACTTGGGAAGTATTAGAAGATTACTTCTACTTAACTGGCTGGGTGACTTTCTTGTTAAAAGTATTACACAACACTTGTAGAAATAAAAAGGCATATTTTGATTCTTCAAATTCTCATGTACCATGAAAACACAAAATTTTATTACAAGTCAACTATGGGAAGGGTTCTTGGCAAGGCACTAGAGGAAAGAAAGGCAGCACAAATACAAGAACAACGTAACAGGCCAAGAGTGATGAGCGGCATAGCAAGGGGTGTGGATGAAATTTTTCTTCATTCAGAAGATGGTGAGAATGCTTTCAGTTGGAGATTAGGAAAGTCTTTTTAAGAAAATGATATTTGAGTCAGATTTCAGCGATGAGAAATAGAGGTCGCGGGGAGCATAGGAATTACACATGAACAGAGAAATACAAAGAAGCATGGACTGTATTTTGTAAATGTTGCAGTTTTTTTGGACAAAATATAGCCAAAGGCAGATTGCTGTGTTGGTGTTTCTCAATCCTGGTCGTGCATTAGAAGCCCCAGGGAGCTTTTAAATGCCCAGTGACCGGGTCATATTCTAGACCAACTGAATCAGAAACTCAAGACGCAGGACCCAAGCATCAGTATTTATTTATTTATTTTTTAACATGCCCCAGGTGATTCCAGTGTGCTGGCATGGTGAAGAATCTGCCTGTAGCTGACAATTAACTACAAACAAGGCCCCAGATTCTATTCTCACTTAGTATGGCCTGCAGAGAAACTTTTCACTGGAGAAAAGGTACATTAAAAAAAAAAGTTGGGGGCTTCCCTGGTGGCACAGTGTTTGAAAGTCTGCCTGCCGATGCAGGGGACATGGGTTCGTGCCCCGGTCTGGGAAGATCCCACATGCCGCGGAGCGGCTGGGCCCGTGAGCCATGGCCGCTGAGCCTGCGCGTCCGGAGCCTGTGCTCCGCAACGAAGTTGGCTCTTTGATATATTTTGACTAATTTATCTTGAGAAGCATTATTAAATGGTTTCCTTGTTCACCTCAGAAGAGATTATGGGAATAGCAATAGAGAAACCTAGGACTAGAAAAAGAGACTGTGGCCAAACCACAGAAGATCTTAATGCCAGGCCAAGGAGCATGACTTCTTTAATTGAAGTATTTAACTGAAGCATTACAATATTGTGTAAGTTACAGTGGACAATATAGTGTACAGCGTACAATATGGGATTCACAGTTTTTAAAGGTTATACTCTAATTATAGTTACAAAATATTGCCTATATTCCCTGTGTTGTACAATATACCCTTGTAGTTTATTTTATAGCTCATAGTTTGTACCTCTTAATCCCCTACCCCTACATTGTTCCGCACTCCTTCCCTCTCCCCACCAGTACCTTCTAGTTTGTTTTCCACATCTGTGAGCCAAGAAGGATGACTTTTATTCAGCGGTCACACTGAAAGTTTTAAATTAGGAATGAATGAACAGTCATAGATGTGGTGAGGGATATTCATATGTTAGGTGTTTGCAGGGTTGAAGCAATGGAGGGAGAAGGCCAATTAGGAGATTACAGAAGTAATTCAAGCAGGAGCTTGTGGTAAAACTCATGTGTACTCATGCGGTAAAACTTCCCCTTCCCTTCCTCCGGCCAAGGGAGAAACCTGAGGGCTAAAATTGTGTCCTGTACCTTCTAAAGAAGCCAGGAGTGAGTTGGGGCACATGGCATTTTAGCTTACATTTGGAGGAATGATGTAACAGGGGCAGGGAGGAAGATGTAGCACTGAGAGGCTGTGGATTCCTCAGAGACTAGCTGCATGGGATTTCTGAGGAGTTTCAGTTTGGGGGATGCTTGGTTGTATTCGATTTCACATTTATTTGGGGGAAAAAGAGTCATAGCTTGGAGTCACCCACCCTCCTCAGCCCCAACCATGGGACTGCCCTTTAATCCCTTTTCCCAGAACAAAGGGAAAGAAATAGTTCCATGGTATAGCATGGTAGGAGATTCATCAAAGGGGTTCCAGAAAGCAGATGTGGTCAGGGTATTAAAGGTTACAAAGAGGTCAAAGTAAGTGAGGAGCCTGAGTGACAGCAGATTTTGGTGTAAACTTTCAAAATGGGTTAGCATAGCAAGCCTGAGACTGCTATCCTTAGAAAGACCTGCTTGCAAGATTGGCCTAGGCTGGCAGCTGGGTTCCTACACTTTAAGAACGCTCTCCCCATTCCCTAACTGATAAGAGTGGCTCCCTGTGCCTAAAGGCTATGTGCAGTGCAGGTGATGCTAAACCCTGGCTTCTCTGCTGGTAGTCTGAATGCTGCTGTGTATGAGGTAGAGGGTGCCCACCTGACCAGCATCCAGGAAAAACCTTGGGCACTAAGTCTCTGATGGACTTCCCTGGTAGATGACATTTCACACATGCTACTGGTTTTGCTTTGTGTCCTTTTGCTGTAATAAATCATAGCTGTGACTATATCCCAGGTCCCATGAAACCTCCTGGTAAACCATCAAACCTGGGAGTGGTTTTTTTTTTTTTTAGCATCTTTATTGGAGTATAATTGCTTTACAATGCTGTGTTAGTTTCTGCTTTATAACAAAGTGAATCAGTTATACATATACATATGTCCCCATATCTCCTCCCTCTTGCGTCTCCCTCCCTCCCACCCTCCCAATCCCACTCCTCTAGGTGGTCACAAAGCACCAAGCTGATCTCCCTGTGCTTATGCGGCTGCTTCCCACTAGCTAGCTATTTTACGTTTGGTAGTGTATATATGTCCATGCCACTCTCTCACTTCGTCCCAGCTTACCCTTCCCCATCCCCGTGTCCTCAAGTCCATTCTCTAGTAGGTCTGCGTCTTTATTCCCATCTTGCCCCTAGGTTCTTCGTGACCATTTTTTTTTTTTTTTTAGATTCCATATATATGTGTTAGCATACGGTATTTGTTTTTCTCTTTCTGACTTACTTCACTCTGTATGATGGACTCTAGGTCCATCCACCTCCCTACAAATAACTCAATTTCGTTTCTTTTTATGGCTGAGTAATATTCCATTGCATATACGTGCCACATCTTCCTTATCCACTCATCTGTTGATGGACACTTAGGTTCCTTCCATGTCCTGGCTATTGTAAACAGACCTGCAATGAACATTGTGGTACATGCCTCTTTTTGAATTATGGTTTTCTCAGGGTATATGCCCAGTAGTGGGATTGCTGGGTCATATGGTAGTTCTATTTTTAGATTTTTAAGGAACCTCCATACTGTTCTCCATAGTGGCTGTATCAATTTACATTCCCACCAACAGTGCAAGAGGGTTCCCTTTTCTCCACACCCACTCCAGCATTTATTTTTTGTAGATTTTTTTTTTTTGCGGTACACGGGCCTTTCACTGTTGTGGCCTCTCCCACTGTGGAGCACAAGCTCCGGACGTGCAGGCCCAGTGGCCATGGCTCATGGGCCCAGCCGCTCCGCGGCATGTGAGATCCTCCTGGACCAGGGCACGAACCTGTGTCCCCTGCATCGGCAGGCGGACTCTCAACCACTGCGCCACCAGGGAAGCCCCTGTAGATTTTTTGATGATGGCCATTCTGACTGGTGTGAGGTAATACCTCATTGTAGTTTTGATTTGCATTTCTCTAATGATTAATGATGTTGAGCATTTTTTCATGTGTTTGTTGGCCATCTGTATATCTTCTTTGGAGAAATGTCTATTTATGTCTTCTGCCCATTTTTGGATTGGGTTGTTTGTTTTTTTCATATTGAGCTGCATGGGCTGCTTGTAAATTTTGGAGATTAATCCTTTGTCAGTTGCTTCATTTGCAAATATTTTCTCCCATTCTGAGGGTTGTCTTTTCATCTTGTTTATGGTTTCCTTTGCTATGCAAAAGCTTTTAAGTTTCATTACATCCCATTTGTTTATTTTTGTTTTTATTTCCATTTTTCTAGGAGGTGGGTCAAAAAGGATCTTGCTCTGATTTATGTCTTAGAATGTTCTGCCTATGTTTTCCTCTAAGAGTTTCATAGTGTCTGGCCTTACATTTAGTTCTTTAATCCATTTTGAGTTTATTTTTGTGTATGGTGTTAGGGAGTGTTCTAATTTCATTCTTTTACATGTAGCTATCCAGTTTTCCCAGCACCACTTATTGAGGAGGCTGTCTTTTCTCCACTATATATTCTTGCCTCCTTTATCAAAGATAAGATGACCATATGTGCGTGGGTTTAACTCTGGGCTTTTATCCTGTTTCATTGATCTATATTTCTGTTTTTGTGCCAGTACCATACTGTCTGATAACTGTAGCTTTGTAGTATAGTCTGAAGTCAGGGAGCCTGAGTCCTCCAGCTCCGTTTTTCGTTCTCAAGATTGCTTTGGCTATTCGGGGTCTTTTGTGTTTCCATACAAATTGTGAAATTTTTTGTTCTAGTTCTGTGAAAAATGCCAGTGGTAGTTTGATAGGGATTGCATTGAATCTGTAGATTGCTTTGGGTAGTAAAGTCATTTTCACAATGTTGATTCTTCTAATCAAAGAACATGTTATATCTCTCCATCTATTTGTATCATCTTTAATTTCTTTCATCAGTGTCTTATAATTTTCTGCATACAGGTCTTTTGTCTCCTTAGGTAGGTTTATTCCTAGATATTTTATTCTTTTTGTTGGAATGGTAAATGGGAGTGTTTTCTTAATTTCACTTTCAGATTTTTCATCATTAGTGTATAGGAATGCAAGAGATTTCTGTGCATTAATTTTGTATTCTGCTACTTTACCAGTTTCATTGATTAGCTCTAGTAGTTTTCTGGTAGCATCTTTAGGATTCTCTAGGTATAGTATCATGTCATCTGCAAACAGTGACAGCTGTACTTCTTCTTTTCTGATTTGGATACCTTTTATTTCCTTTTCTTCTCTGATTGCTGTGGCTAAAACTTCCAAAACTACGTTGAATAATAGTGGTGAGAGTGGGCAATAAATAATAGTGGTGAGAGTGTCTTGTTTCTGATCTTAGTGGAAACGGTTTCAGTTTTTCACCATTGAGGATGATGTTGGCTGTGGGTTTGTCATATATGGCCTTTATTATGTTGAGGAAAGTTCCCTCTATGCCTACTTTCTGGAGGGTTTTTGTCATAAATGCGTGTTGCATTTTGTCAAAAGCTTTCTCTGCATCTGTTGAGATGATCATATGGTTTTTCTCCTTCAATTTGTTAATATGGTTTATCACATTGATTGATTTGCATATATTGAAGCATCCTTGCATTCCTGGGATAAACCCCACTTGATTGTGGTGTGTGATCCTTTTAACGTGCTGTTGGATTCTGTTTGCTAGTATTTTGTTGAGGATTTTTGCATTGATGTTCATCAGTGATACTGGCCTGTAGTTTTCTTTCTTTGTGACATCTTTGTCTGGTTTTGGTATCAGGGTGATGGTGACCTCGTAGAGTGAGTTTGGGAGTGTTCCTCCCTCTGCTATATTTTGGAAGAGCTTGAGAAGGATAGGTGTTAGCTCTTCTCTAAATGTTTGATAGAATTTGCCTGTGAAGCCATCTGGTCCTGGGCTTTTGTTTGAAGATTTTTAATGACAGTTTCAATTTCAGTGCTTGTGATTGTTCTGTTCATATTTTCTGTTTCTTCCTGGTTCAGTCTCAGAAGGTTGTCTGGAAATGGTTTTGTTGACTCCTGACATAATAAGGAAAATTTAAGACCAGCTTAGTCAGAGAAATCAAGAGGTCTTGAACTAGCAAATCTTTAATAGCCATAGTGGGTCTGTGTGCCTTTGAATGTCATAAGGGAAAAAGTTTTGAATTGAAACTGTTTGTCCAAGCTTTCTGATTATGATGGAAACTGATGTTTTTTACTTCCTTTAGAGGAATGAAAGGTGAACACAGTGAAAAGAAAAACTCAGAAAAATAAAATTTAGACCTCAACATAATAAAGGTTGTTGATTACACTGTTGGGGGGGAATGTAAATTGGTTCAGCCACTATGAAGAACAGAATGGAGGTTCCTTAAAAAAGTAAAAATAGAGCTACCATAGTATCCTGCAATCCCACTCCTGGGCATTTATCTGGAAAAGACAAAAACTCTAATTCAAAAAGATACATGTACCCCAATGTTCATAGCAGCACTACTCACAATAGCCAAGACATGGAAGCAACTTAAGTGTCCATTGACAGATGAATGGATAAAGAAGATGTGGTACATGTATACAATGGAATATTACGCAGCCATAAAAAGAATGAAATAGTGCCACCTGCAGCAACATGCTGCAAAATATCATGCTAAGTGAAGTAAGTTAGACAAATATCGTATAGTATCACTTATATGTGGAATCTAAAAAGTGATACAAAGGAACTTATTTACAAAGCGGAAATAGGCTCACACACATAGAAAACAAACTTATGGTTACCAAAGGGGAAGGGGGGGAGGGATAAATTAAGGATTTGGTATTAACAGATATAAACTACTATGTATAAAATAGATAAACAACAAGGACCTACTGTATAGCACAGGAAACTATATTCAATATCTTGTAGTAACCTATAATGGAAAAGAATCTGAAAAAGAATATATATACACATGTAACTCAATCACTTTGCTGTACACCTGAAACATTGTAGATCAATTATACTTCCATAAAAAAATAAAATTTGAAAGAAGAAATTATGGAGCCTTTATACCTGTATTATAAAGTTTTAAAACTTCATTTTTGTCTCCTGCTGCCTCAACATCCTCCACCACAGTAGTGAGCATCCTGCCCAGGTGACCAGGTAGGTGCACTACTGTGACAAGGCTGGCCCCTGCTGCAGTTCTCCTCTCTGAACTCCTAGGAAGTTTCAAATGCTCCAGTGCAATCCCCTCGAGCCTTTTCTAGTGTATTCCACCCTGACCTTCAAAAAAGGTGTTTGCCCACAGGTCTTTCTCTTTCTCTCAGCTCCCCTCCTGCTTGGTTGAGCCTGTTCTCCAGGTACTTGTCTCATATGGCCCCCTCTTGTTGTGCAGTGACACTCTCTCTCAGACTGGTGAGTATAATAAACTTTGTTTTCCTGTGCCTCTCTTATGTCCCCTCTTGTGGCCACACCTAACTGACCACCACACAAAAGAACACAGAATAGGACTTCCCTGGTGGCGCAGTGGTTGAGAGTCCGCCTGCCGTTGCAGGGGATATGGGTTCGTGCCCTGGTCTGGGAAGATCCCACATGCCGCAGAGCGGCTGGGCCCGTGAGCCATGGCCGCTGAGCCTGCGCGTCTGGAGCCTGTGCTCCGCAACAGGAGAGGCCACAACAGTGAGAGGCCCGCATACTGCAAAAAAAAAAAAAAAAAAAAAAGAACACAGAATAATACCACTCAGTGACATTCATTTTTCTAGGTCTAATTTCAACATCATAAAAGAAGGACATGATAAATGCTGAATGAAGTAGAAAGGCTAATGAAGAGGATGGGCATGCTTTACCTGTATCAGCTTAGGCTGCCATAATAAAATACCACAGATTGGGTGACTTAAACAACAGGAATTTATTTTTTCACAGTTTTGGAGGCTGGAAGTCCAAGATCAGAGTGCTGGCAAGGTTAAGTTCTGGTTCTCTTCCTGGCTTGCAGACAGCTGCCTTCTTGCTGTGTCTTCACATGGTGGAGAAAACACCATCTCTCTCTTCCTCTTCTTATAAGGGTACCAGTTCTATTGGATCAAGGCTCCACCTTATGACCTCATTTAACATTAATCATTAACATTCATCACCTCTCTAAAGGTCTGATATCATGTGGAGATTAGGACTTCAACATATGGACTTTGTAGTGGGTACAATTTAGTCTATAGCATTGTCCTTCTTGACGAACCTTCTCTGGACCTCCAGCCACCATCTTTTTTTGTAACCAACTGTCTCAAATGATAAGTAATAACTGTGCAGCATTTCTACACCAGGCATCATGCCTTGAACCCTCTGCAATTCTGTTTGTCTGTCTCAAAAGTCCACTGACATTTGTGTCTTTCTTTTCCTGGTTTTCACACTCTTTCTCTTTTGCATCCATGCTGCTTTTGCCTTCCGGCTTCTCAAAATTCCTTCCTTTTATTGCTTTCCAAACTCTGTATTTACCATGTTTGTAATAATATCCTTGACCCACTTCTTTCTCTTTCAACTACTTTGTAAAAACTTTTAGTTTGGAAAATCTCAAAAATACAAAATCAGAGAGAAGAGTACAATAAACCCTCGTGAAACCATCTTATATTATGGCCAACTTATTTCATTGATATCCTCCATCCCAGAATTTTTTTTTTAACATCTTTATTGGGGTATAATTGCTTTACAATGGTGTGTTAGTTTCTGCTTTATAACAAAGTGAATCAGTTATACATATGTTCCCATATCTCTTCCGTCTTGCGTCTCCCTCCCTCCCACCCTCCCTATCCCACCCCTCCAGGCGGTCACAAAGCACCGAGCTGATATCCCTGTGCCATGCGGCTGCTTCCCACTAGCTATCCAGGATTGTTTTGAAGCAAATCTCAGACTACATATCATTTTGTACATAAATATTCCAGAATATATTTCTTAAATATAAAGATTTATAAAATCACATCCATAATATTTATTATCACACCTAAAAAGATTAACAGTAATTCTTTAATGTCAACAAATATCCAGAAAGTGTTCAAAATTCCTTGTCTCTTGAATATTTTTTTTCACAGTTAGCTCACTCAAACTAGGACCCAAATACAACCCAAACACTGCAAGCTTGAAATGCCTCTCAAGTGTCTTTTAATCTACAGATACTCCTTTCCCATTTTTTCCCCCCTTGGAATTTCTTTGTTGAAGTCAGCAGGTTATTCATTTTCTAGAGTTTCTCAGGTTGGAATTTTGCTTGTATTCCATGGTGTCATCCCTGTAAATTGGTGGCAAGATCTAGAGAGGCTGGATCAGATTCAAGTTCCATTTTTTTTTTTTTCCCAAGAATGGTTCAGTTTCAAGATGTGATGCCCATTGCTGTTTGTTTTCCTTGGTCTTCAAAATAGTTTCCTGGTAAGCCTCAATCTCTGGTGCTTAGTTCTTCTGCCCGTGTTCTTTCGGAGCATTAATATGTTCCCAAGTCTTAACTATCACTTGTAAAAAGTGATGTAGAATATTAGCCTAAAATGATATAGAATGTTGGCACTGAAAGCAAAATTACACATCAGTCAATGTAGGGCTCCTGGACTGACGTTTTCTAATCTAATTCTGGAAGATATTTTGTGAATAAAGAGCCCTTAGTCAAATAATTTTGGGAAAACTTCGAATGAATAAACAGTTTTCTTTACAATGTAAATATAAAGGAGGAGATGGTAATCAACATTTCCTAAACCTATCTGACTATGGAACTACCCTTCTTATAATGATATTTATCAAAGCTCCTCATAAACAGTGTTCCATGGAACACACTTTGGGAATGCTGGAAAACTGGGTCTTAGTGAAGGCAAGTCTAGGGCTCTTTGCTCTAGACCCTGTTTACAATCTAGTAAGCAAATACTTTGTCTTACTTAACTGCTTTGTACTGTATAGGTCTTAATTTACTTAGAAAAAGAAAGTCTCCTGCCCTCACCTGAGTTTGAGCCCATTTTTTTTGAGCAGCATATTTACTGCTTTGTTCCTTCGAATACATTGTCACCAAAACATAGCAGTTGAAATCAACTTCATCTCTCCGCTAGATGTCCTTAGCATCTTGTTTTCCCTTCTTGCGCTGATAGAATGTCCACTTTTTAGCAATAGACTCCCAGAATAAAGACTCTATTTCCCAGCATGGTAGCCATTGTCTCTCAGTGTATAGTACTATTGAGGGCAGGCATTCAAATTGGTTGTTAGAAAGCTGAAGGAACGTCTTAATTAGCAAAATGAAAGATATTAACTCTTGAGTAATTCCCAGAAACAGAAATGGGCTCATGTTTGATTGCAGTTTGAATCCTTTTAACCTGTGGTACTCTTGTTTCCTTCATTCCTTGAGTTAACATTGATCAAATACACTTTGGGCTGCACTTGGGGCTGTGTTTACAACAAAGATCGGCCATGGTTCCAGGTCTGGGAGGGCCTCAGTGTGGTGGGTGACATAAGTCACACAAACAGATCATTATAACCCAGGGTGAGCTGTACAGTGATGCTTTATGAAGGATGCTAGGGGAGCATATTGACTGTTCCATTCTCATTAACCTTGTCACTTACAAGCCATTTTAAGTTCATTGTCCCGGGCTTGGGACAATGTTTCCTATCTTTCTTCCCTCCACACAGCATGGAATAGCGCTTGGGAGTACAGTCAGTGTTGACAAAATTCTTACTGAAAAATCTACCTACATCTGTGTTTCAGAAACCACACATTCTAGCCTTGTGATCTGGTGAACATTCAGCGTTCTCATCTTGTTTTCCTTCCTTTGTTAGGGAGAAATCTCACAGACATAAACCAGGTGAATTTTACAGTGTGGTTAAATGGCATCAAGTTTGAGAGGAACAAAAACACCATTGTGGCCACCTGCCAAAATGCCCTTCATGACCATCAAAGCCAGACACTGTCATGCGAGGTCTCTTGCACATCTGGAATCAATTTCTTTTGTGATGTGTGTGTGTTTTCTATGCAAAGAAAGTTCTAGATTTAGGAAAGGTGGAATGAGAAATTTTTAATCTCATCAGGAAAAATTACTCACAGTTAAGAGGTCCTTTGCTTCAGCTTGAGTCAAATGAAAAGTTCACAAATGGTCAGTGAAGCTGCTTATTGACTCTTATGACTTCTGCAGTCAAGTCATGGAATGGTGCTCTTCAGCTCCCAATAGACATCACCCTCTAAAGTTAGATCAGAGCAAAACCCTCTAACTGGCCAATAGAGCCCAAATGATTTTCATTTCACACATGGAAAGCAATTTATTATGTCAAATGACAGAAGCTTATCTTTGGATCCAACACCGATAAAAACATTCATATTAAAGTGGTAGCCAGTAAAAACAACTCTAATTTTTTTTGTTGTTGTTGTTGCAGTACGCGGGCCTCTCACTGTTGTGGCCTCTCCCGTTGCGGAGCACAGGCTCCGGACGCGCAGGCTCAGCGGCCATGGCTCACATGTGGGATCTTCCCAGACCGGGACATGAACCCACGTCCTCTGCATCGGCAGGCGGACTCTCAACCACTGCGCTACCAGGGAAGCCCAACAACTCTAATTTTATGTTGCATAAATTAAAGCTCCTTCTTTTAACAAAAACTAAAGGATTAAAATTTCTTCCTTATTAATATTTCTAAAAAACTATAAACCTTCTGCAGGCTCCAATATATAGAGATATATTTACATACACATTTACACCTATAGAACTCACCTATCCCCAGCTCGGGCTTATGTGTATACAACCAACTGCTTACATACTGTGCCCAAAGGCTTACATTTAGGAATAAAAGTGGGTCCTAGTGGATTGTACTGAGCAGGGAAATTCTAGGTGGGTGTTTTGGGTCTTTGCTGTTGATATACGAGCCTAGCTGTATTTTAAAGCTGACTTAAATAAAAGGAATAAAACTTATTTGACCTTTTCAGTGCAGGGAGAACAGGATCTTTAATGATAGCTTTACTCTTTGGACTAGTATTCTGTGGAAGGAATAGTTAATAATAAATGGAAATGGAGGTTAGAATATTATAAGTTTACTCCGTGGGACAAGTCATTTCTTTCTGGGACTGATAAAATTTCACTGATTCATTTTCTTTTTGTTTTGCCTTGCAGATTTGGCACTAGTTACTATATTTCTTTTTCTTAGCCACAGACAAATGGGCCTGAACCGCATTATCACTATTTTTTGTTTCTCTTCTCTTTTTTTGTCAACAGCTCACATTTTCATGAAATCAACAATATTAACAGTAACCATTTTGGGGGTGATAAAGTACCTTACTTTGACATGTACTATCTTACTGCAACCTAGCTTCACAATCAGCCTTCAGGGAAAGGAGAGGAAGTAGCAATATCCCTGCTTGACATATGAGAAAACCAAGGCTTAGAGACTCAGTGACTTGCCTAAGGTCGCACCACCCGGACCAAGAATGGCTCAGTCTTTATCCTCAGTCTCAGGTTTCAGATGCTCTTTCCACCATCCCTCATTGCTTTTACTGGGCACCCAGCATGTGGACGTGTGGTGTACACAGTTGGTTATGTGTGGAGTATTCAAGTGAACCTGCTTCAAGACAACAGGATAATCAGTCAGGACTGACCCAAATAGACATCCCTCTCTACCCGCATGAGCAGCAGGTTAGAACGTGGGCAGGGAGCCCAGAATGTGTCTCCTAGCAGGCAGACAGACAGGAATCTCTCTGGAGACTGGCCATGAGCCCAGAAGGTCTCCCAGAGGGTCAAGAGGACTGCTAGGAGGAATCTGTAATGCTTCCATTTTAGGTTTAAAGGACATTATAGTCACAGCAGGCATATCTCGTGCCCTACATGAGGCTGACACAAATGCACATATATTGGCTCCTGTGTAGATAGATGGTCTCTTGCTGTGAAGGGTGAATCCACAGGCACTTTTCTAGTTTTAACTTTCAGTCAAACCAATCAACATAAACCAGTCCGCAGCGTATGTGGGATGACAGATACTTCCAGATCTTTGCTGACTGCCCTAGCCGGGTAATTAATTTGGGCATAAGTCATGGTTGGGCTGCTCTGCCACTGCATGTTCAGATTTTTCCCACAGCTGACTGTGGCAGAGGCTGCTAATTGCCTACCCAACATCCATTCTCCCCTCCTTCAGTCATAGAACTCTGGTTTTATAGAGGACAGCCAGGGTACAATTAAAAGACTATTTTCCACAGTTCGCCTTGCAGCTAAGATTGGCTGTATGAGTATGTTTTGATCAGTGAAAGGTTTGCAGAAGTATTCTGTGAGACTTTTGGGATGTTTCCTTAAAGGGAAGTGGCTTGACCTGCCTTCTTGCTGCCTGGAATGTGAGTGTGATGGCTGGAGCTCTAGAAGCCATCTTGTAAGCCTGATGACCAGGGCAACATCCCAGGAATTGAGGAGTGGAGGACAGTAAGGAGCTAGAGCCACTGAAATCTCTGTGGAGCTGCCATGACAGTCCTGGACTGTTGATCTCCAGACTAATGTTACGTGTGAGAGACATAAGGTTTTATCTTGTGTAAGCCACGATTATTTGGATGTTTTGTTACATTGTAGTGGGACTTTATGCCAAGTGACACATCGATGGGCACATGATACAGAAGAGATCTAAAAAGTGGTAAAAATGGAGGTGAAAAAGATTTTAAAAATATAAAAGAAGGAGAAAGAGTTTGAGGTGGTCTAATAACAAAACAAAAAACATAAGCAAATCATGTAGTTGGATAACATTCAACTCTGCTGTTTTTCTATTCTTTCTACTCTTTTTTTATTTGCCCTACTAACTAAGCACCAGTGTCCTGATGGTAGAAATTACACAGAGAGAATAAAGTATCAGATTACTGGCTTCTACGGTTTATGTAGACTTTTAAGAGTCTACAGAAAGTCCCATAATATATATTTTAAAGTTACTTAATTTTTTATTACGGAGAATTTACAACTTAAAAGTAGGCAGAGCAGTATAGTGAACCCCATGTACTCATCACCCCATCTCGACAACCATCAGTCCATGGTTAATCCTGTCCCATCCATACTTACATTCACTTCTCCATTCTCATTACTTTTTAAGTAAACTTTAAATTTTGGAATAATTGTAGGTTTTCAGAAAAGTTACAAAGAGAGCACAGAGAATTTCCATATGCATTTTCCTAGTTTCCTCTCTTGTTAATATCTAAAATTACCTGTTACATTTGTCAGTTATTTAATTGGGTGTTTTGGGGATCCTGAGAAGTGATGTCAAAGTCCCAAGACTGAGAGTGTGTGTGTGTGTGTGTGTGTGTAAATTTGGGGGAATCTGGGAGCTGCAGACTTTGTGCTTGTTCTCACAGTGTAGCTTGAGGAACCCTTAATCTCTTATAAGCCTCAAGGTTGGTCTGGCACTGGAGCAGCTGGTATTGGCGTGACAGCGTAGCCATGAGCAACGCAGGGAGGCCCAAGGACAGCTCCATCTAATCCTGTGCAGAGTGGTGAAAAGGAGGCGGTGTGAATTCCTGGGTCCCAGGGTGGGGCCCAGAAGGGCTGAGAGGACTGGACTGTGGGGCTGGCGGAGCCTTCATGGTTGGACAAGAATGTAGAGAACATCTCACATCCAGATGGGCAACCTACAACCAAGCAGAAGCCGGTGGGACGGAAGGTGGCCTGAGAACCAGACACTGGAAATTAGAATACCCTGGCCCAGGGGGGAAAGAGAGGAGTCAAGCAGAGCCTAGCCCTGAATTTGATCAGCTACCACCCAGAAGAGGTTAAGTTATTTTCTTTTTCTCTGTACAACTGAAAGAAATTTAGCTCAGGAACTTATATATTCACATACGAGCAGAAAGATTTCATCTTCCCAATACAAGGTTACATTCTAGTAAACTGATTTCCGTTAAATAGACGTGAATTAGGTAAGATTACTGTCCATCCAGGACTATAAATTTAAATCTCTATATAAATATATAAGTGGCTCAGTGTTTGAAAGGAAGGGAGTCAGACTGACTGTTGGAGCTTGTAGCTCTGCCCTCCAGGAAGTAGGAGGAGAATGGGCTGGCTCGACGGCTGCAGTGGGTGGAGGTGGGCGTGCAACAGGAAGGGCTTCCATTTAGGGTTATGACTGCTCCTCCTCTCAAAAGTTTTCATTAAACCAACTACAATGTCTTGATGCTTTGACTTTGACTGTGCAGTGGTACCAGCCTGAGAAAGAGGATCCTGGTCCTTTCTCTGATCTTGATTAGATGAAAAAGCTCTTAACTGGCATCTTCAGACTTCACCTCCAAATCAGGCCTCACCAAATTCTGATAGGGTATGTGAGTCAGGATGTCAGATCACCCTACAACATGCATTGGGAGCAACTGGATTTCTTCTTAACTGTTTGCTATAGTCTGAGTGTCTGTGTCCCCTCAAAATTCATATGTTGAAACCTAATCCCCAATGTGACAGCATTCGGAGATGGGGTCTTTGGTAGGTGATTGGATTGTAAGGGTGGAGCCCCTGTGAATGGGATTAGTGACCTTATAAAAGGGGCCCCAGAGAGCTCCCGTGTCCCTTCTGCCATGTGACGACAGTGCAAGAAAGTGGCCCTCAGCAGACCCTAAATCTGCCAGTGTCTTGATTTTGGACTTCTCAGCCTCCAGAACTGTGAGAAATAAATGTTTGTTGCTTAAGCTACCCCATCTATGGCATTTTTGTTACAGCAGCTCAAATGGACTAAGACACTGTTACTTGCAACATTCATGTGTGTGGATTATCTTTTATTTCTCTAGGTTCTATTTCCCTGTCTGTTGAATGAAGGGAATTTGGACTAAATATTGGACAGGCTGTACCATGAATGCACAAGTCTCAGTTACTTGCCTTACCCACAGCTGGCATATTAAGTAAAGTAGCCCAGCGGGTTCTTTATTACACAGATTGCTATAGCTTAGGCCATATTATATGTAAGTAAAAGCAAAACCTTTCCCTCAGGTAAGTATATAACTACTGCTTTACCTGCTTAGCATTCACTCCTCCCTGCTGAGGAAGTTCTTTTCCCCTCAGGCTAACTGTGGAGATCTCATTGGACTTGCCACTCTTTTTTTTTTTTTTTTGCGGTACGTGGGCCTCTCACTGTTGTGGCCTCTCCCGTTGTGGAGCACAGGCTCCAGACGCGCAGGCTCAGCGGCCATGGCTCATGGGCCCAGCCGCTCCGCGGCATGTGGGATCTTCCCTGACCAGGGCAAGAACCCGTGTCCCCTGCATCGGCAGGCGGACTCTCAACCACTGCGCCACCAGGGAAGCCCCTGGACTTGCCACTCTTGTTCCTTGACTACCTGGCCATGGGAATGGTCACATGGCCCAGGCCAACCAATAAGAATCTTTCCTTGAGACTTTTAAATTTTATTTTTTATTCATAACTAGGGGAAGTACTTTCTTCTTTGCTGGCAGAGCTAGAAAGATTTAAGATATTGATAATTACAGTTTCAACCTCAAGGAAAAACCTGGTATGCTGAGAATCACAGAGAAGAGAAACCTAAAGAATCCTGGTTCATCTGAGCTCTAGTCCCTGTTAACTCCCTGCCTTAGACCACCACCTTCCCTGTGATTGGGATATGCCTGACAACAAAGCCCTCTTATGGCATCGACTAGATATAACTTACTTTTGTGTATAACCAAAGAGCACCAATTAAACTAGTTAATGGAGTTCAAACTAAAGTCAGTCTCACACATAGGCTGAAAATCGTGGAGGAACGTGAAGTGGCTTAGCATAAATTCCTGGCTAATAGAAGTATTCCTTATTGAATCGCAGATTACTGGCCCTAGTTTCATTTGGGAAAAAGAAATTCTAGATAAATGAAAAAGGTGGGTCAACTGAGTTCAGGTTCTTTCCACAAACATTTTGAGCAACTGTTCTATTTTTCCATGAAGCCCATTGTGTATCCAAATCCTAGAAGCTCTGTGGCTTAGAAAGACTGTAATAGATGATATTCTTTATGTGTTCTTTTAATAATTCCGAAGTCCAAAGTTAATCCACACATGTTGTTTCTCGACAACTATAAATAACCCAACTAATACAACTAAGATCAGTGATTTCTAAGGGTAGCATCTGAGTCTCCATAAACCTTTTTAAAAGACAAAATTTTGGTATTGAGGGGTCTGAAAATCCCACAGGTAAGTAGAAAATGCATCCCACTTAAAATTCATTTTACTGTATTTTCTTTCAGCTTCCATGATTTTAGGAGAGTTGTTTAGGTGGACATTTGGTATTGATGGGTGGTCAGTGGACTCTGTTAAGGTCAGTGGACTCTGTTAATATACAACTATGCTAAAATCCTGAAACAGATGCTCAGCTTATTAACAGCTATCCGCATCTCCAGTTTTACCAGGTTAAAATATTTACTATCCGTCTGGCTTTTTCCTTCCAGAAATAGATGTCAGACTTTGAACTTAAAATAGTTTTTGGTCATTATGGGACTTAAATCTGAAATTTCTTTCTATTTTCCTCTCTATTTCTCTCACGCTCTCTCCTATCCTTCTGGTTATAATTTCAGCAGCCCTACATTCCCAACATCAAATGGAGGTTAAGTACTGTGTTATTTAAACAAGATGAGTGTATTTGATAATGAGTGAGTAAGGAAAGTGGAGGAGGAATAAAGCAGAGAGGAACGGCAACTCCCACAGCAGGGCATGAGGTGAAACGTCCCAGCAACTCCACATTCATTGGTTTATTCAGTAAAAATACTCCTCTCATAACATTATAATTCGTCTCCCTAAATTTTTATGTTTCCCACTTTGGAAAACAACTCTGTCTAGTATATAATTTCACCCTTTTATTATGACATTTGAGAAAGTAGCCAAAACTGCTTAGGTTTAATTACCCCCATCAAGTTATTTTAGATGTCAGTTTCTACAAGTCATTCACAAATGTGCAGATGGCAGAAACATGTTATTCCAGAATGACCAGGCTTGGGTAGAGCTAAAAACGTTGACTCCCTTCTTCAAGATTTGTGGTGGTGTGAGTATATATCCTGTATGTTTGCTTGTGTGATCTCACTGTATATTTATAGAAGAACCATCATTTGATTTGCTTTCTGTTTCTTTAAATAATCTGAAAAAATGTGACCTGATTGTTTTTATTCAGGGATTGTAAAATAATGGACGTTCTAATTGTCTTGAATTTACTATTTGCTATTATTACTTTCTTCAAGGTATTATCTTGAACTTGAGTTTGAGATGTTAATGGATTCTTATTCCATGTCCTCCTCTGAATGTGGCAGGTGGAGAAATGGAATTTGCACTCCTTGAAAATCTTTATTTTCAGTGTTCTTAGTTTTGGTAATGGTATACCCCTGGACTGTGTATGTGTTCAGAATGTACCACATTTGGACATCTCTAGTCACTAGCATAAACCTTTAATTACTGTTTAAATATTGACAGGTATTTTTCTTTTTTAAAGAAAAATGTGGGTAAAGAATAAATCAAGCATATGTATTTGAGTGGCTTGAGAATAAAACAGTGAAAAACTCATTAAAGTGAAAAAGTTAGTGTTCTTATGATACTATTAAATCTCATTGCAGTAAATCAAATTATTGATATATACTAAATAGGATGTGATTATATACTAAATAGGATGTGAAGGTTCTGAGATTTTACCTACTTGCAAGCTAATAAGTTATCCTGCCAGTGTCATGGATTTTGGCAGAAAACAAGAGACTCTTGGGTCAGAGACAAAGAAGTATTATTCACAGCATTAGCAGTAGCCAAAGTATAGTATTTGTCTCAGTTCCCTTTGCCCCAGTTCCCATAGGGAATACAATGAAGGACAGGTGATGTCTGTACTTAGAGTGGGTTGTTACAACAGGGGAACCCTGAGCTTAGGGAACCAAAATCTTTTATAATGGGCAGTGAGCCTGCCTGAACTTTGCCCTGGAGAGAGACACTATCTTTATTTTACTGGACAACAAACAAACATGCCTTGTTTTCTTAGGAGGGAAACAGTACATCTTCCAAGGTCTTCTACTATACAAACAACCTTGAAAATATAGTCTGGAAAAAAGGCAGTCAGTGGCTCTACTCCCAAGATGTGTTGAAACAGGGGAGAACCAAGGATAATTGTCTTACAATGGATGCAGTGTACAAAACTGCAGGTTTCTTTATATCTCTATAATTGAACTGAACCTAGCTTTGGAATCTCCATCTTTTATGGTGGAAAACAAACTTGTCAAGGTAAACTCAGTCACTTCTAGTTTAAAATATATTTCCATATATTATAAATTTCAGTTAATTTAGAATTCTCATACTGTTTTTTTGCATTCCTCTCAGGAGTAACAGTATAATAGCAAACATATAAAACTGTACTTATACTCATCACATAATATTCTAAGCTCTTCATATAAGTTAATTCATGTAACATATACAGTGTTATGGTCTCTACTTAACATGTGTGAAAACTAAGGCACAGGGAAGCCATGTTGCCCAATGTCACATAGCTAGTTAGTGACAGAGCTGGGATTCTGACCATGGGGTCTCTTCTAATCTGTGCTATATTACCACTCTGCTTTAACTTCTCTGGGCTCTCTATGCTCCTGGGGACTTATGTATCATCCATGCCTCTGATCCATATTTAATCCAGTCTCTTCTGGCTTCCACTGGTGTCTTACCCCATGGTAGGTAAGAACCTTCTCGGGTATCTACTGATATCTACACTTTTATCACATTCCCCAAGATTTTTCTTTTACTCTCTACTGATTGAATGCTTATTTAATTTCAGGTGGAAAATGGTAGGTTGTTAAGTGTCCAGCGACAGATGAATGGATAAAGAAGATGTGGCACATACATACAATGGAATATTACTCAGCCATAAAAAGAAACGAAATTGAGTTATTTGTAGTGAGGTGGATGGACCTAGAGTCTGTCATACAGAGTGAAATAAGTCAGAAAGAGAAAACAAATACCATATACTAACACATATATATGGAATCTAAAAAAAAATGGTTCCGATGGACCTAGGGGCAGGACAGGAATAAAGACGCCGACGGAGAGAATGGACTTGAGGACATGGGGGGGGGGAAGGGTAAGCTGGGACGAAGTGAGAGAGTGGCACTGACATATACACACTACCAAATGTGAAATAGATAGCTAGTGGGAAGCAGCTGCATTGCACAGGGAGATCAGCTCAGTGCTTTGTGACCACCTAGAGGGGTGGGATAGGGAGAGTGGGAGGGAGGCACAAGAGGGAGGGGATATGGGGATATATGTATACCTATAGCAGATTCACTTTGTTATGCAGCAGAAACTAACACACCATTCTAAAGCAATTATACTCCCAATAAAGATGTTAAAAAAAAAAGAAAAAAAGAAAATGGTAGGTTCTTATGGCATCACACATTTTCCCTGTTGTGTGATTTAAGGTATAAACACTATGACTGACTTTTTAAGGGTTTGTTTCTTGATATTAAAACACAAACTTTTAGAATTGAGAAAAATCTGCCCTCTCTCAATCACTTGACTCTTGCAATTTAACATTACAGCTTTTTAGACTTTCCCCCGCGTATATTTACAAAATCTATGCAGCCACTCAATTCACTCCTTTGTTCTGGGGCTCATGTCCTCCTTTTGGGGCAATGACTGTCATACACTCACTGGGTGCAGGGCTACTGGCCAGAAGTAAGAGTCAGGAAAGAAAAGTATCCCGATTGCATCTCCAAATTTGTCACCTAATTTACATAAAATGTTCCAGACTCCTAAGAATTTTGACATGTATTTTAGAAAACAATAAGTGTTGGTGACACCAATAATTAAAAACTAGTCTTCAAACAACAAGGTCCTGCTGTATAGCACAGGGAACTATATTCAATATCCTGTGATAAACCATAATGTAAAATAATATAAAAAAGAATGTATATATATGTATAACTGAATCACTTTGCTGTACAGCAGAAATTAACACAACACTGTAAATCAACTATACTTCAATTAAAACCCCCCCAAAACAAACAACAATAACAAAAAACTAGTGTTCAATTCCTATGTTCATTGAAGCTTGCTAAATTTAGGAAAATCACTTATGTCAGTTACTCCGTTTTGTTTTGTTTTATTTTTCTCTGAAAGTAGGGCCAGGACTAGGGTAAGGTGAATGAGGTCGGTCAGTCACTTGCCTTGGGTACAAAATTTAGGGGATACCAAAAACCTGAGTAATCATGATAAATGATATTTTAATGCAATATTTAAAAAGTCAACATTAATGCCAAAAATTCATGATGAACAAACTACCAAAATTTTAAATAAAACATAATTAGTATTATTGATTTTTCCTTTTGCCCCAGGCTCCACAACGGTGGGGTACAGCATCGTTACTGATCCCAGGACTCTTTTTTCCCCGACTGTCAGTCCTTTAAAAGAGTTCTTAATGTGTGTAGTGGCAGGGACAACAGTGAGAAAGCCTGCAAACAGATACTTGAGAGCATAAAATCCTTTTCCTTCTAGTTATTTTTGTGGCTTGACTAGTTTCTATTCTTTGTAACTCTGCTTGAGGAGCAAAATGTTGATGGAGTTTTTGCTTGAAATGTGTGTCTGCTTTCTTCATTCTCTGTCTTATAAAATTTAAGCAATTAAAGATGTTTTCTTAGGAGCTTTTCTACCTTCTCATTGTTACCTAATAAGTATAACTTTTTCCCTCCCTCTCCCTGGTAATTAAAAAAAAAAAAAGCCCTGCCCCTTGAAAAGACAGTGATATTCTCATGGTTTTCTTACCAACCTGGCAAAAAACCCAACCAACCTAACTATTAACAGCATTTTAATACTGGGAGCCAGTGAGGCAGATATATTGGCAACGGTAATGTTGACATTACGTTATTTCCTCAAAACTAAACCAACCTCAGTGTAGACTAGAAAAGTGGTTTGAAACTTGAAAATGCTTCATCATTTCTTTGCTAAACATGGACCATCTATGAGTATTAAAGTTCTGGGCCAGAGTAAGACCACTGAGGCCAGAAAAAGACAAGGAACAGACAATCAGTAGGAAATGACATTTGCCCTCCTGTGACTTTGACCCCAAGGACCAAGCTTGAGGTCATCTGGAGGTAGGATGGGGGAAGGGGGCAGCACGAGAACACGTCAGCTGGGAGCCAGGCTCCTGATGTGACCTTACAAATCTAAAGGGTCCCTGATGCCCAGGCTGACAGGCAGCTGGGTGAAAAGAGGCTCCTCCCACCTCACAGTTGTCATAACAGCCTTTTATTCCAGCATCATCAGGGACTGCTTCTAAGAGCGTTTTGATAGGTGGCATTTTCTGCAGTGCTAGTAGTGGGAGGAGGGGGAGAAGAATCTATTTGCTGCACAGGCAGCTTGTGATGTGAGCAAGACTCCCTCACCCCTTCAAACCCAGCCCTGTACGACAGAACACACACGCTCGCTTGTTGCCACTCGCCTTGTGGCCTCTGGGATTCCTTTCTCTTTAGCTGTGTTTCTCAATCCTTTGCATCTCTCTGAGGCAGAAGTAGCAGAACCAGCAGGAAATGGCAAAGGCATACAAGTCTGGGCTGTTTCTGGAACACACTGAGCTTGTGTCTACACTCTGGAGGTAGAAATTCTGCCTGAAGAAAAATATTCCACTACAGCGCTCTTTCTCTGCTTGCCAAAGCACACAGAAACGGATCAGCTTAAAATGTAGGCACCCAAAAGCCTGACATGTAGATGACCCTGACTAAAATGACTGTTTACAGAGTAAGGATAGAGAGGGGTCCTCGGGATGCAAAGAATAGTGCTTTCTTCCACCTCCCCCATTAAGGCATACACAACACGTAACAATGCTCAGGAGCGTTACAAAAAAATTTCTGCTTCTTCTTGGGGTGACTCCTCCCCCTTTTCTCCCATTCCCATCAAAGCATTTCAAAATTTAAAGTAACAGAGACTGAGATTTTTATGAATGTACACTTAATTTGGTCAATATTTAAAAAAATAAATTAGTTGTGAAGTTCAATATGTTTTACTACTCGCAGAAACGGATTTCTTTTAGCACACCTCAGGTCTCATCCACACCCTTTCACATGTTGAGAGACTTTGCCTTGGGAACCTGACCCAGTATCGTCTCCTCTAATATATTCATTGTTATACCCAGGTGATAACAGGGTATGTTACATGTATTTGTTGGCACCATTTTGAGCAAGGTATAGGCAATTTTTAAAACACACTTTTATCCTTTCTACATGGTCTTGCAGAAATAGAAATATCTGCCTGATGAAGAGGGTGGGATGACTCTGCATTTTCCTCTAGTTGCTGAGCATGGATGAAGTTTTTTATTGGGCTACTTGGCATACTCTTACCTGACAGATGGAAAACCAAGTGCGTTTTATTCAAGGTACTGGTAGATTTTCTCTTTCTAAGACATGTAGCACAAAGAACAATTGCAAATTCTCCCAATGAAAATCTGTATGACCCTTTGCAAATGTATCACAAAGGAGTTCCAAGAAAATTACAGGAAATTCATCGAGCATTACTAGCCTAATCATGTGATCATCATCTGCTCAGTATTTTCCTTTTTTTCAGTAGGAGATTGATATTTGTAGTATGATGCTTGCTCGAGCAATAGGTTGGAAAGGAAATCATTTCCTTTCCTATATTTTAAGAATGTTCCCTTTTGGCAGTACATAAGCTCTTAAAAATGATCTTGCTTTCAGATAGCTACAAATATATCATTTAGTGCTTTCTGTATGAATGCGGGGCTGATAGATTTAGATACAAGGGAGGGACTGCAGGTTTTTCATTACCATAAATCCCGCGTCCCATCACCAGCATGATGGAAGCATTTTGATAGATAACATAAACTCATTAATCACCACTCTCTTAAACGAAGTACAGAGAAAGAATTTTAAATGTTCTACATCCCCACATTTGTAAATGCCTCCTCTTTTAGAAATGCCATGCTTTATTAGTTCATGCTGTTTAAGAGAGCTGGCGTTAACTCCATGAAAAGAGACTGTGTATTTAGGGAAGAAAGGACTGGCAAGGGGGAGGGGAAAAGGGAAAGGAGGCAAGAAGATTAAATTCCGTCTTAAATCCAAACACGGGCTAGATTGCATGCTAGCATTAATGTCTCTGTCCTCTTCCCAGAGAATGTTGGCAGCCTTCCAGTTTATTAAAACAACAACCCAATGCTGATCTTCTCTCTGTATACACAACTCAAGGACGGATCATTGACTCAGAGCTGTTCACTGAGGTATAAAAGCAAAAATGCATTTTAGGTGACGTGGTTTATGACCGTTGCGTAAAGCACTGTGCTGCTGTGTTTCACACAAGTAATCCTCATCATCATTAAGTGTAGAGAGAAAGCCACTTTGTTATTCTAAAAGCAGTAAGCCCAAGTCGCGTCCAGGCATTTCATGATGCTGCTTAAGCTTGGGAAGCGGTACTAAGTACAGGTATGTGTTTCTCTTACGAAATATTTCTACCTGACAAACAGATGCATCCTGGAATGCGTATTCTCTCACCATTTCTTTTTTTCCCTGAAGCAATGCATCACAGAATTTATTTCACGGACGGGTTTTCCTCCTTCACTTTAACACTTGGAGAGTATCTGTGAATAGACAACTTTCTTGGCATGCGTTTAACGATTAAAATGAAGTTTATCTGTTCACACGTTCATTGCCAACATACGAGTGTTTATGAAAGAAAAGTGATGCATGCCCAGGTGTGTATATTAGTGTAAGAACACTGTCGTGGATGTTTCTTTTGTCACATAAAATTACGTAATTCACCCAGCAATTTTCAGGCTTGCAAGTTCCCAAAGGGCAGTGACAAATGTCAGACAGACAGACTTCCTACTAGAAGACCCGTCTCAGGCAGCAGAGGTGGCCTCAGGGACAACAGCCTGTTAAGTGGGCTTTGTTTCCAGGTAGCATTTTGTAAATCCAAATCTTTGATAATGACACGGTATACTGAATGGTGACCCACTGAATGGTTGTTGAACTTTTAAGATATCATTCAGCACACCACGGGGAGAACAGAGGACAATAACATTAAACACCTGATGTATTTCAAAGCCCATCAGATAGATACACAGATTCCTTTTTCTTTTCAACAAAAGATCGGCAAGGTCTCAAGTCTAAAAAAAATAATAAAAAGAAAGAAAGAAAAAAGACAAAAAATAAAGCCCATTAAGATAAATGGGATGATTTGGTTTTGTCTTGCTTGACTATCATAGGAAAGCCATCTGAATGGGTCACATTACAAACTAGACTCCAGATCAAAGGATAACTACTGCTGCGGTGGGTCAAACTGATCTGAACTGTGTCAACCAGATCAGCATGAAATTCTAAACTCTGGGCCAAGAAAACATGTCTCTCTCAAACTGAGACCTGACCACACGAATTAACCGAAGCATTTGCCTCTGCCTCAGAGGAAATCTGAGAGGGTTTCATTGGCCGGATCACTGTATGGACACGCACGAGAGACTGGGATCCTATAACATAGCTTAGATGGTTGGGCTCAGGACTAAAATACAACTGTCCACCAAAAAGTCACGCAAGAGCTGCTACTGGGTGAACAAAGAGGTGAGTGAAACGTAGTTTGCATACATGTGATGCTAGTCCAAGAACACTTCATTCACTTGAGGGAAATCAGAGCCTGGGTGACTCTGAATGTGCCGACGATGACAGAGAAGGAAAGTGTGATTTTGTGTATCAACTTGGCTTAGCCACACTGCCCAGATATTTGATCAAACATTAATCTGGGTGTTTCTTTGAAGGTTTCTTTTGGGTGCGCTTAAAATTTAAATCAATAGAGCTGAGTAAAGCAGAAAGCCCTCCAAAATGTGGGCCTCATTCAATCAGTTGAAGGTCTTAATAGAACAAAGACTGGCCTCCCTGAGTAAGAAGGAATTCTGCCAGCAGACAGCCTTTGAATTCAAACTGTAACTCTTCCTTAGGTCTCCGGCCTGTGGGCTTACTCCATCAGATTTTGCCCTTGCCAAGCTTCCACCGTCATATGAGCCAATTCCTTAAAATAAATCTTTATTTCCCTCTATACACATCCTGTTGACTCTGTTTCTCTGGAGAGCCTTGATTAATACTGAGAGGTATATAAATAATGAGAGCTCACAACACTTTGGCATTTGAGAAATAAATTAGCTGGACTCAGTGGTCTCAAAGGTCTGCTCCAGGACTACGATTCTGGGAGGGCCGATTGACCGGGGTAGTGTGTATAGTGGTTAAGGGCTCCAGCTCTGAAAGGAGACAGATCAGGGTTGGAATTTTGGCTCTGCCACTTAACTAGCTCTATCACTTTGCACAAGTTCCTTAGGATTTTTTGGCCTCAGTTTCCATATCTGTAACATGGAACATTAATATGTACCTCTGGGATTTCAGAAAGGAGGTGGATCCAGAAAGAAAGAAGATTTTAAAAATAACAAAAAATGGGCACAGGGCTGTAAACCACAAATGACACCTCAAAATTTCTTTGTGAGAGGAGGTCTGGTTGTGAATCTCAGGTCATCCAAACACAATAGAAGTTCTCCTAAACTTATAGGCACCTGGAAGATACAAAATCCTCTCGACGCAATGGCTCCACTGGACCTGTCTCACCATAATTTCCCATCCTCCACACTGGGGCTGTTGTGGGAATCTTCATGAAGAAACCATGGGATTCTTAGAAAATCTGGGCTCAAAGGGGAAGAAAGTGAAGAAACCTGGACAAGATGTTAAGGCTTAAGGACACAGATTCAAGAGATATTCTGATAATATTGGCCTGCTTATGGAGTTCTTTAGTCCTAAAGAATTCACCACTGATATTCCATAAATTGGTCATTTTTAAGGATTACCAAATCTCATATTTCCAAATCTCTTTGAAGTTCAAAGGACTTTTTGAAATGGGCTTATCAGAGGGCCCCGAGAAACTGACAGTTTTGACTGGGAGATGAAGTGTCTTCAGAGAAGAGAGTGCTTTGAAGGAGTGGAGGGTCAGCTTGGAGGGGAGAATGGAAAGGGGAGGGTGGGTGCTCAACACAGCTCCTGAGTACAGTGGACATGAGGGTACGAGGGAGAAGGGCGTTGGGTGGTAGGAAAGGCCTACAGAAGGAATGTGGGGAAGGCCAAAACCACTCTCCATTTCCAAATTCTGCCCAGGACCAGCTCTGTACACTCTTCTTTCTCCTGGCTATAAATGAGTTCTGCTACCAGGCTCCAGGATGAGGATGATACCTATAGCTCTATAGCTCAGATTGGTACAGGTTAGAGAGGCTTTGTGGGCCAGCCTGGGACTCTAAACACTAAATTATGAATATTCCAATAAAAACAAGTTCTGAGTTCAATACTGACTTATATTTTTGGAAAAAAAGTAGCCTAAAGTGTACTGTGCATGAAAATAAGAATTTACATAACTGAAAAACCAGAAGATTAATTACAAAAGGACACTTCTATGCAGGATTGGATTCATCATAAAATCCTCTCAAGAAGCAAATTTCTTAGACATCCGCCTTCCAATGCAGGGGACACAGGTTTGATCCCTGGTTGGGGACCTAAGATCCCACTGTGCCTCAGGGCAACTAAGCATGCGCGCCACAACTACTGAGCTTGCGTGCCTCAACACGAGAGCCCACATGACGCAAACTATAGAGCCCACGTGCCGTGGAGCCCATGCGACACAACTAGAGAGAGAAAAACCTGCACCCCACAACTAGAGAGAAGGCTGCACGCTGCAACGAAGGAGCCCGCATGCCTCAACAGAGATCCCGCGTGCCGCAACTAAGACCTGATGCAGCCAAAAAAATAAAGAAAATCAATGAATAAAAAGAAAAAAGAAAGTGTTGGCAAGGATGTGGCGAAACTGAAACCTACATACATGGCTGAAGGGAATGTCAAGTGAATCAGTGCTATGAAAAACAGTGTGGAGGTTCCTCAAAATGTTAAGCATAGAATTACCCTATGACCAAGGAATTCCACTCCTAAGTATATACCCAAAAGAACAGAAAACAGGTACTCAAACAAATGCAAGCATACACGTATGTATAGCAGCACTATTCACAACGGCCACAGGGTAGAAACAACACAAATGTCCATTAACAGATGAGTCGATAAACATATTGTGGTATATTCACACTATGAAACATTATTCAGCCATAAAAAGGTACACTACAAGGTGGATGAAACTTGACATCATCATGCTAAGTGAAAAGAGCCATACACAAAAAGTCATATGATTCCATTTCAAAGAAACATCCAGAATATGTAAGTCCATAGGGACAGAGTGCAGATTATTGGTTACCAGGGGTTAGGGAGAGGTAGGAATGAGGAATAACTGTTTCATGCATATGAGATTTTCTTTTAGGGTGATGAAACGTTTTGGTACTAGATAGAGGTAGTGATTGTACAATCTTGTGAATGTATTAGATGCCACTGAACGATTTATTTTACATTATATAAATTTTAAAAAAAATCTAAGGTTGGTTGAATGTCCTGGTTATACCAGGCACAGAACTGGAAAGAGAGTTAGTTACTCAATCAGGTTTCGAGACAGATGACCATGACTGCAAAGAGCCATAGCAAATGTGATGAATTCATCACCTAAGTGAACAAAAGAAAGTGTGTCTCCATCCACCCGCTGCCACCAGAAACCTTGTTTCCACATTTTATTTTGTCGAGATCCCTAAATACCTTCCTGGGGCAAACCAGCTTTGAAACATGGAGTCACCACCTAACAATGGGCACGTTTCTCCCTCAGCACAGCTTTTCATGTGAAAATCAGACCAGGTTTTTTGGCTGACCACTCGCTTCATTCACTAGCCTTCTCTCATCACGAAACTGCTTATTTGGTTACACTGGGGGCCTGGATGTTTGCTTTTATGTTTGATTTTAACAGGGTCTGCAGGCATGGAAGGTTTTCTGTGGGAGCCAGTGGCCTAGTTTGAGGTAAATAATAAGCTTTTTACTTAATGCCGTATCTCTCTTTTCAGCTGCAAACAGTCTCCATCCTTTTTTCTTCCCAGGGCTGGGCAGGGTGAAATGCTACTCTCAGAAAGATGAGGGTGTCAAAACCCCCAGTGATTTCGAAGGCTTATGGAACACACGGCAGAGGAGCAATTTAGATGACAAAAAAGAGCCCACTTCAGTCCAGATTTACACTGTGTTCTATTCACCGCCACATCAGCAAACATTATAAATGCCTTGCCTGAGTAATGAATGGTTTCTGAGCGAGTTCCTGGGCTGGCAGCAGGTTTGAAATTCTATAGAGTCAGGCAAGGGAGAAGGTGACGAGGGTAGAATTACGGGAAAGGATTAATGACGGGGTGCTGGCTGAACATACTGCTTCACTGTTCTCTCAGTCACTAGACTGAGGAGTCACTGATTTTTGCCTCCAGGACTGTACTTTTATAACTTAAAACAAGCCTCTTTACACAAATCTGCATCAGGCAATGTGTCAACACTTCATTGGTTTCAATAGAATTAGCTTTCTAAATGTTCTTTTCTGAAGCAATTTTTGTACTTGAAAATGCATTACAAGGAACATTTACTGTAACTACAGTACAACGATACAGAATATGACAAGTTGGGTTTTAATCAGTGCAAGCTGCAACGCTGAACACGATCCACATGGATCCTCCTACCCTCAGCATCAACAGACCCAGGAGCCTGAGGTTTTTTTCACCTGTATTTGCTGTAAATAATATCCAAGACCTTAATTGTATTTGCCCAGAATGAACTAGGCTAACAGCCTTCGGAAGACATCTAGGCAGGTTGTGATTTAATAGCCTTATGTAACTTGGGCCCTTTCTGCACCCCATGCCAAATAAACCATAAGACCGTTCTGCTATCTGAGAGATAACACACCAGAGCCTGAACAAAGTAGGGGAAACCACACTCCATTAGACCTGCCCTGGTCAAACTCAAAGCCCAGCTAGAAGCAGCCAAGAGTTACTGAAAATTCAACGTCCCTAATTCTGACACGTTCTGCAAGACACGCTCTCTTGGTAAGATGTCTATAAATATGAGCAGCACGAGGGCCTGCAAAATGGCAAAGTATGTCCTTTATGCATTCTTCTCATTAATCTCAGGTGTGGTTTGCTTGCCATTAAAAAAATGTGTTTTTTTCTCCAAAAGGGAAACCGAAAAAAATAGGGCCTTTCACATGTTCTAATAGTAAGAGCTTGTGGGTCCTACTATAAGAAGCCAGCTGACCTCATTCTACTTCAGTTTCCCCTCTTTCTAAATGTGGCTGGAATAGGGATGAAAGGGCAGCATCCACTGTGCCTATGATGCACCCAAGTGTGCAAAAGGAGAGCTTTGGTGGCAGGCGAGTCCTACGTTCCCGTGTGCTAGGATGTTCCGAGCATGTTCTTTCGGACTTGCTCGAAACAGTAAGTAGAGATGATGGCCTCTCTTCTTGCTTCTTCTGAGATGTCTCATCTGCTTATCTTCAAGGAATGCAGAGGGTGTAACCAAAAGTGTAGTTTGGGGTCACACATGCCAGGGGCAGGATCCTAGCCTTTCCATGTTGGCTAGTTGTGTACACTTAGACTGATTACTTAAATCCTCTGAGCCTCAGTTTTCTCATCTGTAAAAGTGGCACAGGACCTAACTTTTCTGGTTGCTATGAGGGTTACAGATAATGATGCCAGCTGCCTAGAATAGTAGGTGCTCAAAAACTGCTAGCTTTTATTGTTCTTACAATGAGTCCAAGAGGGATATACATTATGCAGACAACATTTATTAAGAACCAGCTAGCTGCTGGGCACTGTGTGAAGGCTGAGATTTGGTCCCTGTCTGAGAGGATCTCACAGTCTTGTTGGGAAAGTAGGCAAGTAGGCATGTGAATCCTTTCAAAAGTGGTGAGTTCCGTGATCAAGAGAGACACTGCATCCTTTGGGAGCAGGTGAATCTGGCCTGTTCTACATCACATTCCTATAGTGAAAACAGGAGTTTTCAACTTGAGGAAGACAAACTTGTAGGGCTTCTTCAAATTAAGAGTCTTAAAAAGGACCTTTTCCCACAAATTAGATTCTAGCATATTCAGAGGATTGAATGAGTGGAAATTTCTCCCTGCACTTAATCCATCAGTTTTTATCAAGATTTTACTTTTTTAGAGCAGTTTATGGTTCACAAAATCGAGAGGAAAGTATAGCAATTTCCCATACAACTTCCCTGCCCCCATACATGCATAACCTCCCCTATTATCAACATCCCCACCAGAGTGGTCCATTTGTTATGATCTATGAACCTACACTGACAGGTCATTATCATTCAGGGTCCATAGTTTACCTTAGGGTTCACTCTTCATGGATGTAGAGTGAAAGGTACATTAAAAAAGAATCCCCTAACTTTGACCCTGATGTTCAGTTTATATTCACATACATGGCTCTTTTCTATGACTCTATGTGAAAGAAAGTATAGTTGGCTTTTTGTTGTTTTGTTGTTGTGTTTTGCTCATCTGAAAATGTGGCTCATGTGAGCGTTTCTCATAAGAAGGCAAAGAGGCTAGTTGCCATGGTTCAGTGAAAGCACTAGAAAGAGGGGAAAGAAGATCCTCACAAAAATACATGTGGTCATCAAAACATTACAGTCATCACCCTCTTCTACGGAGACCTTACTTGATTTGATATCTCCAAGTACCAGAGGGCCTGGAATGGGTCAGCTGTCTCCTGATGATTCTGATTATTGCCTTAAGAACTTCTGATCACTAAATACCCCTGACTCTTCCTGAAAAGATCCATTTAAATTGGACCAAAGTGAACTGGGTAGACAGTTAGAAGCCAAAAATGTAAAGCTAAACCATCTGCTTGGATATCCTTGGTCCCTTTATTCTGTGGTCCCTTGTTCATTGAGGTTTTTCTTATCCCTCTATTAAAAATTGCAAACCCTTCTTTATTCTCTGTTCCCTGCTTTATTTTCCTCCATCACATTCTACATAGTCTCTGTTTCTTTTGCATAGTCTCTGTTTCTCCCACTAGAGCATAAGCCCCACGAGGGTAGGCATTTTTGTCTATTTTTTACTGCTGAATCTTTGGCTCCTAGGACAGAAGCACTGGACACATTGAACACTTGGGTGTAAAGGTTGGTTGAATGGCTGAATAAATTAGAGATTTATGTTGTGGTTATACAACACTATAAAAGATTATAAAAGGCTAAGAGAATGGTCCTGAATGAGAAGGTTGGAACAAGGGGATTTAAATTGCTCTGCATATTTAAGTAAAGGGAAATTTTTAGTTTTCTTCTAGCAGGTTCAGAGGGTAAGAGGACAGTGGGGAGACCAGATTCAGGGAAGAGAAGGTTGGGAAAAATAGTCCATAGGGTGTATTCCCATTCCCAGTCTCTTGCTTTCTTGAGGAAACCTAGTCTTCCCTATACCCAGTGTTCCTGGTCTATAGTATGTGACCCACCGTACAATCTTTGTCCCATTTTATTGACTGGAGAAAGGCACCTGACGTGGGCCACTAAGAAGGAGATTTCCTGGAGCAGAGAATGGTCAGTGAAGACTGATTACTGGTTTCTGATTTTCAATTCAAAGTTGTACCTTGTACTGTTACTGTGATGTAATTAGCTTGTAATCTTCAAACCTCACTAAATACAATACAAATTAAATGCAATAGCAAACTAAAGTTTGAAAATTTTAAAAAATTAAGAATTATATATTTAGAGATCATGGAAGGTAGAGTTGAGGCAACAGTACACTTAGCAAAGTAAAAAGAGAAAGAAAATATGAAAGAAAAGGTGAGACCTTCATAAATTCAGAAGGTTCAATATTTGATTAGTAGAGAATATGGAAAAGGGCCAGGAGAGAATTATCAAAAAATGACGGAAGAAAATTTACTGTAGTGGAGAAAAGACAAGAGTCTTCATTTTAAATGAATTCAAGTGTGGCCAAATGATCTAGACGTTGTGCCATGAAATTTCAGTAAAGCGAAGATAATGACAAGATTCTAAAAGCTTCCAGAGAGGAAGAAAGTCCTGTGAAGTTTTTTTTGTTTGTTTGTTTTGTTTTTTTTGCCGTACGCGGGCCTCTCACTGCTGTGGCCTCTCCCGCTGCAGAGCACAGGCTCCGGACACGCAGGCTCAGCGGCCATGGCTCAAGGGCCCAGCTGCTCCGCGGCATGTGGGATCTTCCCGGACCGGGGCATGAACCCGCGTCCCCTGCATCGCCAGGCGGACTCTCAACCACCGTGCCACCAGGGAAGCCCCCCTGTGAAGTTTGATACCAAACAGACTGGTATCAAGTTGTACTTTAAGAACAATGAGTCTCTAAGACAATACCTTTAAAATTCTGAGAGAAAGGGTTTTTAAAGGTAGAACTAATCTCTAACAGCATTCTGACCTAGTATGAGGTAAAAATGAAGACATTTCAGGCAAGGTCACAGAAAGTTTCTTCTTACATGGCCAACCTGAAAAATACACTTGACAGCATGCTCTAGAGAAATGAGGGGATAAAACAAATAACAGGAAGACATGAAATAAAAGAAATGGTGGAATTAACCTAAGAGTACAAGGGAATGAAATGCCAGAATGCTAGCTGGGTAGCATTGAAAGCAGTAAGTCCAGTGTGTTGTGGACTCTGAAAACGACATTAGGAAGAATGGAATGGATGCACTCAATTGCTGCAAAAAACTGAAAGATCATATTGAAAAAATGAGGATGATATATGAAAATACTGGTATAGGGAAAAAGTTGTAAAGGGAAGACATGGCCAAATGTGAAGCAAACTGAGATATGGAATGCTTTTGAGATATTGATAGAATCTAAAACAAGAGAAACCATTTGATCTTATCGCAGAAACATGTTCCTTCAGGTCCCCTAGGACTCATCACACTAGATCAATAGAAGTGGAAATGTAATCCTACCACATAACATGGCTTTTCTGGAGAAAAAAAATGTTTACATTGTCATAATGTTATAGTTATGTTCTCAAATATCAGTATCAACCTTTAGATGGAGCATTAAGGAATTACTTGGACATGGAACACGGCATAAATGTAATCAGGTTTTATGATCTTAAAGCAAAGGCATAACTGACAAAAGATAGAAGATGGGTAGGCGTGTAGAGTGGGGTGGAGTCACAGAACCCTCATATTATATATTGAAATTAAGAGGTGCCATTGAAAGTTGATGGAAGAAGACAGAGAGTTTTAGGCATATCATTTATATTCTCAACTCTAATGGACAGAATTCCCTCACTCACTAAAGGACACAATTACCAAAAACTGGGAAAAAGAGGAGAAAGGCATTGCAAATGGGGGAGGTGAGAGTGAGCTAATTCTTATCTGTTGTGGTAGAACATTCACAGAATATGTTCAAAATTGATACATGAAAAAATAGAGGTGCATTTGTTATCTACTGCTGCATAACAAATTACCCCATACCTTTGCAGCTTAAAACAATAACGTTTGTTAACTCTGTGCACCAGGAATTTGGAGTGGCTTGCCTGGGAGTTCTGGTTCAGTTTCTCCTGAGGTTGCAGTCACAGTTAAGTCTTGCCTGGGGCTGTAAAATTCACTCCCAATATGGCGCAGCCCCCTTCCCCGCCCCCACAGATGGCAGGAGGCCTCAGTTTTTCTCCACAGGGCTGCTTTAGTGCCCTGATGACACAACAGCTGCTTCCTCCTGAGTGAGTGATCCAAGAAGCCAATTGTTAGCCCCAGAAGTCACACTGTCACTTCTGCAATATCCTATTGGCCACATATGTTCTTCTTTCTAGAAGAGGACTCTAGAAGAGTTTGAATATCAGGAAGTGAGGGACCATTGGGGGTCATCTGGGGAGCTGGATACCACAAGAGGTGTGAGCCCATTATTTAGAGCTGAGGACTAAGTATCAAATGAACAAAACAGAAATGCTTATAAAAGAAGTTTTTGTACTCTGATTTTTTTTCTGTATGTAGACATTAATTTGAATAAAGGTAGTTCTAGGAATTTTAGAAAATATAGAAAAATATAAAGGAATATATATTATCAATAATTGTTTAATCTAGACACTGTTTACATTTTGTTTCCTTTCAGTCTTTATTCTCTTTTCATATTAAGGCATGTATATAATTTTATGAAAATATAGTTTTGCTGTGTGTACTATTCAGTAACTGCTTCTTCCATTCAAGATTATCTTGACCATTATTCAGTCCATTATTTATTCTCTAAAGATGATTTAAAAAATACTGACTTTATATGAAGTACAATAATAATACACATTTGTTTTGAGATGTTTAGAAAATCACCCACAATCCTATCATTCACCTTCATCATGTTAACTTTCTGGAGACTATCTCATACTCTTTCTCTCTCTCCATCCAGATACATATCTTGTTTAAAAGTGGAAGCATTCTGGAAAACCTGATTGTAATGGCTGCATTTTATTCCACTGTAAAGGTATATCATAATTTAACTATCTTCCTGTGATGGGACATTAACTATTTCCTACTTTTATAATAAGTGTTTTATAGATCATTTTGTACATCTCTTATTTCTTTTGGGTAAATTCTTAAAAGTGGAAACACACAGAGGAAATTTATAAACATTTTTGAGGCCCTTGAGAGAGCACAGGCAACTTTCCTCCTGGAGCTTGTACTGACACTTACACTACAGTGTATGAGAACACCTGTCCCATTGTGCCTTTGCTGTCCTCTGTGCTCTTATCGATGTATATTGATTGGAAAAAGGGATGATACCCTAGGGACAACTTGGAACAAAGAAAGGAACTAGGTTCCAACTCTGAGATTTAGTTTAAAGAGGAAAAAACAAGCAAAGCAACAGATAACAAAACTCGTACTTTCTTGGGCTGTCCCAATGGAATTGACCAGAAGTTACACACAGGGGGCATCTATTAGGAGACTTCTGTCATTATTTCACAGTTCCTCCTTTGCACAGGGGACTGTTTCCATTTTCCCTACTTCCATGCTCATAAACTCTTAAATTACACTTACCTTTACTGGGATACAAAGGTCAGATGTAATTTACCTAATAGAACCAATTGATGAAAATCTATACAGTGAAAGAGATATTAGGCTTGAAAAGCTAAGAACATTTTGTCCCTGCCTCTGTGCTGCTCTCAGCATGTTTTAAATACAACCCAGCATTTGTTAACGGATACCACATGTCACCATCTTTAAATGGCCTTATCCATCTTATCACCGCAATTTCAAACTAAGGGATAAAACCCCACCACCAAATGATCCTGAATGATGCTGCCTGTCATGTTAGCTGTCAGCAGCCTTGACATGGTCAGTTATTCTTGTAAATAGTGTATTATTTACTAGATTACATTGAAAATAAAAATCTCTTGAAAAACATCTCTCTCAAAGTTTTTTCTCTTGGCTCTCAGTATAATGGTAGTGAAAAGAAAGAAATTATTTGATTAATTTGAGCCTTCTAGATAAGCAAATCCAATCATTCACATCTGGGAATGGATCAGGAGGCCTGTGTTCACATTCCCAGCTCTACTCATGAGCTGCCCCCCTTCAGAGGGACCCTAGCTCCTCCTTCTTGCTCTCAACTTATCACATGTGGCACATGACACTTTTTTTAAGCTAATTCTCAGTAAGGATCAAGATATTTAAAAACTCTCATTTTTATAAGTATTATGTTGGTGTTAGGTGTTCAGAGCACAATTCTGGTCTCACAGTTTTAAATTATCTTTTTCAAGCTTGGGTTAGGTCAATTGTCCTGAATTACTAGTAACAGGCCCACAGGACTAAAGCCAATTTACCTAATACCATTGACTTTTGTAGTTTTTAAATCTATTTCCTTTGTTATTAAGAAAAGTTATCACCAATTTGACTAACAGTACGAAAATACTAAAAGTTATGGTATTTTTTTTAAATGATAAACTTTTTTTCCAGTTCTTGTAGATGGTTGTCTCACTGCTTCCCCAACTCCCTCAATTTATTTTATCTACATTTGAACAATTAACAACTTTTTAACCAGTTTGACTAAAAAGACTAACACTTAAAACAAAAGATTCTAACAATTAGTATTTATCAAATCTCAGCCTTGCATCGAGAATAGTTAATTTTTCCTGCTAACTTACAAATCACCACTAACCAATGAAACACAAAATTACATATAGATGCTAGAACCCAACACGAACCCAACACAAACTCTGCCATGTCCTTCTTTCCAGGACAGATCCCAGCAACCCAATCAATTATATAATCGTCCAAGGAGAATATTGCTCATTTCTCTGTGACAACACTGACAACCCCACTGCCTTCAGTACCTTTCCAAATGCCTTTAAAAAAGCCAAAATGCTCCCAAAGCATCGGTTGCCTATGTGGAATTTAGCAGAGATACTGTAGGGTAGATCCCATGGCGTAAAACCATACACCAACAGGTAACAAACAGACCTCCTTAAATGGCAATTTGGCTGCCTTTCGTTTCTAGAGCTGCCATTGTTAATATTGTCTGCTCAGTGGCCTTATCATATTCTTGTTTCCAACAACTTACAGGGCTTTCCCTGAAGAGAGTCCTTCTGTTAAGTTTCAGTTACCCTGTGAGTAGTGTGGAACTTCGGTAGAGAGGGTCATGTTGTGATGTTGTGCTGGTCCTGTGTGCCAAGGTGACACAAGGACCTGCAAGACCTTCTGGTTCTAAGGTCTCCACACTCTGGGTCCTTCTTCTGACCCAGCTTGGAAGTCAAAACTGAGCATAGCCTCTTTCCATTTCTGCTGTATTAATCCTAATCCTCTCTGTGACTAAAGATGCTTCTGCCTGAATAGGTAAATACGTTGATGTATGAAAAGGAAAAACAAGAATATGTTTTAAGAACCATTATCATCATCATGCTGGGATACGAGCAGTCTCACTGTGCTTGAGGTTAAGGTGCCAACTCTGGCCTAGTAGAAATAAAAATGGGGCCACACTTCAAGACTTGTCTTTCCACCCTAGGCATTGGTACTTGATACAGCCTGTGGTCTGAATCCCACTGGGGGCAAATACTGGGTGTTTTGAGCTCAGTCTTACAAAGGCTGATCTTGCCTCCTAAGAGGGTTAATTGGCAAAGCGGTGTGAATGGAATGTGGGGAGTCGATACAATGGCCAGGAAAGGCTTAGAGCAGTCCAAGCTCCAGGGAACGTGGAGACAGCATTGAGGCTGCAGGGTAACCAAGAGAGGAGCAGTCGTATTCGAAGAAGGGGGCCAGGAACAAGATGGAGACAGAAATGTACAGGCCTCAACTAATAGCCCCATGTAGGAGAGGGGCCCAAAGAGGAAGAAGGTCAAAAGTGATTCCTATGTTTTTGAACCTGGATACTGACGCTCTCAACAGTGAAACTTGGTAAGTCATATGGAACAGGATTGTGGGAAATGTAATGTTTTGGGTTCAGGCACATTGAATTCGATGTGTTAGTAGGTCATCAAATAACTGAGGTTTATAAATAAATAACCCATCATTTATATTTAGATTTCAGCTTTTGGCATTAAGATAGCTCACCACTGCATGCTAGAAATGTTCTGATTTTTATTTTCTTTTGTGCTCTTTCCTCTGCTTATCAGGCCTTCTTGCCAAAATGGAGCATCTGCAGCTTAAGGATACAAGTTGCTCATCCAAAGTAATGTCAGACTTAGGAATGTATGATTTCCAGAACTGGAGTACTAACATCACCCAGATGTTTTAAAGCTGTGGTGTTAAGTCCACCCAGATGTCTCTGATTGCATCTAGCTAGTCTTAAATTCTTTGCTCATCCTGTGTGTTCCATTCATTTAATCTGCTATAAATCATTATAGCTTTGAATTTTTTTAAAAGGAAGTTTGAGCAGATCCAATGATATGAATGTGGGGAGAGGAGACGTCATAAAGATATTCTTAGATCTTAAAATAAAATAAATCAGTGAATATCAGAGAATCATAGAACTCTGGAACTGAGAGGATACATAGGGATAATCTAGTTCAGTTCTTTCATTTTACAGCTGAGAAAACTTAGGTTTGAGGATTTGGGAGACTTCATGAAGACACAGAACAAGGCAGTGGCCAAGCTAGGAGTAGACACCAGGGATAATTGGTTTAATATTACATAAGTGGATTTTGAAATGTGGTTTCTTTGTTTTTGTTTTTTTGCAGTTTAATATAAATCAAATGTATAGAAAATAGAATGACTCTATCCGCCCCCCCTTCTGCATCATCTGCTTTTTCCTTTCACAGGGCTGTTTCCATCAGCCTTCAAATATACTCCTGTTTAAGAGACAAGACGGTGGAGTAGAAGGCCACTAAGCTCACCTCCTCTCACAAGCACACCAAAATCACAACAAACTGCTGAACAACCATCAGTAAAAAAAGCCTGGAACCTACCAAAAAAGATAGTCTACATCCAAAGACATAAAGAAGAAACCCAACAAGACGGTAGGAGGGGTACACTCTTGCTATAAGAAAATCTACTCTTACTTCTTCCATTAAAAAAAAAATATCTTCACTTAACCCCACATCCTCCTCTAGCTACATTTCTACTTTTTCTTCCCCTTCCCAGCAAATCTCTTGTAGAAGAGTTGCCTATACTCACTACCTGTGACTTCTATCCACCCATTCTCTCTTTTTTAAAAATTAAGGCAAAATTCACATAACATAAAAGTAACAATTTTAAGGTGAACAATTCAGTGGTATTTGATACATTCAGGATGTGTACAACCACTACTTCTATTTAGTTACAAAAACGTTTTCATTAACCCTGAAGAAAACCCTGGACCCATGAAGAAGTTGTTCCCCACTTCCCTCTGCCTCCCAGCCCCTGGTGTTCTGTCTCTAAGCTTTTATTTATTCTGGATATTTACTGTAAGTGGAATCATGCAATATGTGATCTTTTTTTTTTTTTTTTTTTTTGCGGTACACGAGCCTCTCACTGTTGTGACCTCTCCCGTTGCAGAGCACAGGCTCCGGACGCGCAGGCTCAGCGGCCATGGCTCACGGGCCCAGCCGCTCCGCGGCACGTGGGATCCTCCCGGACCGGGGCACGAACCCATGTCCCCTGAATTGGCAGGCAGACTCTCAACCACTGCGCCACCAGGGAAGCCCCAATATGTGATCTTTTTGTGTCTGTCTTCTTTCACTTAGCATAATGTGTTCATCAAAGCTTAACCACATTGTTGCATCAATCAGTACTTCATTCCTTCTCGTGGCTGAATAAAATTCCATTGTTCCATCATTTTCTTAAACTCACTCCAAATACCTCATCATTTTCAAAAGTCCTCTTGTCAAGGTTACCAGTGTCCTCTAAGTTGCTAAATCCAATGATGAAATTTCAGCCACATTTGACATAGTTGACATTCTTCTCCTGGAACTTCATTCTTTGCTTGGGTTCTAGAACACACTTTCCTGGTTTCCTTCTTAATCACTAGGCATTCCTATGAATCTTCTGCTGATTGCTTCTTATCTCTTAAACTTTAACATTGAGTGGTTAAGGGTTGGTTTGTGGACCTTCTTTCTTTTTTTTATTAAATTAAATTAAATTAATTTAATTTTATTTATTTATTGTTTGGTCACATGGCACAGCTTGAGGGTCTTAGTTCCCCAACCAGGGATTGAACCCGGGCCCTGGGCAGTGAAAGCGCAGAGTCCTAACCACTGGACCGCAAGGGAATTCCCGACCTTCTTTCTTCTTGATTTACTCTGTTGGTTATCTCATTTAATACCAAGTTTAATTTTCAAAAAAGTAAAATTATGACTTTCATGGAAATATATAATGAATACATGTCTAATATTTTATTACACTTATTAATTAATGAGAGAATCAGTAAGAGATTAAAAACTATTTCAAAGAACACTTGAGGAGCTATGTAGTCACTGGCAATTTAATAAAGGAATGTGTTGTATAATAAATAATTTGTCTGGGGCTTCCCTGGTGGCGCAGTGGTTGAGAGTCCGCCTGCCAACGCAGGGGACACGGGTTCGTGCCCCGGTCCGGGAAGATCCCACATGCCGTGGAGCGGCTAGGCCCGTGAGCCATGGCCGCTGAGCCTGTGCGTCCGGAGCCTGTGCTCCGCAACGGGAGAGGCCACAACAGTGAGAGGCCCGCGCACCACAAAATAAATAAATAAATAAATAATGTTTAAAAAAAAAAAAATAAAAATAATTTGTCTGGTCTTTGTCCTATTGTCCTGAGAGGGAGCTTTTAATGCTTGGAATCTCCCGAGTGATAGAAAAATCTTTGTTATTCATGGTGAGACCCTGGGATCACACCAGAGCTTATGCTAGTGAAGTGACTCCTGGTGGGCTCCTAGATAGTTCCAGGATACAGGCTGGCCATTCTAGAATGTTGGGGCTTTGAGCCAGATGGTAACAGCCTGACCTCCAGGGAGAGGAAGGGAGCTGGAGATTGGGTTCATGGTCAATGATCTGATTAATCATGCCTATGGAATAAAAGGTCTGGAAACCAAAACTTGGGTGAGCTTCCCTGGTTAGTGATATACAATGATGTGCTCGGAGGGTGACACATCCTGAGGACATGAAAGCTTTGCTTTTTGGACACCCTATGTTCTTCTTTATTTGGCTGGTCTGGATTTGTATCTTTTATAATAAAACTGTAATTTATTTTATAATAAAACTGTTTTGTGAGTTGCTCTAGTGAATTACCAGACATGAGGAGGTAGTGGAAACCTCTAAATTTGTAGCCTGTTGGTCATAAGTGTGGGTGGCCTGGGAACCCTGGAACTTGCAGCAGTGTCTGAAGCAAGGAGTCTTTTGGAGGACTGAGTCTCCTCCCATGAAGTCCTGGATAACTCAGGTAGTTAGTATCAGAATTGCATTGCAGAATGTTAATTCAAGGTTTCAGGATTAGATACTAAACAGGTTAATGTCAACAGGATTTTAAAAAATCCATAATTTTCCACTGAACAGACAAAATTCTGTAAATTAGCAGGTAACTTCTGGGATCTTAAATCAAAATCATACCACTCTCTCCAGAATCATGACTCCCAACATTCTACGTCTAGCTTTTACGTCAGCCCTGGTCTTTAGACTAGTACTACTTGACTGTCTAATAAGCATGGAACCTTAGTATATCCAGAATTAAAATCCCAAACATGCTTGATCTGCACTTTTACCCATCTCTAACTGTGATCCCATTTCACATCCAATGTGGCAGCAAATTCTGCTGGGTTTCACCTTCTAATTTCATCTTGAATTTCACCAGTTCTCATCACTCTCCCTGGTAATAGGTTGGTCCAATGCACTACCACCTCTTTCTTGGATTATTGCACTACACTTCCAGTTGGTTTCCCTGATTTCTGTCTTTTACATCCTTTAGTCTATTTTCAACACAGCAGCCATAATGATGCTATTAAAACAAATCAGATCATGTCAAACCCTACAAATGTTTCCTACCTCATCAGAGTAAAAGCCAAAATTCCTACCATGGTTTGTAAGGGCTTTTGTGACCCCATCCTTTGTTAGGTCTCTATCTTCATTTCCTACTACTCCTCTGCCTTGCCCTCTTGACACCAGCCACTTGGCCTTCCTGCCATCCTAAATATATCATGTGTTCACTCCTACCGATCTCTTCCTAAAACACTCTTCCTTCATGTATTCCCATCTCTTTTAAGTCTTTGCTCAAATGCCACCATGGTGACAGATCCTCTGACCACCATATTTAGAACTGCATTCCCTGTCTCCACTCTTCCTACCCTGCTCCTCCCTCTGAATTATTTATAGCACTTATTACAATGGAACAGGATATATAATTTACTTATTTTGTTTATTGTGTGTTTTCATATAAGGTTCATGTGGGCGAGTATTTCTTTTTTATTTGCTTGTTTTATCTACCAAAGAATTCATCAATATTTGTTGAATAATGAATTGTGACATATTGATATTATTGAAAAGTAAAGAAGTACATCACCAGCAATTTTATATGCAAATAAAAGCTGTTGATCATAGTAGTTTTGGGTAGCTTTACAGTTATTTTCATGGTTTGGAATTGATTTAAGAGCCAGCTTGCAAGTCATTAATAATGTCAATTTAATTACTCTATAGTTACAGCTCATTTTGGATCCCAAACTGAATTACCCATCTTGAACACCACCTTATTCATCAGACTTGGCTCTGGTAATGACGTGGTGATAACAGCCATTTGTTATTTTCAATAATCTTCTCCTTAGTCAATAATTTTTCATTTACAAGTAGCAGATATACACTTAAACCATCAAGGTGATAGAGTTTGTTCATATACTAACTTATATTAATGTTTTCTTTGCATTTTTCCCTTGCCAATTCTAAAAATGGTAGTTGGACTTTTGCCTTCCTCTGCTTTAGCATGGTTGAGTTGCCAGGTCAAAGCAGAAATAGCTGGAAGGTAATTCTCTTCCTGTTTTGTTTTGTTTTTGGTTTAGAAAGCCTAAACTCTTGAGTCAAAACTCTTATGCAAGAGTCACCTAGGGCAGGAAGAGTAAGATTGGTGCCATTGAGGAGAGAGTGAAGACAGAAGAGATGAGAGAAGGGCAAAGATTTTTCTCTGAAGATGAAGGAAGAGACTGTGCTTGGGGTTCCCTGGGCACGATTATGGCTTCTGTGTTGTCTCCCACGAGAGTAACAGAACACTGTAAGACCAAGGCTGTATGATGCTTCTAAGGCTCATCTCCAGAGATGAGAGGTATAGAGCAACGTGTCTCACTAAATCCAATGGAAGTAACCAAAGTTGAGCCTCATGAGTGCCTAGAATCAGAAAGCATGAAATCTGTCAGACACAAAGGAAAATGGCAATACCACCTCTTTTTTTGAAGCTGAGTCTTCGTTCCCTCTTTGAAAGCTAACTTTGTCTGCTCTAAAAGTAGCTTCCCTAAAAATGGATTTATATCACTTCCCATCCCAAGAAGGACTCTGGCAACAGTCAGTCAAGACTTTTCCTAGCATCAGGGCTTTTAAAATTGCTGTTTCCTCTCTAGGAGAGTTGTGAGTAAGAGCTGAGAAAGAAGATAACAAGTTAGTGAACTTATTAGTAATTCAATATCCTTTGGAAGTCTAGTACCCAGAACCTTGTTATGACTATTTCCTGGTCTCTGGAGCAGAAATAATTTGGTCTTCAAGATAAAACTCTTGTCCATAAAAGCCTCTTTGGATGGGAGAGCAAAAGCTTCAGAACTGAATAGGAAGATGGGATTGTTTCTTTATTACCAAAGGAAAATATAATTGTCTACTAATGAGACTCTTCAAAGAAAGGAGTCAAACCCAACTGTAGATCATTAATGAGTAGATGTAGCCCCAGTTTACTGTTACATGTGAAAGGTTAGATGGAGCAATCAGGACAAGAGCAACCTAAGCATCAGATCTTTATGTAAACAGTTAAAACCAAGATACCATCCCAGGATCCTAAATACAGACCTTTTGGGCAGGTTAGTAAGAGAAGGAAGGGAAGAGGAGACCATTTCCTTCTTTATTACTTCTAAAGATCTGGCTTTCAATTGTGTTAAAAAAAAGGATTAATCTGACTCTATGATCATAGTAAGTAGGTTGATTATATAAAAATGAATTGCAAATGGAGAAAGAACAGATCCTCGAACTATAAGAAATAACCAGTATATATTTACAAATAATGTAGTGGGTTGGAGTTTTCCAGATAACTGGTAAATCATTAAGTACAATGAATAAACCTGTATATACAGTTTTATATTCTGATTGTAGGGAATATTTTGGTAAAATTATGGAAAATTGCTCTGAAAGTTCATACTTGGATAAGTTCTACAATAACTTATATAACATGAAATAAAATACCTTAGGTGTCTTATAACCAAAGTGAAAAGAATATAAGAGTGTTTATTATAGATGGTTAAGAAAATAAAGAGCTAAAAGGAAGGAAACATCCCAAGTAATACTTAATGGGGAAACACAGTAATGTTTTCTAAAATCTTTAAACTCTTAGATTAATTTCTCTTTTAGTAACAGCCTGGCTTATTTTTATGTATATCCAAAAGAAAAATAAAATAAATATTATGACCTCATTTGGGGATCATGTAATGATAATGTGACAAGAGGATGATTTTGTGCGATTTTTGTGAATCCACGTTATGACTATTTGAGATAATTAAGTGTCCTAGATGTTGCTGGCACTCAGTGCACTGTGGAAGTAAAATAATCCCTGCTGTCTCTCTCTGAGATTGAAGCTTAGCACAGGAAAGGGAGAAGCACTCAAGGACTTGAAAATCAGAAGAAGTGGCTGAAAAACGAGAGGAGATGTCTCCAAATTCTAGGTTTGGAGGTTTACTATGGTAGAAAGCTCAAGTACACCTAGAAAAATGTCCACCTAAGCTTGACAGTGATATAAGAGATGCATAAATTACAACAGACTTAAAAGACCTTTTCCTGACAAAAACCATCTAGCACTGAATTAAAAAGATTGATAAAGTTAATAAATTTCATATCAAAGGATAATGTTATTACAGTAGTAATCAAAAAAGGAAACAAAGATTTTTAGTTTACTTAACTTTCAGCTTCACCTATTTCCCCAAATTATGAGTGATTTAGAATAAAATTAAGCACCTGAGAAATGAGATACATGGGTTTTGCATAAATACAGCCATGCACACATACACATGTGCTATAAAGTAGATTTAAGACACTGAACCTACTCTCTTCCCCAATCACGTTGCTTAAATGATCTGATGTACCACTGACTTAATGGTATTTGATTTGTGTAATATTTTCCCTCTTTAATTCTTTCTCTTTATCCTTAAAAATGTATTACCTACTATGCTGTGTAAATAGCAAAAACATAATAACGTGTATAAGTTTTAAATAGGAAGGCTCTCAAATCATTTCAGAAATAAATACCAGATTAGGAGCTTGATTTTAAACTTTTGGATCTATGCCTGTTACTCGGTTTACCACCTGAATGGCACAAAGGGTCAACTTGTTTGTGCTTCTAATGTGAAACTTGTTACATCATCCTATTCATATACATATATACATATATATAAAGTTCCTCACCAGATTTTAAATTCCTTAAAAGTACTCACTGACTCTTGTTCATCTTTGTCTTTCTCGAGGACAGAACCACCGGGAGCTGAATTAGAAGCAAGTCTCAGTGATTTAAGATAAAAGGAACAAGCCTTTCTTGTTCAGAAAGTTTTTTTCTTAAACTGAATCAAGATATTAAAATAAAAGCATATATAGCCCAGCTATTGAAGTAAAGTCCCAACTTTAAAAATACAAGAGTTCCAACAAGGGCTGGTAAAGAGTGCTTCAGGTTCCTAAAGTAATCTATATGAGGAGGCAGGCAGTAGAAGAGTCCCTTGGAATGGGCAAAATGTGAAAGGAAGAGAGGAGAGAAAAGAGTTACCCTGACAGTGGAAACATTAAGGTCAGGTTTAATATCATTATATCCTTGTTCAAGACTGTATTTGTTTCAGTGAAATAGTAACATATTTAATGTATTATATTAATATCTTCACATTTTGTGGCTGATTCTCTTTTCTACTGTCTTTGCTCACATTTGCACTGATTAATCTCACCCATTGCAATAAGTTAAGAATAATATGTTACTTGTTTAACCTCAGCTCTCATCAGCTCATTTCTGGTGTTTTACGATCAACACCTAGTTTGGAGCCAACCTAGTCATTTTCTTTAAAATTATCAAAATAGATGTTTTCAAAATGTGGAAAAGATGCCACCTGAAAAGAACCTGCAAGAATTTTAACTCCTCCCCAAAGATAATAGACATTAATAATATTTTATGTCCCTTAATTAAGATGTATGTGTGACTTTGAGGTGAAAAAATTTGGTCAAAGGTTAATTAAAAATGATAAAGATAGTTGTCAGAGTCTCTTTTAAAAAATATTACTTACTATTCTTAGCTATCAATTGTCCAACAATTCTGAATCTTAAAGAATAGAATGTATATTTATTACACAAATAATTATCGAGCAACTCTTCCATGCCAGGTGGCACTATTCTAAGGCTCGAAATAAATAAATGACTTAAATATGGTCTTTGCTCTAAGAAATGAGAAGCAAAAAGCTTTGGGAAGCTTATCTAGTTATCCCTTTCAATTCAGTTGAGTTACATGTCTTTTGAAGAAATCTTGTTTAAAACAGAAAAAGGCATTCAACTGGGTTAAATGGTATTACTTGGGAATTTTGTAAATTTTGCAGGCTGAGAACACACATTATGATTTTAGACAAAGGGGGAGAACTTTTAAAACCACAGCCTAGTTCTGGCTCCTACCCTATCTCACTATGCTTTGATCAATCTCTACCAGGGTTCTTACAGCAAAAACATGTGTTCCAATGAGATGAATTTTAATGGCTCTAATAATTATGTTTCTGTGTTTCTTCAAAATATCTGACTGAATGAAACTTTATCTTCCCTCTGCAAAGAGATCATACAGTTTCAAGCTACTATTTCAACTCCATTTGAGTACACAGTCATCATAAATATATTTTCCTGACCATTAGCTCAACTTATTTGGAGGAAAACTGTGGCCTCCCTTAGGCTTTTATTCTCCTATGCATTTTGGATGTATAAGTAAATATAAAGTTGCATTGGCAGGTGTGGTAAGCCTCTATTAGACTGTTCCTTCTCTGTTCAGAGAACCCACTGGAAACTGTCGTGGAAGATCTTACAGGAAGCCTGCTATGTGCCAGGCTTCTAAGCTATTATTTTGTTTAAAAGCTCTGTGGAATTGTTAAAATTCTCTTCATTTTTAGTAGGAGAAAACCGGCTCAGAATATGCACAGTTGGGCCAAGTGTGGGTTTGTGTCCGTATACAACCCAACCTAAGGTCTTAAAAACAATACTAAAAGATCAGAATGGGAGAAAACTTTTTGCATTTATTTTGAGTAAATGAGACTTGAGGCATTTGTCTCCCCATGCATATCTATGCAGTATATCTAAGCAAAAATCATGTGTTTTTTTTTACATCTAAAATTTGCTTTAGAGGATATAAGAAAATACACCTATATATATATAAATAAACTAAAGCCTACACCTATGCATTTTAACCATTTTGTGGGAGAAATTGTTCTGTGCATAATAGCTTATCATGATTTGGGTGCTTTGCTAAGGCTTAAGAAATTGTTAGTGCCAATTCCAATTTGTTTAGTTCATTTACTTTGCACCTAACTTGTAAATTAATCATTGCTGGTAACATCAATTTAGTGGTAATTAATCATAGAGGGAGGAGTAAAGGAGTCATATTGGTACCAGCCATATTAACTGCCTTATCTGATTGCTCTTGTGTAATTTTCCAGCACTTTGATGAATATACAAGGCAAGAAATACTTTGGGGGCTTTCAAGAATATTCATAGTATAACTGGAAGTGGACTTGAAAGCACTATAAATAGTTGATTGCTGCTTTACCTGAAGACTCTTCTGTGGCTATTAGATATATAACTTTTGCACACACACACACACACACACACACACACACACTTTGCCCTTGCTTTGCTTAAATTACATGTTGATGCTTTCAGAGCAGTTGAGGCTAAAAAATGGAGATTTTATTAGCGTCTTGGCTGTGTATTCAAGGTCAGAGAGATGTGGATCCCAACAAATAGCAAGTATTGATATCTCCTATGCAGTTTCCACTTGGTAAATAAATATTTAGGGAAGTATATAATTCTCATTTGCAAATATGCAATATTTTTTAGCTCTTGATGAAAAAATTGATTTTTACAACATTACAGTCAAAATCTATCCATATATTTACTTATGCCTGACAGAACTTCAGGTGAGTTACAGCAAACAAACAACATTACACTGATGTATGAGGAATGGTATATTAAACTAGCGTATTTTACAGTCCCCATAAATTATATCTTGTGACTTCCTATTCATTGTATCAAGCTATTCATTGCTTTAGGATGAGGACAAATCCCACGTACAAGATGGAAGTCATAGTTTAGCATGGAGCGTCAAGATATACTTTTCAGTCCATAGCAAAATAATAGTTTTGCAAGCCTGGCTTTGCAAGTGTTCTCATGAAAGCAGGAGGAAGGCCTATCTTACAACCTGTCTTCTGGTTCCTCACTGGTCCCCAGAGCAGAGTGGTTGATCAGGTCTTGTGCTGGGTATCCTGGACTGGTGCTCCCCGTGGGTGACCAGTCTTGCTGGGTCCCTTTGGCATGACACTAGCATCTACTTCTGAGTTCATGGTCCCTGCTGTTGAGTCTGGTCATAGATTCCTGTACCCTCTTTGGCAGTACATCAATCCTCTTCAGGTTCATAGGTTCACTCTGTACTTTTCTGTCCTCCCATCAGAGCAGGTAGGAAGATCCGGATCCTGAACATGCCATGAACAGGCCAGGAGGTACTGGAGTTGCTACGTTAAGCCTACCTGTTTAGATACATCCCTGCTGTTCAGGTACTCTGATGAACGTGGGATCTTTCTAAGAGGCATGAAATTTTCTCAGACAATACCTTAAGAACCGAACAGAACCAAAATGAACCAAACCAGACCAAACCAAACCAAACCAAACCAAACCTAAACGAACAAGAAAATCTACCCTGGGATTCCCCCAATCACATCTGGATGTTTCTACCCATTCTCTTGGGGTTCTGACCCCAAGACCATGGAGGACATTCACCTCTGCTCTTCACTCTTTATGTTCTTCTTCTCCTCAAACCCCAAAAAGTCTTTCTCCTTTTACTTCCTGTCATATAGGAATTTCCCCTACTTCACATTCTCCCACTGTCTCCATGATATGCAAGCCGGTCAAACTTGGTGATCTGAGTTTCCTTGGCACTTAATATGTAGAGGAAATATTTTAATACTTAGAAAAGCTTATTTATCTGCATCCAGTCACTAACCTGGGGAGTACGAGTAGGAGGGAGTACCCTTGAATGGGAACAAGGACCCTTGGAATACTTCCTTGGGGAAAGGACACAATTCAAAATGTAACAAAGGTATATGGTAAGTCAAGTCCTTATCCTACCCCTACCTATGTTCCTTAGGCACTCAGCTGCTTTCCACAGAGATAATCACTGACTCCAGTGTCTTATATCTACTTTCCCAGAAGTATTCTATGCCCATACATGTGTGTATATATACTTTTCTGTTTTTAAAACAATTTGTAGCACACTATGTACACATTCTATATCTTCCATTTTTTACTTAATATATCTATCAGTACATATCAGTAACTGCAGAACTGGCTCATTCTTCTCAATGGCTGCATAATATTGAAATGTAAGGAAGTAATATAATTTATTTAGCCAGACTCCCTCCCCCACAGTTTGGTTCAGTACTTTTTTCTTACAAAACAATGCTGTAATGAATATCCTTCAATATATTTTATTTTGAACATGTACAGGTTAATCTGTAGAATAAATTCCTAGAAGTAGAATTGCTGGATCAGATATAATTTTCAAATATCATAGACATGTCCAAATTCTTTTCAATAGAATTGTTCTGACTTAGAGTCTTATCAACATACATAGGCATATCTGTCTCCCCTTGCCTTTACCAACAGACCGTATGAACTTGATCTTTGACAGTGAGGAGTAAAAAATGGTGTCTGGAAGTTTTAATTTGTATTTCTCTTGTTATGAGTGAGGTTGAATGTTGTGTAAGTTTTTAGGAGTCTTAAAAATTTTCATTTGTTTTTATCTTTTTCCCATTTTTTAAATCAATTTGTTGGTCTTACTGATTTTTTAGAAGCTCTTTCTGAATTAAGAATATAGGCTCTTAATTCAGGATATGCTGTTTCAGTATTTTAAAAAATTATTTTGTTATTTGTCTTTAGCTTGTGTATAGGTTATTTTAATATACAAAAATTTCTTATTATGTTGTCTAATTAATCAGTTTTCTATTCTGCTGTTCCTTAGTTTTGTGGCATATCAGAAAAGCCTTCCCTACTCATGAAACTATAAAAATAATTCTCCAATGTTATTATACTTCTATAATTTCATTTTTTATATTAAAATTTTTGATCCACCTGAAATTTATTTTAGTGTAATGTGAGAGGTAGGAACTGAATGGTTTTTTTTCCAGATGGCTACCTAGTTGTATTACCACTTTTTATTGAATAATACGTTTTTTCACTTATTTGAAATGTGAATTTTATGATATAATGTGATATATATTGTAAAATAGAAATATATATCATTATATAATATAATGTTTATTTATATCTGGAATTTCTATTCATTTTATTGATCAGTCTGTATATTTGTTTACCAAGATAATATAACTTTAAATATTTCAGTAATTAATTAAAGGATAATGTTGTATTTTGTTCATGATGTTGCATTTTGAACTTAAATGATTAAAACACCTAATTAACTACAGCAAGTCATACTTCATCCAAAAAGAAAAATTACAAGTGACAGCAATGTGCTCGAAGAGTAAAATTATACCCCAGAACCAAGTTGGAAATTAGTCTCATACATATATGTCATGGCTAAATACTGATCATGGCTCAGGTCAAAAGTCGTCAGAACGATCTGACAAATTTCAATGTCTGAAGTGACGTTTAAGAGAATGGCAACTGGGTAAGTGAAATGCTGTTTTAACAGATAAAATCTTTCCACTTGGAATACATTCCTGATGCTGATTTTTTACCTGGGTGATGTGACTTCAACTAGTTGCTCTTAATTAGATTGAGTCAGGGACTTAGTAGCTGGAAGAATTTAGCACAGACATTAATTCTATCTGGAGAACAGCAGCCTGAGCCTGATGGTTTTTAGCAAACAAGGTCAAATTCAGTACAACATACTAATACTGATCAAGGTAGGAACAGGGAAATTTTACTGCTTAGGGAAAACAATAGCATCACTCTAAGCCATACTGCAACCAGCTCCTTTTTTTAATCAATTAGAGTTTTTATACCATCTTTTAGGTATAAAGTTATACACACTCATACAAATTTACACAGTACAAATATGCCTTTAGAGTAAAATAGGAAAGTCCCCCGCTTCAAAAAGAGTACCTCGAAGCAGCGTTGTCGTCACTTTGGCGAGCAATGTTTCAGAACCCATGGACCAGAAATTTTTTATTTTGTTTTGCTTTATATAACAAAATTTACATTTTTTATTTTGTTTCGCATCTTGATTTTATTCCTTAGTTTGTGGTAGACATCTTCCCATGTCAACACATGGCCTACCTCTTTCTATTTTGATTTGTGTTCAATTTTCATGAGCAACGTTCTCTTCTCTTTACAAAATTTATCCTTATTTTAAATTACAGAAATAAAGTCTTATAAAAATTTAGAAATACAAAACCAAAATTAATGAAACAGAAAGTAACTCAGAAAAACTAATGACTATTTTCATTCACCAAATGTGAAAAAATAAAACCGAGAATATGGAGAAATGGACAGTCTCACACATTTCTACTTTTCTTTTTGGAAGGTAATGTAGTTATACCTTTTATAAATTAAACATATGCATACCATTTGGCTGAGCAATCCCAGTTTTGAACATTAATTCTGCATAGATCAAAGCCCTAGAATGCAGGGACACAGGTGCAATGATTTGTAGAGCAAAACTCTTCAGGGTGGGAAAACACTGGAAACGACCTGAAGGTCCATCAATTATGTAACGATTGAACATATCACAGGCAATAATGCTATCAAACATTTAACTGTTACTTAAAAAGATATGTTTGAGCTATGGCTATGGAACTAGATGGATTTTCAGAACAGACTTTTGAATGAAAATAACAGGTTGAGAAATAATTTGGTATAGTATGTACTTGTTTTTTTCTGAGAAAAACATCAACTACTACTCATACACATACATATGAAAACAGGTTTGAAATTATACATCAGCCTGTGAAAACTGCTATCGATAATGATATAATTATTAATAATGACATGATCTGGTGATGTGATTATGTTTTGCCTTTAAAGTTTATGGTAAACAAGTATGTATTACTTTTATAATTTTAAAAGGTGAATAAAGAACACATAAAATGAAAAAAATATATAATTAGATGAACAAGTTTTATAGAAAATACATTTCTATTGTCATAGAAAGTTTAATGATTGTAAAAGGAGATACTTTGAATACTGGTACAATATCCAAGGTAAAAATAATGGGGTGGTGTTAGATGGTGTTTAGTAATATATTGACTTTTTTTTGGTCCAGAGACCTAGAATCTTATCTTGGTCTCAGTATCCCTACTTCCCATAAGGTCCCTGGAAGAAAGATATGTTCAAAGAAGGCTAAGGAAAATGCCACCTCATTATTAACTGGGCATCACCCTCAACACCAATGCCATATCCCCTGAGCTCACCTCACTACACATGGGCTTCCTTTTGCCCGATCCAAAGGAAGTCTACAGGCGAGAATTAAAGAAGGCTGAAGACAGGTCATGCTACGTTTCTAAGTCTATACTAGTGGATCAACAGTTAGCACCCTAAAGTACAAAAATCTATCTTTGCCAGAGCAAAGGAAATAGGACTGGAGCAGAGCTGCATATAGGCTTGTTTGCATTTCAGTGTTTCATCCATTAGAAAACATGGCTGACCAGTGTCTTGATAGTTAACAGATTAGTGCTCTCTGCCTCTCAAAGATGGGTTTCTTACCCTATTGCCCACTCATCCTTGAGTAAGAAAGAGGAGAAAGAAAGAAGAGGAAAAAGAAAGGGCTTTCATTCCTTGGAAAATACAGGTTAAAAACAAATAAAAACAAGGATATAATCTATTAAAAATCTAAAGCAACAATTGGAAAGAGATGGAAATTAATCTTCAACTATTTTTTCAAACTTTGGAGGTTCATGAAAATAAAAGCCATATTTTTTTCCAAGCACTTCTAGGTTTCTCAAACCATCTGTGCTTCAAGGAGAATTTAGTTCATGTGTTTTTAGTTAATTTACACTTAACTCATCAAAATGTTGACTTGTTATTCCAGCTATTTGATGTCTCAGAAATCATACGCACATTTTAATATATGTTCAAAAGTCTTTCTTCCATTTGGATAAGGAAATCATCATTAGCTAGCAGTAAACAGAACCTGGAAGAGCTTAAGTCTGATTCCGAACGGAGAACTAAGGAAATTCCAAGGGGTTTGAAACTTGGCAAACTACTTTCCACACACATGGTTACAAAATCTTTAAAGTGATAAACATGAGAAATGACAAAAAACCATCAAAATCATCACAAGCATAAACGGAGTCTCTGGAATGTGAAGATACTTAGTCAGAGGACTTATATATCACATTAACTCTATGTTCCTTAAATGAAAATACTTCAAGGTCAGCACACTAGCCCCAGGTTGGCCCATGTGTACGGAACATTGTGTCAAAGCCAATAGGCTAATTTTTCCAAGGAAAAGGACAAAGGATATCCTTCAGAACTTTTGATGATCTTGTGATCTTTCAAGTAAAATGTATTAAACACATATCTATTTAAAAGCTCCTGTATGTTCATGTCAGTAGGCTGGAAATAATTTTTTTTCCCACCCAGCTTACCTATGCCTCTAGACCACAATACTTGAGTAAACGTCATCGCGGATTAATGTTTGATTGTCTAGGTTCACAGCTGACCAAAGCTTCTGTTAACTCTGAAACAATTCTCACGATATTTACACACTGACTTTTAGAGACATTTGAGGCAGGATCCTGGTCTTTTGTGACTGAAAACAAGAAGAGGTTCAGAGACGGCAAACCATGGAGGGTGTTCTGGGGCCAAATCCCACACGAGTACAAAAGGAACCAATTCATGTTCAAGAACAGACTGTAGAATGGAGCTAAGATCCAAGATTCAGAGGAGTGGGTCAACAGGAACATGAAATAGAAATAAATCAATTGGAACATGAAATAGAAGTGGATCTATAGGAACGCGGAGCTGGAGGGATTGGAGCAGCCTAGAGGTCAAAGAAGTGTTCAGGGGCAGCTTGGGGAATGGAGAGCAGAGGCAGCACTAGAGGGAGAGGAAGGGCCAGTTTGGGGCAATTCGCATGATCACTGAGCTCCTTGAGTGGCTTGGCTGGCTTTACTGTCCACAGATAAATCCATAAAATAATAGAAATGTCAGGGGCAGAAGGAAACATAATAATCATCTCATTTGACTTTGTAAATTCTAACCCTCTCATTTTTATAATTGTGAATTTCGTTGCCCACCCTGGACGGGTAACCATTATACAAAGCTACACCCTTGCTAGTGTTAGAGCTGAGGGCAGCAGCTGTAAGGCCTCCCCTTACTTCTGGTCCAGAATTCTTTCTATGCACCACATCCCAAGCGAATTAGTCATTTCCTCTTTCTTCCCTTTCTTCTTTTTAAAGTTTCTTTTTTTTCCCCCCACTTGCCTCATTTATTCCCACTTTAACTCAAAACTGAAGTAGAAGTGACAAAATGTCACACCCAAAGCTAGACTGGAATTATTCTCAGAGGAGGTCACAGCAAAGCATGTTTGTTTTGTGAAGTTTCAAGTTGATTCTCAGCATATGGGTTCAAAGCTGTGAACCAACCTTGAACCTTGGGAACTGTGAGTCGACAAGATGGGACTAATATGTAAAAGAAAAATAAAAGGTTCAGAAGACTTGCTGGATGTCGGTTCTCTTTTTAAAAAGAGCATTTTGGTGAGTTAAGTGTAAATGATTCAGAAACACAAGGATTTTATTTCCTTTGCCATAGGCATGGGTTTAAAAATTTATGGAAAAAAGTGCTCAGCACAACATGTTTTGAATTTCATTGGTCTTTTTTTATCCTATGATCTCTAGAAGATGGCAGCTGAAGAATGAACAACTGAATCAAAAGTTTTAAGTGTATATATAAAACATGACACTTGGTCAGATGGAGTAGTAAGAACGTCCAGTCTGAGAGCTCCCATTCTGAAAGCCTTATTATACTTTTAGTCTTGGACCTAATTATATTACTAAAGGAAAGTTCCAGGTAGGTTTTTAATCTGAATTTACTGTGTGTGAATCAGGCCCATAGTTGTCAGGAATCCATTTCGTTATAAGGAGTGTGATGCTTGGGTTAAGGTGTGTAACTGGGCAGTTGGAATAAAAGAGATGTGAATTACTTTGCTTTAAACTGTTAAGGCTCTAATTTTTGTTTAAAAATTAAAACAATCTACTGGATGATCTTTTATATACATCATTTTATCTGCCTCAAGCATTTTACTTTGTATAGTATAACTAGGATCTTTGTAGAATTCTGATTATTTCTATTAAGAGAAATAAACAAATATTTCAGGATTCTCATAATCTGTTTTTATTTTCGCTCTTTTTGGCCAACTTTATGGCAGGATAGTTGGTTTTTATTTTATTAATATTATGTGAGTCCTTAGTCAAATTCCTGTTTTGTTGTAGGAATACTCGTAATTAGCTACATGAATTTTAAATCTTCTGAACAGGCAGTGTCTAAAACTCATCTTTTTTCAAACTTATACTTATTCTCTGATTTGCCCAGGAACTTCTAAGAGAATATACAACTTTAAATAAACATTCCTGGTTAGCTCGTGGTTGGGCTTTAAACACCCTAGCATCATTTAAATCAAATCATTTCAGATGCTAGAACTGGATGAAATCACAACGAAGCTATGCTTGCAATTTTATTAAAATGATAGGTTGGTCAGGACAAAAATATTCAACTCTATTGAGTGCCAAGGTGGAGTACATTCAAAATAGCCTACCTACATAGACGGAGCCAGGCCATATCACGCTGCAAGGGCTCTGTACATATCATCACATCTATCATTAACAATGTGACTTTTTTTTTTTTTTTTGCATGTTGTTTCATGTATTTTAAATAGAAGGAAAACTGGGCTACATTTCAAAATTTAAATATGGTACATGAAAAGGCTTTGTTCACATTTAATTAAATTACTGTTTATGTGCCATATGTTTGATCAGACACTGCTTGTATCCCAGATGGAGGTAATGGGTAGAAATAAGGTATAAAGGTTTTTCTTTTTTTTCCCTCTTCTCAAAGTAGAAGGTACAAATTGAGATGATTTTCTAAGAAATGTCATCACAGTGACAAACTCATATGGCCACTACTGTGAAAGGAGCCCTTAAATGATCACTTGGTGGCTCGTTAACTCTCAGAACTATAAAGATAACCGCCCTGAAGATAGGTAGGACCCTTAGCTCCAGAAGACACTACTTCAATTATTTGCAAGACTCCTAGTGCAAATTTCCTCAGGGATACTGTTGCCCTGACTGACTTGCCAAAACTGTTTTCTTTAGGACTTTAGAATAGGTTTGTTTTAAAATTATTAATATAAAATAAAGAGATACTCACTGTTAATTTAAAAATGTACAGTTAAGTCATGGAAATGTAAATTCAATAATTTCTCATGCAACTTGAACTGGAAACAAGCAGATACCTTTTATGAATTCCCTACATTCAGCAGAAGCAGAATTCACTTTGCTCATTCACCAAGTAGATGTGTTTTCTGGAGACGAAGGAAGAGTCATTTTTACCATATGAAGGGAGCATGTGTTTTTCTTACTTTTGCTGATCTGCTGTTTTCGCCATATTTGCTGAGTTCAAGTCTCTCATCAGTTGGTGGGAATGTAGATTTAATGACATTTATTTTGGAAAACATGTTCTGCTAAAATTTTGTAGTGATGTAAGCCATTTAACTCTAAAACTGGCAGCTGAAACTAACGCTATGTCCACATAAACAACTACTCAAATGTCTCAGCCAAAACCATTTTGGGACACCCAAGGCCAGGATACCATTTCTGGGTCTGCACACTTTCCTGAAAATGAAAGTAGTGCAGTCAGGGGCTTACCTCCAGTCCAGGCAAAGGGGGCCTGAGGAAACTCTGATGTGTCCTCCTATTGTGGTATATCCCTGTGTTTAATAAAAGACCTGCTCTCCTTTTGTTTCTAAAGAGAGTAAGTGTAAACAGAAGAAATACGGGGATGAAATTCTTGCCCTCAGCAGTTGTCTTGGGGGAGAGGGTGTCATGTCCTTTGGAGAGGGGACAGGCCAAACAGTAGGAGAGGGAGGTAGGGAGGTAGGGAGGCCCCCTGTGAGACATGCAAACTAGGCTCAAATTAGAATGGTGCTCCTTTTCTACTCTCCACAAAGGGGGAGGCTGGAGAGCTACATCTACCGTCTTGGTTTGCCGGATAAGAGGGTATCAGGAGAGGGGCAAGGACACTCTGAGACTATATGGCAGTAGCCTTTTTTTTTTTTTTTTGAGTGTCTAACATAGGCTAAGTACTGTATCAGACCTTTTAGATAGATTTTCCTATTAAAATGTCACTAATCTCCTGTAATAGGTATTATTATAGGTGAATAATATAAATAGTATTTATATTACAATAAATATAATATGATACATATGATATATATGATATATGATATATATGATATATGATATATAATATGATATATCATATATGATATGATATAGGGAGTTTGACCAACTTGTCACAATCATACAATTAGCAAGTGATAGCACCAAGATTTGAACCATGGAGTCTAACCTCAATGATCATCTCTTTCCATATCATCATCCAGATAAAGTGAGGACACAATCGTGTGGAAGCAAGTCAGGGAGAGGTGGGAAGGAAGAGTCAATGAACAATGTTATACTGTAACTGAGTGACAAATATTGCTAATATTAACTAATCTTGCTAAATATAACTGATTAGGCTATATTTGTCTTAAATTGTTGATGTATGGTACAGTAATGAATGCACACAAATTATGAAATGATATTATGATGCTTGACAATGACTGAAAATCCATTCTCCCCCAAAAGCCATTAACACACATTCATGGCGTCTTGTGCTAAATGCAACAGTTGCCCAGACTAACACTTTGGAGTCATCCTCAATACTGTCCTCTCCCTGACTTGCCACAGCTCACTTTGCCCCCCATCTTGCTTCTCTCCATTTAAGTGAAGAACCCCACCAACCATGCCAGGAGCCTGGAAGTCATCTTTGGTACCAGATTTTCCCTTACCCCCATGTTCCATCCTTTACTCTTTGCTGTCCATTTTCCCTCCTAAATATCTCTTGAATCTGTACACTTTTTGGCCATCTCCTCCATCATACCATGAATACCAGGACTTGTACAATAGCTTTGTACCTCTGAATACTAATCCATTCTCCACAGAGAAGGCAGGAAAACTTTTAAGTGATACAAATCTGATCTCATCATTTTTCTGCTTGAAACCCTTCAGAGATTGTTAGGATCAAGACAGAAATCCTTAACATGGCCTGTACGGCTCTGCATAGGCTGGCCTTTCTCTCTCTGTCTTCACCTCACATAACCCCCATCTTCCACTTTAACTCAGCCACCTTTGCCTTTCAGTTCCGGCCTCACAATCTTTACAAATGCTTTTCATTCTGGCTGGAATGTTCTCCCCCAAACACTTCTCCTCTTCCCCGAGAGCCACCTTTAACTTATCCTTTAGATAGCTCAGCATTCCCCTCCCCCCAGCCAAGGTGCTGTCTGTCCACACATCCTCTCTTAGCACTCTCCTCTTCCTTTTTTTTTTTTTTTTTTTTTTGTGGTATGCAGGCCTCTCACTGTTGTGGCCTCTCCCATTGCGGAGCACAGGCTCTGGACGTGCAGGCTCAGCGGCCATGGCTGACGGGCCCAGCCGCTCCGCAGCATGTGGGATCTTCCCGGACCGGGGCACGAACCCGTGTTCCCTGCATCGGCAGGCGGACTCTCACCCACTGCACCACCAGGGAAGCCCTCCTCTTCCTTTTTAACAAAGAGAGCAATGGTGACAAAATACTTACTTATCTATTTACCCTGAGGGTCAACTCTATGAGAGCAAAAGTCAAGCCTGCCTTGTTCACTACACTATAAGCAGCACAAAACACAGAGCCTTTACTGTATTAGGTACCTAATTAATCCCAAATGAGGAAATGAATGAATACTTCCTCTATCACCTTCAATTAAGGCAGAGAGTGGGTCATCTTAAAACTCTGACACTAGGTTCCTTGAGGGCAGTCACTATGCCTTTTTCTTGTTATCATTAGTGGCTAGCATATACCTGGTAGATTCTCAACCGTGAGCTTGCTTACTGAATGTACAAGCTACATGCATGCTCCTCCCTGCCTATTGGGAAGTAGAATATCCTTCCAGCATAAAAGACATAACTGATTCCTCTTCTAGGCAAATCAGGGAGCTCCATTATATACTTCTGAATTATTTGGATGCCTCTTTCCCCTTGTACTAGTCAGGGTTTTCCAGAGAAACAGAACCAATAGAAGATATATATATATATATCTTATATTTATCTATTTATTGTAAGGGATTGGCTCACATGATTATGGAGACTGAGAAGTCCCACAATCTGCTCTCTGCAAGCTGGAGACCCAGGGAAGCTGACGGTGTAGTTCAATGGGCTGAGAGCTGGAGAGCAGATGGTATATTTTCCAGTCCCAGTCTGAACGCCTGAGAACCATGGAGAGCAGGAGAAGATCAACGTCCTGGGTTAAGCAGTCAGGCAAAGAGTGAATTCAACCTTCCTCCACCTTTTTGTTCTATTAAGGCTCTCAGTGGGTTGAATGATGCCCACTCTCACGGGAGAGGGCCATGTCCTTCACCCAGTTCACCAATTCAAAGTTCGTATCCAGAAACACCTAGAAATAAAGTTTAACCAGATATCTGGGCATCCTGTGCTTCTGTCAGTTTGATACAAAATTAACAGTCACATTTCTATAGCCAAATATACAGCTCACCCTATTGATTCTGAATATCTGAGTTTCACTATACCTTTCAGAATTCTAGCAGTTGAGATTCTTGTATACTGCAAATCTGCTAGATCATTTGTGAGGTTACAGTTATTAAAAATTTCATGGAGACAATTCAGTGACTCCAATAAATACTACCCATAAATTCTCAATGACATACTTCACATGTGCTACTTAAAATTACTCCAGAGATGCTCATAGTGTTATATAAAGCCACGAAAGAACCGTAAGAAGATAGAATCAGAAGGTTTGTGCAATGTTCTAACATAATCCAATGACTTAAAAAAACCTGTTCTTTATGGTTAAAGTGGAGAAGCTATTTCAATTTCTTTTTACCTGGCTATTTAACTAACTAACTAACTGACTGACTGACTAACTTCCTTCCTTCCTCTCTCCCCCTCCCTCTCTCCCTTCCTTTCTTCCTTCTTCTTTCTCGCTTTTAAAGTGAAAGCTGTGCTCAGTTTACTCAGGCATACATTTTAATTCTTCAATATCACATAACAATGTCATTATATGGCAGAGATGCTGAATACACTTAGTGATTAGCATCATCAATGGAAGTACTACAGTTGAAAATGCTCCATAATAAAAGAAAAATTATGCTAAGAAGTGTATGATTGGTATGAAAAGAGAATTATGTCTTAAAGTCATGTGCCTTTTCCATAATTATTTGCCAAATAGTTGGTATTTAGAAGTTAAAGTATGATATTAAATTCCTGTAGTATGCTCTGTCACTCCAAAGTTAGTATGTTCCTATAGTTAGAGCGATGGCCTAGAAAACAAGCTTGACTGAGTCACTTTGCTAAGTCCCCTTAATCTTCCGTACCTTAGTTTGCTTTTTTATGTGCTACTGATAAAGACTCTTTGTGTACATTTCAAGGGCTGGTTATGTCCAAGGTTTTACCATTTAGTCTAGCACGATGACAATTTAAGAGAGATGGAGCAATATAAATAAATGTGAACATCTCCCCCTAGCACTACACATGTGATATTATTACTACTATTTTAAGTTCAAGTGGGAAAAAAGAAAATAGACACTTCAACTTTATCAAATCTGTTAAAGTGAAAGAAATAAAGGAAGAAAACAAAGTAGGAAAGAGAGAGATTACTCTGGTGGAGTCAATAAGATGATTTGAAAGCATTGGCTAAATTATAAATGTCATAGAACCAGTCTTGAAATAAAAAGCAAAAAGCTAGCTTATACTGTTGATGGGAATGCAAACTGGTACAGCCACTATGGAGAACAGTATGGAGGTTCCTTAAAAAACTGAAAATAGTGTTACCATACGATCCAGCAATTCCACACCTGGGCATATATCCAGAGAAAACCATGAACCCCAATGTTCATAGCAGTGCTATTTACAATAGCCAGGACATGGAAGCAACCTAAATGTCCAACAACAGAGGAATGGATAAAGAAGATGTGGTACATATATACAATGGAATATTACTCAGCCATAAAAAGAACAAACTAATGCCATTTGCAGCAACATGGATGGACCTAGAGATTCTCATACTGAATGAAGTAAGTCAGACAGAGAAAGACAAATATCATATGATATCACTTATATGTGGAATCTAAAAAGAGGCTACAAATGAACTTGTCTACAAAACAGATATAGAGTTACAGATGTAAAAAATAAACTTACGGTTACTAGGGGGTAAGGGGGGGAGGGATAAACTGGAAGACTGGGATTGACACATACATACTACTATATATAGAATAGATAACTAATGAGGATCTACTGTATAGCGCAGGGAACTCTACTCAATACTCTTTAACGGCCTGTAGGGGAGAAGAAGCTAAAAAAGAGTGGACATATGTATATGTATAACTGATTCACTTTGCTGTACACCTGAAACTAACACAACATTGTAAATCTGTTATATCCCAATAAAATTTTTAAAAAGCTAGCTTAACAGAATTATACCTATTGAATAACAGTCTTCCAGTTTTTATGCCTGAATGACAGAGTACTGTTTGAGATATACATAAGCTGCCATTGATAATAATGATTCATACAGTTTGAAATCTGAGTGGCATAGTAGAGTTAAATAAACAACAGAATTTTCATTTTTTACGTTATATCTTTTTATATTTCAAACAATTCATATGTTTTATGTTTAATTTAATCAGGAATTATATTTCTTCATTCCACCTTCTAGTTCAAGTATTAATTATATAATAAATTATAGAGATTCTGAGGTTAAAAGGCTAGAGGTGGACTTCACAGGTTCTATACATTATAATTTTCATTTGCAAAACTGGGGACGCTAGTTGACCTGACATAAATAGGTATCATGTTAAAGCAAGTTTCATTTTGCTCCTTCACCTCTTCCAACTTTGATTTCCCCTTTGATCTTCCATATTTCAGAGAGAAAGAGCAATATAAATATTGGTTGGTTTCCTAATGGGAGAATAAGAAAGGTTGATTATATATCAAAGTGTCCAAATAGGATCTTGGAAATCATCAAATATTCATGGAGGTTTGAGAGGGGAGTGGGTCTCAATTCCAACACCCATTTTTGAGATGCAAACCTTGAGAATCAGGGAAGTTTCACTACTTGTTAAAACTCATACGTCTAAGTACGTGGGGATCGAGTATAATATGGTGACTGCAAAGTGATGGAAGCTCTGAGGCAGTGATTTATTGCCAGTTGGTACCAACTGCAGCTTTGTGATATCACTCAAATTGTGGTTTTAAATGGTTGCTACACTGTTAACTTTCTACGTGTACCTTGTATCCCTAGAAAAAACTCAAGCTCTTTGATTTCCTTATAGTCCCTGGAGTTTCTAACAGTGCAAAACACACTCACTATAAATTAAATGAATCCGTTTAGCAAGTTCTATTCCTGCCATTAGATCTCTTGAGATTTAAAATTTTGACTTTTTCTGACTTGAAAGATAAATGGAAATCTTAGTCATTGCCTTAACCAGACTTTGCATATTTGCTGCTGCTATAAACTCTGTGCACATTTCATGGGCTGGTTACACCCAGCATTCTACTGTTTATTCTTTTCTGGCACAATGACAATTCAAGAGAGGTGATGCAATATAAATAAATATTTGTAAATTCTATCTGGGCTCAGAGATTAAGACATTTTTTTCCTCCGAGTCAAATTTAAGCACAACTACTTTGTTGCCATTCTTATGATCAGTATCAGGAAAAGCATCTGAGGACCATTAAACAAGATATCCCTCATGGTGCATTCTCTTGGCTCAAACACTTGCATGGTTCTGTGCATTAATGTTCCAGAGGCAGACCCTCTTCAGGGCAGATGCAGGCTCTGGCTCCCATGTGTTGCTTCCCTTAACGGCTCTTCTCTGATCTATAGCTGTGGTTTTCTTCTGCCATTATTTTCCTCACTCTGACCAAATGACAACCACTCTTTTGGATTCCTCCACATTCTCAGCTAGCATATCCAAATTCTGCTGCTTCAACACCGCTGAGTGATCTGCCATGTCTAGAACTGCATGCAGGTTAATGTCATTTTACATTTTGAGTCTTTGAGAAATTTCAGAGTCCCTGATCCCTACTGCAAACAGGTCCATGACTATTTCTTTGTGGCTTGCTCTAAAATTACATTTCACAGCCAGTGCATGATCACCATTAAGAAAAGCTTCCATTATCTCTTTCCAGCCTGGCTACACTGAAGAAACCTGGCCTCTGAAAACATTTGGTGATCAAGGTTCTTCAGATTTCCCTAGTAGAACTCTATGTCACAATCATAAGTTTCCTTTTCTTTCCTAAAGGTGAAGGAATTTAAATTTATGTTCGGCTTGTTAATACTAATTACATGAGAGCCTGATCTTTCAGAGTTCTTTGTAGTTGTTCTAAATAAAAGTGTTGCCTCTATCTGGACATCAATGATCACAGGAAAAATACACATGGCGAGGGCATGCAAGGGCATCTGTAGCCCATGGAAAGAATGTGCACAAGGCATGGGTTCTTTCCCTGTGCTCTCACAGCAAGATGTTCTCTGTCCTTTAACTCTCCTTTCTCCCTCTCCTTTTCTTCCCTCCTTTATTTTTGTTTCTGTTTTCTTGCTCTTTTTGCAAGTCTAGGTATGGATATCTGCCTGTGATGGAGGAGGGCTTTTTTCACTACTGATTTGGTGTTACCAAAACGTTTAGGCTTTCTCAAGAATCAGAAAATGTGTCTGAACAGAGGAGATAACATTTTTTTCTTGGGTAATGACAAGTGAACTGACCCTGAGTTTAAAAGTTAATGGTATATGTGACAACCAACTTTAAGTAGGCAAAGAAAATGGTTTTCATAAGACAGACAGGGTTTTTTTTTTTTTTTTCTCTTTTTTTCCTAGTTAACAAGCCATTCTGTTGAAAAGAGCTAAAACTTATAATAACTCTGGTAGTTCACTGAGCGTGGGCTAAAGACATTTTACCAAGACCTTTTATTCTTTCCTGCAAAAATACCCTATCTTATGAACTTAAAATTCAAGTCAAAGCTCTTATTTGTTCTCATTTTTAGTGTGACTTTCCACTTATGTTACATGTCCACATGTATAAAATAATGACATTTTAAAAGACTGCAGATAGAACCCAAGTCTAAAAGTAATTACAGAAATAAATGTGGTGGGAATTTAAGCCTCCTTGTTAACCAAAATACCCTTTATAAATCTTGTCAATTTGTGTCTGTGTGTATGTACTAGCTCCAGGTGTCAATCTCTTATAAAGGTGCTTGCCTCTGGCTTTTACATCAGAAGATCCTAAATCATTCACATCCAAAGCCTTATTTTACTTCAACTGTCTTCTGAAAAAGAAGTTTTATAACAACTTTTGTAATTCTGCTTTTAGTAAAGTATCTCTAATGATATTTTAAGAAATATACATATTAGCCTTCATGTAATTAAATGAATTAATTATATTCAGAAAATGACTATACCACCCAAAGCAATCTACAGATCCAATGCAATTCCTATCAAATTACCAATGGCATTTTTTATGGAACTAGAACAAAAAATCTTAAAATTTGTATGGAGACACAAAAGACCCCGAATAGCCAAAGCAGTGTTGAGGGAAAAAAATGGAGCTGGAAGAATCAGACTCCCTGACTTCAGACTATACTGCAAAGCTACAGTAATCAAGACAATATGGTACTGGCACAAAAACAGAAATATAGATCAATGGAACAAGATAGAAAGCCCAGAGATAAACCCACGCACCTATGGTCAACTAATCTATGACAAAGGAGGCAAAGATATACAATGGAGAAAAGAAAAGTGGTGCTGGGAAAACTGGACAGCTACATGTAAAAGAATGAAATTAGAACACTCCCTAACACCATACACAAAAATAAACTCAAAATGGATTAGAGACCTAAATGTAAGACTGGACACTATAAAACTCTTAGAGGAAAACATAGGCAGAACACTCTTTGACATAAATCACAGCAAGATCTTTTTTGATCCACCTCCTAGAGTAATGGAAATAAAAACAAAAATAAACAAATGGGACCTAATGAAACGTCAAAGCTTTTGCACAGCAAAGGAAACCATAAACAAGATGAAAAGACAACCCTCAGAATGGGAGAAAATATTTGCAAACGAATCAACGGACAAAGGATTAATCTCCAAAATATATAAACAGCTCATGCAGCTCAATATTAAAAAAAGAAACAACCCAGTCAAAAAATGGCAGAAGACCTTAATAGACATTTCTCCAAAGAAGACATACAGATGGCCAATAAGCACACGAAAAGCTGCTCAACACCACTAATTATTAGAGAAATGCAAATCAGAACTACAATGAGGTGTCGCCTCACACCAGTTAGAATGGGCATCATCAGAAAATCTACAAACAACAGATACTGGAGAGGGTGTGGAGAAAAGGGAACCCTCTTGCACTGTTGGTGGGAATGTAAATTGATACAGCCACTATGGAGAACAGTATGGAAGTTCCTTAAAAAACTAAGAATAGAATTACCATATGATCCAGCAATCCTACTACTGGGCATATACCTAGAGAAAACCATAATTCAAAAAGACATATGCACCCCAATGTTCACCGCAGCACTATTTACAACAGCCAGGTCACAGGAGCAACCTAAATGCCCATCAACAGACGAATGGATAAAGAGGATTGGTACATATATACAATGGAATATTACTCAGCCATAAAAAGGAACGAAATCGGGTCATTTGTAGAGATATGGATGGATCTAGAGGCTGTCATACAGAGTGAAGTAAGTCAGAAAGAGAAAAACAAAGATCGTATATTAATGCATATATGTGGAACCTAGAAAAATGGTACAGATGAACTGGTTTGCAGGGCAGAAATTGAGACACAGATGTAGAGAACAAACTTATGGACACCAAGGGGGGAAAGCGGTGGGGGGTGGGAGTGGTGGTGTGATGAATTGGGAGATTGGCATTGACATGTATACACTGATGTGTATAAAATGGATGACTAATAAGAACCTGCTATATAAAAAAATAAATAAAATTCAAAAAAAATACATATTAGCCTTCATGTAATTAAATGAATTAATTACGTTCAGAAAATTGAGTTACAGAGATACCCACATATTCCATAAGGCATACTCATACAACTCTTTTATGAAATAACTGGTTTTATTACATGGAGTAAAAATGTTGTATTTGGCAGATACAAGTGCTATGATACATATATATCTCCGTAGCTACAGATACAATTTTTGACATTTTCTCCAATGCTTGTCCACATTTTAGGATTAGAAAATCTATCATGAGAGATCCGTAACACCATCTGGTATATAAAGTTTGCGATCAGTACCCTATTTCAACCAGAAAAAATCATCCACTATTATTGACTCACCACAATTATTTAGAAAAGGTCTTTTATCAAAAGATTAAATGCATTTTTTTTTCACTTTAAGTACTCAGCGTAGTGTGTAGTAAATTCTCAATTTGTCAGCTTTCATTATTTTTATTCAAATTAGTAGGTGTCTCTTGACAGTAAATGATAGAAAACAAATGAAACTAGCTTAAGGAAAATAAGGCTTTTATTGGCTTTTGAAGGTTGAGGGCACTGGCTTCAGGCACAGTTTAATTCAGGTGGTCAGTGGTGTTAGGAATCTGTCTTCTTGCATCTCTCCACTTCTCTTTTCTGTGGGTTGACATGTTTCTGAGGCAGGCTATCTCTGCTAAGATGTCTGCCGGCCTTTGCAGATGAATATCCAGTTATCTTCAAGAACAGCACATAGAGGGTTTCTTTAATCCTGTAGTTATGACAAAGGCTTCAAGTTGAGTCTCACTGGTTCCACTTGGCCTGACTTAAGCCACTTAATCATCCGTGAGCAATCACGACTGACCAGTGGATCCAGAATTCTAGTTACCCAGGACTGGGCCACATTTCTTAGCAGCATAGAACCATAAGGAAAGAAAGCATGGGAATCAGAATGGTGACTGCATGCCAGCCTGGCAAAAAGAAAGCAACAGATGTCCACTGCCTTACTTCATTCACCCACCAAACATTTCCAGAGTTTCTGCTGCATACCCTGTGCTGACTTGTGTATCTGAGCAGCAGAGTGCCGTGTAACTGGGAGTAAGGCAATGGGCACAGGAGAAAGGAAGAAATTCAAAAGTAAATGACCTCATCCCTCCCCTCAAAGGAGAGATGCCTCTAGGCTCTAAAGACAATAAGAAACAAGGACCCTGTGATGAACTTGTTGACCTAGGTGGTATACATTCAGAGCAGGAGAAAACGCTGTGATTGGAGAACTAAGAGAAAACATTTAGGGGGTGGTGTTGAATGATGGACCAAACGTGGATGGGTCAAAGGAAAGGGGGATCTTCTAAAAGGCTGGTGGAATGTTGGTAAAGGCTCAGAGCTTTGGTGCATGGAGTGTGTTGGTGAGACAGGAGGGACCAGGTCTAGAAGGAGAGAGAAGTAGTGCTTGGGAGGAAAGGCAGGCTGTGGTGGATGGGAGAGGGACGCACTTGGAGGGTGCCTGAATGCTAGGTGGAGCAGTCTAGCAGGAACTGATAAAGGCAGAGTTGTGATAGGAGGATGCAAGCTCCTCTTTTGAAAGATGAATCTAGTAACAGGCTATAGGAGGTCCTGGAAAGAAAGATGATGGCAGGCATCCAGAGTTGTGTTTCTGGTACTGCAGAAATTGTGGAGTAAAGTGACAAGGTCTGAGAAGGACGTGAGGCTGTGAGGAGGATAGGAAACGATGCTGAGAGGAATTTCAAAGGGATGATCAATGGGACTTTGAGGCGCTTGTGGAAATTGGGAAGAAAGGAGACGATGACTCTAAATTATCAAGGCCAGGGCCTAGAAAATGGAAGAATCATTAAGATGTAGGGATAGGAACCATCATTTCATAGTATTATGGTGCTCTTTTCAGTGGCATTCTCACTTTCTACCATATACTGCAGCTATTTATATGCATGTCTATCTTCAGGAAAGATGTCTAATTGATCTTTGTCTCTTCAACAGGATGAAGTTTGGTGTTCTGCATATGGATGAGTCAATGCACATTTGTTAAATGAATTTTACAGAGGAGAAACTGATTTCTAGGGAGGTTAAACATTTGCTCACCAGGCAAGTCAGTGATAAAATGGCAACCAGGCTCATCTTCTTCTCAATCTCTGATACTTGATTCTTTCTAGTCCTTTAGTGCTACAGTTGTTCTTTTTAGGGGACAGATGAACCTCTCTAATACAAACTGCCTGGCAAAAAATTGAAGTAGAGATCTGTGTACTGTCCCGTACAAACGAACAGTGCATTTCCAGATTACTTCATACCCAAGATTTCTCTCAAAGTCAGAGCATCAGAAACAAGTCTCCCTCTGACCTCTTAAAACCTTCCGTGTTTTTCCATTGAGTTCTGTAAATTTAAAATTTTGAGACCATGGAACTCTTCTGAGGTCCAAGATCCTGTTAGATTTTGTTTTACATCCAAAGTTCAACACTGGAATAACGCTACAAGAGATTGCAAAGAAGTAAATGATTAAATTTTCTGTAGTGTTTTTCACAATGTGGTCCCCAGACCAGCAGTATCAGCATCACTTGGGAACTGAAAGATGCATATTCCTGGCCAGCATCCCAGACCTACTGAATCAGAAACTTGGAGATGGGGCTCAGCAATCAGGGTCTTAACAAGCCCTTCAGATAATTTTGATGCATTGAAGTTTGGGAACCACTGGTCTTTGGCAATATTCCTCAATGACCTTTGAATCTTTAAAGGACTTTAAATTTGACCTTGCAGCAGAATCACCTGGAGGGCTTGTTCAGACACTGATTGCTCATGAAACTCATATTCCCTGCTTAAACGCCCTTGAAACTGGGTTTTGAAAGAGCTGTAAAATTGTCGTGGAATCCATATATATGTATGTAGGACACAAAGGCTCCATTTAATAAAATGTGTCTTCCTGTGAAATACCAAAGCTGTTAGGGAAGGCCCAGAAAAATTAAGCAGAGAGGGCACACCAAGGAAGACTCACTCCTTCCCTGTAAACACTGATTTGTGGTAAATTGCAAAATTAAGGTTGAAGCAATACTAAGCAAACCAGGGCTAAAAACTCCCACCTGAATTTCAGGTTTAGTTTAGTAAGATGCTGCAGCAGCACAAAGCAGTAATCTGTTTCTGCACACCAATTTGTGTGTAGCATAAGATCACATCGGTGAGCAAACATTGCCTCTCCTTATCAGGAGAGACTAATTGGAAGCTACAATTAACTGGGTAGTAAATGCCAGGAATTCTGAATCACAGCCACAGAATAGCCTTCATCTGGCACTCTAATGTAAGTGGGGCAGTGATGGCCACTGAACAAAAGAAATGGGATTCTTTGCCTGGAACAATGTAAAGGGGTGCATCTGGCAGACTTTTAAGATTTGTTGTTTTCCTTGACACACACCCCACACTCAAATTCAGGATTGCTTAGTTGGGAGATGGAGAAAGAAAAGTTGGCAATGTACGAATGGCCGATATACTAGGTGGCGGTGAACAAACCCCTGGGTTCGGTTTTACTTCTTTCTTCTCTTAGGTATCATTAAGATTCAGGCTTGGAGTATGATTAGTACATCTCCAGGGTAATTTGAATTTTCTAGAACGATTTCATTATCCAAAGTCCTCTCCTGACCTCCAATCCTAAGCCACCTTGAAAAGGTTTACTTCTCCGTGGGAAGGCATTGACTCTTCAGGATTTCCAAGAACATTCTCACACATGACTTTTTTTTACATCATTAGAATGCTATTTCTTTGTGTATTCATTTATTCATTCATTTGCTCACTCATGTATTCAGTAAACATTTATGAAGCATGCATTTCATTTCTGGCATCTTTCTGGGCCAGTGAGGAATGGTTTCTGCCTCCAGGGCCATCTCATCCTCATGTGGTGGTGAGTGTTGATATCTCTGTCTTTTTATTTAGATTCTTTTTGTTTCCAATCACTACTTTCTCTATTGTGTATTCTTGGTCAAAAGTGACAATATTTTTTAAAAATTGGTACAACAAGTGCCTGAAGACATGAAATTTTGCCTTCTAAAGTTGGAGAGAGTCACGAGCTCTAGCTGGCAGCCAAGGATACGAGCTCTGCGATCAGCGGCCACCATCGATGTTGCTTCGCTTCCTCTGGGCTCATCTGCGCCACTCGCTCGCAACACACTCTGCCGTCATAAGCCGCCACCATGGTAAAACTTGCAAAGGCTGGTAAAAATCAAGGTGACCCCAAGAAAATGGCTCCTCCCCCAAAGGAGGTAGAAGAAGATAGTGAAGATGAGGAAATGTCAGAAGATGAAGAGGATGATAGCAGTGGAGAAGAGGTTGTTATCCCTCAGAAAAAAGGCAGAAAGGCTACCGCAACTCCAGCAAAGAAGATGATGGCTTCCCCAACAAAAAAGGTTATAGTTGGCACACCGGCAAAGAAAGCAGTTGTCACCCCTGGCAAAAAGGCAGCCGCTACACCAGCCAGGAAGACAGTTACACCTGCCGAAGCAGTAGCAACACCTGGCAAAAAGGGAGCCACACCAGGCAAAGCATTGGTAGCAACCCCTGGTAAGAAGGGAGCAGCCACTCCAGCCAAGGGAGCAAAGAATGGCAAGAATGTCAAGAAGGAAGACAGTGATGAGGAAGGTGAAGATGACAGTGAAGAGGAGGATGAGGATGAATTTGAGCCAGCAGTGATGAAAGCAGCTGCTGCTCCTGCCTCAGATGATGAGGATGACGAGGATGAAGATGATGATGAAGACGAGGATGATGAGGATGAAGATGATGAGGAGGAGGATGAAGGTGAGGATGACGAGGATGAAGATGATGATGAAGACGATGATGAGGATGACAAAGATCACTCTGAAGAAGCAGCTATGGAGACTGCACCAGCCAAAGGAAAGAAAGCTCTGGCAAAAGCTGTTCTTGTGAAGGCAAAGAGCACTGCTGAAGATGAAGATGAAGAGGATGATGATGAGGATGAAGTCGAAGAGGAGGAAGAGGATGACGAGGAGGAAGAGGAGGAAGAGGAGGAGGAGGAACTTGTCAAAGAAGCACCTGGAAAACGAAAGAAGGAAATGGCCAAACAAGAAGCAGCTCCTGAAGCCAAGAAACAGAAAGTGGAAGCCACAGAACCAACTACATCTTTCAATCTCTTTGTTGGAAACCTGAACTTCAGTAAATCTGCTCCTGAATTGAAAACGGGTATCAGTGACATTTTTGCTAAAAATGGTCTTGCAGTTGTTGATGGCAGAATTGGTGTGTCTAGGAAGTTTGGCTACGTGGATTTTGAATCTGCTGAAGACCTGGAAAAAGCCTTGGAACTCACTGGTTTAAAAGTCTTTGGCAATGAAATTAAACTAGAAAAACCAAAGGGAAAAGACAGTAAGAAAGATTGAGATGCGAGAACACTTTTGGCTAAAAATCTGTCTTATAAAGTTACTTAGGAAGAATTAAAAGAAGTGTTTGAAGATGCTGTGGATATCAGATTAGTCAGCAGGGATGGAAAGAATAAAGGGATTGCTTACACTGAATTTAAGACAGAAGCTGATGCAGAGAAAACCTTGGAAGAAAAGCAGGGAACAGAGATAGATGGGCGATCCATTTCCCTGTACTATACCAGAGAGAAAGGTCAAAGTCAAGACTATAGAGGTGGAAAGAATAGCATTGGAGTGGTGAATCAAAAACCCTGGTTTTAAGCAACCTCTCCTGTAGTGCAATGGAAGAAACTCTTCAGGAAGTATTTGAGAAGGCAACATTTATCAAAGTGCCCCAGAACCAAAATGGCAAATCGAAAGGGTATGCATTTATAGAATTTGCTTCGTTTGAAGATGCTAAAGAAGCTTTAAATTCATGTAATAAAAGGGAAATTGAGGGCAGAGCCATCAGGCTGGAGTTGCGAGGACCCAGGGGATCACCTAATGCAAGAAGCTAGCCATCCAAAACTCTGTTTGTCAAAGGTCTATCTGAGGATACTACAGAAGAGACATTAAAGGAGTCGTTCGACGGCTCTATTCGTGCAAGCATAGTCACTGACCGGGAGGCTGGATCCTCCAAGGGGTTTGGTTTTGTAGACTTCAACAGTGAGGAAGATGCCAAAGCCGCCAAGGAGGCCATGGAAGATGGTGAAATTGATGGAAACATAGTTACTTTGGACTGGGCCAAGCCTAAGGGTGAAGGTGGCTTCGGTGGCCAAGGTGGATTTGGTGGCAGAGGCCGGCGAGGCTTTGGAGGGCGAGGAGGCTTCCGAGGAGGCAGAGGAGGAGGAGGAGACCACAAGCCACAAGGAAAGAAGACGAAGTTTGAATAGTTCTTCTACCCCTGTCTTTCCCTCTTCCATTTGAAAGAAAGGACTCTGAGGTTTTTCCTCTGTTACCTGCTCAATGACGGAGCCTTCTGAGGACATTCCAAGACAGTATACAGCCCTGTGGTCTACTTGGAAATCCGTATAGATAGCATTTCAAGGGAGATAACCCTGATGGTGTTGACTGGATATTCGTATAAACTTTTCAAAGAGATGAGTGATAGAGCTAACCCTTATCTGTAAGTTTTGAATTTATATTGTTTCCTCCCATGTACAAAACCATTTTTTTCCTATGGAGTTTTTTGGTTTTGGTTTTTTGTTTTGGTTTTTTTGTGTTGGGGGGTTGTAAAGGAAAGCAGAATGTTTTATCATGATTTTTGCTTTAGCAACTTTGGGACAAATTAAAAGTCCTAAACTCTGGTGCCAGACTTGTTAAAAAAGAAAATAAAATAAAGTTGGAGAGAATAATTTGAAAGTTGTTATTGATTTTTTGTTTCTAAAGATGAAAACATTAATTTCCATTAATAATAGGTTTTCTGTTGTTTTAGCAAAAATACCACCATCTGATTTTTCACTCATTGATTTAAAAAATATATATTGAATGACTATTATACGTCAAGCATTGTTCTGGATCTTTGGGATCCATTAGTGAATAAGAAAGGCAAGACCCCTGTCCCAGTGGAGATCACATTCTCAATGGGGGAGAGAGAGACAATGCTATAATAAATAAGTAAATTATGTGGTATGTTAGAAGATGTTATTTGCCAAGGGAAGAAGGATATTTATATGGGGTATGAGATGGGGAGCTATAGGGCATGTTGTAGACATGAATAAATAGCATATATTCCCCCACTGTTCTTGAACAAAACCTTTGAAATCACCATCACTCTGAAAGCAGAGATGAACCTTGAAGTGTCATTTTTAGTATTGCAAAGTGGGTGTATTTTCAGATTTAGAGACCATTTTCTTTTAAACTATGTATTTAAACTGGACTCACCCTAAAAATGATTGGTTATTTCTGGGAGATGTGTGTGAATCCTTGGCACTCAAGCAGGGAATATGAGTTCTTTACCTCATCCGAAGGAGAGACTGTGGGAAGGGTCCTGGATTGGCTTGGTAGAGCCCTGCTTGGACAGGATATCTCATCTGGTGTGATTCAGCATAGGAGATCCCAGAGCCTGAGAATGTGGGACTGTAGAAGACCTCTTGATGGAAATAGAGATTTGAGTTTCCTCTGAAAAGATTGTAAATGTTCACGTTGGTCAGGAAATGGGAAGGCCTCTTAAGGGGAGGTAGAAAGGCCACTTTTCTTTCAGGGGAGCATGTACTTAGGGGACTGCATTCTGAAGTTAAGGGACACCTTGTTTTACATGATGGTGATGTCTGGGCACAAATCTAAGTAATAGTAGAATTCTTCTTTAACATGATGATCTATTTCTAATCAAGAGCCAACGTAATACTGAAACTCTTGTGGCTTCTCTTTCAGGTGGAGTACAACCAGGCTGGTGATGATCACTATTCATTGTTATAGTCTGAAAGTTCTGACCTACACAATAAGACATGAAATAAAAATAAATGGTGTAACTACCACAAAAGAGGACTGTTAGCTAGAAATGTCAAAATAATTAGCTGAAAGAACTTCATAATTTGTAAGACCTGGCAAAGTGCCTGAATACAAGGTGAATATTCAAATATCTAGAGAGCTCCATTACACAGATATTATGTAGTTAGAAAATATAGTAATGAAAAAGAAGTTCCATTTATAATAAAAATTAAAAATGATAAATCTTCCCAGAATCACCTTTCTAAGAAATATGAGAAACTTTTATTGAGAAAGGGACAAAACTACTCTAAGAAATATAAAAGAATCATATGGGGAGCTAAACCCTAGTTCAGGATTGGAGTGAGCAGTGCTGCTAAATGATGTAAATATTTCAGCTCAACTTACATTAATGCATAGGCTTAATGCAACTACATTTGGAAGACTGCAGTATAAGACATGTTCCTTCTGTGGTGCCCAGAACAGTGCAGGTGCAGAGTAAGAGCTGAATTCAGTGCAAATGAATTACGTTTCTAGGAGGAAGGAAATAAATGAGGAAGTAGATGCATCTTGTATATTTCTACAGTTGTGCCTCTGCTCCCATTTTCCCTCAACCTGGAATGCTATCCCTCAGCCTCCTTAGCCATCTCAAACTTATAGTCCACTAAAGGCCCAACACGTCATTTCTGAACTACAAATTCCAGAGCACTTTGGAAATTTTTGGTTCAATGGCACTGAACTAAATGACACTGTGGGTATCATTCATCTAATATCTGTCACAGCTGGTTATCCTGTCTTACAGTACTTATCATGTTATTAGTAAAAGCAAAATGTAATGTATAAGAAGGATTAAAACATGTGCAAGGAAGATATAACCAACTACAGGATAGTGCTTAAGAATGAGGAGGGAGAAGAAAGATTTGAAGTAACTGTGGGAAATGTTACTGTCTCTAAGTCAGGCTGTCTGTACATGGATAGATGTAAATACTCAGTGTACAGTTGTTGGTTATTAAACTATAATTGGCAAGATTGGTACTATGTATTTTCATTTGTAGGTGGATAATCACAAGCTTTTAATGTGAAAAACTTCCTTAAAATGTGGCTGAAGCAAAAGAGATCCAATCATCAAATAGTTTAAATAGTCTATTGAAAATAAAGTCTGGAACAAACTGTGTGTTAAGAAGAGCTGCTAGCCAACAGATTAATCCCTTTCAAATGTCGATTAATATTGAGGGGACAAAGAATAAACATCATTCAAAATTTTCTGGAAAATCAAACTTTGATACGGAACGTATATTATAGGGGTCAAATAATTTTATTTTTAGGAGATTATTATTCTCTATTTTTCTCTTCATTTTTGTTGCTCAAGACAAAAAATTGAAGGCAGTATGACACTCAAGCTTCATGATTTTAGAATGACAAGACATGAGCATCCACCACGGAAGATAATAGAAAGCTTCAGTTTATTCAGAGGCCAATGGTAATGATTGAGGAAGGAGTAAAGCCATTAAAGAGAAAAGAGACTATTTATTACTACAAAATGGAATCCCCAAGTTTATGTATCTTCCCTTCAAAGCATCAGGAGATGACATTTACTGAGCACTTTTTGTGCACCAGAAATTGGCAGCACAGGGTTAGGGTTCTTCCTCATATTATCACATATATATTTCATAACTACTCTGTGAGGTATTCCAATCCGCATTTTATGGAAAAGGACACTGGGACTTAAAGGAGTACAGTATATATATTCTTAACTTAGAGACACTCACCAGATTTCAGAAATGTATTTATAAGGTTTTTTGGTTTTGTTTTGTCTTTTTTGTTTGTTTTTGCTGAAAGCAAGTACATCTTTAACCATGTAGATTTATTGCCTGTTTCATAGTGAACATAAGAGTTTTCAGAATGGTAGCTTTCTTTGATTCCATAAGAATTCCATGCCAATCCCACACTAGTTGCATTCCATAAAATGATAGCAGCAAGTCAGAAGGAAAAGGGGCTGTAATATTCAATTGTCTGTAACCAATGTGTTAGAAGTCATTGTCTTTCATCCAGACGGTACAGTTGCATTTTTAGAATGACATCTATTACCACATTAGAGGCAAACCATAACAGTCCCTTACAGAATATCTGTCTCAATTGTGGTTATTTAATGTCATTATACCAAATTTCAAAGTGTTCTTATGGTAAACAGACATAGTGAAATACTAGATGAATAAGAGCTCATTTTCAAGTTCTAAGAAGTCAACGCTTCATTTTCTATCTCTTTTCTTAAATTTATTTTTTATTTTTAAAAGTTTCCAGTGTCCTGGTCTTATAAATTGCAGAGTTTCCTCTCTAAAGGAAAGGCTTTCTTAAATTCTATTATTTATGTAGGTAAAAGTCAATCAGCTCCAGAATAAATTCTCCAGTTTTTTGACATAGCTCTGAAATGGCTAAGTTGTCGTGCATATATATTTTTAATCAACTTATTGTAAAGAGGAAAAAAAAGATATGACTTTTCACACACATGTAAAGGCATGCTTATATTCCTCAGGTCAAAACCCTGTGTTAAGTTCTGGCTCAGGGCAAATTTAAACAGCTGAGTTATAAACCCAAAATAAAGAGGTCAGACTGGGGATGCTGACAGCCTCTTAACTGCAGTCATACCAGCAGGCATAACTTTCAAAATGCAGCAACTACAGGAGACAGGGACGTGTATCTTGGACTGAGTCCTAAGCAGTTAGAGAGAGCTGGGGATTATTTTACTCCAAACTGTGGTTACATTTGCGGTTTCCAACTATTTGTTAGCTCCTTTTCTATAGGCATAGGACACAGTTATAATGATATGCAAACAAAATAAAAAGTAATTAGCAATATCTTTCATTGTTCTAATTTAACAGTATTAAAACAACACGGTATTCCTTTGGAAGAAAGTGGTAGAAGACAAATGCTCTTAAACAGAAATTAAGTACCAATATGCTGGTATATTATTATCTACACAACTTGGCTAGATTACTTTCTGTATCCTGCCACTGGGAAGCCATGTACACAATGAGATAAAGAAATCGAGGAAGATGTCTGACGCTCCGGAACTGCTTTGACAGTTTTAAGAGCTGAAGGCAGAAGAAGTTCAAGTATATGAAGCCTTTTACACAGCAGGCAATTCAACATTTGCTGCTCAGAATTCAAAGAAGGTGAACAAATCAAAATACTGAGGTACTTCCTTGGAAGAGACATTCAGAAAAAGACAAAACTAATTTTAAATAATGGCAAATACTGAATCCAGTTTTGGTGTCAAAAACATGTCACTAACTTCAGCAAAAGAAAATAAAAAGGATGCACAAAGTAAGTGTGACAAGATCTTGAATAACTGTTGGATCTGGATCCTGGAAACATCTGGGTTTATTGTACTATAATTTCTATTTTTGTGTTTTGAAAGTTTTAACGATAAAAGTTTATTTTAAAAAGTTATCACTGCAAGAATGCTTGTTTGAAGGTCTCTTCACTTCATATGTGTTTGGGCACTTGTATTTATGCCTAGCTGAAGCAGAGCTATAACTACCTTCGACGAAATGTCCCCATTTTTTTTTTTTTTTAATGCACTTGAGTTTTACTTCATTGCATACTACTTGCAGTGAGTGCTTTTGGGATCCCTTCTACAACTTGCAATACTTGGAGAGCGTTGGGGTTTGCCCAGTTTTGGTGATGGTCTGTGCAAGGAAAACTGTGTAGTACAATTCCCATTGACCAACTGGGTCCCTTTTTGGAGTGGCAGAGCCACTTGTTGCTGTCAACACACTTTGAAAGGTTATTCCACAAACATTGAGTTACCTTGGATGTGAGCTAAGCAGAACAGTTAACACCATAGACAGATCTGAAGGAACCCGGGAGAGACGGAGACTTGGAGATGTCTTTATAAACTAGGAAAAGCTACTGAGACTCCTATTTCACTTGGTACAACCTCTGTTCTTAATCTTCTTAACTCAGAATGAATTATTTTAAAAGTCTGTAGTCATTTTATACTTTACCCATTTTACACTGGTTGTCCAGCTCATATAAAATCAAATCTAAAGCTGGAGCAAGTTTCTTTACTCCTCTCCTGGACCATTGAGTAGGCAGCTGACCAAATACCAAGAATAATTTTTTTTCAGTTGTTCGACAGCTGCTTTGCACCTGACGGAGGGGCGCCTGTCCCTTCTGTATGTTGGCTTCTCTCCTTTCTGTCCGTAACGGACACAGCATCTTTATGTCCTGTCTCACTGAGTCTCTCATACAGCTGCCTGTTTCACTGGTCCTACCGGCCCACTATGTTCCTGCCAAATTCTTCCTATTGACAGATTTCCCGGAATAAGAAGGCACCTCCATTCTGTCTCCATTCTGTGTACCTGAAGCCACGATCCTGTCTTCTAGATTGGGATCACCCTTTGTACCCCCTTCACAACCCTGCCTGAAATCTCAGCAGATTTTGCCATACTCCTTATTACCTCCCCTCCCTGGGTTTGGTCCTCTTTCATTCCCAGCCTGCCCTCTGTGATGTACTTTAACCTCCTGCCAGGGAGTAAACTCTGATAGAGCCCATCTAGCTATATAGTATCCTATATAGAACAAACCAGTTTTTTAGAAATGGGATAGTCATGGTGTCTGACAGTGGCATATAAATATGTGTGTGTTAATTCCCATCTGCACCTGAAAAGTAGTCATATATCCTCTTCAGAAATTCCCAGGACAGGAGTGGTCAGCTGGCATTTAATCAGTAGGTCCACTTTATACAGGTGGTTACTGTAAGTGCTTCAGCTCTCTTGAGAACTGATTTATGGCAGAGATTTTGAAAAGATGCATAATGAAAATTAGGAATTGGCTATCTATGGTGAAATTAGGATTGTTAATTAGCAAAATAGATATCAGCAGTAGGCTCTCTTTGGTGATTTTAGTGGAATTTAAGGTTTTGTAGAAGCACCTTCACATCCCTCCCTCTTTTCCCCACCCCAGGCATGAACAGAAATTAAAAACTCAGTTGGTGGGCTTCCCTGGTGGTGCAGTGGTTGAGAATCCGCCTGCCAATGCAGGGGACACGGGTTCGAGCCCTGGTCTGGGAAGATCCCACATGCCGCGGAGCCACTGGGCCTGTGAGCCACAACTACTGAGCCTGCGTGTCTGGAGCCTGTGCTCCGCAACAAGATAGGCCGTGACAGTGAGGGGCCCACGCACAGCAATGAAGAGTGGCCCCCGCTCGTCGCAACTAGAGAAAGCCCTCGCACAGAAACGAAGACCCAACACAGCCATAAATAAATAAATTTATTAAAAAAAAACAAAACTCAATTGGTCACACACAGGCTTGATCTTCAATTAATCCTCTGTCCCAGTACTGATTTAGAGGATTTTTGATATATGAAATCTAATATATCAGCATCAGCATCCTGTAACTGTAAAATTATCACATTTGCTAAACACGAAGCTTTCATGAAGTTTTTTTGTTTTGTTTTGACTACCAAAAAGAACATAGAGAGTGGACTTTATTAAAGTTGCTTAACTTCTTTTGTGCCTACTTGCTAATAAATCTAAGTGTAGGAGAATTCAGTCAGAGACTTAGAGACTTACTTTCATTATAACAGAGGGGATGAGGGAAGTGGGGCAAACTTTTCTTATCCCCTGTACAGCTACTGATATCTATCAAATTGGCTTATGCCCCTTTATAACAGAGTGAAACATACCTATTTAATATATTTCCATAACTGTATGTCTACTTACCTACCTGTCTACTAAACCAAGTTTCTTGATTTCCAAAACCCTGCTTGTTCAGGAGTTGGCAAACCAAATCTAGCCCACTGACTGTTTTGTGAATAAAGTTTTATTGGAACACAGCCATGCTCATTTCACTAACATTATCTATGGCTGCTTTCATGCCATCATGGCAGAGTCGAGTAGTTGAGCAGTAGAAACTGCATGGCCTGCAAAGCCAAAAATATATATAGTATCTGGCCCTTGACATGATTATGTATGAATATTTACATACCAATATTTAACTTTCTTGCTATTGATAACTTTATCTCAAAAGATCAGAAATTCTCAATACAGGAGAAAGCAATAAAGGAAGATGCCATGGTCAGGTGTTAAAGGCTTGCCTGAAACACAGAGATAGGATCTCTAAGTAGATGTATTTACACACAAACATACACATCAGAGTGAATCAAGTAGAAGGTCTGATTTCCCTCTGGACTGACTCCCTCGTTCTTTTGACTTCATTGTGAGTTGATTTTTAAGTCAGGTCTCTAAAGCCACTCATGGGTCTGTCTTTGTGAAGATCCGGGAGGAGTTAAGACATTCGCTTGTCAATAATAAAGAAGGGAAAAGGCCATCCATTCTCTTGAAATTGGGAATTGAAGCTGAAGGCTGAGTTGCTCTGACCGCCTGCAGGAGGCCACCAATGGAGTGTACCTATGGAAGGCTCTCTCCCACGGACTTGTCGTATACAGACCATTCCCCCACCTGCAAATTGCTCAGACATGCTGAGTAATACTCTTAATATAGCTGTTGCATTCTCCGGGATTTACTTCTTTTTTGATCTGAGTGACAACTGACCTGACAATACCTCTTTAGCTTTGTAATTCAAATTGAGCAACCAAGTAAACTATACCCATGCATCTACCTCCTGCCTCTAATTAAGTCCTCATGGCTGTAGAAGATGTCTATAGCTAAAATTACTATGTGACACTGAGGAGTAAAGAAGGATCCAGGATGAACATGACCTTTGTATTGGAGAAGTAAATTTAATTCTTGATTTGCCACTGATGCAGAGAGTAAGGGTCAACATCACCCCTTGGCAGAGCATAGAGCCTTCAGGGTTGACTTCATATTATTATTCCTCTATTTCTATGCTTTGGCCTCAGAGAGGAAGAAATCCTGCAGCTGTGCTCCTCCCATAATACGGTCTCTCTCTCTCTCTCACACACACACACACACACACACACACACACACACACACGCACTTCCTATAAATATAAACACAAGTATGAATGGGACATTTAAATTCATTCATTCATTCCATGCCGGGCATGGTGCTAAACATATATATTTATAGCAATGATTCTGAAACATATGGTCCCTTGGAGCTTGGAAAATGAAGGGTAAGATTTTGAGCTCACCTTGATTTTTTTCTTCTCTTAAAGTAATAAACTTAGGAGAAGGAAAAAACCAATGCTGTGTCCATATTTCTATTAGAGTTTCAGAATGTAAGTATTTCCTGGGTTTTAAAACTCTTAAATATTGAATTAAAAATGATTGTGGTTAGGTTTTTCTTTCAATATAAACATTATTTTGATTTATTTTTACACGTGTTCGTTTCATTAAGTGAACATTCACAAATTTATTTTAGGAGCTCCTCAAGAGCCTCACTGCTATATTCTAGAAATCATTATACAACAATATCTAATAATTTGTTTCAGAAAAACAGACTGGCAACAATATTGACATTTATTTATGCATCAATTTGTAAATAAGTGTTGAATGGTTACTGTGTGCCAAGCTGTGTGCTGGGGCAGATATAAAGGAGGGTTCAACATGAGCAGAAGGCTGTCATTAACTAACCATGACTAGAATGAGTCTATTAGACGGAAACCAAGAAGAACAAGGAAATCCCGTTCATAGTAATGGAGACTGGCTGATAGAACCTAAGATTGAATTCCTGAGGCAGGGAGTAATCAATATACAATGATGTGAAGTGGAATGGGCATAAAATAAGAAAGAGTGTGAAATGTCTGAAGTGAACAATTCAGTGCATGACTTGTTTGAATTCTGCAGGTGATAGGTGGAAGGTATGCCAATTGATTTCAACCAACCATGATAGACCATGAAATAGGAAAAAATTTTAAGCCGGTAACGTTAAACAGATCCCCTGTGCCTCACCTTCGGTTGGGCAGGCAGTTACTTTATCTTTAGAATTCGAAAAAGAACTTTGGGCATTTGTGTAGCATCACTTAGGTTATTCATTACTAAAGAAAACTGTAAAATTCTGTGAAAGAGACTTTTCAGAAGAAGATAAAATTATGACTGTCCTACAGACATAAAATGAACATGTGTTAAAAATTATTCCTATTTATTAATTAATAAGGGAACCAGGCAGATGTTACAACTGACTCAAAAGAGAAACTTAAGAACAGATACATTCATAAATCAGGAATAATGCAATATACATGCAAATGGAAAGCAAAACTTTTTGGAGGTATGGAGAAGGAAGTCAGTTGTTTTCTACAGGACAGAATTTGCATGTCTATAGATAAGAATTATTTTTCTTTGCTGTAAGCTATTCGCAATTTACAATTAGCTGTAAAATTGCTTCAGTGGAACCAAAATCAGATAACGCTGAGGGTCTAAACAATGCATAGTTTTTCACTGAAGCACAAATTCCTTCCTACAGTTCTAAACATGGAATCAAATACTTTTTTCCCCCAATGGGTAAGTATCATTCAAAGCAAAGTTAATAGTCCATTCATGGAGTGAAAAAATTTCCACAAAGTTAAAAGTGTGTTTTAAATGATTATCCAATGCAGAGCATGGAACATAAATGCTCAGAAATGTCTGTTGAATATTCATTGCTATAGGAATACTGTCATCATGTAAAATGTTCAGTTAAAAACAGTAGATACAATGGAATCCTATATAGCAATAAAAAATATGTATTGCTTAATAAAGCAATAAGAAAATAAAAACAGTAGCTATAACAGTAGAGTCCTGTAGAGCAATAAAAATAAATAAATCAACCTTACACAAAAACATGGCTAATCTCACAAAATAACTGAGCAAAAAAAGTCAGGTACATAAAGAATACATATTGTATGATTCTAATTATATTAAACAAAGACACACAAGTAATTCAGGATCATATAAGTTACTTTGTGGATTAGCCCTGGAGGGGAGGTAACTGGGAGTGGGCATGAGGGGGGCTTCTGGAATACTGGATATTTCTTGAAATGGGTGATGGCTACTTGGTATTTTTACTTTGAATTGTGCACCTTTTTGTACATATGTTAATACTTAAAATTACCTCTGAAGAGAGCATCTAGGTAAATTTCTGTTTACTTAAAGATATATGTGTATCAATATGAGTTTAAAAGCAATGTGTTAATAATAATTATCTCTGGACAGTGGGATTATGGGTAATTTTTACTTTTGTCTTTGTGCCTTAATTTAGGCAGCTTTATTTTTCTACACAGTAAATCTGTATATTTTTGTCTTAAGAAAAACACAATAAAGTTGTCTTTTAAAAGTAGACTATCACTTAATTATGAAATTAAATACTGCAACTATTACACATAATAAATACCTCAATTGTATTAGTCAGTGTTCTCCAGAAAAACAGAACCAATATATTTATTATAAGAAACTGGCTACATGATTATGGAGGATGAGAAGTTCCACAGTTTGCTGTCTGCAAGCTGGAGACCCAGGGAAGCAGGTGGTATAGTTCCAGCCCACCTGTGAAAGCCTGAGGACCAGGAAAGCTGATGGTTTAATTCCCAGACCGAGGACAGGAGAAGACTGAAGTCCCAGCTTAAACAGCCAGGCAGAGAGTGAATTCTCCCTTCCTCCACCTTTTTGCTCTATTCTGGCTCTTGAAGGATTGGAAGATGCCCACCCACACTGGCGAGGGGGATCCTTACTCAGTCTACTGATTCAAATCGTAATCTCTTCCAGAAATACCCTCCCAGACACACCCAGAATAATGTCTAGCCAAATATCTGGGCATCCTGTGACACAGTCAAGCTGACACCTAAAATTAATCATACCGATCTTGTTGAATTTACTTAATTCATTCAAATGAATTCCAATAAGTGTCTAGAAAAAGTACAAAAGAACCTTAGCTTCTCTATCACAGGTAAGCTCATGGTGTTCTCCATTTTAAGTAAAGGTGATTAATGTTCATCCTGTAATAACAATAACTTCACAGAATCATGTCACCTGGAAACTAACCCTTGGCGCAGTTCTTGAGAATTCACAGTTTATAAAGTATGCCTATTATTTCCCTCCAGTCACCCTGAGGAAAGCAAACTGCCTGTTTGTTTTCTTTTTTCCAAATGTCCAGTCCTGAACGGCACAAAGGTAAGATTCTCGAGTGACTGTAAAAATACCAACGCTTGGCATCATCATTTCCGCTGTGGCCACGGAGCCACTCAGACCCTGCCACCTCATTCATTTGTTCCTGGGTGAAGGGTGAGGTGAATTTGCCAATCGGGGTGGAGAGGTAATTAATGATGTGAAGTAGACCCTGCAATCCTTGTCCACTTCTAAACAACCAGCTGTCTAGATCTGGGCACAGGAGGCACGTCCAGAGTCAGCCAGTGTGCTGGGTAACAGTGCACTTGTCATTTCAATGTTATCTTGGCAGTTTTCCATTTCAGGCCTTCGTAAAACAGAAAATGTTGAAAAATACTATAATTTATAAGAAGCATTTAACATACTTTACTTATAAAACATTTGGCTGAAAGAAATATACTTATGTCTACAACTATAAAGAAAATCTGTGATTCTACATTTATTTGAGTAAGGCGTAAAAGAGAAGTATTCTCATATATTTCCTCAAAAGCAAGTAGTTTCAGGTAAGCCAGTTTAGTTGTTTAACATATTTAACATCGGTTACTGGTTCTTGGGGATATGGTGATTAATACGCAACGTTTGCTCTAACACTTAACACTTTTGTTAAAAGTCAAAGACGCGTCCGAGAATTTTATGCAAGCTATAGAACTTCTCAGAAAAACATTTATATAAAATTTTTAAAAATGCATGTCATTTGTGTAATTTTCAAATTATCTTTACCATGATAATGAGGGATGAGAAAATAACAGTAATACACAAGTTACTGGGTAAGTGACTTACAAATATTTTTTCAAACTTTAAATATTCCTATCAGGTTGTATGATTATACCCATGTTACAGATCAGGAGACTGAGGTTTAGGGAGGTGATGCTGTTAACTCAGGGTCACTTGACAGTGAATGTGGAACCGTCAAGCCCAGGTTGTGGTTAATCACTCTGAACAGACATGAGTTTAGTGTTTTTAAATAAGCAAAAAACATGCAATGAAATAAAATCCTAAATGGTTTGCGTATGTATATACCTAAGCTCTCAATTTGCTGTTTTGTTATTATTTCCATGAAATAACTATTTAAAAAGACTTTTTACTTCTCACAGTTGTAGTGTGAAAATGAAAAAAGTGAAAAGGAAGGAAGATGCATGTTTCTTCCTTTGGTAAAAAATAATTACATAGCTCACAGAGGAAGCATCTGCAAAATACAAGGAAAATAGACTGCAAGGCCCTGATTGCATAAAACAGGACCCAGACTCTGTCCTTTCTTAGTTTATGATGTCATGCAATCCCTTGCCTCATCTCTCTGGAATTCATAGTTACCCATCATTTATAGAGTAGTCACATAATTTCCCTCAAGCTATCTAGAGGAGCTACAAAAAATAAAACAATGATTTTATGTCATTGCTTTGCTAATGCCCTGGGAGCTATTCAGCCCACCCACGTTCTATCAAGATGCCATTATGGGAAGAACAAGCTCTTTGTAACATAAGGCAATATAATTTCAAGAATGTGGTGTTGTGAGCGCCTGTAATCATTATAAAAATATCTATTCAAGTAACCCACAGCCATCTCATGATTCATCTCCTTCATCTAATTCTGCACTGGATCATTTGAACGTAAAATTATCAAAAGAAAGCCTTTTGTAAATGGAGATTCAGGGTCTGGTTCATGTAAGAACTTGATCCTCTGCACCTCTCAATTCCATGCCCTAAAGTGAGGCCAGAGCAACTAGATCATGCTATGGCCAAATTGCTTACTATTATTTAACACCTTCTTAATAATTAATATTATTAATTTATATTCATAAAATACCTCTTTGCTCTATCAAGGATTTTTAATAGCCAACTTTGATTTACGCCCAGAAACACGTGCCAGTTATGACAGACACTATCGGTTGCCTTCCAATTATTCCTCCTTCTTTCCCTTTATACTTGACTCCTGATTCCTCCAGGAAGCCACCTTCCCAAGAAGGGCATTAGGGGAAGCTGGACGACGCATTTATTTTCCTGTAGTGTCCTGATTAATCTGAGCCCCCTAAGGTGGTCCTATTCCGTGAGCACAGAATGCAGTTCTTGTCAAGGAGAAATGCAGGTCAGTTTTCTGGGGGCATTTCGAGGAAAAGATATAGTGGCACTGTATCTTGAGGCGTCTGTGTGTTGCCTGGTACTGCTACAGTTGTCCTCAGGACCACAAGGGGAGCCAGCCTGAAGACAATCTGATACAGTAGGGATGGGAGAACAGAGGGATGGGAAGAAATCCAGGCCTTTGATCACAGAATTAACTAACCTTGGAATTACTGTACCTTCCTGTTCCACATTATTCAAGATAATACATTTTCCTTATTGTTTAAACCATTTTCAATTCTATTTCAGTTATTTGCTGCTGAAGGTGTCTCTACTGATAAACCAATTTATGGAGCATATTATTCTTGAAATTAATTAAAATTATTAGAGTAGTGCTATGCCAGGGGGGGTCTCATTTTAGCTGCAATGTTAATGGACAGTGTGACTAAGTAAATTATTTAACTTCTCTTGGCTTCAATTCCCTCATTTGTATAATGATGGCATTGGGCTGGATCATCTCTAAAGACATTCCAAGTTTAAAATACTAGGGCCATTTAATTCCATGCCACATGAAACATAATGATGTATATCCATTGAATAGTGAGATTATACATGTGTAACCTAATAACCACATAATGCAGTGACACATATGTAACATAATGACCGTATATATACTTTTATAATAATTTAATATCACACCAATTACATACTCTGATTTACCTATAATGAGTATCTGGTCATTACCATGGTGGAGTTAGTTGAAAATTACAGCTCTTTAAATGGTACTTTTGCAAGAAATAATTGATTCCTCATAATATTTCTAATTTGGGGGAAAAATAAAAATAATACTGTTTAAATTTTCACATGGCCTATTTAAATACATAAATATGGAGATGGGCAAGTATTTAAAATTAAAAGTTATCTGTTAAGATGATAAGAAGTGAGATCACCAATTTTTTTCTCTCTAGAAGTATACACACCTGCATATCCTCCATCTTTGTTGCTATTATAGACAAATTTCATAACTTGTGTGACTTAGGCATGCAAAAATGTAATAGAAAAATTTCACTATAGTTGCACTTAAATTAGCTTTTGGCCCCACAGGCACCAATAAAAACATAAGTAAACGAAGGTGTAGTATGCCATGTTCAGATTTTTGTTAGTTCCTTTGGGTAAATGCTAGTCAATTCAAGATACTCTCACTTACACCTTTCCTTCCCTTCTCTTTAGGCCCAGGATGGCTATATTGCACCATGGAAGAGATATATGGTCCCAGTCATTAGGATCCAATTGCAGTGGTTTCCAATGATATATAAATATTCCTTTGCTCTTAGGTTATTGGCATTTATCTCTGTGGCATCTACAGCTGATCTGTTCCGGGCTACCATTCTTCTTCAGTCACACAATTCCTTTGGTGTCCTCCTTGTCTTAACTATAATTTGTTTTTTGATTCCGAAGTCTACCAACTACTCACCTACTTCCTTGTCCCTCTTGGGGACACAGGAAAAGATGAGACACTCTTCCACTTCCACTATGTGGGTGAACAACTCAGGTTGAGTGGCTATCATAGCCCTTCTCTGTTTCTTTCTTGCTGATATCTCTATGTCTATCCCTGTATCTGCATCTATATATGATATCTGCTCTATTACCTTCTTTTTAAAAAAAATTATTTATTTTTATTTTTGGCTGTGTTGGGTCTTCGTTGCTGTGCATGGGCTTCCTCTAGTTGCAGTGAGCGGGGGCTACTTTCCGTTGCGGTACGTGCGCTTCTCATTGCAGTGGCTTCTCTTGTTGCAGAGCAGGGGCTCTAGGCACGCGGGCTTCAGTAGTTGTGGCATGTGGGCTCAGCAGTTGTAGCTTGCAGGCTCTACAGCGCAGGCTCAGTAGTTGTGGCACACGGGCTTAGTTGCTCCGCGGCATGTGGGATCTTCCCGGACAGGGCTCGAACCTGTGTCCCCTACATTGGCAGGCGGATTCTTAACCACTGTGCCACTAGGGAAGCCCTGCTCTATTACTTTCATGTTTTGTGTTGTTGGAAACATCCACAAGCTACTCTATTAAGACCAGCATGATTGCTGAAATGAAGGCTTTTATGTGAGTCTCACTACCATCTTAAGCCTCACCCAAGAAGGAGCAAGACACAAGTCCATTCTCTGGTGGCCAAACACAAACTTCTTTGGGTTCTTTATCAAACCCTCTGCCCTGGGGCTCCAGTTTGGGGAGGAAGCAGCAGAGCTCTGGCTCTCCAGCTTCTGACCTCTGGGCATGTCCTTCTGATTCTCCCCTTCACGGAGGGCTGAATGTTTATATCCTTTTGGGTTAGAAAACTGTCCTTATGTTGTCTCACATTCCTTCAGGTTAGTTATAGCCTGAACTCTGTGCTGAGTCCCTAAGGTGCCTAATCTTGATGTGCAAAGCCACGTGTTGAGGTAAAAAATATCTTAGTAAGTTTGGTTTTTGATACTCGAGGCCACTGCCTCTACTGCGAGCTCAAAAAAACAAGAAGCCAGAAAAGGAGAAAAATGCCAAAAAGAAACATGGTGGCAATTATTTCAGAATTTCACCCTGATATACTCTAAAAATAAGCAGCCTGATTCTCCTTTTTTTCATTGAGATTGTGCATGTGCGTGCTTGTTTTCTTTGTAAGTGTGCCAGCATTCTAAAGTTGACTACTCTAGCCCTCCCTTTCTCTCTCTCCAGTCACTGTAACCTTCTGCCTCCGTAGTGTCTGCCAGGGCCACAGCCTTCTCTGTCTTCTCACTGCCAAAATTTATTCCAGACTTGTATTGCTTTTTCTCTTTGATGATTGCAAAGGTCTACCGACTGGTTTCTACATTTCTTTTTTTTTTCCTATTATAGTCCACCTCACGTAACGATTGTCTATTCATTTATTCAAACAGCATTTACTGAGCGCCAACAGGGTGCCCTGCGCTGGGCTAGATGTTGGCGATCCCATTGAGAAAGTGACAAAGAGCTTCTCCTTAGAGACCCTGCAGTCCTTTAAGAGGAACAGACTGAATGCTAAAGGATTGAAAGAGTTATGGCGAGAGTTATGATGGCAGAAGTACAAGGAGCCGGGGGAACCCAGCAGAGTCATCTAATCTAGTCAGGGAGGCCAGGGAACACTTTCTACAGGCAGTGATTTTTAAACATAATCACTAAAGGATGCAGAGTATTTAGGTAGAAAGTACTGTATATTCTTGGCAGGAAAATTGTTTGTGAAAAGGACCAGAAATGAGGGGACATGTATAAAAGAAATTCCATTTGGCCAGAGCCTAGCGCTCAAGTGTCTGGGGGGTGGGACAAGGCAAAATGAGTCTGGAGAGAGAGCGGGGGGGAAGATGTCAAGGGCCATCCTGAGAAATCTGGATGTCATCCTAAGGGCAATGGCAAGGATTAGAGGGACTTTTAGTAGGGGAATAATCAGTTTGAATCAGTTTTTGGGTTTAGACACATTTAGGTAGGTGGTAGGTTAGGAAAAACTGGATACAAGGCCTATTAAAAAGCTGAGGCTATTTATTTCCCAAGTGAGAAATAATGATTCACTGGATTAGGGTATAGCAGTGGGAACAGAGAGACATGAAGAGATCTGAGGCACTGGTCAGTGCTAAGTGGATGGATAAGGGGAACAGGCTGAGCTGGAATCAGGATGATTCCTGGGTGTCTAAGCTGGGCAGCCTTGTGCTTGGTGAGCATCATTCTCTGAGACAGTGAACCTGGAAAGACTGGGATACTATTAAGATGGCCTTTAGATGCCACAAACGCCGGAATCTTGTCCAAACAGAGTCACAAACATGGCCCCTTAAGACCCAGTGGACATGTTGAAAAAGAAAAGAAAGAAGAGCAAGCTATACAACAGTTACTAGCAGGGCTTCGGCCCCAAAGGACAGAGTGAAAGTTGAAAGATAGGTTGGACCATGTAGGAGAGTCTTATATTCTTAGGCAAAAAGTCTTGGTCTTGCTGCCTCTATTCCTGCCAAAGCTGAAACCTTTCTCATATTTCACTAGTGTCTGTATTCTTGCAGTATCCCCTCATCACAGATTATAAGCTCCTGGGGGACTGCTGATTGGTTCAACATTTCATTCACGCAGCAAATATTATCGAGTGCTCATTGCATGTGTGGTACTCTGCGAGATGGTGATATTACAAGGAGTGTACGGCCTAGTGGGGGAAACTGACAAGGATCTAGGAAAACATGAAGGGAAATAAGTGTTCTAACAGAGGGTGAAATCACCTGGGCTCTTACCCTTAGCAGATTGTTTTCATATATTGGGCAAGGTAGTGTGCTAAAGAAAGTATGTGCTGTAACCATGAAGGAATAAGACTTTTTCCTCTGAGTTACATTAAAAACAAACAAAAACCTCAGTCCTATTACTGTGATAGACCATACCAGTGATAGCTACTCTAGTCATATTTTACAAAGAAATAAAAAGATTTATCCAGGTTTAATATTTAGATGTCTAATGATAGGCTCTTTATTATTTTTGATGCCTGCATAGAAATTAATTTTAATATTTAAAATTAATAAAGTAAATTACTTTTATTGCTTTCCATTTTTAGGAAAAGTAACAAATCACAACCAATTTAACTACATGTGGTCTTAGTAGAAAAGGAGCAAACTTCCAGATTTTGTACTAGGATCAGTAGAGATGATTGCTTTAAAAAATACGACATAGCCTTTTCAACAAATGGCGCTGAGGCAAGTAGACATTCATGGGCAAAACAATAAACATTGACTAAATCTCACATTTTGTAAAAAGTTAACTCAAAATGGACCATAAACTGAAATGTGAAAAGTAAAACTATAAAACTTTAAAAATAAAAAGAGAGAAAATATTCAGACTCTAGGGCTAGGCAAAGAGCTCTTAGACTTGACAGCCAAATCACAATTCATAAAAGGAAAAAGTGATAAATTGGACTTCGTCAAGATTAAAAATTTTGCTCTGCAAAAGTCCTTTTCAGGAAGATGTAAAGACAAGCAACTGACTGGGGGGAAATATTTGCAAACCACACGCCTGACAGAAGATTGGTATCTAGGAAATATAAAAAAAACTCTCAAAACTCAATGGCAAAACCCCCAAAAAAGTCCAATTAGAAAATGGGCAAAAGACGTGAACCAACATTTGACTTAAGGGAATAAATAGATAGCAAATAAGCACATGAAAAGATTTTCAATGTAATTAGCCATTAGGGAAACAAATTTAAACTCACCAATCAGAATGGCTACAATAAAAAAAAAAAATAGTGAGAACACCAAATACTGTCAAGAATGTGAAGAAACAAGATCATAAGTACATTGCTGGTTGGAATGTAAAATGGTGTAGCCACTCTGAGACACGTTTTGCTAGTTTCTTGTAAAACAAAATCTACAACTATCATGCAACCCAGCAATTACACTCCTGAGAATTTTCCTCGGGAAAATGAAAATTTATGTTCACACAAAAATATGGACATGATGTTCCTAGAAGCTTTATTTGTAATAGCAAAATTTGTAAGCAACCCAGTTGTCCTTCAGGTGAAAAGTTAAACAAACTCTGGTAGTTGATACCATGGGATATAACTAAGCAATAAAAAGGAAATGAACTACTGATACACTCAACAATTTAAACAAATCTCCAGAGTTATGCTGCATGAGAAAAGCGAATCTCAAAAGGCTACATACTGTAGGACTACATTTACATAACATTCATGAAATTACAAATTTATTTAAACAGAGAAGAGATTAGTGGTTGCCAGGAGTCAGGGAGTGAGAGAGGAGAGGAGGGTGTACATGTAGCTACAAAAGGGCACCACAAGGGAAGCTTGTGGTGATGGGACTGTTCTTCATCTGGATTGAGTTAATACCAGTATCTTAGTTGTGCTATTGTATTATTATTTTGCAACATATTAATATTGGGGGAAACTAGGGAAAAGGTACCTAGAATCTCTCTGTATTATTTCTTATAACTTTGTGTAAATCTGCAATTATATCAAATAAAAAGTTCAATTAAAAATACCATTTAGGGCTTCCCTGGTGGCGCAGTGGTTGAGAATCTGCCTGCCAATGCAGGGGACATGGGTTCAAGCCCTGGTTTGGGAAGATCCCACATGCCACGGAACAACTAGGCCCATGAGCCACAATTACTGCCTGCGCGTCTGGAGCCTGTGCTCCGCAACAAGAGAGGCCGCAATAGTGAGAGGCCCGCGCACTGCGATGAAGAGTGGCCCCCACTTGTCGCAACTAGAGAAGGCCCTCGCACAGAAATGAAGAGCTAACACAGCCAAAAATAAATAAATAAAATAAGTAAAATTAAAAAAACAACCAACCAAAAAAAAAAATACCATTTATATTTACACCTAAAATATTATAAAAAAATAATTTCTAGAAAATACTTTTAACTTACTTTTAATTAGGCTTACTCTCTGAGCGTGCAGGTAAGGCCAAAATTTAGAGTTTAGCTGAGGAGTACCTTCTTTTATTATACCGAAACACAATCTGTTATATTTATTTGGGTGCTACCCACAAATATGTGTAACAAGGATTGATGCATTTTTATTTCTATATATCAAATCTTCCATGTATCTCTTGGAACTCTTGGAACTCTTTGTCAGTAACATGAAACCCAACTCAAATGGCATAAACAAAAAAGAGAATAATATATTGGCTCCTGAAATTAAAATAACTGGAGGAAGAACTTCCATCATGATTTGACTTAGGCATGGTTATGATGTTCTTAGACCTCTGACTCTATTTGTCTACAATTCTGGCTAGTCTGTTCTCCATCATATGCCATCTTTCTCCTCAGGTTGAATTTCTCACAGTACAACAGTTCTAGAACTCACATCTTTAAACCACACCATTGACTTTCTTCGCAGGGAAGAGAGAATAGTTTTCTTCTGTGGGACCCCCAACCAATGCTTCTTTTTGTGTCCCTGTCCTAGACTGAATCACTATCCCATTCTAAAACTGGGGCTAGGGGAATAGGAAATGTTGATTGGACCAAGGAAATCAGACCCCCCGCCCCTTTGGCTGAAAGCGGGGTTAATCCAGGGATGTGCTGGAGCTAGTTAGTACCTATTTGCTAGAGCCAATCAGTATATTTTCAGGAAATTTGCAATGTGTTTGTTAAGCACAGTTATCAATAAGAATTCAATTGTATAACTTATAATTAAATTACATTAAAAACAGGTAATAAAATCTAAACTCATCATTTCCTAATCATTTTATTATAATCTATGCTCTTGAGGTTATTTATGTCTATTGAATCTGTGTGGTCGAAATACTACATAATGGTGTACCACTACACATCTCATACCAACTCTGCATCCAGTGATATCACTTTGGTAGCTTCAAATTGGTCACTGTGGGAATATTTATACCATAGAAAGAGTCAAGCACTAGAAATCAGGGCTTTTTTCTGACCTCAGTGAGCCCATTATTAAACATTTATGGCACAACACTGAGCTAAACCCATCCAAATGATATGGCTGGGAAATTTAAATTATCATTGGGGAAAGTGGAGAAAAAGAAATTCCTGGGGAGGGTATCAGGCAACATCTGCCATGTTCTAGAAGATTAATGTACTTTAAAAACATTTTATTTGATTCTTTTAGATCTAGAAATTAATTTAGAGGTTCACAATCAGAAGCCACACCAAGGGAACTGATTTAACAGTACTGGTTTCCCCCACTGTACACCCTTCCTTTTGAACTACTCCTAAACTGGACAAAATTGAATGTATTTTGAAACTGACTTGTATTGACACAGTAATTCCGCTGTGAAAGGTTTTCCAGATTGTGCAAGCTCTGGGACTTCTGGGCACTGACTCTGCTTTTTTTTCCTACAGGAAATGATGCTATGACCTGACCTTGCCATTGCTGAATCAGGTTCAGCAGCCAGGAGAGCCCAATGTTTGTAAACACCCTCTTAAATGGAAGCATTCATTGCAGAGAATGGATAAAAGCCTTCTGAATGGTAATGCTGGTCCCATTTACAGAAAGTTCTCAAATCTCTCACAACCCTACCTGGTATCAGCCAGTGCTAATGGCAGATGCGCATACCATATAAGAAATTTCACAGGGCCAAGGGATGCTGCACTGATATATGTTGCATCTGCTCTGCTTCTCTGTGGCCAGGGTCCTATACCTAGTTTCCATATTCATAATCCCAAGTGTCTCCATGGAGTCTAGATCCAGGTATATAGAAGGTCCTGTTCTACTGAATACTGTTACATGTTTGGATATCCAGTTTTGTGGGTACAAGCTGGGGAGCACTGAATTACTTTGCATACAAGGAGAGGTACTGGACTTCATGATTCATCGGGGCGGAAGTAGTGCATGAGTAATGGAAAACCATGTCCTCCATAATGTTCCATAATGTTTTCCTTCCTGTGGCCCCACTAAATCTTCAGCGAAGTTGATTAAAACTCATGAAACGAGTTCTTTTGTAATCCAAGGAAGAGACCATGTTTCCTCCTTAGTTTAATATAGAGCATTAGAGAAAAAGTATCCATCAAAGAAGAGGCTAGAAAGCACAGCTGTGGAACTTGCAGCATATCTTTTGAGCAAGCTCACTGGCCCTGCACAGACCTTAGAGTGATGAAGTAAATCAGCGCTGTGCGCTGTGCTATTCAGGGGGCACTGCTCCCACTTGGGCTGCATATGTATATAAATGATGTTAAAAGGTTTCCCAATTATTTTTTTAAGTGGGTGAAGCATTCTCTCTAGCATCTTGTATAGACTATTTATTTACTTAACAAACCACTTCTGCAAAAGTGAGTTCCACTAATTCTGAGGAAAAGACTGGAAACTTCCAGATTACTTCAACCTCAGAGGAGTTTCCTAATGAGTTTGTAGAATCTCCCTTTTGGAGACTTTGGTAGAGATTCACTAATCATTCTGAAAATTTAAGTTCAAAGGCTGCACTAGTACAACCACTCTGGAAAATTGGTGGGTAGTGTCTACTAAAGCAAACCATACACATACTCTATGACCCAGCAATTTCACTTTTGGGTATATACTCAACAGAAATGCATACATATATTCACCAGAAGACATGTACTACTAGAGCAGCATTATTATTAATAGCCAAAAAGTAGAAACAACCCAAATGTCCATTTATGAGACAAAAAAACGAACTGTGGTATTGTTATACAATGGGATACCACATAGCAGTGACACTGAATGAGCTGCAACTACCTGAATTTCACAATGATGAACATCTCACAATGTGATGTCTCAACAGAGTAAAAGAGGGTGCATAGTGATGCTTCTCTTTTTTAAAAAAAATTCTGTTTATTTATTTTTGGCTGGGGACATTGGTTCTTCATTGCTGCACACGGGCTTTCTCTAGTTGCAGTGAGCGGGGCTACTCTTCGTTGTGGTACCTGGGCTTCTCATTGCGGTGGCTTCTCTTGTTGTGGAGCACAGGCTCTAGGCACGTGGGCTCAGTAGTTGTGGCTCGTGGGCTCTAGAGCGCAGGCTCAGTAGTTGTGGTGCACGGGCTTAGTTGCTCCGCAGCATGTGGGATCTTCCCGGACCAGGGATTGAACCCGTGTCCCCTGCATTGGCAGGCAGATTCCTAACCACTGCACCACCAGGGAAGCCCCTGATGCTTTTTTTTAAATCTAAAGTTCTGAAACAGGCAAATCTAGCATATCCTTGGGGCAGGTGGTAATGATGGTAAGGTAAGGGGCAGGAGAGGGCTGCTGGGATGCAGCTAATTTATTGATTTGGGGAATGGTGATTTCACTTTAGGAAAATTCATCAAGCTGTATACTTATGATATGTACACTTCAGTGTATTGAACATTGGCCCTTCAAAATATATGTCCACATCAAATCCTAGAATCTTTAAATATTAACTTATTTGGAAAAAGGGTCTTTACAGATGTAATTAAGTTAAAGATCTTGAGATGAAGAAATCATTGTGGATTATGTAGGTGGGCCCTAAATTTAATGACAAGGGTCTTTCTAAGAGACACAAAGAGGAGAGACAGGAGAGGAGGAGGCAATGTGATGACACAGGCACAGTGGAGTGGTCAGGCGACAACCCAGATCCACAGAGGAGAAGGCAATGTGGAGATGGAGACAGAGATTGCAGCGATGTGGCCATAAGCCAAGGAGTGCCGGGAACCACCAGAAGTTAGCAGAAAGGCTTGGAATGGATTCTCCCCCGGAGCCTCTTGAGGGAGTGTAGCTATTCCAACACCTAGATCCAGAACTTTTAGCCTCCAGCACTCTGAGAGAATTCTGTTTTACGCCACCAAGTTTGTGGTGATTTGTTAAAACAGCCCTAGGAAATGATTTCATATGCTTTTCTGTATATTTGCTATAGTTTAATAAGCTTTGCATTAAAAGGGTACCCTGCATTTAGCAAGTGGTTGACAGTGATGTAAAGATCAATGTAACTTGATCTCTTTTAGGTATTTTACCTGCTTACAACAGGGAAGACTGTGAGTTTCTCCCTGTGCGTCTGCATCCTCTGTCCTTTTGGGAAGAAAATTCCAGCCCTGTCCACCCAGACCTGTTGGCAGGTGCCACACTAGGTTCTTCCTTGGACATGGAACCACCTTGTCCTAGTCTCTACTTATTCTGTGTGATGTGCTTTAAACAATTAACCACATGTAACCTTTTATGTGTTAGTTGTAGACTTTTTCATTATTCATTTCTGTATTAAGAGCAACTCTAATATGGTCTTCCAGGAACTCTTTTTATAATCTGAATAAAGCCTGGAGCAACAGGAGACCCCAGTTTTGCACGGCACTGTGCATAAAGAAGCATAGACCAGCATCTCAAAGTGACTAAACGTAATTGTAATCTTTACTAAATCTGTCCGAGAACATTTAAAGATATGGGCCTCATAACTCACCGCAACAGTTTAAAAACATCTCTTCTTCTTTCCTCTAACTCCCAATTTTTCATACTTTATAGGCACCCAGAAGGGCCTGCAAGCACTCTCTCTATCCAACACTCCCCAGCATTTCTCTACTAAAACCTCTCCTCCCAAGTGAGCTGAAAAGACTTGTATGTTTCCTCCTTCCACTCTTTGCTTTTACCTGTGGTGTTCCTTGTCTCCCAGGAACCAACCCTGGCCCCTTCCTTTGCTCCTCCAGTGTTTGCTTTCTCTCCTGAGTCTCTACCCCAAGCTGCAGAACCTGAGTTCACAGATCCAGCTTCTCTCTCGGAAGACAGGGGTGAGGCCAAGTGAACAAAGGAAGTGTCTGTTTAGCTGGTGGAGGGTTGGGGAGGTGGAGAGGAGAGTACAGAGAAAAAGGCTGTGAAGACTTCAAAACTATTACCTGTTATCTTATCTACATCATACTAATATCACTTAAAATGATGGAAAATAGCTTGTGGTGGCCAAATTCTAAAATTCTTTGATTGAATCTAACATCTTTTTTTTTTTTCCCCCTAGACTGTCAGAAAAGTGAAACTCGGCCTCTATCTTAGTAGTTGAGAGAAGGCAGGTAAATACTCTTCCTCAAGAACCAGGCACTACCATGGATAGTTTACTTATTTAATCTTCACGGCAACCTGATGATTATGGAATTTTTAATTCCAAGTTTAAAAGGAGGGTATAAAGAATATTTAAGGTCACGGGTGAAATTTATCAGGCCAGGATTCAACTACAGGATTGTCTGCCTCCAAAGCCCAGGCCTGCTTCCTGCTTTACTCATTATTCAGCAATATGTGTTGAGAACCCACTAGGTACTAGGTCACCAGGCACTGTGTCGGGTGTTAAGAAACACAGAGACGGAAGAGACAGTTCTGGCCCGGAAGAGCTACAGTGCCCAAATGTTTCCACTATACCTCTCAGACTCTATTCTACAGTTCTTCCAAATCCTGCTCCAAAGTTATCATATTTGGAATTGTATTGCGGTGTTTTACATGCTTTCTTTCATAACATGTAATAATCAACAAGAATAGAAATTCCTCTTATAGATTTAATACATAGCATTTATTTATCAGTTGAATAACCCAATGAGCAGTAATTTTTAAGAACCATCTATTGGCTGATCGCTGAGCTAAGACACGGTACCATGATAGTTGCAGAAGAGAACCAGACACACTAACCCTCAAGCTATTTGCTGTCTAGTGGAGAAGACAGCCAGGACGGAAGTCCTGATAACAAAAAGTAGGGATGAAAGCTTCTTGCTACAGGGGACAAAGGTGTGAGGAATAATGAAACTATGGGTACCATTTACATATAGTAGATAACTTACACTGTAGTTATATAGACAGATCTGGAGAGAAGGTTAAGAGTATCCACTGAGCTTTGGGTGGTATGATATCTATTTCTCAGGCTTCAAAAATCCATGAATTGTTGATCTATTTTTATTTGCAATATTTACCAGGAAACATCAGTGTGCCTCAAATGTAGAACCTGCCTTTTCTTGAAGCCATCTTTTCATATCCAATTTTCTAGTTCAACTGATGGTTTATGTTTTTGACCTTTTATATGAGTTGAGAAGGAAACAATGATCATAAAAAGGATGGAAACCATAAGAAGGTCAGGCTAAAAACTAACAACAGACAACAAAGACAAATGGGTTCATTTCTCTTCTTCTTTCAGACACCTGGTCCACTATTGTTTAGAGTTGCAGACAAACGAGGCTTGATTTTCTGAGAATGTGGGTGCAACAAGAGCATTACTGTATATACATATAGAATGTTTCTGTGCACTGAGTACTTGGTCTAGAATGCCTTTATGATTAAAACACTATTTTTTTTTTTTTTACACAATACACGAATAAACTCCTGATGAAAAAAAATTGTAGTTTTCCTTTTCATAGCCTGCTCTCGCTGCCTTATATTCTCTCTCATTCCCAACCAATCTTACTCCATTCTTCAGGGGAGAGAACTTTTCCTATGGATTTATTTATAGATATACACCTATACAATATATTATGTTTTGTTATTATTTTTGCATAAATAGGATTCTTGCTTTTTTCATTTAACAGTAGGGCCTGGAAAACTTTTCATGTCAGTTTACATGGGTCTTCCAAGCTCCTTTAAGCTACTGGGTAATATTCTATACTATGGATGTAGTGTAATGATTTTTAACCAGGCCTTTACAGATGAAAAATTGGGTTTCCGATTGCTCACTCTTTTGCACTGTTTTGTAATGCACTTCCTTGTATGTACCTCTTTAGGAACAAGTGGAAGTATTTCTCTAGGATTAAACTTTGGAGTAGAATTGTGAGAAATACTATCAAATTCTCATCCCAAATGCTGCCCTAATTTACATGTCCACTAACAGTGTATTAGTGTGCCTATTCCCTAGATCTTTGCCACTATTGGATATTATTAAAATCTAAAAAATTTGCAGATGTGATAAGTGGAAAAGGGGATATTATGTTTCAATTTGTAGTTATCTGATTATTACCAAGTGTGAGCAAAAGTTTCATGTATTTATTAGCTATTTGTGTTTTTTCTTCTATGAATTGCCGTTTAACCAGGAATTGTCAGTGTCTGAGAAAGCCTTGCCAGATTTCTACATAAAAATCCCTGAGAAACCCACAGCCAAATTGTAAGAGGACTGAATAGTAATATGATTAACTTTCAGCTTTATTTGTTAATTTCTCAATATTGAAATTAATTACCTGTTAATAGCCAAGGTTGCTTATCAGAATCACCACTTTTTCTTTGGCTTTGCCTCTTTGGGGGGCATTTTTGCATATTCACATGCAAATTTGAAGAATTCAGTGCCTAGGTTCTTATTTGTAGTAGAAGACAGTACTCCGTAATTGCAGGCTCTCCTACATTGTAACCTATGTCTGCCACAGAATAACCCTAACACAAATATTATAAGCAAAATCTCTCCTGTCCCTCCTCCTGTTATTCCCAGCACGTTGTGGGAAAGGAGCCAGCCCAGGCTACTTCCACTGCTCCTCCTTGCCACCTGGTACCGAGCCTCCCCTGCTGAGCAGCTCCACGTGGGATCTCTACTGCTTCAGGGCTGTTCAGCTTTCAGAACTCCAAGTCTAAATTCTCCCAGTGGGATTTTGTAGCTACTACAAATGTGACTTCATGGAAGGAAATTAGAGGGAATTATACACATAAAACTAAATCTTGAATAGGATTACTTACTTATTTATTTATTTAGTTAGTTATTCAGTTAGTCAGTTAGTTTTGGCTGTTCTGGGCCTTCACTGCTGCGCCCGGGCTTTCTCTAGTTGCGGCGAGCAGGGGCTACTGTTCTTTGCGGTGCGCGGGCTTCTCATTGCGGTGGCTTCTCTTGTTGCAGAGCACCGGCTCTAGGCACGTGGGCTTCAGTAGCTGTAGTAAAGTGGGCTCAGTAGTTGTGGCACACGGGCTTAGTTACTCCATGGCATGTGGGATCTTCCCGGACCAGGGATCGAACCCGTGTGTCCTGTATTGGCAGGCGGATTCTTAACCACTGCGCCACCAGGGAAGCCCTTTGAATAGGACTTTTTTTCTGTGTCCAACGGGAAAAAATAAAATTTAAACTTTTCATCCAGGGCTTAACTAAGTTCATAGTATGGCCTCCCTTGTGCCTCCTCCTCTTTTCCTCATCCTCACTGAAAGGGCATGCTCTCCAACCAAGAGCAGCCTCGCATAGTGGGGGGGAACATGGACTGCCAGGCCCGATGTCTGGGTTGGAACACCACCTGTATCACTTATTAGCTGTGCGGTAGGCAGCTTCCAAGACGGCACATACTGATACTCACTCGGCTGGTATTCAGGCCCATATATGGCCTCCTTCCAAAATGAAGAAAGGTTGATTTGTATGACCAGTGGAATCTGGCAAAAGGGGTAGCATGTGACGTCTGAAGCTACATCAGGGCACTGCAACTTCTGCCTTGCCTTCTTGAATCACTTCCTTTGGTGGAAGCCAGTGGGGTGACACGAGAACATTCATGCATCTTGTGGAGAGCCCATGTGAGGAGGAACTGACACCTCTCTCTCTAAGAGCCAGCACCAACTTGCAAGGCATGAGAATAAGCCACTTTGAAAGTGGATCCTAAAGTCCCCATCAAACATTCAGATGACCACAGCTCCAGGTGCTATCTGACATCTTATGAAAGACCCTGACTCAGAATCACCCCAATAGTCCTTGAACACTTGAACCACAGAAACTGTGAAATACATAAATAAATTATTATTGTTGTTTTCAGTCATTAAGTTTCAGGCGATTTGTTATGTAACATTAGGTAACCACTACAAGCTGTGTGACCTTGGGCAGTGTCCACATGTGTAAGATGGTAATAACAGCACCTACTTTATGGTACTGTTGAGAGGATTAAACTAGTCAATATATATCAAGTGTATATATTAGTACCTAGCACAAAGGAATTGCTCTGCAAGTACTTGCTAAATATTAACTATTTTTTTAGTGTGCCAGTCTGCACTGTATCCAGCCCTTCTAGGAGACTCGATTCCCACATTTCCCAGGAACCCAGTTGCTCTCCCATCCCTGTTGGTCAGGATACTGTGGCCCACAGCAGCTCACTTCCTAGATTTGGGGTTATGTGGATGAGAAGAGGATGACTCATGTTTTTGAAGAAAGTATTAACTGTTCCTAAGAGTATGACAGTATAAATTCCCATTTCCCTAAAGGCACTTTATCCACAATGGATTCTAGTCCTTCACATGACTCTGTGGTTCCTGTTTTCTTATCTATTTACTTCGTTCAAGTGCCTAGCCTTACGAAAGGCTTTCCTATTCCTAAGTCTCACCCTTGAAATGTGCATCCTGAGCTTTCAAGGTTTAGATGTAGGAAAGCAAAGATGAGAAGCCCTTAACCAAAGGGAGAATGTTACGGAGTTGATGTTCTTTTCTGTTCTCAGTATCCGTTTGTTTCCCTTTCGGAGGTAGATATTGGGCACGTGTATGCTTGTCAGAGGACAGGACTTTAAAGGCCATTTAACCCAATCTCTTATTTTAGAGATGAAGCTCTCAAGTGACCTGTCCTGATGGTGGCTAGTGAATAACCAAAGCTGCGACAGAAGAGGTCCCTTGAGTCTGGCTTCCTTTTGTCACACTCTTAATCCTTCCTTTCGTGCCTATGCAGTGAATAGACAAGAAGAGTTTCCACCAACCACTGCACCTTGGGTATCTTTGCCATTCACAGCATTCTTGTCTATTCCATTCACAGTTTCTGGAAATAGGAAAAGGGATGACATGTCTACTTCTCCTGTTTCTCAGCTGGATTGTAACCTCATCAGACGCTTTCCAACTTCATGTCCAGTATGTTTGGAAATCTTTGAAAGCCAAAAAGGTCTTTGTTGCTAATTTTCTTCTGGAACGGTACTCTGTGGTTGTGGAAGTTTCCTTGGGTTTGAAACATTGCTTTACTTGGAGACCTTTTCCCTTCCATTTGTGAACACTAATGAGAATGGTGATTTATTCATATGACCCTGAAAGTTCCAGATGTTTTGTCTGCCAACTTATGGGTAGACTCTAAAAGTGGCTAATTAGCAGATCCTCTATCTGGTGGCTATGCTTGACGTGTAAAAAAGATCAGGCATAGTTACCAGGCTCCAAATGGGATTTTCACATTTGTTGAGAGGACTCTAAGGAAACACCTCTCTAAATAGACTAGCAGGAACTTGTTTTTGCTAGAACTCACTGTCTGTATCTGGCCTCAAAATTTCTAACCAAAGAAAAAAGGTGCGATTTATAATATGGGGGGGGGAGCATATAAAGCATTTAGATGTCCCTTAATCAAAGCGGCAAACAGAGGAGGTATGCCTGGGTATAGGAAAGCAGCAGATGTAAAAGCAATGAAACAAATTAGCAATAGATGTCCCAGCTCTGCCTCTCCTTTGTGGCATTACTATTTAAAGTTCAAAAGTCTTTGATATGATTAAAATAATCTTTTTAGGATACTGCCACATTTAAAGAACCACAAAAGGAGGCTGAATGAACTGAGAGAAATACGCAAGTGGATCAGCAAGATGACAGCTGCTGCATTGAAATCGGGATTGCAATATGTCAGTTTCCAACCCATCACATATAATCCAGACAGAGACATAGCATTTTGTCTGCCTCGCTATGATTCCCCTCTGTCTGGTGCGGTTTGGGTCACATCTGTTGGCTGCATTCTCATCTTCATGAGATCTTCATTGACTGATAGTTTAAACCCCATGTTATCTATGTCTGTGGTTCTTATTTTTCTCCCAGGGAAGTCTCCAGAGAAGCACAGGATCCCCTGATGTGAGTGTCTTGGTTTTATTAATCCACAGTTGGTACCCACACTCAGAATGGCAGTTCTATATATTTCATGCTAGGATATGGGTGCATTCATTATGTATACCTTTTAACACTTATTAACTCAGGAAAAAATAATCTGACAAAATAAAAACATAAGCCTACTTCCTGAATATCTCAAGACTGATTTGAAACAGAATTGCTCACAATAAATAAAACAAGCTCTCTGTTTCTTTGACTTTTGCATGTTTTCTATTCACATATTGCTATGTCTCTCATGATGAAAGATTGAGAAACACTGCTTCAATCCTCAGAACTCAGCTGGTGTCTTTAAACTGCCTGTCTATGTTCAACCCTAGGAAATCTTTTGCATTTCATCCACTGCTAACGTTTCATATCTGCTCATTGAATCTAACCCTTGATTTCTTTTGTAGACATGTGTAATCTGAAGGCATGCAACATTTTGCAAATGTTGGCCCATATTTTTATTTCATAAGGTCTTATTTCGTCTGTCGACCAAGTTTTGATTATTTCCATATTGCTCTTAATTGCCTTGCTATCCCCAAAGACTTTTCTATTTTGTGCATCCCTTTATCTTTGCTTCTTTTATCTCTTGTTGTGAGAGTACAAAATTGCTGACATATTCAATGTATTTGAATCGAGAGTGTTGCACAAGAGTTCTCAAATCTGTTTTAATTTTCTGATACTCAGCTGAAGACCATTACCCATTCTGTTCAGTTAATCTGTTTTTAATCATATCTGTAAATGCTAAAGTTGTACATGAGAGAAATGGTGCGTAAAATAAAACCAGACCATGTGTATTTTAGCATATGTAAAGTTACATTCTTACTTTGTTCTACCTTTATTTTTTATTATTTTTTTAATAGATCTTTATTGGAGTATAACTGCTTCACGATACTGTGTTAGTTTCTGCTGTACACCAAAGCGAATCAGCCATATGCATACATATGTCCCCATATCCCCTCTCTCTTGAGCCGCCCTCCCTATCCCACCCCTCTAAGTGGACACAAAGCACTGAGCTGATCTCCCTCTCCCTGTGCTATGTAGCTGCTCCCTGCTAGGTAACTATCTTATATTTGGTAGTGTATATATGTCGATGCTACTCTCACTTCGCCCCAGCTTCCCCATCCCCACCCCATGTCCTCAAGTCCATTCTCTATGCCTATGTCTTTATTTCTGCCCTGTCACTAGGTTCATCAGTACCATTTTTTTTTAAGATTCCATATATATGTGGCACATATATACGATGGAATATTACTCAGCCATAAAAAGAAACAAAGTTGAGTTATTTGTAGTGAGGTGGATGGACCTAGAGTCTGTCATACACAGTGAAGTCAGAAAGAGAAAAAAAATACCATATACTAATGCATATACATGGAATTTGTTCTACCTTTAAATGTTATTGTCCTATAGTTGTATAGTCTTGACTTACAACACAATTTCTCTACGAAGAGTTTCTGATGTTCTACTGAAAAACTTAGCTTTTCCATGTTTAAAATATTTGTTAATTATTCCCAACCCCTTGTTATCACAATGAGAACTGATGAATGTAAATGTGCTTTCAATTCTTTTTCATAATGTAGCAGCTAAGATGCATTCAGCAGCAGATAACTAATAACAGATAACCACTATAAAGATAGCTGTTTACTTAACATGAATTCCAGGAAGGGAAGGGAAGGAAGGGAGGGGACAGGAACAAAAAGCTTCTCCCTGCTGTGTGGCTGCCACCTTTCATCAGGGGAGTCTTTCTTGGAAGCCCTAGACAGTCTTCCCCTTAGGTCTTATCTAGCCTAGAACTGGGCCACATGGTCATTCTTAGACCAATTACTGGCAAAAAGGCAAGAGCTCATCATGGCTGGCTTAGGCCAACCGTGATTATGCTGGGCTTCTACATACCACTGCTTGACCAAAGAGTTCTGTTAGCAAGGAACAATGAAACAGGATTGTGGGTGGGAGGAAGGGACAGCTGTTGGCCACACCTAATAACGCTGTTCAAGGTTTAAGCCCTATCTACAGAGGAGATAAATCCTATCTTAGAGTATTTAGACCCCAAGAAGTCTGCTAAAATGTTCTCAAGTATTACATATTTATACCTCATTTCCTGTGTTTTAAAATAGCACATTTTGTTACATAATTTCTCCCCCTGAGTACAACTGACACTATGAAACACATCATTCTACATATGTAAAAGAGAAAACAGTGGAGGTCTAGAAGTGGGGAGAAAAATTAAAAAGAGAAGGAAAAGGACAAAGACTAAACTGGAACATATTTTCACTTGCAAAATCTCTTCTCTTGTATAATAAATACACCGCTTTGTGTTTTGGCCTACCAGTAGTGAATTATTTCCTCAGAATGAAATTCTGGAGCACAGCGGGTGAAGGGTTACAGTCAGAAAAGTATAATTCTGCTGCAGAATCTAGCCAGTTATTTAAACGAATAAATATCAAAATGTAGAAAATGAGTGTGTTCAGCCGTTAATCTCCTCACTCCTCTTATTCTTTATGGGAGTTTGGAACTCTGCTTGTTCTGAGTTAGAACAAAAGTAAGTATAGAAAGCTAATGTAGGGTAAAAACACTCTTATTCTCAGTGCAGCCTCTGAGTTGACATTTAAATTCTCTTAACTGCCTATGCAAGGCTGGGGAAAATAATTACCCAAGATATTCTCTAGTTTTATTTTGAAATTTAAAGGTAGCGTAACCATGTGTATTAGGGTTCTCTTGGGTACAAGTGACAAAATTCATTTTGAACTAATTTAAGCAAAACACAGGATTTGGGGGAAGAATATTGGAGCAGCAGAGACTCAAGGGGAAAACTCAATAACCAAGACTAGGGACCTAAGCTGGGGCAATAGTGCTCTAAGCCAGGGACCCAAATGCCCTGGGAATCTCCTCCTATTTCTGCTTCTTTCTGAGTTATGGCTTCATTTTTTTAGCTTATTCATTATTCTCCATGCAGTCAAGGCCAGGGCCACGGGCACCCTCTGGATCACATCCTTACAGAAATGTAATCAGAGAGGTAAGCATTCTTTTTCTCTAGGAAGAGTTTGAAAAATGTTGAGAAACGACTCTGATTTTTGATTTTGGTCATGTGACCATGTATAGAGCAGCCACTATCACCTCAGGTCGGGGATGGAGGGGTGAGAAGGGAGAAGGGGGTAAGCCCTATGATTGGTCCATCTAGATGTTGTTCTGCTCCTGTGGTTAGGATTGCATCACACACTCCCAGTCACCCCTCTCCCCCACCCCACTAGAAGCACGGCTTTGAAGAAATATTTCCAGAGGAAGGGGAGTTGTTCTCCGTAGACCAAATGGTAAATGTTCATTTTAACACAGATCCATAACACAAGATTCACTCTTAAAGTTTCTGATTTAGCAGCATGGGTGGGGATACAATATGGTGGATGAGTGAATGATGCTTCCCTGGAATTGTGTACTGAGCTGGCATGGGCTCGGCACATGTTTCAAAAGACTCCATGGTGTGTGTGATCCAAAGCCAGCTTTGAGAACCAGTTTAAGAACTCTTCTTGCAATTTTAGGTTGTATGCAACTGTACTGAAACTGCTATCCTATATCAGGTCCTCCTAAATGCCACCCTACGCAACAGCATCTCCCCAGTTCATTCTTGTCAGCCTCTCTGCAGCATCTAATATTCATTTATTCAACAATATTATTTTTCAATCATTCAACAATATTATTTGATGAATCTTAGAGATGCTACAAAAGATAGGGTCTCACTTCTCAGTGATACGTTCATGTGAGAAAACAGGAAACAGAGAAGTAAACTAGAGAATGGATAATTTATTTGCTACTTGCAATAACTGCTATGAAGGAAACAAACAGGATACTGTAAAAGAGAGTGTTTATGAAAGAGCTACCTAAATAGAGTTTATTTGTCCATAATTCTCCTTAAAAACAACAATAACACAAAAATAAAAAAACCTCTCCCCATGTAGCGTTTTAGTGCCAACCTCTCTTGCGGTCTGTCTCTAAGCTCTTGAATCCATCTTTCTCTGGATTCGCTTTCTTCTCCCTCTTTTTGTGACATAGGCATTCCCTGAGACCAAATAACTAAGTACATGACTTTAATTCGCCCAGTCCCTCCTTCCTTACCGTGCGGGTCCTTCCTCATTTATCTTCTTCCTCCTATTATTTCTCTTGCTATGCATGGAAATTAAATTATTGATCTTATTCTAACCTCCTCCCCAAGATAAATGTCTAAGAGAAAGCAAAGCTCCCTGCTGGAAGATAACTGGTTACTGAGAAGGAGGATAGTTTCTAGAGAGGTATTACTTACACTTAATTCTCATGTTGCCAAAGCAACAACTTAGTCCAACTTCTCTGAGCAAGACATGCAACATATTAGGGTAAGACAGTCCTTATTTTTCCACTTGTGTTCATTTTCCATTTTTTCTATTTGTATCATTTATGCTGGGTTATAAACACACTGTTATGCTTATAAATAAACATTGTAATCAAATTTCTTCAATATATAACAGCAGGTAAGTAATGATGTTTAAAAAAAAAATCTCAGTGCTGTTTGGACTTGAGACAATTTTCTCCCATCGCTGGACATTTCAAAACACTTTCTGTAACCTTCCTATCCTCCCATGCAGGTGAATGCCAGGCTGTGTTTGCTCACAAGGCAACCAGAGTCCAGGATGTGTGCCAAGCTTGTCATGTCTCAGCTTTCAAGTTTTCTCTTGGAATGAATTGGTACTCGCCTCTTTTCCAAGCTGGTCCTCTGTTTCGAAGTGATGGAAATCTGTCACCAAAATCTTGGTGGGGCTTCCTGAATTCAGGCTGTGCTGATGTAAGTTATGGGGTTGAAAGGAGTTTATGGCTTGGTAAAATGGGATTTTATTGAAAATATTCTGGTAATGTTTATAAGGCATATTAAGGACTTCTACAATATTTTAAAAATCAAGGACAATTACTTGGTGATAAAACATGTCTTCCAAGGTAATTGTTTGGAAAGTTGTGGTCCAACATTCCCAAAAGCAATTAATTAGATTCCTAGCCCTATAGCCACAATGTGATCAGTCTCTCAGAGAGTGAGCCTTTATTAATTCTCCTTCCTTTCTCAGACTACTCTCTAATACTCTAGTTTCTTTTCTAGTCTTCCCTCTGTTGCCATAATATTTACTGCCTCAGAATCAAGTCCACACTCCTTGCCATGAAAATCATGAGTATTTACAATCAGACTGAACGCTTCCTCTTTTTTTTTTTTTTTTTTTTTTTTTTTTTGCGGTACGCAGGCCTCTCACTGTTGTGGCCTCTCCCGTTGTGAAGCACAGACTCCGGACGTGCAGGCTCAGCGGCCATGGCTCACGGGCCCAGCCGCTCCGCCGCATGTGGGATCTTCCCGGACCGGGGCATGAACCCGTGTCCCCTAGATTGGCAGGCGGACTCTCAACCACTGCGCCACCAGGGAAGCCCCTGAACGCTTCCTTTTGATTCTTGTTTTTCCTACCTGGGAAGTGTGCGTCCTTACCGCACTGAACTTCTAGCAGTTTACAGAACATGCCATGCAATCCCATGCCTTCTTGCCTTGCCTATGCTGCAATCTTTGCCGTGAATTCTCCTCTCTTTGTTCTCTGATGGGCAAAAATGTCCTGCTTATGTTCCAAATGGCTTTTCCTCTCTGAAAATAGCCCCTTCCTTCTTCATTTAGGACTAAGCTTTCTTTCCTCTGTTTTCTGCAAATGCATTGATCAGATTTCCTCTGCAGACTTAGCACAACATACCATCATTTGGGGAAGGACATGCCTTTATAACCGATCATACTGTGAACTCCTCAGGGCTGAGATTGGGTTTTATTATATTTATAACCCCCATCTTTAGTACTAGAAAGGGCAGGTAGTATATGTACACATCATGTTTACTAAACTAGAACCAATAATCAGCTGTCTGTGGTGCCTGAATTCCCTTAGGACACCATTTGCCCTTTACAGGTTCTTGACTATAGGAGAGATTTCATCTAAATATTCATAGTGATACAGAGAATTTCAAAACTTCCCAGGAATTTGGCATTATTTTTGGTCTCAAATTCTTTGGACACTTCTTATACCTGATTTGCTTTGGCAGTTTAAACAGAGACCACAAATATATGTGTTCTGATAGACATTTGAATGAAAAAAAGTGAATGAGTTTGATATTGCAAAATAAATAAAACTATATTTGAAAGTTGGTTATTGGTATGTTTTTTCCTAGTTAAGCATAAATTTTACTGTTTTACTTCCCCAACAAGTCATACAATCAATTCCATTCATTCATCCTTTACCCTACCCTCTGGAGTTTTATTTACATTTTAGATTTATTTCCTAAAAGTCTTAAGTATAAACATTATTGTTGAACCTATGGAAAGGATTGGAATGTAGGTAAAGTTTGTGTGCACGGTGTATTTGTGTACATATTGAGGATTTACACAGACTATTTATTGTCATCTAAATAGTAGGTTTCAGAGATAAACACTGTGAGTTCTGGGTTTAGTAATCTAGTGGTGAAAATAAGAACTGCACTTATGTAATTGAAGGGGAAGCCAAAAATTTCATGAAAATGGTATAGGAAAAAAGTGATGTGTGAGTTCTCTCCCCCTGGGAAAAAATGGTGGGGGTTGGAAGGCTTGCATCTTTTCCTTGTATTTCAAGAAGACAGGACAAGGATATTTTAGATACAGCAGAAGGTGAACAAAGGCAGAGAAGCGGCTGTTCTTAGGATCTGTAAATCATTCATCTTGGCTGGAGCTCAGAGTACTCTGGATCTTTCCTTAGCTAGGATGTCATTTGACTCAGTCACTTTAATTCAAACAACTGAATCAAAATTAAATTGAGAAGACCAGTCATACATCCCTCACTTTAAAATCTGCTTCAGTTGTTCACCCCTTGTTTTGAAAAACCCAGATGAAGTCAATACATAGAGCATATGCCAATGAAAACCTGGCTTTAGGCACAAGTTTAACTACTTCCTACTTCTTAAGAACACATTATTGATGCACCCAGCTTAAAATGAAGAAACATGGACTGTAGAAGGGCTGATCTCAGAGTTCACCCTAAAACAGTAAGGTATATGAATAGAAGACTGAAAGAGAGCAGATTCTCTCCATTTCTGCCCCACTGAATAATAAGAATTGGGAGGGATGGGCGAAAGGGAGTCATTCTCTATTTATCAATGGATTTGGTGTAGCAATAGGTACAGAGTCTCTGCTCTTATGTGCTCATAGCAGCTTAGATCTAGGGCAGGTATGAGAGGAAGCATGGACGACCAGATCAGAGGAACCAGGGACACAAGAAATGGTAGCAGCAGGGTTGCCTCCAGGTAGATCACAACGTTGGCAACATCAAGCATTGAAAGCATTTATCTCCCTCCCTCCACCTTTCCCCCATCACCATGGGTCAAGGCTAAAGTCTCTTTTTGCAGGTATTTGTCTAAAGTTGGTCCTCCAATAAGACCCAGGAGGCAGCTAAGCATTACAATATGTGGGGTAAAAACTGAAAGTTGCAGGGAGAAATAGATGAATTCACTATTATAGTTGGAGACTTTAATATCTCTCTATCAGAAACGGATAGATTCAGCAGGCAGAAAGTAAGGACAGAATTGAACTCAACAGCACTTTCAAACAACTGGGTGTAACTGACATCTATTGCCTACTTTATCCTACAGCAGGGGATTACACATTCTTCTCAAACTCACATGGTACAGTCACCAAGACAGACCACATTCTGAGTCATAAAACATACCTTAACAAGTTTAACAGAATAGAAATCATACATCTGCTCTCAGACCACAGTGGAATTAAACTAGAAATTAACAACTTTAAAAAGATAGGTAGAAAATCCCCCAATACAAAGAGATAAAGCAGTATATTTCTGAATAACACATGGGTCTAAGAAAAAAACCTCCAGAAAAATTAAAAATATTTTGAACTAAATGAAAATGAAAACACAACTTTTCAAAATTTTTGAGATGCAGCAAAAGCACTACTTGAAAGGAAATTTATAGCATTGTATTAGAAAAGAAGAAAGATCTAAAATCAATAATTTAAGTTTCTATCTTAGGGAATTAGAAAAAGAGGCATAAATTAAATCAAAGTAAGCAGAAAGAAAAAAATATTAAGATTAGAGCAGAAATCAATGACACTGCAAAGAGTAATTCATAGGGAAAAATCAATGAAGCCAAAAACTGGTTCTTTGAAAAGCTCAATAAAATTGGTAAGGTTTTAGCTAGGCTAAGAAAAAAAAGAGAAAACACAAATTATTAATATTAGAAATGAAAGAGGAGACATCACTATAGTTTCCATGGGCATTAAAACAGTATTAAATGAATACGATGAACAACTTTATGACCACAAATTTGATAACCTAGATGAAATGGATCAATACCTTGAAAGACACAATCTGCCAACACTCATGCAAGAAGAAACATACAATCCGAATAGGCCCACAGCTATTAATTAAATTGAATTAATAACAAATAACTTTTTAAAATAGAAAGCAACAGACCCAGATGAGTTTACTGGTGAATTCTACCAAATACTTAAGGGAGAAATTATACCAATTCTCTACAATCTCTTCCAGAAGATAGATGCAGAGGGCATACTCCCTAACTCATCCTATGAGTTAGCATTACCCTAATAACAAAGCCAGACAAAGCCATTACAAGAAAAGAAAACTACAGACCAATATCTCTCATGAACACAGATGCAAAAATCCTTAACAAGATGTTAGTAAATCAAATCCAACAAGATGTAAAAAGCATTATACACCATGACCAAGTAGGATTTATCCCAAACATGTAAGGCTAATTCAACATTCAAACATCAACTGATGTAATCCGTCACATCAACAGGTTAAAGAAAAATATAATTACCTCAATAGGTGCAGAAAACACATTTGACAAAATCCAACACCCATTCATGATAAAAACTCTTGGCAAACTAGGAATGGAGGGCAACTTCCTCATCTTAATCTAATACATTCACAAAACCCTACATACTTAATTGTAAGAAACTTGAAGCTTTCCTGCTAAGATCAGGAATGAGACAAGGATGTCCCTTTCATCACTGCTATTTAATATCACACTGGAAGTTCTAGCTAATGCAATTAGACAAGAAAAAGAAATAAAAGGTATGGATATTGAGACAGAAGACATAAAACTATTTTTGTTTGCAGGTGACATAATCACCTTTGTAGAAAATCTGTAAGGATGGACAAATTCTGGAACTAATCAGTGATTATAGCAAGGTTTCAGGATTCAAGGTTAACATACAAAAAGCAATTGCTTTCTTATATGCCAGCAGTGGAGAAGCAGAATTTGAAATTAAAAACAACACCGCTTACATTAGCACCCCCCAAAGTAACATACTTAGGTATGAATTTAGCAAAATATCTGCAAGATCTATATGAGAAAAACTACAAAACACTGATGAAAGTTATAAAAGAAGAACTAAATAAATGGAGAGATAGCTCATGTTCATGGATAGGGAGACTCAATACTGTCAACATATTAGTTCTTTCCAATTTGATCTACAGATTCAAGGCAACCTCAATCAAAATCTCAACTAGTTACTTTGTGGGTATAGACAAACTGATTCTAAAGTTTATATGGAGAGGCAAAAGTCCCAGAATAGCCAGCTCAATACTGAAGGAAAAGAACAGTCAGAGAACTGACACCACCTGACCTCAGGACTTAGTATAAAGCTACAATGTTGAATTGGCAAAACAAAAGAAAAATAGGTGAGTGGAACAGAATAATGAGCCCTGGAATAGACCCATATCAATATAATCAACTGATCTTTGACCAAGGGAAAAAGGCAGTATAATGGAACAAAGATAATCTTTTCAACATTTCAAGAAATGGTGTTGGAACAACTAGACATTCACATGCCAAAATAAATAAATAAATAAATAACATGTGCAAAGGAGACTGATGAGTAATCTATGTTGTATCCATACAACATAACACCATGTAGTCCTTAAACCAACAAACAAAACTAAAAAAGTTCCTTATGATACTAATTGATTTACAGGATGCACAGATAAGTTAAAAAAGCAAGATGCAAAAGGGTATATAGTGTGATGGTCTTTTTTTTTTTGTATAAAGAAATATATAAAGATAAATCAGAAACAAATGAATAGGTTTATCTAAGGGTGCACTGGGGGTACCGTGATACCAATGGAAATTTATCTGAGAATAAATTTTTCATATTGTGTGTCTTTTGAATCACATAAATGTTTTTAATATTCAAAAATTAAATTTGATGAAAATGGATGAAAAAATTAAAGTCCTTTAATTGATTATAATCAGTAAGAAACTGGCTTAACTAAATCAAGTTATTATATAACTACACATAAAGAATGATACATTTAAGTAACTTTTGTGTACAAAACTGTACCTTATTCGTGGAATCAGCAGTTTTAGATCAGAAAGGAGTCAGGAAACATTTTCTGTAAAGGGCAGATAGCAAATGTTTCATGCTCTGTAGGTCATATAAGCTCTCTGGTATTCTTCGTTTTTGTTTGTTTGTTGTTTGGTTTTACAACTCTTCAAAAATGTGAAAATCCTCCTTATATTGAGAAACAAGGACAAACCCTGCAGGAGTGTCCCATGGATTATAATTTGATGACCACTGTTCTAGATTTAAAGAAAATGAAGAAACATAACAGTCAAATGCAATTTGTGAATCCTGACTGGATCCTAGAATGAAAAACAACCCAACTATAAAAGTCATTTTGGGAATAACAGAAGAAATGTAAGTGTAGTACATGTATTAGAAGATACTTTTGAATTATTGTTGCTTTTTCTTAGGTGTGACCATAGTGTTGTTGTTATACCAGAAGGTGCTATTTTTAGGTGATATCCACTGATATATTCTGAAGTGAAGTGTCATGTTGATTGCAACTTGCTTTTAAATGTTTTAGGGAAAAGAAATAGAAATAAAAGATACCAGGAGTCAATAAATGTTCTTAAATGATTGAATGGATGTACATCCAATTTACTCCGTCTTTTGCAAAAATGCTTAGAGAGATGAAAGATCATAAAAATCAATCACCAGATTCTAGGCAGGTATGGATGATATCAAACCTCTGGAATTGAGTTTAAATTTGAGTTATTACTATTTTAAGATTTGGGTCATATGTGAACAATCAGAGAGGAATGAAAACTTGATTAACTTTAGAGTTAAAAAGGAAGTATTAAGAGAAGTCATCAGGATGAATTATTTTTTGAGTTTCAAATCAGAATCTTGAATCTATAAGCATCATGGAAACTATTACTCAAATCTGCTAATTTTGCAGATAAGGAAACCACTGCCTAGAAAGGCTTTGCCCTGTGTCCAAATGTACCAAACAGTTAGTGTAAAAGAGCAGAAACTGTAATGCATGGTACATGTGTCTTTCCACTGTGCTGAAGCTGCTTAGTGTAGCTCAAAGTTACATATTTGATAAAGCCCTCATTTACCTTAATTTGTCAGATTAGCTTTCCTATCAATTCCTGCAAACACAGCAAAATGTTTAGTAGTTTTCTATTTGTCACTACCACTGTGTTGATAAACACAGAATGAATAAGTTGAGCAATTTACTAGAAGTTATACAGTAAATTCAGGTTATATGTGCAAACAATTTGACAAATGTGTTCTTAAATATCCAGCCCCTGGCATCTCACCTAAACACGGCGAAACAAACTTACTTAACATTATGAAGTCACAGAAAGGGACCCTGGTTTTTTGCGTATTTGTTTGTAATTCATATTGTAAAGCACAGGAGATATGCCAAAAAGAAGTCTATTTGCAAAAATCTCAATATATTGTAGAGGCTCTTCTCTGAATCAGAACAGCTTTTCTCTCTTTGTCCCAAAGAAAGTGAAATTTGATGGCACCCAATGGATGACACCACACTCAGAGCTAAGGAGAATAAGGTGGGATTGTGGGAGAGCAAGGAATTAAAGGGCTTTAAGGTATAGAGAATCCATGGTGGAAAGAGACTCAACAGAGACCAAGTGAAGCAGAGGACTTTTTGTCCCCCTAGGACAACAAGAGGGATGATTTCATGGTTAGCTTTGAGAGAAGTGAAGAACCAGGTGCTTTAAAGATCCACTTACATTTTATGTGTGAATTCTCTCCAGTTTTATATTCAAAATTACTTCCTCATTTGAAACAAAGGAATTACAGGGATTTGTGTATTGACGGTATCTTTAAATCTCTAGTAGCTGGAATTATTAAGGTGCCAATTAGATTATACTGGAGTTTGACATTAATAGAGGACACCTCTATTAAAAGGAGGTTGCTATGTAGTCTGCTCTGCAGATATCTTTGATGTCTTTACCAAAAGATGTCTTTTCAACATAAAAATAAAAGAGCAGTGGCTGTCCGTGGCTGCCTTCAGTGTGAGAATGTGCTGGAATATTTTATTATTGGGTTGGCATTGAAGTCTGCTGTGAAATGATTTTATGAATGTTATTTCCTGGGAGGCTCACAGAACTGAGAATTGCATGTCATGAGGCCGTGATCCCAGGGAGCAGAAATCAAATAAATAAAGGTCTTGGGGAATTATGGTCTATGGGATATACTTTCTTCCCAAAATGAGTCCATAGTTCACTTTGATGGTGAGTTTAAATGGATCATATGAGAACAAAAAAGTACATCTATCTTTAAGTGGTAACAAAGTTCCATTTAAGAATTTTTTCCATAAAAATAATATCTGAGGTCTAAAATTCCAATGTAAAAATGAGAATAGTTACTATGAAAAACGGACATGGTTTAATATATTGTTTTAAAGCTTTTGATATAATGATATTCATATTTAGGAAATGAGAAATAGCAATTTAGAGCTTACTATTCCATAAGGGTATATGCTTGAGGGCTCCTTTCTAACAGACATATTAAAGGGGTTCTCTTTAAGGAGAAGTAGGTTAATTGTAAGAAAAGTCAGAAACAGGTTGACTACAGCTGCAGAGCAAGGAACTGGCTTTAACTAGAAATAAAATGGAGAAAACTACAGGTTATGCTCTGGGTTCATGCAATCATCTTTATAGAATAACTGGGGATTAAAAACAAAATGGATTCCTACACGCTTACTCCACAGAAATTCTGGCAAATGTTCAGTAGGTCAAGCTCAAGGAAATTTTATAACTATCTTCCAGATAATTTTAAGGAGGAGGCACATTTCACAACACAATGAGAGGACAATGATTAACAAAAGCTTCATATTCAAATGAGACACAGACATCTTTCAGACATTTGTATTTGGACAGACTATTACTTTGCTTCATTCAGTTGCTACCTACAATGAATTGGGCAAGCCTTTGTAATATGGATCAAAACTTTAAATAACTGGGACAATTTGTAGTCATGAGCTGAACTCAACTGATTGAAATCTAAAAGTAATAAATACAGGATTTTTCAATCTCTAGTAAAGGAAAAAAAGTTCCTGAGTAATTTTTCTACCAGAGTGCTGTGAGACTCAAGTGATTATATTTGATGAGACAGTACCACAAATACTTATACAAATATTAGGAAAAATTAATCAGTGCTAAGCATAAGTAAATGCTTAATATACCCATACAGGCATACCTTATTTTGTTGCGCTTCAAAGATACTGTTTTTTAAAAACTGAAGGTTTGTGGCAACCCTGCATTGTCAGATGATGGTTGACATTTTTTTTTTAGCAATAAAGTATTTTTAAATTAATGTATGTAAATTTTTTTTAGATATAATGCTATTGCAAACTTAATAGACTAAAGTATAGTGTAAACGTAACGTTTAGAGTATACTAGGAAACCAAAAAATTTGTGTGACTCACTTTATTGTGATATTTGCTTTACTGCAATGGTCCGGAACCAAACCTACGACATCTCCAAGGTATGCCTGCATGTGCTTTCAAAGGATGTTAAGCATTTAAAACAATCTGTTTGTAATTTTGTATCCTATTGTGTAGATATTCTACAAATCTGCTCTTAAAATGAGGTGAATTAGTAACAAACACAAACATTGCAGGAGATAACGCTGAATCTCAAAATTCAAGTGAATGAGAAATATTATGGTAGAACTAATAAACAAAGACAATGCTAAAATATACAGGATGATATAATCCTCTATGCCTCTTTCAAGAAATAATTCTTTAGAATAGATTCTAAACCCAGGATATGGGTCCCTGTCCAGCATGCAATGCCAGGATTCTGGAGCCTTGGAGTGTCCAGAATAAAAAGGACAAAAATAATGACTACTCTAAGCATAATAATATGAAGCCATAATACAAAATACCTACTTTAGCTCCTTTTATTCCCATGATCAGTGGAGGACTTTTTTTCCCCATTAAAAACAAGGCTAAGTAACTCCCCCAAGTTCATGCAGCTAATACCTAACAGAGCTAACTCTGGGCTCCCACTCAATAACCTTGACTTCCATGCTGCATTGCAGCTCAAATCAGAGAAGACACAGGACTCCTCTTTCCCGTGTGGTCATGGGGTCATCATCAATTCTAAACGTAAGCAGCTTCTAGTGCAGTGCTGCTCTGAGGTAAATATGATCCTTGAGGTCCTTTCATATTCTGTTGACTGTAAGAGCAGGGACTCAGATTTTAGGGGACTTGGTTTTGGCACCCTCTTCCAGTGGGTAAATTTTGGAGATGGAGAGAGAAGAGAGAAAATTCGTATCCATGCATGAGACAAGAATGGAGTACTGCAGTCAATCTGCCATCATGAGCTTCCAGAAGGACTTTGAAGGTGGTTGAAATGATTTGCTCCCCCTTCTATGTCACTTGCTGAAATGCGCTCATCTGGAGAACATAAATGTGGACAAAAAAATTTTCCCCCTTGAATCAGATAAATAGGGCTGATGCTAAAAAGTATTCTCCCCATTTGACTGTAATTGGATATATTAGTAACCTACACAGAATTATGTTTTAAAAGTCTTCAGAATCAAATACCACACAAAAGTACTTAAGGAAGTTCCAAGTAGTTATGCTAGAAATCTTCCTGTCTACACAATTCTCAGCTAAGCAAAATTATGGTACGAATTTGGAGAGTAGAGTTGCCATTTACTATAGTCATTCCTAAAGAAATTCATCAAGTGAATGTGATAATGCAGACAGCCAAATGCTTATCTGGAATTTTTATTGTGAGTTGAAATTCATATAGAATATGTAACCTCTTCTTTTATTAGGGTCCTCCAAAAATCAAGTAAGAAACAGCAAGATTTTAAAAAAAGCAATGGAAATACGAACATAAACATTCCACTTGACCTCTGCTATAGGTATTCTACCAGACACCACAAGGCACCCAGACTCAAACCTTAAAATATACCTCTCTCCCAAGTGCTCTCTCATCTCACCTTACCTACCAACTTGCAAAGTTTCTGCTTTTCCTCAACCCATTTAAAATTGGTTTGAACATTCAGTTGTGAAAGACAAAATGTCTTAACACAGAAACAGATGAATCTAGATATTTAGTCAAAAAACAGTGATGGCAATTTCATATCCTACAAGACTCTTAAATCTATCTCTTCTTGTCCACTCTCAACGCTACTGGGTATTTAATTCAGGCTCAAGACTCCGCTGGCTTATACATTTACAGTGGTCTCTTGTTTCACCTACTGCCTTCATATCTTGACTCCATCTTCTGAACTGCTACCACAGTCATTTTTCTAAAACCACACAGCTAAATATCATAGTTTCCTGGTTAGAACATTCTAATGTCTCCTCAAAACCTAGAGAATAAAGTCTTAACTTTCTAAGAAGTTATTTAGGATTCCTTACAATCTGTCCTCGGTCTACAGTCCTCATTCTTTGTGGTCCTCCTCAACCCCCTCGCCCATGGCCACTCCTTAGATACCAGGTGCACTGGGCTGTGCGTTCTTCTTTAAATCAGTGACTCTCAAACCTAAGCGTGTATCAGAATCATCTAGAGGGCATGCTAAAACATAGATTGCTGGGTCTCACTCCCAGAGCATCTGATTCAGGAGGTCTGAATGGGGGCCCAAGTTTGCATTTCTCACAAGTTCCCAGATGATGCTGATGATCTTGGTATGAGGATTTCGCTTTGAGAATCAGTTCTCTAAAGGAAGCCAGATTTTCAACTACTTGAAATCCTTTGACTCAGCTCAAAATTGCTTTTGTTTCCTTTCTTGGTGGGGCCTCTCTTGGCTACTTGCTAAGTTGATGCATAACCTTCTAGGTTTATAAGCATTATTTACAATACAGAAAGCTGTGGTTTGTTTATCTGGCTGTTTTCTTCCTTTGACTATTAAACTCCTTAAGGGAAGAGAGTATACTGCATTTATTTTTATATTCCTAGATTTAGCACAGTGGAGAGGAACCCAATCTCCTTCGCTGAATGAATTGGTGATATTGTATCTGCATTCCTGACTGGGCCATTTTCCAGATATAGAATTGGCCATGCTGTCTATTAACTTTAATAGCTACTGGCGCATGTATTTCAGTGACCTTTCGATAACATTTCACAGCTCTTAACAATTCACCAAAGGGAATTTTAAAGCAACCCTAATCTTACATTCTAATGAACAAAAGAAACATTCATGACAGGTAGTCAGAAATCAGTCTGATGAAATTCAATACAACATGAAACAAAAGACTTCAAATTATCCTGGAAGTTTTATAGGCCCCTGCCTCACATCATCTCTCTCTTTTTTTTTTTTTTTTTTGCGGTACGCGGGCCTCTCACTGTTGTGGCCTCTCCTGCCGCAGAGCACAGGCTCCGGACGCGCAGACCCAGCGGCCATGGCTCATGGGCCCAGCTGCTCCGCGGCATGTGGGATCTTCCTGGACGGGGGCACGAACCCGTGTCCCCTGCATCGGCAGGCGGACTCTCAACCACTGCGCCACCAGGGAAGCCCCTCACATCACCTCTTTGCTGAAGTTGTTGCTACCCATGAAAACATAACTGGGATATTATGTAAGTTAAGTGAAAAACATCAGGTGAACAAAAAAGCAGTCAAAACAGGGCTTGTCAAAGTGCTTACTGATTTATTGTTTCAACTAGTTGTTCTTTCACTGTGTGAACAGAGTCTAAAGGGCATATATGGGTTTATATGATCTACAGAGGTTAAGGAAAAGATCCTTAGGGAAGGCTGAGCTCTTTTCTTGCTTTTAACTCATGATCCAAAGTCACTGGTAAGGCCACCTAAGACAATGGAACCCAAGTCTTCAACTTCTACTTGACTGTATACCTGGTAATTGGAACTCTTGCTCAGATGTCCAGAAGGACTTTTCCCAACACAAAAAGGGAGGCAAAAACAGTTTTAAGAGCCAGAGGAGTGAAAGCAGGACAAGTTCATGAAATGCTGATTGATGTGGGGAAGCTGGGTGGGGACTGGTCAGGGACTGGCCCCAAATTGTGATGGACCTTGAATGTCATGCCAAGGGGCCTAAATTTGCTTCACAGGCATCTGGGAGCCACTGACCTAATTCCAGATTGGAATTAGAGAAACTAGAAACAGAAAGACTAACTAGAAGTCAAGAGATTGGGACCTGAGCCAATGTAGGGCATTGAGAATGGTAAAGAGTAATATTTCAGAGAAAGAATTTATTCTTAGCGACTATATTAGTCAGAGTTCTCCAGAGAGACAGAATAAACAGGAGACCCAGGGAAGAGCCAATGTTGCAGATCAGGTCTGAAGGCCATTGCTGGTAGAATTCCTTGCTCAGGGGTGAGGCGTGGGGCAGAGGTCACGCACTAAAGGCATTTAACTAACTGGATGAGGCCCACTCACAATATTGAGGACATCGTGCTTTACTCAAAGTTTACCAATGTAAACATCAATCTCATCTAAAAGAAACACCAAAACCCAAAAAACCTCAGTAGGAACATCCAGAATAACGTTTGACTAATATCTAGGCACCCTGGCCCAGCTGAGCTGACACAGAAAATTAACCATCACAGTGACCAACTGGATGGAGAACTAAGGGTGAGCAAAAAATAAGGGGTGGGTGGCATTGCCTTTAGCTTGGATATTTGAGTAAATAATGATGCTTTTAAACTAAGACAGGATCCCTGAGAAGAGGGACAAATTTTGGTAAGAGAAAAGTTTTCATTATTCAGGAAAGATTTATTGATCCTAAAGCTTGCATCAAGTACTAAGTGAAATAGCTCTTTTCAGTGTTTGTGGAGGGAATAAACATATAGAAAACATCATATTAAGAGGAACCATTACATCGTGATTAAGCATGTGCTTCAGAGGCAGAGACACTGAACTTCTGTAACGTGGACCAGCCATTTAACATCTAAGTCTCAGTTTGCTCATCTGTAAAGTTAGGTGTTCTAAGAATTAGATTATACATAGAATAATTACACATAATTACTATAATATGACTATATATGTGTGTGTATATATATATACATACACACACACATTTACATAGTCTCAATTTCTCACAAACCCTAATATATATATATAAAATGCCCGGCACCGGCACTTAGTAGTTCATCAAGAAACATCTCCAGGAAGATTAGTTGGGTTTTTACTGTATTGACTGTAACCAATGTAGAGTGCTAAACAAATATGAGAGAGATGAGACAAATATTTCCCCAGGGCCATGACAGTCTCAGGGGACACGGTTTCTGGGAGGGGACTAAGTGACTGTGTCTTCTGTTATAGTATGCTAAATGGCTCCACCGTGGCTTAAAGCAGATAATGTGGCTCCCAAAGGAACCGTGTTAGAACCAGGGAATAACTTCAGCACTGGTCTCATTAGGGTCTATTATTTACTTGTGTAAACAACGTTTTTAGGATCTAGTAGTGCATATATAATATTTTATTAGGCTTCATAAAAGCCGTAAATGTTTAAAATCTAGAAAACAAATTCAGGCCTCTCTAAAATCATTTAATTGGAGCCGCGAAGATTACATGTTAATACACATTCATATACACAAACTCATTTAATCAGCATGGAAGTAGATTGTACCAGTTGCTGTAATAATTCAACATAGTTTGAGTATTCCTTAATGAATGGATAATATTAAGTGATGCACTGTAGCTGTTTCAAAATCAGAGGTGATGTTCTAAAATAGGGGTCAGAAAACTATGGCCAAATGGGCCAGCTCTCGTTTTGTGCATAAAGTTTTATTGAAACACATCCATATTCATTTGTTTGGTTTTGTCTATGGCTGTCTTCACTCTGCAATGGCTGAGTTGAGTAACTGAAACAGAGACCATATGGTCCTCAAAGCCTAGAGTATTTACTCTCTGGCACTTTAGAGAAAAAGTTGATTGACCCTTCTCTAAAAGGATTTTGGAAACTTGGCTATACACCAGAGTGTGAAAAAGCTTAAACTATAAAGTCTAAGCATAAAGAGCAACGATAAACACTTTATGCTGATTAGATATAAAGATAGATCGGAGGAGCAGTGAAACTGGGGAAATCTTCAGGGTGTGAACAGCATCAAAAGAATGTAGCTGAGAACCCATTCCTGCCTGTTTTTGCCAAAGAAAAACACAAGCCCCAGGGTACCACTTCTTTCAAATCTGGAAAGGAAGACAGGCTTCCATTTTTAAAATCAGATTTCCAAGTTCTGAGTCACTTTCAAGATAAGCCAAAGAGGTCTGGCCATGATTCGCCATCTCTGACTCAGACCCTAAGGAAAGTAGTATTGTGAAATAACAGATAAGAGTGGAAGGAAGAAGGACACAGCTGATTGTGATTTCACAGATGCTTTTGCCTGCTTTACATGAAGGCCTCAGCGGACAGAGAGAATATGTGCAATGCAAAGAATGACAGACAACATAGAAGAAGAAAAGCACCAGGCACATCCATCACTTTCAATATAAACCCCATCAGTTCCAAGGAAATGACGTATGAAGGGAGAGAGGACAGAGACATGGCAATACCTGCAGGAGACTGAGCAACTTAAAGAAGGAAAAAATGCACTTTACCTGAGCTTCCAAATCACAGCAGATGGTGAGATCTGAAGGGAGATAAACATAAGGCCAGGAAAGCAAGCAATTCCTCCTGTCAGCTTTCAAGGGCTGGTGCAGATGAAAGACCAAGAACTAGACAGAAACTGTGCAACACCAGTGTTTGACAACACTCAGCGCTGTCTACTGGACAGGTAACGGATGGTAACCTGCTGAGGGGCGAGGAATCCCTTTAGCAATGGGAAGGACCCCCAGAACTGCTTAAAGTTAAAGAGTAGACATGAACAGGATGTGAGAAATTGGAAGAAAATAGGGCGTGCTACACAGCAAAAGCAAATCAGATAAATGAAGAGACAACTCTTTTCGGGTAGAATATAGAAGAGTGAGAAAGCCTCGAGCTAAGAGAGAATCTGTAGATCCTGGGTAGGCTTTTCTGGCTCCTAGCTCCTAAAACAACATGGAAGATGTCGAGTAAGTCACCGCCGGAAGCGCTGGCAAGACGATAAAGTTGGGATGGCTGATTCTGCAGGGTGACTTTGAGAGGCTGCCTCCACTCCCCTATGAATTTCCCACTCATTCATCTATTTATTCATTGATTCCTTCTTGCATTTGGTCCATAAATATTTATTTAGATGCCTGAGCATGTGTCAGACACTGTCCTTGGTGCTGGAGACAGAAGTGTGAACAAGACAAAGTCCCGTTCTTCCTGGAACTTATGTTCTATTTGGAGACACACCACTTAACAGCTATCTGGCCCGTTCCTCATTTTTCTCTTTTACAAAAAGGATACAAAAATTGTTATATTTACTTTTAGGATGGTATGAGAATTACTGAGAAATTTCTATAAGGCAGAATGTTCGTCAGAATTATTACAATTAACATTCTTATATCTGTTTCCCAGGCTCTATTGGCATTATCTTGCTAATAAACAGATTTGACGATGCCACCCCCTACTGTGATGTCTTTTCATTATTTATAGGAGGGGTCAGCAATTTTTTTCTGTAAAGGTTTAGGCAATAAATACTCCAGGCTTTGTGGGCCATACAGTCTCTCTCACAACTATTCAACTCTGCTGCTGCAGTGCAAAAGCAACCATAGACCACACGTAAATGAATGCAAGTGGCTGTGTTCCAATAAAACTTCATTTACAAAAAGAAGTGGCGGGCCAAGATTGCCAGCTTCTGATCTAGTCTAGAGCATAAGGTCCAAATTCTCTAGTATAGCATATAGTCTAATACCAAATTCTACTTCTATTTCATCATCCTCCAGTAAAAATAAACAACTTTCTAATTCCTGATTCTATAATTTCTCATCTATTTAAAAAAAAACTGATAATGTGATTGTAAATTACTCAGATAATACAATAACTAAAAACTGAATGAGAGCCTACTGTGCATACTATTGTATAATCTTAATTTTCCATTAGTAAGCATATTATTTAATACATAGATTCTGTCTTATTCTGTTCAATGGCTGCCTATTATCCCACTGTACAGATGAACCTCATTTCTTTACCTAGTCACTCTGCCCTTCAAACTTTCTTGCCTTGCACATGTTGCTTCCTCTGCCTTAAAAGACTTTCGCTGCCTAGCTGCCAATCATCTCCTTAAGCTCAAGAACCAGCTTAAGTATTTTCTCTGTAAAATCTATCTATCCCCTGTAAAAAATCCACTCTGCTCCTATTTGTTTTATATATAAATCCTAAGAGTCTGGGGGAAAGCTGCTAGGCAATTATAATTGATGAAATTTAATGAGTGTTTACTAGATGCCAGATATTTTTAAAAAGCACTTTATCTGTATTAACTACCTAAAAAATCTGGTTTCTTGATGGTATTATTGAACTGCTGAACATGATGTCTTTTACTCTAAATTTTAAACAAGGTGAGTTGACTTTTTCTGTTACATGAAAGCAAAAGAATCCTACTTTATATGTATTTAGGAACGTCTAACATTGTGCATGGACCCTGGCAGATGCAATATTAAAGCTGCTTCTTCTCCTTTTAAGCAGGAAGTTCTCTGATTGTGGTCACCAGACCTTAATCAGGTAGGAATAATCAGGGGCCAGGATAGTAATTTTCTCATGGATGGAATCTCAATAAATATCAGCCTAGTGAGTTAATGACTCAGCTACAGAAGTGAGATAATTTACTGAATGGGAAAGGCGCGGACAGCCTTTCTTCTGAGTCCAGTTTCTTCAACTTCCAGGGGTTTACTGTTTTAACTGCTTTGACGACACAAAAATTGGGGTACAGAGCATGGTGATATTACAGACATTAATACTACTAACTAGTTTTACCCTATATAAACTGCGGTTTTCCAGAACTCAAGTACCTTAATTTAAAATACAATCATACTACATGTTATCTGAAAAAGGACAATGATTTTTTTTGAATAAAACATTTTATTTTTTTAAAACATCTTTATTGGAGTATAATTGCTTTACAATGGTGTGTTAGTTTCTGCTGTATAACAAAGTGAATCAGCTATACATATACATACATCCCCACATCTCCTCCCTCTTGCGTCTCCCTCCCACCCTCCCTATCCCACCCCTCTAGGTGGTCAGAGAGCACTGAGCTGATCTCCCTGTGCTATGCAGCTGCTTCCCACTAGCTATCTCTTTTACATTTGGTAGTGTATATATGTCCATGCCACTCTCTCACTTCGTCCCAGCTTACCCTTCCCCCTCTCCGTGTCCTCAAGTCCATTCTCTATGTCTGCGTCTTTATTCATGTCCTGCCCCTAGGTTCTTCAGAACCAATTTTTTTTTTTTTTTTAGATTCCATATATATGTGTGAGCATACGGTATTTGTTTTTCTCTTTCTGACTTACTTCACTCTATATGACATACTCTAGGTCCATCCACCTCACTACAAATAACTCAATTTAGTTTTTTTTTATGGCTGAGTAATATTCCATTGTATATATGTGCCACATCTTCTTTATCCATTCATCTGTTGATGGACACCTAGGTTGCTTCCATGTCCTGGCTCTTGTAAATAGTGCTGCAATGAACATTGTGGTACATGACTCTTTTTGAATTATGGTTTTCTCAGGGTATCTGCCCAGTAGTGGGATTGCTGAGTCGTATAGTAGTTCTATTTTTAATTTTTCAAGGAACCTCCATACTGTTCACCATAGTGGCTGTATCAATTTACATTCCCACCAAGAGTGCAAGAGGGTTCCCTTTTCTCCACACCCTCTCCAGCATTGATTGTTTGTAGATTTTTTGATGATGGCCATTCTGACTGGTGTGATGTGATACCTCATTGTAGTTTTGATTTGCATTTCTCTAGTGATTAGTGATGTTGAGCATCCTTTCATGTGTTTGTTGGCAATCTCTATGTCTTCTTTGGAGAAATGTCTATTTGGGTCTTCTGCCCATTTTTGGATTGGGTTGTTTTTTTGATATTGAACTGCATGAGCTACTTGTAAATTTTGGAGATTAATCCTTAGGACAAAGATTTTTAAAAAGTTTTTTTTTTTTTTTTTTTTCACGGTACACGGGCCTCTCACTGTTGTGGCCTCTCCCGTTGGGGAGCACAGGCTCTGGACGCGCAGGCCCAGCGGCCACGGCTCACGGGCCCAGCCGCTCCGCGGCATGTGGGGTCCTCCCGGACCAGGGCATGAACCCATGTCCCCTGCATTGGCAGGTGGACTCTCAACCACTGCGCCACCAGGGAAGCCCAGAAAGATTTTTATAAGAGACTCCTGCACTAGGATCTAGATAAGATATTCATAGGTGATTAAGCTCTATAGAGACCAGGTTGCCTGGCAGCTCATCCTTGTCCATCGGCATGCATCTTGGAACTCTGTTATTTAGGTGAACAAAGGTGGAGTCTACCACCAAATAAGCCAAGTCAAATTCGTATCAAACAACAGGACACACTTCCATGATGGTGGGAGTACTGGGAGCTGACTCCTGATTTACTGGCAACTGTAAGAATGGCTCTCAGGCCTGGCAGTAAATTAAGGACACTTACCACATTGCATTTTATGGCTTCCCAAGAGTGATAGGATAAACCAATAATAACAATAATTATTCAGAGAGCCGGACCCTGTGCAAAGTGTGTTACCAAAATTTTCTTCATTTAATCCCCCTAACAACACTAGGGTGTAGGTATTTCTAGGCTCAATTTACAGATGACTAAATTGAGACCTAAATTAGACCTATTAAAGGGCATATGGTCATGCATACAGTGATAGTGTTGTATTTGAGTCTCTCTGATTCCAGGCCCGTGTTTTTCCACGAAGCACTCATGCCATGGAAATTCAAACAGAACAGTTAACTTCTGACTTCCTGTTTCCTTAGGATAATCTGAATGCAATGTCACCTCACATAGCATCATTTAAGGAACTAGATGTTCCAAGTTGTTTTCTCCAGCTCTATAGCCCAAAGGGTTTGATTGGTCAAGCTAGCAGACATTTTGAGCTATCTATAACAGTGTGTAACCCTTCTCTCTTCAAGAGCCTAAGGATTTGGGAGATTATTGCCTCCTAAGAAATTCCAGGAATTGGAAGAAATAAAGACAAAGGCAGAAAAAGGAGGACTGGTAAGATTTATATTCATTTTCCTCAATATGAAGGCAATTCACATAATGATTCAGTATGGACCAGGCTCTCCTTTTATGTGATTTGAGGTCAAATGAATGGTGTCTCTTATACCTGCACATGATCTAGAGCCAGGAAGACACTCCCAGATCTGCACAACCTCAAGAACAGGGTAGAAATTACACAGCCTCGTTATGTTTACTGGCTGCCACCCTGGAGTTACCTCTGTGGCTGGTGGTGAGTGAGCAGTGGACAGCATGACTTATACTATCACCAGCATCTGTTACTGTAAGGCCGTCAGGAGACAAATCTCCATTGGTCCCTGACATTTCTGCACATCTTCTGCGCAGAAGCACTGCCTTTTCAAGGATGTCTACATGGTAAACAGCCTTGGAAGACAGGGATAGTGTCTTCCTATGGAGCAGAGGTAATGGTTTGTTTCTTGTCCAGTATAATGAAGATAATGCATCCTTCTGGGGCAAGGCTCAGGCAGGTTTGCTTGCAGCCCATTATAAAAGATGCAGGTTCCCCATGCTTGAGGTTCCCCAGCTGTGCGACAAACCAACACTGTACTCAGCATCCACCTGAGCCGCTTTGCATCAGCCCATGGGATGTGGGTGGGGGGAAGGGAACTGATGTGAACATGAAGCTCACGCTGTTTGCCTGCTGTGTGTAATAAAGTCCTTTGCCTTGTCCCGTGAGTCTTGTGTTCTGCCAGGTTAACCTGTTCACTTGCAAGCAGGGTTAAATATCAGATCCTCCACAGTCCCGATAGAGGCCTACCAATCTGCAATTCCACAGTGCCCAAGATGTCCTTAATGTTGTATCTAGAGAGCCCAGCCCAAACAAGAGTCTTATTTTTTATTACATATGTTTTCCTTTCTATTACTATTTGGTAGCCTCAGTGTTGGCCAGGTTCTACCACTTTTAAAATAAAGCATGCCTAATGAGTGAACATTCCATTATGCATGGGTCCCAAGGTACCCATTCCCATACAGAAATCCTTATAAACACACAAAAAAACAAAAGAGGCCCTTAGGGGAAACAACAGTCTAGCCCTTTTCTCACCGAGTCCTGATCTCCATACTGTATTGAAAAGCTTTGATGATTATGGGTCTGTCCTTAAAGGAAATGTAAATTAGACTGAGCTAATTAATAAGATAATGACTTGTTTGTCTTGAATTGGCTGTAAACCTCCCACATCCAGGTATCCAATCTACTACTAACTAGATGCAAGAGTCCGCTAGGACCACTCTTCTATGAAGTACAGCATGTAAGTATCGTTTTCTGGGGCAACTCTCTGTTGGTGTAACATTGGTTCTCTTTGTGATGGAGACAGTAAAGACGGGGTAGGATTTTAACTCTCTTAATTTCAGGTTGATCTGAAACGAGCCCGCTTTATTTCAAGAAGTTTTTACCTCAAACCTGTGCTTTCAGATGAATTATCTTCCAATAGCCCCTCCCCCCGTCTCTCTCTCTCTCTTCATTAATGACATGGTTATATAGGAGGTAATCAATATTTTCTCCATAACATGAAAACTGACTTTCAGTTTTCAATAAACAATGTACTCTCTTTCTCTATATTTGAATTCTTGAACCCAAATAATGACCTTACAAGTGTGATGGCTTAAAAGACTCTTGGTTTCTCCTCTAACACTTCTGACCTGTTTGGCCTAAATGGAAGCATCTGCAGATTGCTTCATAATACATAATTCTGTCTTTTTAAAACTTTAAAAAATAAATTTATATTCCCTTTACCCATTCTGTCAGATTTTTTTTTTTTAGTGTTGGTGGTAGGGGTACATGGTCCATAGAAACTTTATAAAACTCTCTCTCCTACCCCTTAATATCCTGAAGTTCCTTGTAGTCTCTCATCAGCCTAAATCAAAACAAAATCTTTTTATCCATGCGCCATATTACACACACCCTCTTGAGCCTTTGACCCTTACTGTCTAGACTGAATGACACTTCCAGTTTCATCACATTCCCGGGACAACTGTCCCCACTCCCACCTGGTTGTACACACCTCAAACAGTCCCTTGGAGATTATAACCTTTCTTATGTTGGACTGGTTTTCTCTTGAGAATGGACCTTTGGAGTGGGAGGGCTTTCTGTCTTTGGAGATGCTATGCTGGCTGGCTATTCCCAAATCTCTGTTGTAAACAGCAGACAGGAGGAGGTCTTGAACTCTTCACATGTGATTAATTTTTATTCTGTCCTACCAGCCTTGTATTCAACTCTGCTAACTCTCTAACATCTTGAGCTGATGATGTTATCACCCGATGGTTAAGGGCGACTGTTCCATATTTTGATTCTATATTTGGGTTCGGTCCCTAGCTCCACTGGAAAGAATTTCATTCTAACAGCTCATATTCCCATGGAGTTTATACAACCTTTCTCAGCTGGTTGGGCAGGACAGTTAATTAGCACAGTCACCTCAGCTGTGCTGACATTGGTTGATGATATCAGTGTAAAACCAGCAATGTTTTGGAATGATAGTCTGTGTGAACCGATGCCAAAAGAGCCCCGCTGCCTTTTCCTCTTCTGTTCAAAATACGTTTAATTGTAGCTCTTCTTCCAAAGTACAGATAACACTAGTGATTAAAAAAAACCACACAAACACACACCAAAACTGGTATTATAACACGCCAGAGAGGAGCTAATCACTGGCTATTAAACAAAATCTATTTCCTAAGAGACAATATAGAGTTGTATGGGTTTGAAAGCACAAAACAATGCTATTTTTATCTTGCAATCCAGTTCCACATATGGTGATTCTGCTGAGCACTGTGACCAGGCAAAGTTGAGGGACTTGTTACAGTGAGTTTATTAGCTGCAATGGGACCTTGTTCCATTTAATTTATGCCGGGGTCTATTATATGCAAATCACTAACATGCTACAGAGTTGGTTACAAAAGAAATATCAGAACAGAATGGAGAGCTGTCTCTATATTCTTCTAGAAGGATCTCAATGGTATGATTTCACCCTATTATTTTTTGGAGACATGTTAAAAATTACCTGCCATGCTCTCTCATTGAAAAAGAAAATAGTTTTTATATTTTAGATGAAATTAAGATCATAATATTTAACATCCTGGGTAATTCGTGCAAGGTGCTACTTTGAGGAGTTTCAATGGAGCATCAGCTGTTTCCCTACTGCAGTCTGGTTTGCTTTTTACCACTTGGCTTCAGTTAATTGGACAAGAGATTGGCACCTCTACTAAGGGCACCTGACAAGTGAGCCTTGGCATGGTACAAGGACATTGCTCAGTAGGGGTAGTTTTTGGGGGAAGATGATGGGCTAAGTGTTTTCTTTTTTTCTTTTTTTTTTTTTAGAATTATTTGTTTATTTATTTGGTTGCATGGGGTCTTAGTTGAGGCAGGCAGCCTACTTAGTTGCAGCACATGGACTCCTTAGTTGTGGCATGTGAACTCTTAGTTGCGGCAGGCATGTGGGATCTAGTTCCTTGACCAGAGATCAAACCCGGGCCCCCTGCGTTGGGAGTGCTGAGTCTTATCCATTGCGCCACCAGGGAAGTCCTGGGCTAAGTGTTTTCTGACAGCAATTTTTTGCAATTACAGAAGAAAGACACTCATCTAGGACTTCAGTCCAGCTACATCTAGGACTGAAGAAGAACAGGGATAGGGCTACATTCCAATTAAGTAGTCATCTTACAATAGGACTTATATTTTCCTAAGACTTCCAGTCCCAGTTTGGAATTTATGATCATGTTTACATGTATCTATCAGATGCTTCCTGGCATAGCCTAAAAGGCTTTCCTAGACTAGGAGTCTAGAGCTGTCATCATTTTAGCCTGGCACATGCAAGTGCAAGCAGTCCATTCAAGGTTGTCATCCCAGGGTCTGGCACCATCCATGTCTTTGCAGAAACACGGTTTATTTGTTTGGAGAAAATGTTACTTCTGTTCTCACTAGTTTCTCTGTATATCAAAAAGAAAGGAAAGCTGTATTCTGAGCTGAGAAAGCTTCAATAATGTATGATTTAAAGAGGCCAACTAGAGGCAGAGTCAAGATGGCGGTGTGGGAAGACGCAGAGTTAGTGTCTCCTCACAACTAGGGCGCTTGCCGGCCGCTGGTGGGGGACTCTGATGCTCAAAGAGATGGGAGGAGCCCCAAAGTGAACCAGTAGGATGTAGGGGGACTGAGGGAGGAGGAGAAGTGGAGGCCAGGAACGATCAGCGCCCCTGAGGCCGGGGAGGCCAGGAGAGGCAGGTGGAGGGACTCTCTGGGAAGAGTGTTAAAGCCCCATCCAGGCTGCGTGGGTCCCGGGGGCATAGGAGGGAGGCCAGTGAGATCAGGAGAGGCAGGTGGGAGGGGCCATCCAGGAGGAGCAGAGAGGAGCCAAGGGTAATTGCCCCACTCACTCAGGCCCTGGGAACCTGCTGAGTTTCCAGGTGAGGTCCCCTGCCCTCTGAGACCAGGGGTGGGGGGCATGCCTGGGCCCCTTCTGTTCCTTGAGCCTAAGGCCCACCCTCCACAGCCCCCAGGGCCTTTTCCAGCCCTGTGGGTCCTGAGCATTGGTCCCGCCCACTGCCCAAACCTCACCCTTGCTTAGGCCCCGCCCTCCACAGCCAAGGCCGTTTCCCCCACTTTTTTTTTTCTTTTCCCTCCTCCTCTTTTTTACTACTGTGGTACTGATGTACCTTCTGGTTGTTGATTCATCTATATTTTTATTTTTATATTCTTTCTAACATAGGTAAGTTTCCTAATCTAATTTTATTTTTTACTTTGTTACTGTTGTTTTTTTTTTTGCTGCCCCATGCAGCTTGCGGGATCTTGGTTCATGAGCTGGGGTTCGGGCCAAAGCTCCTGTGATGGGAGCTCTGAGTCTGAACCACTGGACTAACAGAGAACCTCAGACCCCAGGGAGTATTCATAGGAGTGAGGTCTCATGGAGGTCCTCATCTCAGAACCAAGACCCAGCTCTACCCAACAGCCTACAAACTTCAGTGTTGGAAGCCTCAAGCCAACCAACCAGGAAGACAGGAACACAATCCCACTCATTAAAAAAAAAAAAAAAAAAAAAATGAGATGGCAAAAAAATATGTCACAGATGAAGGAGCAAGGTAAAAACCTATAAGACCAAATAAATGAAGAGGATATAGGCAATCTACCTGAAAAAGAATTCAGAGTAATGACAGTAAAGATGATCCAGAATCTCAGAATTAGAATGGAGGCAAGGATTGACAAAATACAAGAAATGTTTAACAAAGATGTAGAAGAACTAAAAAACAAACAGAGGTGAACAACAAAATAACTGAAATGAAAAATACCCTAGAAGGAATCAATAACAGAATAACTGAGGCAGAAGAACGAATAAGTGAGCTTGAATACAAAATGGTGGAAATAACTGACAAGGAGCAGAATAAAGAAAAAAGGATGAAAAGAATTGAAGACAATCTCAGAGACCTCTGGGACAATACTAAACGCACCAGCATTTGAATATAGGGGTCCCAGAAGAACAAGAGAAAAAGAAAGGGTCTGAGAAAATATATGAAGAGATTATAGGGGAAAACTTCCCTAACATGGGAAAGGAAATAGTCTCCCAAGTCCAGGAAGCATAGAGAGTCCTATACAGGATAAACCCTAGGAAAAACACACCAAGACACATATTATTCAAACTAACAAAAATTAAATTAAAAGAAAAAATATTCAGCAAGGGAAAAACAAAAAATAGCATACAAAGGAACCCCCATAAGGTTATCAGCTGATTTTTCAGCGGAAACTCTGCAGGCCAGAAGGGAGTAGCATGATATATTTAAAGTGATGAAAGAGAAAAACCTAGAACCAAGATTACTCTACCCAGCAAGGATCTCATTCAGATTCAATGGAGAAGTCAAAAGCTTTTCAGACAAGCAAGCTAAGAGAATTCAGCACCACCAATCTAGCTTTACAACAAATGCTAAAGAAACTTCTCTAGGCAGGAAACACAAGAGAAGAAAAATACCCACAAAAACAAACCCAAAACAATTAAGAAAATGGTAATAGGAACATACATATTGATAAAAACCTTGAATGTAAATGGATTAAATGCCCCAGCCAAAAGACACAGACTGGCTGAATGGATACAAAAACAAGTCCCATACGTATGCTGTCTACAAGAGACCCACTTCAGACCTAGGGACACATACAGACTTAAAGTGAAGGGATGGAAAAAGATATTCCATAAATGGAAATCAAAAGAAAGCTGGAGTAGCAATTCTCATATCAGACAAAATAGACTTTAAAATAAAGACTGTTACAAGAGATGAGGAGGGACACTACATAATGACCAAAGGATCAATCCAAGAAGAAGATATAACAATTATAAATGTTTATGCAGCCAACATAGGAGCAACTCAATACATAAGGCAAATGCTAACAACCATGAAAGGAGAAATTGACAGTAACACAATAATAGTAGGGGACTTTAACACCCCACTTACACCAATGGAGAGATCATCCGAACAGAAAATAAAAAAGGAAACACAAAGTTTAAATGACACAATAGACCAGATAGATTTAATTGATATTTATAGACGTTCTATCCGAAAACAACAGAATACACTTTCTTCTCAAGTGCACATGGAATATTCTGTAGGATAGATCACATCTTGGGTCACAAATCAAGCCTCAGAAAATTTAACAAAACTGAAATTGTATCAAGCATCTTTTCTGACCACAAAATTATGTGATTAGAAATCAATTACAGGAAAAAAACTGTAAAAAAAACCAAATACATGGAGGCTAAACAGTGTGCTACTAAATAACCAAGAGATCACTGAAAAAATCAAAGACGATATAGAAAAATACACAGAAACAAATAACAATGAAAACATGATGACCCAAAACCTATGGGATACAGCAAAAGCAGTTCTAAGAGGGAAGTTTATAGCAATTCAATCTCACCTCAAGAAACATGAAAAATGTCACACAATCTAACACTACACTTAAACCAACTAGAGAAAGAAGAACAAAGAAAACTCAAAGTCAGTAGAAGGAAAGAAATCATAAAAATCAGAGCAGAAATAAATTAAATAGAAATGAAGAGAACAACAGCAAACATCAATAAAACTAAAAGCTGGTTCTTTGAGAAGATAAATGAAATCGATAAACCCTTAGCCAGACTCATCAAGAAAAAAAGGGAGAGGATGCAAATCAATACAATTAGAAATGAAAAAGGAGAAATCACAACTGACACTGCAGAAATACAAAGTAGTGTAAGAGACTAGTACAAACAACTATATGCCAATAAAATGGACAACCATGAAGAAATGGTCAAATTCCTGGAAAGGTATAGTTTTCTAAGACTGAACCAGGAAGAATTAGAAAATATAATCAGACCTATCACAAGTAATGAAATTGAAACTATAATTAAAATTCTTCCAACAAACAAAAGTCCAGGATCAGATGGCTTGACAGGCGAATTCTATCAAACATTTAGAGAAGAGCTAACAGCAATCCTCCTTAAGCTCTTCCAAAAAACTGCAGAGGGAGAAACACTCCCAAATTCATTCCACAAAGACACCATCACCCTGATACCAAAACCAGAAAAGATATCACAAAAAAAGAAAATTATAGACCAATATCACTGATGAACATAGATGCAAAAATCCTGAACAAAATACTATCAAACAGAATCCAACAGCACATTAAAAGGATCATACACCATGATCAAGTGGGATTTATCTCAGGGATGCAAGGATTCTTCAGTATACATTAATCAATCAATGTGATATACTACATTAAAAAATTAAGTAATAAAAACCATATGATCATCTCAATAGATGCAGAAAAAGCTTTTGCCAAAATTCCATACCAAATTAGGATAAAAACTCTCCAGGAAATGGGCATAGAGGGAACCTACCTCAACATAATAAAGGTCATATATGACAAATCCACAGCAAGCATCACACTCAATGGTGAAAAACTCAAAAGCATTTCCACTACGATCAGGAACAAGACAAGGATGTCCACTCTTGCCACTCTTATTCAACATAGTTTTGGAAGTCCTAGCCACAGCAATCAGAGAAGAAAAAGAAATAAAAGGAATACAAATTGGAAAAGAAGAAGTAAAACTGTCACTGTTTGCCGATGACATGATACTATACATAGAGAATCCTAAAGATGCCACCAGAAAACTACAAGAACTAATCAGTGAATTTGGTAAGGTTGCAGGATACAAAATGAATGCACAGAAATCTCTGCCTTCCTATACACCAACAACAAAAAATCAGAAAGAGAAATTAAGGAAACACTCCCATTTACCACTGCAACAAAAAGAACAAAATACCTAGGAATAAACCTGCTTAAGGAGGTGAAAGATTTGTACTCAGAAAAGTATAAAACACTGATGAAAGAAATCAAAGATGACATAAACAGATGGAGAAATATACCATGTTCTTGGATTGGGAGAATCAATATTGTGAAAATGACTCTACTACCCAAAGCAATCTACAGATTCAATGCAATCCCTATCAATCTACCAATGGCATTCTTCACAGAATTAGAACAAAAAATTTTACAATTCATATGGCAACACAGAAGACCCTGAATAGCCAAAGCAATCTTGAGAAAGAAAAATGGAGTTGGAGGAATCAGGCTCCCCGACTTCAAACTATACCACAAAGCTACAGTAATCAAGACAGTACTGTACTGGCACAAAAACAGAAATACAGACCAATGGTACAGGAGAGAATGCAGAGATAAACCCACACACATATGGGCACCGAATTTACAACAAAGGAGTTAAGAACACACAATGGAGAAAAGACAGCCTCTTTAATAAGTGGTGCTGGGAAAACTGGACAGCTACATGTAAAAGAATGATATTAGAACACTACCTAACACCATCCACAAAAATAAACTCCAAATAGATTAAAGACTTAAATTTCAGACCAGACACTATAAAACTCTAAGAGGAAAACATAGGAAAAACAGTCTTTGACATAAACCACAGCAAGATCTTTTTTCACCCACCTCCTAGAGTAATGGAAATAAAAACAAAATTAAGTAAATGGGACTTAATTAAACTTAAAAGCTTTTGCACAGCAAAGGAAACAATAAACAAGACAAACCCCATAATGGGAAAAAATATTTTCAAATGAAACAACAAAGAATTAATCTCCAAAATATACAAGCAGCTCATGCAGCTCAATATCAACAAAACAAACAATCCAGTTAAAAAATGGGCGGAAGACCTAAATAGACATTTCACTAAGGAAGACATACAGATGGCCAAGAGGCACATGAAAAGATGCTCAACATCACTTATTATTAGAGAAATGTAAATCAAAACTACAGTGAGGTATCACCTCATGGTGGTCAGAATGGCCGTTATCAAAAAATCTAGAAACAATAAATGCTGGAAAGTGTGTGATGAAAAGGGAATCCTCCTGCACTGTTGGTGGGAATGTAAATTGATACAGACACCATGGAAAACAGTATGGAGGTTCATTAAAAAACTAAAAATAGAACTACCATATGACCCAGCAATACCACTACTGGGCATATATCCAGAGAAAACCGTAATTCAAAAAGAGACACGTACCAGAATGTTTACTGCAGCACAATTTACTATCGCCAGGACATGGAACGAACCTAAATGTCCATCGACAGATGAATGGATAAAGAAGATGTGGCACATATGTATGATGGAATATTGCTCAGCCATAAAAAGAAACGAAATTGAGTTATTTGTAGTGAGGTGGATGGACGTAGAGTCTGTCATACAGAGTGAAGTAAGTCAGAAAGAGAAAAACAAATACCATATGTTAACGCATATGTACGGAAGATAAAAAAAAATGGTACTGATGAACTTAGTTGCAGGGCAGGAATAAAGAGGCAGACATAGAGAATGGACTTGAGGCCATGGGGTGGGAGGGGGAGGCTGGGGTGAAGTGAGAGTAGCATTGATATGTATACACTACTGAATGTAGAACAGTTGGCTGGTGGGAAGCAGCAGCATAGCACAGGGAAATCGGCTAGGTACTTGGCAATGACCTAGAGCGGTGGGTTAAGGAGGATGGGAGGGAGGCTCAAGAGGGGGCATATGGGGACACCTGTATGCATATGGCTGATTCACTTTGTTGTGCAACAGAAACTAACACAGTATTGTGAAGCAACTATACTCCAATAAAGATCTATTAAGAAAATAAAGAGGCCAACTAATGGACAGCCTCATGTAAATTGATGAAGTTAGACCACACCCTCCCATCTTACACAAACATAAATTCAAAATGGCTTAAAGACTTAAGCATAAGACATGACACCATAAAACTCCTAGAAGAGGTCATAGACAAAACATTCTCTGACGTGAACTGTACAAATATTTTCTTAGGTCTCCCAGCGCAACAGGAATAAAAACAAAAATAAACAAATGGGACCTAATCAAACTTACAATCTTTTGCACAGCAAAGGAAACCATAAACAAAATGAAAAGACAACCTACGGAATGGGAGAAAATACTGGCAAACAATGCGTCAATCAAGGGCTTAATTTCCAAAACAGACCAACAGCTCATACAACTCAACAACAACAAACAAATAACCCAATTGAAAAATGGGCAGACGACCTAAATAGACACTTCTCCAAAGAAGAAATACAAATGGCCAGTAGGCACATGAAAAGATGCTCAGCATCACTAATTGTAAGAGAAATGTAAATCAAAACTGCAATGAGGTATCATCTCACAGTGGTCAGAATGGCCATCACTAAAAACTTTACAAATAACAAATGCTGGAGAGGATGTGAAGAAAAGGAAACCCTCCTACACTGTTAGATGGGACTGTAAGTTGGTATAGCCACTATGGAAAACAGTATGAAAGTTCCTCAGAAAACTAAAAATAGAATTACCATATGATCCAGCAATCCCACTTCTGGGCATATATCCAGATGAAACTCTAATCCAAAAAGACACATGCATCCTTATGTTCATAACAGCACTATTTACAATAGCCAAGACATGGAAACAACCTCAATGTCTATTGACACATGAATGGATAAAGAAGATGTGGTCCATATATACAATGGAATACAACTCAGCTGTAAAAAAGAATGAAATAATGCCATTTGTAACTAAAAGAATGCAACTAGAAATTATCATACTAAGTGAAGTAAGTCGGAAAGAGAAAGACAAATACCATATGATATCATGTATACGTGGAATCTAAAATATGACACAAAGGAACCTATCTATGAAACAGATTCACGGACATAGAGAACAGACTTGTGCTTGCCAATGTGGAGCGGGTTGGGGGAGAGACGGAGTAGGAGGTTGGGGTTAGCAGATGTAAGCTATTATATATAGAACGGATAAACAACAAAGTCCTACTGTAAAGCTCAGAGAACTATATTCAGTATCTTACGATAAACCATATGGAAAAGAATATTAAAAAAAAGAATGTATATATCTGTACAACTGAGTCACTTTGCTGTACAGCAGAAATTAACACAGCATTGTACGTCAATACTTTTATACTTCAATAAAACAAATAAAAAAACAAAGAGGCCAACTAAGAAGATATTTACATGTGTGTCCAGGGGCAAGGGAGGCACGAAGAGACCTGGGAAATAGGTGTGGGTATGGGTCAATTTACATTTTCCAGGACAAAAGGAAATTCTGCAGAGTCAGTGAGCTTTGAAAACTGCGAAGCTATTTTAAACAGCCCCTCATATTCTGCAAACTTTTACATATCTAACTGTTCAGTCATCTACAGTTTAGTGCACAGAATTTCCAAAATTTTTATAATTTCTCTCTCAAAGTGTGGCATTCATTTTTACTTCACTGGTAGTTTAATGCCCAATAAATTATTTAAAATTAGAAACTAACAAAATATGGAGACGGTCTAACAACTAGAATTCTGTTTTGCCTTTTACAAATTTTTCAACATGTATCAATTGAATGCTTCCTGTGTTCTAGGTACTGTGCTTGATGCCTGGTCACGTGAAACTTCTACTAGAAGAAAAGTCTGGGTATCTGTGCACAGATGGAGCAACTCGTAATTTGTCTGCATGTGAGACACTAACCCTCTGGTGGAGAAGGAATTTCCCCAAGCTCTTGGGACACTGCCTCCTGTACCACCACAGTAAACGGTCCAGCGGAAAATGATTCAGACATACTTTCTGACCGCATAGATCTTTTATTCCATTTTCCCTAAAACAATAATGATGTTGTAACATTGACAAGGTTGGTGATTCAGAGCTTGCCACAAATGGTCTTATAAACTAAGCAGATGAGGGAAATAATGCAACATAGAACATACTAGAATTACTTAATATAAGTCTCCCTTTGTCAGGCAAACAGAGCTATGGAAACTCTGCTTCTGTTTCCTGGCATCTACATATCACTGTGAGTCAGGGTTTTTAAGACTTGACTTTAAAAAAAAAAGAGCTCAAGTCAGCGGCTCAAAAGTGGCATGCACACGACTATGTCAAAGACCATTCCACATTTTCAACGTCTGCTTAAAGGCAAACTTTGGCGGACTTCTTATTGAAACTTACTTTTGAGTAAAATTTAAATTGACGTGATTGGGTAAATTTTGGATTGATTTCAGTTATATTTAGGAAGTAGCCATAAATATTTACATGAAATAGGAAAAGTGAGCTGTGCAAAATACAAATTTGCATAAAGATTGCTTTTCTATTTTGCCTTGGTGAAGGAAAGTCAGGACCAATGCACAGTTTGGTAGCTGGGCTTACGTGCCTTTTGGAAGAGGATTCATATTTTTACAAAATCAAACTCCTGAAGGGGTCCATGTCCCAAAGAAAGGTTAAATATCACTGCAGTAAACTGTGGACTGTGGGGAAGTGTTTTGTTTAAAGAAATACATGGTCTCATATAGTTTGCTTTGAGAAATGGCTGTTCAATGATTGTTGACCGAGTGAAACCACTGCCTAGGAGCAGTTCCTTAATGCTCTGCTCCTAGAGAATGCATTTCCTCTCAGGAACCCAAACTGTGCCACAATATGACAGGTAATTCAGCCTCAAAGCAAATGGCAGTCCTAGATAAGGGAGAGAACTAGCTCATTATGAAACCGATGAATACAACTTCACTGTGAATATTGTAGACATGTGTCTCCCAGTATTGCAAAAATCTTGTTTCAAAATTATTTTGTTTGTTCATTTGCTTTTTTTTTTTTCTGTGTGAGAAGAGGAATCACATGCAAGGACAACACTGTTGTGTAAAACTGCCAATCGTGTAAGGTTGCAGGAAACGCTGCTGAGGATGAGAGGGTGGGGAATAAGGATCCTCGTACTGGTCTCCGCCTTCCTCGCACTAGCCTTCCTATCCCACCCACTCTTCCTATAGGCGCTCTTTCTCTCTCTCTAGAAGTCTGCGCGTGGTCCCCACCCCACCCCCATTCTTTCCTTCTCCAGTCCCTGGCTAGGTCCCCTCTCTCCGTTTGTTTTCACGTGGTAACACTCAGACTCAGATTACAGGAAAGCCATAGTTCTGTAAATGGCCTGAGGGAGGGACCGGCTCACATTTCATTCGCCTAGAAATTTAGAATTACAAATTAATCTACAAGAAACAATTGCTGGAGCAATTTAAAACTGATGTGGGCAACAGTCCACACAGTCCCCTTACAGTGGACGCCAGGGCAGAGCAAGAGAGGGGGCCGGAGGGCCGCTATTATGCTCCTTAGTCTACGGCCTCACCAAGAACATTTAGCTTTCTACAAGGATTAAGCGAGGTAACTGAAAACGTTTATAGCATTATGCCTCTAATACAGCTACATTCATTTTTGACTTGATGAAATTATCAGCTATTTAACAGCCTTTTAGGGTGTTTTGACTGCAACATTTTCATTTATACCTTAATGCAAAAATGCCAGCGGTAGAGTCCCTGTTTGCTAGTGGGGGTGGAGTAGTAAAAAGGAGCTTAGACAAGGTGATATATACAAGGTGTGCTCTCATAAGACAGGCTTTCCTTTCAAATCTTTGGAAATTACTACAGCATTTAAATTAATTTCTCTCTCTCTTCATTTAGCATTTGCTAAAAATATTTGGTCATGCAAGAAGACCTCAGATCCAGTGTAATTTACATTGACAGTAAAGAGTTGTCAGTATAGGCTAGTGAGAATTTTTATACACTTTTATTCTGTTTTATTGTATATGGTATATCAGCAACATTTCAAGAAATGATATAAAGTAGTGTTTTTATATCAAAATGGTTTTCTCCGTTTAGAGAACCTTTGAAATTAGGAGTCTCAGTTTTCCCTCATAGTTTCCTAAGGGCCCCATTGGTGGGTAGGGCTAGCTCTCAGTATGGTTAACTCTAAATTGTATATAATCCGACTTCATTATGCAGCCAATATTTTAGTCAACTTTTATATTATTTTTCAGTAGTAGCATATTATTACTATAATTACTCTTGGTGGTGATTAGCCTTTGTTGATTGCTCTCTCATTCCATTATTACTCGATTCCATAGGTACATGGCTATGTAGAATCCGAGTGAAGGAGAAGCACTGAAGAAGCAGAGATGGTTTACAATAGAAGACCCAGGGAAGGTTGCTGGCATTGCCCTGGGACTGGAGGAACGGGTAGGATGTCAGTGGGTAGGGATGAGGGAAGAACATTCTAATCACCTCAAGAGCAAAGTCATGGTGAAAGCTGACGTGTGTGTGTAGAATATTGTGAAGAGTTGTTGGGAGCCCTTGGGAGCCTAAGACACATGGTAGATGAATGGTGTCCTGGGGAGAAGACTGAAAGGCCTACTGGAAGGTGGATTAAGGGTGGATTATGAAAGACCTGGAATAGGACAATGAGAAGCTTGAAACTTTTTGCTAGCTAGTGGAAAGTCATAGAGCACAGTGGAGCAGAGGGTATCAGGGCATATTGTTTTAAGCAACTCAAATTTCCCACTCCAGAAATATAAGAAATGGAAGAAGGGATTAGAAGAGTTGGGCAAATACGATTTAGCAACTATTCTCCAACTTCTTTGATAAGACCAAAGAATACCTTAAGGAAAGGGAAGCAGAATGTCTTATGACAATTATTGTAAAAGCTCTAAACATTTGGTTTTAAATTTCTTTTTTATGCCATAATCTCATGAGCATCCTCATATCTTTTTCTGTCTCTCTCTTCCCTTTTATGCTGCCCACTCCCCTATCCCTTTTACTTAACCTCATTGTGGCATCATCATCACCAACTTTTTGGAACCCAATTCTGATTTTCTTAGACCCAAAGATGTTCTTATTTGGCCGGATGTACGACAACAGAACATAGCCTAAGTTCATCATCATTAATTACCTATTTTTACTTTTTGCTTAGTTCTGTAGCTCTATGATTGTAATCTTCTCATCTACCTGAAAATTCTGTTCGCCAGTTTAAGGAGTACGGATCTCAACAGATGGGACACTGACCTTTTCATGTAACCTGTATTATTATATGCCTCTGATAGGAAATTAATAGCTCTAATCTTATTTTCTAATGTAACTGGCATCTTACGGGACTCATTAATTAACTAGCCCCTTTAATGACTGAAGCTTACCAAAGGGTATGAGGATTTTACCTTTAAGTTCAAAGTTCTGTTTCAAAATAGAAGGAAGGTGTCTGCTGAACTGGCTAGCTCATCCTCAGTCACAGATATATCTCTCACTCAAAAATATTCTTGCTTTGTTATCTGTCTGATGATGAATTCCTTTCCACACACTTTCTTTCCATGGACAACTAACCAATATACCTGGTTTCTTCTACCAGGAAAGAACATAAACCGTAACATGACTTTTATACAGTATTTTTTATTTATAAAATTGACCTTTTGCTTAAATGGACAGTTTTCCTCTTTATATTTGATGCATATACCCGGGAACACAATCAGAAGATTCCTATTGATTGTTCTGAAGCAATTTAGTTCTGGTCATGGTTGTACTGGATTTGCAATTATACTGAGGAGAGGTATTATTGACTGGGCCTGGTAATTACCACACTGACGTCAGATTCAGCCGGAGGTGAAACTAACCTACATCTCCATGTTGGTGTTCCTCTTATAAAAGATCTGCACTGATTTCTTCCAAACCATGGATGAGCAACACATGATGTTATGTTTTAGTCACAGCAATTTATCTCACTATGCAGTTCATTTACTTTTAAGTATAAGCAGCTTAAGGTACTGACTTAGGAAAGATATACATTGAGGAGGTTAATTATCGACCCATGACACACAGACTTTTGTCTAGCAAAACAAATAGGTCACCTTATTTATTAAAACAATGGTTTCTGGACAGGTCTTATTAATAGATGGATTACTCTTGCATGCGTTTAATCAGATTGAATGTGGCCTATTAACTAGTAAATCTATTTTTAATATAAATTTGAATTTCTTAGTTTATGTAAAATAAATATTTATGTAAGCCCCCTAGCAATAACAGTATGTTTATTCTTAGAAGACAGAAATGTTTTATGCACACTAAACTCTGGTATAGTTGATAGTTTTTGGTAGGAAATTCAATGGAACACGTATGTAAATAAATGTTACCTGGAAGAAGCATTCTCTTTTAGTTAAAACACCAAGCCTGAGTATACAGGAAAAAGTGCTAATGTGACAATCCATCGGTCCATCTGCAGAGAAGCCTGGCTTAACTAGAGACAGCAGTGTATGCACAGAGATATTAGAAAATGAAAAAATATATTGTTCATACTTGGCACATGATTAACAAAAACGCACAAGTAATTTGTTCAAAGTAATTCCCCAATACACATATTATGCTTTTGCATTTTCAACAATATGCTTACTTTTGTTTCCTAATTGAAATGAATATGACCAGAGTAAACCACAAGAATACTTTAAATAAGACTCTCATGTCTAGAACACAAAGCTATTCTCTATCAACCATGGATGCAACAGGCCCTCAGGTTTTATTTGTTTTAAAAAAACCCCAAATAATTATTATTATAATTTGAAAGGTTGACAGGGAAACAATGTCGACTACTTCTGCCTACAGAAAAAAAAATCACTTATCTGCAAAGTCCAGACAAATTTTTCTGTTGTTGTTCACTTTTGGTCAACTTATGTTTAGGCCCATTGTGCTTTCAATTTCGACTATGAAAGACTGCTGCTTTTTCACTGTCTTATGAAGTGCAATCATTCTAGGATCAATATGATACCCTTAAATGGGCTGTAATCATACCTTTCCGGACAGAATTGTTCTTACTGTAGAATTTAGATAGTATAGTTCTTCAGTGGGAGATCCATCTAACAACTGAGAAATTCTTCACAGAGCTAGGAGATCTTGACCACATGACATTTTTGATTTAATCCACCCAGCCACAAAAGCGCTGGTTCAGGAATCGGCTTATTACGGAAGAGGTAGACCTACCCTTTCCAATCTGTCAGGCTCTCACATGAACTAGCCTGTTGAGAAATCTGCATTTGCCACCTTCTGAGCTAAACAATATTTTAGAATTCTAGCTTTGAGGAGCTGGACCAATTAATCAGAGAGAAAGCAGGTTTCAATGGTTTCAATGTGGTCCAATTAACAAAGGGAAGAGAAATACTCAGTTTTGTGGTCAGAGGACGCACACAAATCTCTCCATAGTCATCTTGCTAAGGGTGCCTTCGGTCTCTCAGGGTGCCTTATAATAGAGTACAGATGGTCCAGTACAGACCCATCACCACCACTCAGAAAAACACTGTTAATCAGGGGAGACATCGAAAGCATCAGCTCGACATCCTGGAGGACAGGTGGCAGGAGCAGACAGTGCTGCTGATGCCGGCATGCTAGGGTGGTATCTGGAAGGGAGGCTTTCTCTACTGGCAGGCAGAAAACACTGCGGCCTGAGTAACTTGGGTGAGCAAAAGTTTTATCTAAAGTACTCAGAAAATGTGCGCAAAAGCAAATGTTTGGTTTAAATTAAGTGCCTAAGAGACTCAATTCCTTGTCTTGTTTTTGTTGATAGGGATGGGATGGTCAACTCAGAAAGAAGGGGAACAAGGATATCCTGTTTGAGACTCTTTTTACAATATTTGCAGAGATTTACTACTATTTCCAAAGGTCATGTAGGGAGATATTAGATGTAAGATATCTTATCTCTTAAACTGTACTCTAAACTCCTGTCATTTAGGGATTATCATGGTTCTTATCCATTCTAGACCATGTTTTTTACCCATTTCTTATGCACTCTACAGAGCACATAGGGACCAGTCTAGGAATGGCTGTGAAATAAAATTATTGAATAGCCTCCTTTACTAGTGCTGTCTTCTTTTGTTACAGAATATGTTAACTCCTTCTTGTCTGCAGATAAAATGCTGTTTTTTTCTTTTCTGTTACACAGAATTACCAGTTAAAAACAAAAGAAAAGTTTGAATGGAGTCAAAACACTGAAGTAAATTGAAAAAAGAGCCAACAAAAGATGTTGAGTCATTTTAAAGAAACCATAAAGTTGAAATGAAATAGCAATGGAAAAAGGGACAAATAATCCCTTTCTTCTCCAATGAGTGTAGGTGCCTTTGACACAGTCAAAAAAATCACATCAATGGTTTTTCAGTGAATCACACTGTCTCGGGACAGCTCGATGCCTTGTGACATTTCCCTGATCATATAAAACATTAAGCTCTACCCAGTAGCCAGAGAACAAAGAGAAAAGCAAAGGCACAGATTTAATATTACCAGTAAAATCTACCTCCAGGAAAATATCGTACCTCTTTGAGTGTAATACAGACGTACAGACAGAAAAACATGGCATGCTCACTCTCCGAACACACATGTATATATACATACATATGTGTGTGTGTGTGTATATGTAAAGATGTCATACTTCTAATTTTAAATTCACAGTTTATTGGCTATCTGAAAGTCAGTATCACACATTTAAATTTGGTTTTGCCAGAGTCTTCGGTAATGATGAACTCTTACATTTGCAAAATTGAGTTAGAATGTTTAATACAATATAATATGAGATTGAACCAGATGGACCTTTTCTTTATAAATTAGGTCCTTGGAAAATCTGGACACTTTTTGGAGGGACTCCTGAATATTCCCTCCAACACATCTGCACATCCCCATTGTGTGCATGGGGTGGGGCAGGTGACACCCAGACAGCAGCGTGGCCATGTCTCCCTGTGCTGTTTGTACAATGGCCGCCATCTTCCTGCTGTCCCTGCTTTGCCATAGTTAGTGACTGAGATGGGAACGCGTGGGCCTGAGGAATGCTGAACCGAACTGTTGCTCATGTCATTAAAAACTCAACTAGGCAGAAAGCTAGGAATGGAGCAGTTGACAAAGATAAAGCCGAGAGCTCTGTGGCTTATCCTTAATTAGGTGTTGGCATTGGTTCTTGTCAAACAAGGGAGAGAGTGTGTGCCGCAGACACTGACGCACACAGACAGCCCTAGTCACAGTTGGAGAGAACACAGAGTGCATTCAAGCTGGCATTGAAAGGGATTTAGATAAGTACTTGAGGTAACAAAAATCGAAAAAGGAGGATGATAGCAATGGAAGCTTTAGATGAATTGCAACTGAGTGCACCTTTATTACAGCTTATCAGTCTGAAGACAGCTACAAACCAACCTTCCTAGTGCATTTCTCTTCGTGTTCTCCCGGATTAAAGGTCAAAGTAACTCAAATTTATACGTTCCGTCGCCCTGTCTCAGTCTCTCCCTTTGCTCACATATAGGCAGCACACATCTCAGGGATTGGGGAACCCTGGCATGAAGCTTCTACCCTTTGAATGAAGCAAAGGCCTTTTCTCATTGGAAAGGTTCCATTGATTTAAAATAATTAACTCGTGGGAAGAGGTTGCAAATAATGCAATATTAAAAGGTCACAAAAATGTTACTGGCATAAATACATGCATGGTGACGGGCCCATTCTAATCTCTCTTGTCCATAATTGCGGTTCTATCTTGCAACCATTTGACATATTCAAATAGCTAATATTCTGGTTTATTAGAACACTGTCTATATGTATTCTCAACATACACAAAAGCTGTGTGTTTTCATAATATGTATAAGCACTTCAGACGGTAAGCTGTGCACATTGCAGCTAGCAGATGGTAGCTCTTATCACAGATAAAAGCACATATATATGTTTCTGTAACGACACCCTCAGAGAGAACGGATAAGAGAAGAATCCTCTCCACATCACAGCTTACATTACCCATCTACTTAGGCAGCAAACAGCATATGTTTTACTGCTGTGGAAAGGCAGTACTTGAGAGGAAAATATGATTGAAATAAACTCAGAAATAACTTTACGGATAAATACAAAAAAGTGTGCTAATTGGAAGTTAGGTGTGCATGTGCCCACGCAGGTGTGTGTAGGGCGGAACTTACCAAGTTCCAAAAGTGAGGCAATAAGAAGTACATTGTGGGGTTGCCAGATAAAATGCAGGATGCCCAGTTAAATCAAATTTCAGATGAGTAGTGCGTACACATTTAGTGTAAGTTTATCCCAAATACTGCTTGTCCCACGTCTCATGCAATATTTGGGAGACAGTCATGCTAAGTATCATGAATTCTATCTGAATATTTATTTGACATCTGCTTATCTGAAATTCAAATTTAAATGTGTGTCCTGTATTTTTATTTGCTCAATATGACCACCACAGTCTGGTGTTGCTGTTATTAAAGTTTTAAATCAATGCTCCCAGTGTACCGGGTGAAAAGGAAACCATCAACAGGCATATCTATTCTGGAAGAATACCATTCCAGTCTCTTTCTGTGCACACAAAGACAGCAGGGGTCTTGAACAGTTGTCTGAATGATGCAGTCAAGAAGAGAGCCAGTGTGAATAATTTAGGACAGACATCTCTTGATCTCCCACCCTCCCCCTCCCCCCCCAGAGTTTTCGATCCTGGTTTGGAACTATCTGCATAATTGTTTTACTTTGGTTCCATAAAACAGCTCTTTTTTTTTTCATTTATGAATTTGGGTTATTATTTCAGACTAAGATCTATTTGCACTCATAAAAAAGGAGACAGACTTTAAACACTCCACATGTACACATTTGTATTCTTAGGGTGAGATCGGCATTCAACTGGAAGGTTAAATGGAGTTCAGATAATTTTTTTTTTATTCTTTGCTCTGGCTTTTGTCTCCTGTCTTTCAGCAAAACTGAATAAAGATGTCTCCATTTTACACCAAAAGATTCAATTACTTCTCGAATGCTGGGTAAACATCTGCAGATGAATGATCTTAACAAATGTATTTTGATTCCACACAAACTTATGTGACACTTTTGTTTTCTCTCTCCAAGATCAGAGAATAGATTCATGCCTGCTTTTCTGAGCCTGAGCCTCCACGCCACGAGCACTGAATTTTTGGCAGGCAGCCAACCAATCTCTGTAGCCCAGTGAAACTCTGATTCCATCTGCTCCAGCAGCGCAATATATTCCACTTCAGGTCAAAAGCAAGGAGCCAGCAGTATTAACATTACACTAATCTGTAAAGACATTTTCACTGGGCTAGATAGGCTAATGTTACACAGGCTTCCAAAGCTTCAAGGGTAAGGAGCAACAGTAATTGTCAGGGGGAAACTCAGTGGGCAGTGGATTCTTGCCGAGAATATTCCAAGATGAGGCTAGATGGATAGTTCTAAAGAATGAGGGGAGAAAGAAATACCTTTTAAAAAAGGCAAGTTGCTATCTTGTTAAGCAGGTATTTTAAACAGTGTTGAACCATATGTTTAGTGATGCAAACTCTACCATTCTATTTTTCCTGTTTATTCCTGTATCCCAAAACTTAAGCGCGCGCGCGCGCGCGCGCGCGCACACACACACACACACACACACACACACACACACACACACTCGAAGACTACTAAATAATTGATGAAGACTACAATCTCCATTAAAAACCTAGATGGAAATTCATTGCTCTAAGTATAACCTTGGTGTCATGAAATCAGAATCATTACCAAGCCCTTAAAACATTTCAAAAATAAAAGTAAGCATATGGCTAACCTCTCACCACCCTTCCCCATCCCTCTTGGCTATTTTGCTGTTTGTAGAAAACATGATCAGTTCAAGGATAGGCAACTCTGTAATCAATTGCTCCGTTAAGCGTAATCTACGAAGGATTTTATTAAAGGCCTTTGATGGAAAATATACTGAAGGAAAATACTCTGAAAGCAGATTAATGTATACAATGGAAATTTAATACCAGTAAAAAAAAAAAAGGGTCTTTTTCATTTCCCTAGTTCTTTACTTGCGGGGGGTGTGGTGGAAGTAGTTTAACATTCATGCCTTCAGGCGCATCAGAAACCATTAAGAACTACATTTCAGGAAATTGTAATGAATAAAAATTCAATTTAGACTGCTTGATTTTCTTTTAGCAGAAGAGGAAAAATGTTTGGCTGGAAAATAACTATTTGAAAATCCCCACAATTAGGAAGTACACAGCTATGTTTTTGCTATAATTTAAAGTTATGCAGAGTTGACGTGAAAAATTATTTCGTGCTGGAATAATACATTTCCCTCTACATGGAAATGTGCTATCTCTATAATGTAAAAAGTAGCAAAACATACACATAATTTCAGTTTTCTTTGCTTATTAATGTAAGTGAAAACCTATGGTTATATATTTTGAAGTTTTCACCCATGTTCCTTTTTTTAAAAAGACTAAATATGAAAGTTGTTTGGAAATGAGTAAAACCACTGGACTTTTCAATCTCAGAAAATAATAAAGAAAAATTGGCAAGCATTTTTATTGTACTGGTTTAACAGTTAGTGCCTCTCTATATTCCTTGTCATAAAAATTTGCTTATAAAAGGAACTGAACTTGCATGGAATCGAAGAACCTCCCCTCCTTTAAAAAAAAAAAAGAGTTCTTACTCTAAATGGAAAATTCGTACAGGGCACAGATGAATGAATATGCATGAGTCTTCATGCATTGATATACATATGATTTCTCATCTACAAAGACTGGTTTGGAAGACTTGTTATCTGACCAGAAAAGCCTGTAGTAAGTTGAGATAAAGGAGACTGACTCCAATCCCCTCGGCCTTTGCAATTGCTTTATATTCTAATCACTGCACTAAGCATCTGTCCCTGGCAGGCAGCTTGTTCAATCTAGCAGATAACGAATGCAGCCCGATGGTGGCTGCGCTGGCCCTTCCCCTTGTGCGAGGAGCTAGTGTTCCATTCTTCTGATTAAAACAGGCAGTGGGAAAGCGCTCTCAGAGCTGTAATTGCCTCCGTTATGAAACATCTTCACCTGTTAGCCAAAGCTAAGTTGAATCACAGCAGAAATTATTAACAGTGGCTGTTTTCAAGCCAGCTTAATTTGAGCTGATGCTGCTTTTCACTTAACACAGATGAATAGGTGTGCAGGACGAGAGCCTGAGCGGAGATGACACCTCAATGAATATTTGCTCCCAGCCCTGCTGCGGGGAGCTGGCTTGCACAACAACAGACAATTGTGAAAAAGCTAAGGGAGGGGAGCACTGGACAGGACTCGCTTCTCTGCCGTCACCTTCGGTACTCAGGAGAACTTCCCTACGGATGGCAGCTTTTGACAGCTAAATCATTTGTGCAATTAGTTTCCACAAATGTTGGCAAACACAAACTGTTTTTGGGGGGTGTGCACAATGGTGTGGGGAACACTGCCTTGCTTCAAACATGGCCAGAAACACTCTTTTCAGAGAACCGAACAGGCATTAAAATTTAATGGTCTGCTTTCATTTTCCCTACAGTGTGCTTCAGGATGATTATAAATTACAGCATTCTGCTTACTTTTGACGGAGTAAGTCATGTATCAGCATTTGATTTAGAACCAATGTGTGCTTGACAAGAAACACATCTTGCAGATGTGATTTATCACAGAGCTCTTTTTGTTTGTTTCAGAAGAAAAGAGCTGCACAGGAGGGGCAGCACTGTGAAGGTGACAGCCATCCTCGTAGTAGGGGTATGACTGTGACTTCAGAGAGTGGATCTGAAAAGTCTGAAAATTCTGAATATATCTTATTTTCCAAATTGAGAAATCCTTTTGTTTGTTCTCTAAAGCTCAACATGATTCCCCCAAATCTTGCTCTATTTTTTAAAACAAATTTTCTGGGAGAAGATGAGCAAGGCAGTACTAGATATGGGAATCTTTTCTCAAAGTTGGGTGGGGTGTCATGGGCAAGATGTCCTCCTATAATCCCAGGGTAGTCTGGGAAGCTGCTGGCTTGGAGGGTCTCTGATGCAATATGATTGGTCTAGGAGAGAGGCTGAGAGCAGATGGGGGATTTTTCAGTTGGATGGCTGTGGGGCTAGAGGTTTGAAACATAAAGGCAGTGTCTGATTCTTCTGTCAGCTGGTATATTTCTTTGCCTTTGAGGTTATGCCTGCTGGTGAACGGAGTTGTAACATAGCCAATCCGTTCATATCGGCATCTCTTTATCATTGGCTCTGGTAGCTGCAGCCAAAACAACTGTGTGGGGACCTATAAGATCACTAAGTGGTTTCAGCAAACAATTGGCTGGGCCATGTTTTATCTATCAAGTCTGACTAATAATTATAACAGAACTGCAGAAATTCCACATACTATTTCAAAATCACACTTCACGGTATGAGGTATAACCTGGAAATACATTTCCCTTCTTTGTCTGTTATCTATCCTTGTAAAACCAAGCTTACCTCTCACCTCATATCCTCTGGGTAGTTTCCTCAACACCTGCAGTTAGTTATTCATGACCTTATCTCTTTAGACAGTTTATTCTAATTCTTTTGAGCAGTTACCTGTGGTCTTCCTCCCCTGCCCCCCATGCTATTTTCTAAGGTCCAACTGTTAATCATTTTCCTCTCCACAGTCGCTATCAGCCTGGCACAAATAGACTGTCAATAAAATTGAGTAAATAAACGTTGAATGAATGAAAGTATAAATGAATGTATATTTTAGGTCAAAGAAAGTAGTGAGAGTATACTGCAGAGCTGACAATACGGGTTTCTTCTTTCTATGTAGGAAAAGAAATTCTAGTTTTTAGCTGGGCACTTGGCTTTCTGGAATAAAGACTGTATTTCCCAGCTTGCCTTGCAGCTAGATATGACCATTTTCTAGATCAGTCAATGGGAGTTAGGTAGAAATGGTACGGTAATTCAAGAGGTGACCTTGATCATGGCTGGGAAGAAGTTGTAGTGGCTAGAGTGCTAGCAGTCATTTTGGAGTCCAGGGTCCTGCTGGGATTAAAACCCCTGTATAGCAGAGCAACAAGGTATAAAGCATTAGAGGCTCTGATACCACAGAGACTACATCAGCCCTGGACTAATTATTTGCAGGTTTCCTGTACGTGCAAAGGGGAAAAAGAAACCATTCACACACTATGTGTGAATTGAAATCCTTACTATGGTTTACCAGTAGTACCTGCTACATAATTTGTGGGATTCAGTACAAATAATTTTTGAACAGAGGAGCTTGTTGTTTAAAAATTATTAAAGAGTTTTCAAGGCAACAACAGCAGAGATACAAGCTAGCCCAGAGCCCTTTTAAGCACAGGAAGCTTGCCTCATTTTGTACCAATCCCTTCCTTACCTGCTGAACTTTAGCCACATTGGCCTTGTTTCTGCTTCCTGACCATACTAAACTCTCTCCTGCTCAGGACATTTGCGTTTGGCTATTCCAAGCCAGGGAACACTCTGCCACAGTTAATTGCAGTATTATGCTTCCTATGCTGGCTCCCACTCTACCTTTATGAAGCAACAAATTAATGTCACATCCTTAGAAAAGTCCTTTGCAGCACCTCTCCACCCCCAGTATTATAGCGTCTTCTTATTTCTAACAATAGCATACCTATGCCAGTTCCTTATTTTATTGCTTTCTTGTTTGTTTCCTTTTAAAAATTACCCAAATCCTCTAGACTCTAAAGTAAGCTTCCTGAGGGCAGGTGCTTTCTGTGGCTTATTCACAGATAAATAAAGACAACCTCAAGCATGTGATCTAGGTCATTTGGGTTCAGGAGTAGATTTCTCGATGTTTTTTAAACATTTTACCAATTTATCCTATAATTACTTGATTTTCTGTATTTGGTTACATGGAAGTGGCCCTGTAAAGATAGAGCTGATTTGTGTAAATATTTCCCAGACTTGTCAGATGTGTGAAAAAGGAGGGATTTCTCTCTGATGGACATCTGTTTGTATTGCAATTAGCGCGCACGCACGCGCACATACACACACACCTTGGAAAGCAAAACGACCTACGCCCCTCCCCACAACTTACTGTCTACATTGACATGACTACATAAAGTATTCCTTTTCTTCATTAGCATAACTTTACTATGCCAGGAGGGTCTTGCCCAGGCAAATAACTTGACTGTTCATCATAGGAAATTTCTGAATACACAACAACCCTTCAATAGAAAGCATCAACAGAACATTTTACCTACACATAGTTTGAATCCCTTTCCTCAAAAATCCTTACTGGCTATTTCTACCAATTCTAAATTTTATATCATGATCCTTACCCAATCCTAGTCAAGTCCCTGCATTGGAAGATCCACTTTACACCAAACTTTCCATTCTCAATAAATCCTGACTTGGCCTTCCATCTCCAAGATGCTACCAAAGGTGAGGTGGTATCGTCCATTACTGTGGTCAGCACCTCAGCTTTATCTTCTCAAAAGCTTATGCTGCTGATATGTGGGGAGCCAGCATTTGACAACACTAAAGCAATTCTTTTAAGTGTGGGTTTATAAATCTGATTATTCAGGATGATCAGTTATTCAGAGAGGTAAATATAATGCTTTCTCTCTCTTGTGAAGGGCTTTTCCTTACAAGCATATCAAGGTCAAAAGTTTACATAAGTAGTGACATATAATGATACCCATGTAAGTCAGAGAGCATACAAAACATATTTCCATGCTGTTCTGCCCAATATGGCAGCCATTAGACATATGTGGCGATTGAGCATTTGATATGTGCTTTGTCTGAATTGGGATATGACATAAGTGTAAAATATATCCCAGATTCAACGACTTAGTATGAAAAAAAGAATGCAAAGTATCTAATTAATAATTTCTATATGATTATATGCTGAAATGTAGTATTTGGGATATAATATACTATCAGTAGATAATATAATACTTGGATATAATTAATATATATAAAGGTAATATATAATATACTATTAAAATTAATTTGAACAAGTTCTTTACACTTTTAAAAAATATGGCAACTAAAAAATTTAAAATGACATATATGGCTTATATTTTTATTGGACAGTGCTGTTTTCTCTCTAGTTAAAAAAGACAGAGGAAAGAAAAAAACCCTGGCAAATTACATTATCAATAAAGAGGTCATGATATATATATATTTTTCTCTTGTAATGCCATACTTCTCCAATGTTAGTTATTTATTTAAAGATCCTCCCTAATATAACTAGAGACAATATTTTCAACATGTAAAATATTCGTGGTAAGTGGGGTTTCTTGGTCTACCAGAAAGCATTAAGAGGAATTACCCTTAAAAGTTGAAAAGCAGTTACAAGTTGTTTTGCTTTTGAATTAACTTTTAGAGGAAAATCTTCCACAGCTGGCTTTACATGAGACATTTCAACAAATAGGGCAAGTAAGGAAGCCCAGGTATTAATCTGAGTTTGTGGTAAGTGGCCAGATAGATCTGTGACTGAACAATGTAATTCAATTGTGCTGAGAAGCAGAGGTAGTCTGTAATTTTTCTCTACAACTGGCTCTTTTGTCTGGAGAATGATGCCTGGCCAATACCCTTCTTGTGGGCTGTGGAGGGAAATATGCATATCCCCCTTCTGTCCTGTTGTGTGCTTGAAAATACTATGACCTGATGTGTTAGACTACTGGGGATGGTATACAATTGCTTCTTGAAAGTCATTTTTGAAAATTTGACCCTAACTTTTGCTTAGGATAAAAGAGAGATGAGACAATCTCAGGGCCATTGACAAAAGCTAAAACAGGAACAAGGCAAGATTTGGCGTCAAAGGTTCCTGACCTGAGGTGAAAGAAGAGAGAGACGCTTGTAAGGATGAGAAGTGAACAAATAAAAGTCCTACAGAGGAGGCAACCTTATTCTTTACCACTAAGGGCAAGGATACTCAACTTCATTGCCACTTAATCCTCTGCAACATGAGACTCAAGATTTAGTTAGACCATATAGCTTCCCGTCAGGTGACTAAGATCTTGGTTCATTTTAATGTGTAAAGTTTGTGAGTTGCATTCTCCTTCAAAGTTCCTTGTCCTCTGAAGTTGTTTTCATGTTTGACACGTTTGACAGTATTTCGAATGTTACCTCCTCACGTGTTGAATATGTAATGTTAACAAACCATAATTTCAACAACATTTAGATTTATCATAAACTGTTCCTATCTATAATTCTTCTCATACTTTAAACAGGGAAATAGAAAATGCTTCAGGACAAGATGATATAGTAGCTCTGAATTTTGACTCTTCAGATCAGCTATTTTGGCAGCTCAGCCACTCTTTCCATGATGAAACTTCCTTAATACTGTTTTTGTTTGTTTTTTTTTTTTTTGGTGTAAGGAATCAAGAAAAGAATTCTAGAACTTTATAAGAAAATTAAGAATTTTGTAAGAATATTATTTTCCATTTTTTCCAAGGAGGAAGAAACACTGGAACTCATTCAGAAAATCTTGTTTTTTAAAAATTTCTAGGTGACTTCAGCATTTAGCACAGAGAACTGGAAGAAAACTGATCCTTACCCAATCTGAAAAACCTGAAATAATGATTACTTAAATACCATGACATGAATCTCTGGAGTTGGCCTTTGTCATTAAAGATGAATAGTCGTTACTTCCTAATTCTGATTGCTTTGCTAAAAATATCTACTATATATAGTCATGATGAACCCAAGCTTATGATATTCATCTCCCTCCAGGGACCAAGTTTCTGGGGCAGAAAAACTGTGTGTACAGAAGAGGAGGTACTTTTGTTTACTTCAAATGAAAGACAACAACTAAGCAGATGTATCGAGTACAGCCTATGTTTATTCAAAGATAAATAAAAACTATCACAGTAAATGATGGTAGAGTTTAGAAATTCTTGTTCTCAACTGTCTGCTTAATCTTTTAGCTTAGAATATTATTTTGATGCTTTTTTTTAGAAGAAAAAAATGCATTTCCATTTGTGCTATCTTTATCTGTTTGTCCTACTGCTATCTGGGGATCTCGTCTTCTTTGAGTTTTTGAGAGAGACTTCAGTTGATGGTGTAGGGAAAAAGTGATTTGAACTCTGAATATAAATCCCATATATTATGAATTGTTTAAATCAATGAACTCACTCCAGGCTTTATCTATAAGGAATAATTTAATTTCAGTGGATAGAAAACCAGGCAAAAATGGGTGTAAGTACAAAAGTAATTTATTGATTTGTGTAACTGAAAAGCCTCATTTGTTTCTGTAGGTGAGGTTTGATACAGCAATTCAAAGTTGTGACAAAGGACCTTCCATTGCCCCTCTAGATCACAGAATTGCTGCCTCCTTTGAAGACCTCAAATCCCCATACCACTATTTCCAGTGAAAGGGAAAGAGTCACCTCTTAGGATGGCTCCCAGGAAAATTAGTCTTTGTGGCAGTGTTATGGGCTGAACTGTGTCCTTCCAAATTTCCTATGTTGAAGTCCTAACCCCTAGTAACTCAGTATGTGACTGTATTTGGAGATAGGTGTTTGAAGAGGTAATTAAGTTAAAATTAGGTCATTTAGGGAGAGCCCTAATCCAATATGACTGGTGTCCTGGTAAGAAGAGATTAGGAAACAGAACCACACAGAGGGAAGATCATGTGGAGACAGAAAGGAGACGACCATCTATAAGCCAAGGAGAGAAGCTTCGAGAGAAAACAAACCTGCCAACACCTTGGTCTCAGACTTCTAGCCTTTAGAGCTATGAGAAAATAAATTTCCATGGTTTAAGTCACCCAATCTGTGGTATGTTAATACAGTAGCCGCACCAAGGATACCCAGAATTTCTAGCAAAATTCCAACAGTCACTTTGATGGAAATTGCTTAGGTCATGTGCCACCCCTGAGCATTATGACCATCAGCATTAAAAAATGGATTGGCTTGAGTCAGTCAGGGTTTGCCCCTGAATCTGGGGAAGGGGAGGGACTCTTCCCTAGCCAAAGGACAGGGCTGAGATTCAAGGTCTTTTCGTAGTCCGTGGGTTTACTCTCTTAAGACAAATTTTTGTTCTTGGAACTTGTAAATATTTTTAAGATATAATCTTCCAATATATGTCTTCCTTAAATCATATTCTTACTTTAATCCAGGTACTTGGGGCCCTTCTTGCATAACCTGAAGTTACAGTCTAAGACCAATAAAAACAAAACAACAACAAAAAATGAGCAATTTACTGCATCCAAATCACTTCCAAGAGCCACTTGTGAGGATTTTACTGAAGGACCGTATGAGGAAATGGAGGTCAATACTGCCCACCACATAGCAAACAACTTAATGAAACTCCTACTGAAGACAAGCCAGCCCTCTGCTCCTTTGTTGACCTCCCCATCCTCTGCCCCAGCGCACTCTGCTTTGCGGCCCTCCCTTCATCACCCCTATTGCTGAGTATCTTCCCTGGGTGTCCACATGGGGAGCTCCCTCCTCCCTTCAGGTCTCTGTCCAAATCCAATCTTACCCGTGAGGCCGTCTTTGACCACAGCACTCTCTCTCTCCCTTCCCTATTTAATTTTCCTCCCTTTTACTTGTCCTCTAGATTTCCTCGTTCCCACGTTTATTATCTGCCTCTCTCCTTTAGACAGGTCCGTGAGTGTGGAAAGTTTGTTCTATTTCCAGCTGTAGCCTTCATTATTTAAAATCTTGTTTAGAAAATAGAAAGCACACAATACATTTTTGTTGAATGAACACATTTTGTTTTCACTAGAGTTTCTCTTCAGTAGCCAGTCATTGGGTCTCCTACCACTGATGCTTCCCCAGCAGGTTTCCCAAATACCCCATGGTCACTAAGAGTGAATTTCTTTAGAAGACAGTAGGATAGTATTAATTATATAAATATATATATGACATACATAAGACATATATATGTATACAGGACATATACATACACACACGTTTGTGACTGTCTTTGTGTATATATGTATATATTTATACAGACACACATTTTCTGTGACACTATTAAAGCCATCTCTTCTCTCTGTCCTGACTTGCCTGACTCATGTGCCTGTTGGCAGGGAGTGGAGCTGTATGATCTTCCCAGGCCTCATCCAAATCTATCACTGTGGAACCAATGAATCCTGCTCCCCAAGTGAATGGTATAAACATAAGAACCCGATGATTTCCTGTGACTCCTTCACAGTTACTATCAAAGAGAAGTCACAGCAATCAAATTACCATATCGAGTTGTTTTTTTCCAGCAGAATGTTTATGTCATTCTGAGATTTCTTTTACACTTTGAGTTCATTTGCTTTTCTGAACCTTTAAAGATGGCAATATATTTCCTATTGCCTTTTGTAATCAGACTCAATTTTTTTTAATATGGCCATACGTTTTACATAATCTGATCCCCCATTATCTCATCAGTTTTATCTCTTGCCACTTTCCCTCTCATACTCTTTCCATTTTTGCCACCCACACTGGCTTCTTTCTTCCTCGAATGCACTGTGCCCCTTCTACCCTCTAGAACAGGTCAGAGAGTGTGAAGGTGAAGCTGAACATGTATGCTTGCCTTTGTGCTTAAAGTCCAAATCCTTGAGCTGCCCCACACAACACCAATACCCCTCTACCTCTAAGGTATGAAAAGGGGCTTATGCAGAATTAGCTTCATGAAAATCATTTGGGGTTCATTCAATACAGAAAGAAGAAGCAAAAATCATGAATTTTATGACACTCTTGGTACTTAGGCCAGATTCTTTGCCTGTTAGTGGGAGGGAGCCAGGAAATTTGAATAAGCATGAGGCTGTACAGCCTAGCTTTCCTAATTGAGTCTTTTGAGAAGTGGACAGTCTTGGTGCCACCTGTTACTATCCCACCATAAATGGCTACCATCTGAGAATAAAGGCAGTGTTAGAACTGCTAGTACCTCAAAGAGTTCTGTTTCACTTTCTTAGATTTCAAGGGTGACTCAGCACTTTTAACATATCTAGTCAACTGGTAGCCAAGACTGCAGGTGCGCCTCTTGTGCTATCAGGGAAACCAGGGTGACCTGCAGAGAAAAATCCTTCTGACACATAGGCCCTCTCATCTGCAGTTTGCTTTGGCTGTAATACTAGCCCTGTCCTCACGTCCACCTTTAGAAGCCGTTAACCCTTCCACAGGCTTCTAAACTTCATGAAGGCAATGATGCTGTTTACCTTGTATGACTATCTCCAGTGGCCAGCCTAACACCTTGCACATAATAATTATTTCTTAACTTAAGGAATGAATCTTATATAGAGTTAAATTTATATAACTTAATTCAATTTCAGTGAATGAAATTGATAATAGAGAGAAAATCTGACATATGGTTTCACAAGGTTTACACATGTGTGAGGCATCTTTACTGCAGTCAGAAACTGTGATAAAAGACACAGAAGATATGAAAACATCTCCACTTGCAATAAAGCACTGCTATAATATTAATAAATTGGAAATCATATAAACTAAGACAACAGCTATTTCTTTAGCTTATATCATTTGCTGGCACTTTAATAAAAAATTTCCTACTTACTGCAATACCCAATGTAGGTATTACTACATCTAGTTTTTCTGCTGAGGACACTAAGGCTCATTAAAGTTAAGGACCTTCACCAAGTTCACACTGCTGATGAGGTTTCTCAGCTGGGATTGAAGTATACTGTGCTCTTCCTGGTACACAGGCAACAGCTACTGTTGGTATTTCCATACAGGGTAACTGATGTGGCCATCCCTGTGGCTGTGCTGGGATCCATAAGACCTGAGAGAGCAGCTCACAAGATAAAACAGACAGCTCCGTAATCTGGAATCTCAGGAGGCTGGTGTGGCCAGAGCAGAGGGTTCTTTGGGCTGAGGGTTGAAAGGAAGGGAGAAAGACTCAAAAGCAGCTGGGAGGGGAGTTGTGGGAGCAGCTTCCCATCACCAGGAGCATCTCTTCCCCAGAAGTACCTGGGTACTACAGAACAGCTTTAGAACCTTTTAGTTTGACCTGGGGTAGAGGGGGTAATGAGAGAGCTTTCTGTGTCAAACGATATTCTAGTATTCTAAATTAAAGAATCAATTTCATGAATTTTATCGATTTTTTTTTTTTTTTGCGGTACGCGGGCCTCTCACTGTTGTAGCCTCTCCCGTTGCGGAGCACAGGCTCCAGACACGCAGGCTCAGCGGCCATGGCTCATGGGTCCAGCTGCCCCGCGGCATGCAGGATCTTCCTGGACCGGGGCACGAACTCGTGTTCCCTGCATCGGCAGACGGACTCCCAACCACTGCGCCACCAGGGAAGCTCTCCCTTAACTTTTTTTCTTCTTTTACCTTGACGAGGTTTTATTTCTTATCTCCTTTGCAGTGATGCTGGGACCAACTGTTCAAAGAAGCCTGTAACGACCCATGCCTTGGTTTGGGTATCTGGATGGGGGGTTGTATAAGGTTAAGTTTCTACCAGAGTGGTTAAAACCATCCCTCACCATGCCTCCCAATTAAATATGACTCAAAAGCAGGACTAAAGCCAAGAACAAGAACCAGCCTCCATTTCTGGGAAACAAAGAGGCTACAGACTGATGTGAATCTAGAGGAACTGAGGAGACCTGGAAATGTCCAGGAAACAACTGAGACAGGTTGAGGCAACTGGGCCGGGTGGCTCAACTGGACAAGCTTAGGCTTTGAAGGTCTCATATTCATTCATTCATACATTCATTCATTCACTCATTCATTTTGTGTGTTGAATATAAAATGGAGAAAAGAAAAATTAATACTCAATAAGTAGAGATAAGGAGTACAGATCACTATGGGTTTAGGGGTGAAAGAGAGAGCAATACGGTAGTAGTTTGAGGGGGCTATAGGGTCAAGGCAAAGGTTTTAAGTCTCTTTGTCTGTAGTTGGTCTGAGGGCAATACATGAGTGGAGAGACTGAGGGTCCAGGAGAGCCTAATGAAATAATGCCCAGACAACAAAATAAGATTCTATACCCAGATGGAAGAGTTGGATTTGACAAGCCATAGGATGCTTCTTTCTTTGAGACTGAGAGAGGAGCTGCTGCTATTTAACTCTTTTAGGAGATCTTTCTTCCAGAAGACCCAAGATGTGTTGTTTGTTAAATTACCTAAAATGCTAATGAGTTTCAGATATAGTCATGGATCATTTATAGACTGTTGTCATGCAAAGGGTAAATTATAAATAATTTAATCTTTAAACAATGTTTACTTTGTGTTAAGATTTTGGGGTGCAAAGCTGAGTGAGACCCAGTCTCTACACTCGGTGAACTAACAGTATTGTAGGGGTGGCGGGCATATGAATAGATTTTTATAAATGTGTCTAATGCAATGATCAAGCATGCCCTGGGTATTACAGGTACCCTAAGGAGATGGTTTCCTTCAGTGGCAGAGTGTGTGTTTATGTATGTATTTGGGTATACATGCTAATATCAGAAAAGGGGTCCCGGAAATAATGATGTATGAGGAGAGCACATTTTAAAAATTTACAACTTACTTTAAAAATTCACAGGTATATAATACATACTTATTATGGGAAATAATTTTAAAAGAAATTAAAAGGAATATCTTTTATCCAAAATATAGCATCACTAAAGGAAAGAATATTGAACTTAATGTCAGACTTTGATTTTTAAGTGTGTGTGACTTTGGAAAAGTTTTCTCACATGTCTGGGTATCAGTTTTCTCATCTGAACAGTGAAGAGTCTGGCCTCTAAGGCTAGTCCATACACGATAGTCTCTGAGTCTGTGACTATAAGTACAAATTAATATAACACTGAGAACACAAGTGATTTCTAATTGGTGAAATGTGACAATTTAAAATAGGAAGCCAAGATGGTCTATGTAATTAGCTCTGACACACGTCTCCCTTTATGACAAAGGTCAGTCATTTCAGTTTCCTCTGTCTTGCTTGCTGCATCCCCCAAATGGGGATCACATTCCCTATACCTGCCTTTTTCATGAATCTTTTGTCCAGGTTAATAAGGACCTTATTTCCCTGAAGGAAATGGCTCATGTGTTGGAGGTACATTAATTCTTTTAGGCCATTAGGACACCATTTATTTAATTTTATTCCAAAGTGACAGCCGTGTACTCTATTTTCCTTGGTAAACTCATGGCTTCAGCTTGAAATGCAGGAACGCTATTTAGAAGAAACAGTATCAATAATTTACAGAGTCTCCATAGATATGCTGATGACGTTTTTCCAGGTGTTTTTTCTTTTTAAAAACATCATCATGCTGTTATTTACAACAGGCATTTAATTTCCTTTCATATATCATCCACTAGATGGGAGATATATCACAAGTTGGGAAAACTGTGAAGTTAAATTCACATTAGGATTGATTCAGATTCATGTGAGGATCTTTGGTGCTATTCTCTACCTTTGGATATCTGCATTAGGAGATAAACAACATGACTCAGAAACCCTTGCTACCAATCTCTTCTTCCCTAGCAAGAAGACAGAAATTGGGTACTATAACCTAGGTATGCCACTTGGAGCTACGATATTGCTGAATGGCTTCAACTCAGAGAGCATCAATTTGGTGCAAACTACTTGCAAGGCATGTGTTAAGGGACGTGAAGATGTCTTAAAAAGGTCTACAATTTGGCAGGATAGAAATCTGTGGTATCCCTCTAACTCCAATAAGTGTCTTGTTGGTACAAAGAGCTGTGGGAATTCAGAGCAGAGGCAGAAATAATGGAGAAATAGCCTTTTACTGGGTACTCAGCCAAAATAATAAATTCTTATTCAAGTATGAAGGGTAAAGATTTTGTCTTGGATTTTTCTTCTACTGGTTTAAAGAAGGAAACATGACCTGCTGACTGGACAGTATGCCTATAGCCACCTGCCCAAATAGCATCAAGGAGACAGACTGTATAGTTACTGGAACTGCTGCAGACCAAGGCACTGATAAATCACTGCTCTTCTCCTTTCAATGTTTAACTTCTCCAATTGGTACCCAATTCAGGGCTGTAAGATCTAGAGGAGAAATAAAATTTCCAGGCACTTTCAAGTTAGGATGTAGAACCTTGTATGGAAAATAGCAATTTCTCTTTCCTGCTCCTTTGCCTTCTTGATATCCCAGCCTCTTGATGAGGAACTAGAGGCTGGTTGGAGAATTCATGCTAAAGTGAAGAATTGGACGATTTAAAGTCTAAGAAGACTTAAAAAATATTTTAATGTTTGCTTCTTCTGCTTTTCAGAAACAATCATAGAGCAAATAACTAAAATGCTTGAAAAAAGAATAATAATAGTTTAAAATTTGTTCAGGAATAGGATGTGTGTTATATGTCTGATAATGCCAAGTTATCTTCCAAAGTGGTTCTATTTACAAATGTATTTACAAGCCCAGTTGTATAAGACTCCTGTTCTACATTCTTGTTAACATTTGATAATGTATGATTTAAAAATTTTTGCCAATCTGTTGTGTGCAAAATGGTGTCCTAATATTGTTTTTATTTTTCTCATTGTAAATGAGATTAATCATTTTTTCATGTTTATTTTCTTTTCCTATTATGTGCCTGTTATTTTTTAATTGAGTTTTTTTCTCTTACTGATGAGTAGGAATTCTTGCTGTACCCTCGATTCTAAATCTTTATGTGTTACATGTGTTGCTAGCTTCCTCATCTAAATTTGTGGCTTGCCTTTTCACTTTCTTTATGATGAATTTTGATAAACTAGGATTCTTAATATTCATAAAGTTAAGTTAATCAATCTTGTCTTTTGTATTCTGGGTTTACTGTATCTATCCTGAGATCATAAAGGTATTCTTCTATATTGTCTTCTAACATTTTTATTTTTTTTTTGCATTTTACATGTAGGTCTTTAATATCCTTTTAAACAGATTGTTGTGTATAGTACAAAATGGTAAAACTTTTTAGTTTTCTATAAGGATAAAATCACTTATTTCAGCAGTGTATTGAAAGTCAATAATCTATTTCCTCACTGATCTGCCATGCCAGCTCTGATGCAGGGCAAGTTTCTGTACAACAACAGCTATTGCTGAAATTGGGTGCCCCAAATATCACCCAAAGAAAGGAAAAATCTGAGTTTATTGCTTACTGTGGTATGGGAGAACACCACCTCACAAAGCTTTGGCACCATTTTCAAGTGAACAAAGTAAAGCCAGAAGTTACTGAGAACTGGACGTTTGGTTTAAGGGCTGCTCTTTCACTGTGAAGACCTGACTACGATTGGGTAAATATCATGATAGTCCAGAATTGGAGAAAAACAAAGAGGAGGATTTTGGGGCAAGGGTTTCAAAGAATCTTAGGGTATAAACTGTTGATGCTTTCCATCTAAGAGTTGTTGGGTCATTGGGGAAGTTCCTGTAATAAACAATCAAACCATTCACTTGGCCAGGAGAGTCCTGGAAGAATAAGGAAATGCTATGAAGAAAGTGGAAAGCAGATTCATGTTAATTATGGTAATAAGGTGGGATTATGTTCTCATTTTCTGGGCTGAGTATGGAGGTAGAAGGTTTCATTACTTAATCTGTTTCTCTACTCCGTCCATTCTGTTCCATTGGTTGTCTATTCTTGTTCCAATACTATCCTTTAAAAACTAATTGGCATTCAAGTAAGTCAGAATATCTGGTAAGATAAGGACCTCCCATCTTTTTTTTCTTGATGAGTTTCTTTGATATTCTTGGTTTCTTCCATATCACTTTAGAATCACCTTCCCAAGTTCCTTACATATACCCGTATGTACATACTCAAAACTTGTCAGAATTTTGATTATAATTGTAGCGAATTATTGATAAATTGTGGCAGAACTAATTTCTTTATAATATATAGTCTTCTACTCAATGAACATGCTATATCCCTCCACTCAGCAGTCCCCAACCTCTTTGGCACCAGGGACTGGTTTTGTGGAAGACAGTTTTTCCATGGACAGGGTGGTGGCGGGATGGTTCAGGTGGTAATGTGAGTGATGGGGAGTGGCAGATGAAGCTTCGCTCGCTTGCCTGCCGCTCACCTGCTGTGTGGCCTGGTTGGGGACCCCTGCCTCCACTGATACATTTTCTTCCATTTCCTTCATTGAAATTGTAAAAGTTTCTTCTAAAGGTCATATACACTTTTTGTTACATTTGTCTTAGACATTTTATAGATTTCTTAGATGATATTTTAAATTCTACCCATTAAAAATGATATACATAATGTTTATAGGGTTGGTCAAAAAGTTTGTTTAGTTTTCTTTACCATTTTATGAAAACCCCAATGAACTTTTTGGCCAGCCAATACTTTTGTTTCTGATATGTAGAAATGCAGTTAATTCTTGTTTATGGCTTTTTGAATCTAGCATTTTGCTTACTTTAAAATTATGAATAGAAATGGTAATTTGGGGCATACCTGTCCTTTTTTTTTTTTTTTGTAAGTAAATGGAGTGATTGCTGTGTTTCATCATTAAATAGGATGTTTGCAGATTTTTTTCTAGATGCTCTTTATCAACTTAAGGAATTTTCTACTATTCCTGGTCTGCTAAGAGCTTTATTTTTTTAAAATTATGATTAGAATTGTATCAATTATTTTTCCTGCTTCTATCAGAGTGATATGATTCGTAATTAAAGTAATTAATCATTTTCCTAACACCAGTTAGGAAATCAATCTTCAAGTACTTCTAGTTACAAATCTCACTCTGCCATGTTGTGTTATATTTTTATATATTGCTGGATTTTGCTTGCTAGTATTGTATACGTAAGTATACATAATTTTTTTTGCATTTGTAAGTTAAAGCATTTATTTTATAGATTTCTGAATTTTACAATTTATATTCTATCTGGTTATCCTCAAAATCTGTTTTGTAATTCATCATAATCTTTTGCTTGATATTCACTTCTTTCCATATCCTTAAAAAAAAAAAACTTCTCCAAACATATTCACTATGCTTGGTAATTTCAATTATAGATGGGAGAGAACAAAAAAAATAATTTTCCCAAAGTTACACAACTTGGTGCAATTTGGATTTGAATTAAACAGCCCACTTTAGACCATGCACTTAACCATGGTCATGAAAGTCTCATTTTACCCCATCTACAACAGGGTAAAGTCTCTAAAACGTATCTTTTAAAAGTTGGGCTGTTCCTGAAGATTTTAAACAGTTAATTGTCAGGATCAAATTTTTGTTTAAAAAGATTGTTATGTGAGTAGTCTGGTGAATGAATTTATGGGGCTGGACTAGAGGAACTAAGACCAGTAGGGTGACTACTCCAGTAATCTAAGGGATGAGGGTCTTAAGCTAGACTCACAGTAAAAAATCTAAAGGAATGGGTGATTCATTGGATGTGGGGTTAGGGAGAGAGATAAGTTTAGCTTTTGTTTTTGTTAAACTTGGGAGCCTGATAGATGCTAGTTCCTCTCACTAAGACAGGAATACAAAAGAAAAAGCAGATGTAGCAAAAGCCTGTTTCATTAAATATTTGACATGTTGAATTTGAGGTTTTGGATGTTCCATTTAGGTAAAAATGCTCAATAGTTAAGTTGAGCATATGGAAAAACATGAAAGTCTTCCCCATAGTCTATATATCTCTACCCTTTTAATTTCTCTTTTATATTTTTCCCTAACTTCCTTCCATGCCTTCTCTAGTACAAGGCAGAGCAAGCACACTAAAATGTATCAAAACTTTACAAGTCTGAGGGAGTCTAGGGATGTTACCTACATGGAAATCAATTGAGATTCAGACATTCTGTTCTATGAAATAACCAGGTGCAGATGAGGCTTTTCCAAGTGATTTTCAGTTTACTTTCCATTTTTTAAAGCTCACTTTAACCCTGGTATGAACTAGAGATATTTCTTTCTACCCCCACAGCACTGGAGAAATAAGGTCCAATTGATAGAGTTTTTCAGTTACTCAGATCCTATCTCAGAGATGATTCTCTGTGAGTTTCTACCTACAGAATGTCTCTAACTTTCTGTGTATACATCTTTTGCATCTGGTAAATATCCCTTAACCTGTCACTTTTCAAATTTACAGCCAACTTAGGAATTCATGGCTTCTCTAAAACCCTAAGTTTTGCTAAAATTTCCTGCTACACTGTGTAGGTTTCTGATCTCCTGACCATCATTTCTTCATACCGTCCCACAGAGGTAGCTCTCCCCAGGGTGTGTATCTTGGGTTGTAGTCAGTTCTCTGTTCTAACGTGCAATTTGGATTTAACTAATCTACCCAGAGCCAGAATAGTGTTTGATTCAGTCCACTGATTTGGAAAGAGAGCTTTCTTCTTTTTTTCAATGATACTAGCTCATATCTGCTGACTGCAGCATGAAGTAGAAGAAAATGTTTTGGTCTAGAATTATAGTATTAGGATTCTGGTCCAAGTTTTACTATAATCCAACCTGACAAGGTTTAGGAAATCATTTCTCTCTCTGAACCCTTATGTTCTTGTTTATCTCTTTGAATCTTCATGTCCACATCTCTATATTCATGAGGAATTCCTCCTGATATTACCATGCTTTTTCAAGGTTTGTGAATTTCACTGTAGTCCGGGGGTGGGGGGGAGGGGGGCACGAGGTGAGGTTACAACTGAGTTTGTCTTTGCATATTTAGTCTCAGTTAGGATCCCTTACACTCACTGGCTCATTCTAGCATGCCCTACTCATTCCAACAAACAAGGTTTATAGGGCATGCTGCTGAAATTTATTTCCCAGCAAAATTGCTAGTTATTTGATGTCATGGAATGTAGGCCTTCTTTCAAAAGTTAACACTACACATATTAAAACAACATATGCTGAGCATTTATTCTAAGATAAAACCCTGCCTCTCTTACTAAGATTTTATAAAAATCCAGTGAACTAATAAATGGAAATAATAAATGCAAACGGTATCATTATGCTCATGATAAAGAAAAATTTTGCTTCTCTCTGTGAATCACTTGGAATTTTATTTGATGGCTAAAATTGGGTATTGTTCAAAATATATAATCTGTCTATGAGTTAATATTACCTAGAGGTAGATACTACAATTTATATATTTTATTCCTCCTTTTGGACTCTGGACACTGGTAATTATATGTCTCATATTCATCAATATAGAAATAGAAAACTATAAACCCCATTTGCCTGATTAAGCTCTAGCTCTTGAAAAGCACACTGTAGCCAGAGACCAAAGGTCTTTAATTAGTAATGGCTAGCAAAGAATCTGGGCAGGGTAAGAAAGTGTTGGCTCAGGGGTAAGGATGAGACTAGACTCTGAACGATGGAACCAGTTAGAACTGGACAGAAAAGGATGAAGACGGGCTTGATTGTCTTAGGTATTTTGCAAACATTAAAGAGGAATGTTATTAGGGTGAAGGCTTCTTCAGGTCAGATATATAGTTCTTACCATAAATTTCTGAAGTGAGGTATACTAAATTCATTTGTACACAAGGGACCTGCATTTCCATGTTATTTGGAGAACATCAGAACTCTTTGTTTTTTTCCTTCAGGCCTCTTTGTAATAGCTGGCTCTAACAGAGCATTTAAAAAATATGAACTGGAAATTAAATGCCACTCTCTTGAACAACCAAGTTATTCAAAGAAGAAATCATAAGGGAAATTAGAAAATATCTTGATAAAATTAAAATAAAAACACAACATACCAAAATATATGGCAACTAGCAAAAGCAGTACTAAGAGAGAAGTTCATAGTGAGAAATACCTACATTAAAAAATGAAGAAAGATCTCAAATCAGCAACCTAATTTTCCCCTCAAGGAGCTAGAAAAAGAAGAACAAGCTAAGCCCAAAGTTAGCAGAAGAAAAGAAATAATGATAAGCGCAGAAATAAATGAAATAAAAAATCAACAAAATTAAGAAATTTTAAAAGATAAACAAAATCGACAAACCCTTGGCTAGACTAAGAAAAAAGGAAAGAACACCCAAATTGATAAAATAAGAAATGAAAGAAGAGGTTACAAATGATGCCACAGAAATAAAAGGGATCACAAGAGACTACTAAGAACAGTCATATACCAAAAACCTGTATGACAAAGAAGAATTGGACAAATTCTTAGAAACATATAACCTACCAAGACTAAATCATGAAGAAATAGAAAATCTGAACAGATCTATAACTAGTATGAAGATTGAAGCAGTAATTGAAAACCTCCTAACAAAGAAAAGCTCAGGACCAGATGGCTTTGCTGGTGAATTCTACTAAACATTTAAAGAAGAATTAATGCCAATCTTTCTCAAATTCTTCCCAAAAAATTGAAGAGGAGGGAATACTTCCAAACTCATTTTCTGATGCCAGTCTTACCTTCATACCAAAGCCAGACAAAGGTACCACAAGGAAAAGAAACCTACAGGTCAATATCCCTTTAAAATATAAATGCAAAAATCCTCAACAAAATACTTGCAAACTGAATCCCACAGCACATCAAACAGATCATATACCATGATACACTACATTTACAGAATAGAGGATAAAATCACATGATCATCTCAACTGATGCAAAAAAGGGTTTGACAAAATTCAAAACCCTTTTATGATAAAAACTCTCAACAAATTAAAAAGAGAAGGAAAGTATCTCAACAAAACAAAGGCCAAATATAAAAAGCTACAGCTAACATCATACTCAATGGTGAAAAACAGAGCTTTTTCTCTAACATCAGGAACAAGGCAAGGATGCCCACTCTCATCAATTCTATTCAACACAGTACTTGAAGTTCTAGACAGAGCAATTAGGTAAGAAAAAAGAAATAAAAGGCATCCAAATAAAAAAAGAAGAAGCAGAGATTTGGTTCAAGATAGCGGAGTAGAAGGACGTGCGCTCACTCCCTCTTGCGAGAACACCGGAATCGCAACTAACTGCTGAACAATCATCGACAGGAAGACACGGGAACTCACCAAAAAAGATACCCCACATCCAAAGACAAAGGAGAAGCCACAATGAGACGGTAGGAGGGGCGCAATCACAATAAAATCAAATCCCATAACTGCTGCGTGGGTGACTCACAAACTAGAGAACACTTATACCACAGAAGTCTACCCACTGGAGTGAAGGTTCTGAGCCCCATGTCAGGCTTCCCAACCTGGGGGAGTCTGGCAATGGGAGGACGAATTCCTAGAGAATCAGACTTTGAAGGCTAGTGGGATTTGATTGCAGGACTTTGACAGGACTGGGGGAAACAGAGACTCCACTCTTGGAGGGCACACACAAAGTAGTGTGCACACTGGGACCCAGGGGAAGGATCAGTGATCCCATAGGAGACTGAACCAGACCTACCTGCTAGTGTTGGAGGGTCTCCTGCCGAGGTGGGGCATGGCTCTGTCACACCGTGAGGACAAGGACACTGGCAGCAGAAGTTCTGGGAAGTACTCATTGGTGTGAGCCCTCCCAGAGTCCGCCATTAGCCCCACCAAAGAGCCCAGGTATGATCCAGCGTTGGGTCGCCTCAGGCCAAACAATCAACAGGGAGGGAACCCAGCCCCACCCATCAGCAGACAAGAGGATTAAAGTTTTATTGAGCTCTGCCCACCAGAGCAACAGCCAGCTCTACCCACCATCAGTCCCTCCCATTAGGAAACTTGCACAAGCTTCTTAGATAGCCTCATCCACCAGAGGGTAGACAGCAGAAGCAAGAAGAACTACAATCCTGCAGCCTGTGGGGAAAAAAAAAACACTCACAGAAAGATAGACAAGATGAAAAGGCAGAGGGCTATGTACCAGATGAAGGAACAAAATAAAACCCCAGAAAATCAACTAAATGAAGTGGAGGTAGGCAACCTTCCAGAAAATGAATTCAGAATAATGATAGTGAAGAGGATCCAGGACCTCGGAAAAAGAATGCAGGCAAAGATTGAGAAGATACAAGAAATGTTTAACAAAGATCTAGAAGAAATAAAGAGCAAACAAACAGAGATGAACAATACAATAACTGAAATGAAAAATACAATAGAAGGAATCAATAGCAGAATAACTGAGGCAAAAGAATGGATAAGTGACCTGGAAGACAGAACTGTGGAATTCACTGCTGTGGAACAGAATAAAGAAAAAGGAATGAAAAATGAAGACAGCCTAAGACAGACACCCTCTGGGACATTAAATGCAACAACATTCTCATTATAGGGGTCCCAGAGGAGAAGAGAGAGAGAGAAAGGACTCGAGAAAATATGTGAAGAGATTTTAGTCGAAAACTTCCTTAACATGGGAAATGAAATAGCCACCCAAGTCCAGGAAGCGCAGAGAGTCCCAGGCAGGATAAACCCAAGGAGAAACATGCTGAGACACATAGTAATCAAACTGGCAAAAATTAAAGACAAAGAAAAATTACTGAAAGCAGCAAGGGAAAAATGACAAATAACATACAAGGGAACTCCCATAAGGTTAACAGCTGATTTCTCAGCAGAAACTCTACAAGCCAGAAGGGAGTGGCATGATATACTTAAAGTGATGAAAGGGAAGAACCTACAACCAATATTACTCTACCCGGCAAGGATCTCATTCAGATTCGATGGAGAAATCAAAAGCTTTACAGACAAGCAAAAGCTAAGAGAACTCAGCACCACCAAACCACCTCTACAACAAATGCTAAAGGAACTTCTCTAAGTGGGAAACACAAGAGAAGAAAAGGACCTACAAAAACAAACCCAAACCAATTAAGAAAATGGTCATAGGAACATACATATCGATAATTACCTTAAACGTGAATGGATTAAATGCTCCAACCAAAAGGCACAGGCTTGCTGAATGGATACAAAAACAAGACCGATATATATGCTGTCTACAAGAGACCCACTTCAGACCTAGGGACACATACAGACTGAAAGTGAGGGGATGGAAAAAGATATTCCATGCAAATGGAAATCAAAAGAAAGCTGGAGTAGCAATACTCATATCAGATAAAATAGACTTTTAAATAAAGACTGTTACAAGAGACAAGGAAGGAAACTACATAATGATCAAGGGATCAATCCAAGAAGAATATATAATAATTATAAATATAGATGCACCTAACACAGGAGCACCTCAATACATAAGGCAACTGCTAACAGCTATAAAAGAGGAAACTGGCAGTAACACAGTAATAATGGGGAACTTTAACACCTCACTTACACCAATAGACACATCATCCAAACAGAATATTAATAAGGAAACACAAGCTTTAAAAGACACAATAGACCAGATAGATTTAACTGATATTTATAGGACATTCCATCCAAAAACAGCAGATTACACTTCCTCCTCAAATGCGCATGGAACATTCTCCAGGATAGATCACATCTTGGGTCACAAATCAAGCCTCAGTAAATTTAAGAAAATTGAAATCATATCAAGCATCTTTTCTGACCACAATGCTATGAGATTAGAAATCAATTACAGGGAAGAAAACGTAAAACACACAGACACAGGGAGGCTAAAAATACATTACTAAATAACCAAGAGATCACTGAAGAAATCAAAGAGGAAATCAAAAAATACCTAGAGACAAATGACAATGAAAACACGATGATCCAAAACCTATGGGATGCAGCAAAAGCAGTTCTAAGAGGGAAGTTTATAGCTATACAAGCCTACGTCAAGAAACAAAAAAAATCTCAAATAACAATCTAAACTTACACCAAAGGAACTAGAGAAAGAAGAATAAACAAAACCCAAAGTTAGCAGAAGGAGAGAAATCATAAAGATCAGAGCAGAAATAAATGAAACAGAAACAAAACAATAGCAAAGATCAATAAAACTAAAAGCTGGTTCTTTGAAAAGAGAAACAAAATTGATAAACCATTAGCCAGACTCATCAAGAAAAAGAGGGAGAGGACTCAAATCAATAAAATTAGAAATGAAAAAGGAGAAGTTACAACAGACATCGCAGAAATACAAAGCATCCTAAGAAACTACTACAAGCAACTCTATGCCAATAAAATGGACAACCTGGAAGAAATGGACAAATTCTTAGAGAGGTATAAGTTTCCAAGACTGAACCAGGAAGAAATAGAAAATATGAACAGACCAATCACAAGTAATGAAATTGAAACTGTGATTAAAAATCTTGCAACAAACAAAAGTCCAAGACCAGATGGCTGCACCGGTGAATTCTATCAAACATTTAGAGAAGAGCTAACACTCATACTTCTCAAAGTCTTCTGAAAAATTGTAGAGGAAGGAACACTCACAAACTCATTCTATGAGGCCACCATCACCCTGATACCAAAACCAGACAAAGATACTACAAAAAAAGAAAATTACAGACCAATATCACTGATGAATATAGATGCAAAAAATCCTCAACAAAGTACTAGCAAACAGAATGCAACAACACATTAAAAGGATCATACACCATGATCAAGTGGGATTTATCCCAGGGATGCAAGGATTCTTCAATACATCCAAATCAATCAATGTGATACACCATATTAACAAATTAAAGAATAAAAACCATATGATCATCTCAATAGATGCAGAAAAAGCTTTTGACAAAACTCATCACCCATTTATGATAAAAACTCTCCAGAAAGTGGTTACAGAGGGAACCTACTTCAACATAATGAAGGCCATATTTGACAAACCCACAGCAAAAATCATTCTCAATGGTGAAAAACTGAAAGCATTCCCTCTAAGATCAGGAACAAGACAAGGATGTCCACCGTCACCACTATTATTCAACATAGTTTTGGAAGTCCTAGCCATGGCAATCAGTGAAGTAAAACAAATAAAAGGAATACAAATTGGAGAAAAAGAAGTAAAACTGTCACTGTTTGCAGATGACATGATACTATACATAGAGAATCCTAAAGATGCCACAAGAAAACTAGAGATAATCAATGAATTTGGTAAAGTCGCAGGATACAAAATTAATGCACAGAAATCTCTTGCATTCCTCTACACTAATGATGAAAAATCTGAAAGAGAAATTAAGGAAACACTCCCATTTACCATTGCATCAAAAAGAATAAAATACCTAGGAATCAACCTACCCAGGGAGACAAAAGACCTTTATGCAGAAAACTATAAGACACTGATGAAAGCAATTAAAGATGATAGCAACAGAGAGAGAGATATATGGTGCTCTTGGATTGGAAGAATCAATATAGTGAAAATGAGTATACTACCCAAAGCAATGTACAGATTCAATGCAATCTCTATCAAATTACCAATGGCATTTTTTACAGAACTAGAACAAAAAATCTTAAAATTTGTATGGAGACACAAAAGACCCTGAATAGCCAAAGCAGTCTTGAGGGAAATAAACGGAGCTGGAGGAATCAGACTCCCTGACCTCAGACTATACTGCAAAGCTACAGTAATCAAGACAATATGGTACTGTCACAAAAACAGAAACATAGATCAATGGAACAAGATAGAAAGCCCAGAGATAAACCCATGCACCTATGGTCAACTAATCTATGACAAAGGAGGCAAGGATATACAATGGAGAAAAGACAGTCTCTTCAATAAGTGGTGCTGGAAAAACTGGACAGCTACATGTAAAAGAAGGAAATTAGAACACTCCCTAACACCATACACAAAAATAAACTCAAAATGGATTATACGTAAATGTAAGACCAGACACTATAAAACTCTTAGAGGAAAACATAGGCAGAACACTCTTTAACATAAATCATAGCAAGATCTTTTTTGATCCACCTCCTCGAGTAATGGAAATAAAAACAAAAATAAACAAATGGGATCTAATGAAACTTAAAAGCTTTTGCACAGCAAAGGAAACCATAAACAAGACAAAACGACAACCCTCAGAATGGGAGAAGGTATTTGCAAATGAATCAACGGACAAAGGATTAATCTCCAAAATATATAAACAGCTCATGCAGCTCAATATTAAAAAAACAAATAACCCAATCCAAACATGGGCAGAAAACCTAAATAGACTTTTCTCTAAAGAAGACATACAGATGGACAAGAAGCACATGAAAAGCTGCTCAACATCACTAATTATTAGAGAAATGCAAATCAAAACTACAATGAGGTATCACCTCACACCAGTCAGAATGGGCATCATCAAAAAATCTACAAGCAACAAATGCTGCAGAGGGTGTGGAGAAAAGGGAACCCTTTTGCATTGTTGGTGGGAATGTAAAATTAATACAGCCAGTATGGAGAAGAGTATGGAGATTCTTTAAAAAACTAAAAATATTACTATCATATGACCCAGTAATCCCAGTAATGGGCATATACCCAGAGGAAACCATAATTCAAAAAGACACATGTATCCCACTGTTCACTGCAGCACTATTTACCAGGTCATGGAAGCAACCTAAATGCCCATCAACAGACGAATGCATAAAGAAGATGTGGTACGTATATACAATGAAATATTACTCAGCCACGAAAAGGAACGAAATTGGGTCATTTGTGGAGACGTGGATGGATCAAGAAGCTGTCATACAGAGTGAAGTAAGTCAGAAAGAGAAAAATAAATATCATATATTAAGGCATATATGTGAAACCTAGAAAAATGGTACAGATGAACCGGTTTGCAGGGCAGAAACTGAGACACAGATGTAGAGAACAAATGTATGGACACCAGTGGGGGAAAGCGGTGGGAAGTGGGGGTGGTGGTGTGATGAATTGGGAGATTGGGACTGACATGTATACACTGATGTGTATAAAACGGATGACTAATAAGAACCTGCTGTATAAAAGAATAAAAGAAAAAATATAAAAGAAAATAATGTGACATTAAAAAAAAGAAAGGAAGAAGAAAAATCTTCCCTGTTTACAGGTCTTATATATAGAAAACCCTACAGACACCATCAAAAAACTGTTGGAACTAATAAATTCAGTAAAGTTTCAGGATACAAAATCAATATACAAAAATCAATTGTTCCTATACATTAACTAAAAAACTATCTGAAAAGAAAATGAAGGAAACAATACCATTTACAATAGCATCAAAAAGAATAAAACACTTATGAATAAACTTAACCAAGAAGTGTGAAAGACTTGTATACTGAACACTATGAAATGTTGATGAAAGAAATTAAACAAGACACAAACAAATGGAAAGACCCCCCATGAACATGGATTGGAAGACTTATTGTTAAAATGTCCATATTTCCAAAGCAATTTAAAGATTCAATGCAATCCCTATCAAAATCCCAATGACATTATTTTCTGAAATAGAAAAAAACAATTCTACAATTCATATTGAACTACAAAAGACCACAAAGAGACCAATAGATCCTGAGAAAAAAGAACAAAGCTGGAGGCAAGAAAGCTGATTTCAATGTATATTAGAAAGCTTCATATCTGTATGTACATGGCTGATTCATTTTGATGTTGAGTGGAGGCAAACATACACTGTAAAGCAACCATACTCCAATAAAAATTAATTTAAAAAAATGTCAGTAGTCAAAACAGCATAGTATTAGCAGAAAGACAGAGACATAAAAACCAGTGGGACAGAATAGAGAGCCCAGAAATAAATCCATGCATATATGGTCAACTAGTCTTTGACAAGGAAGCTAAGAATATACAATGCAGGAAGGGAAAGTCTCTTCAATAAATGGTGCTGGGAAAACTGGACATTCACAAGCAAGAGAACAAAATTGGAATCTTATACCATGCACAAAAATCAACTTAAAATGGATTAAAAATTTAAATTTAAGACTTGAAACTGTAAATTTTCTAGAAGAAAACATAGGGAAAAGGCTTCATGACATTGGTCTTGGCATTAACCTTACAGATATGACCGCAAAAGCATAGGCAAAAAAACCAAACAAACAAAAAACACAAATAAGTGGGACTACATCAAATTAAAAAGCTTTTGTACAGCAAAGGAAACAATCAGAAGACTGAAAAGGCAACCTACAGAATGAAAGAAAATCTATATATTGCAAGCCATATATTTGATAAAGGATTAATCTCTAAAATACATAAAGAACTCCTATAAATCCATAACAAAAAAATCCCTTAAAACTTAATTATAAAATGGTCCAAGGACTTGACAGACATTTCTCAAAAGAAGATATACAAATAGGCAACAGGTATATGAAAAAAATGCTTATTTCACTAATCAACCAGGAAACGCAAATCAAAACTAGAATGAGGTATCACCTCACATCCATTAAGATGGCCATTATGAAAAAAACAGAAAATAACAAGTGTTGGAGAGGGTGTGGAGAGATTGGAACCCATGTGCACTGTTGGTGGGAATGTATATTCATACAGTCTCTATGGAAAGCTGTATGTAGGTTCCTCAAAAAATTAAAAATAGAATCACCATATGATCCATCAATCTCATTCCTGAGTATATATTCAGAAGAATTGAAAACAGAATCTTGAAGAGATAGCTGCACACATGTTCATTGCATCATTATTCACAATAGCCAAGAAGTGAAAGCAACCTAAATGTGCATCAACAGATGAATGGATAAAGAAAATATGATATATATATATATATATATTACACAATGAAACATTATTCAGCCTTAAAAAAGAGGAAACTCTGTCATATTTTACACCATGGGTGAACCTTGAAGACATTATGCTATATGAAATAAGTTAGTCACAAAAAGACAAATAATAAATGATTCTACTTATATGAAGTGTCCAAAGTACTCAAACTCTTAAAAACAGAAAGTAGAATAGTGTTTGTCAGGGGATGGAAGGAGGGAGAAAAGAGGAGCTGTTCAAGAGTTTCAGTACCGCAAGATAAAAGAAAAATACATGAATGTGCACTTAATTCAGCAATTAAAAGCTCTTTGATTGTAGGAGCTGACCGAGTGTGCAGCATAGTGGTGTACTCATAGGTGTTCAATTAATGCTTGTTAGACTAAACTATATTCATTGCCAAGATGCAAGAACAAAGTTATTTATGAATCAAGACTAGAGCAATGTTTCTCAGCATTTAAAAACACATCACTTTTTTCTGCCACGCATTAAAATTCTCACTTTTTCAGATGTTATTTGGAATTTCAAAGTAAATGATATACCAATAAAAGTATCTATACAATGGTGATTTTTGAATATGTCTTGTTACACCAGACATGTGCTCATCCCTCGCCAATTCTGAAACACTCTCCTAGTTGGTATATCCCCAAGCTTGGAATCGCTACTGGAAACTAAAGGGATGGGATGGCAAATGAAGGCACAATATGCTTGTCATTTTCCCCTTTTTTATCCATGGCAGACATGGGCCGTGTCACTTTCTTTTCTGTTGTGCTCAGACATAGTATCTGATTCTTCTCAAAATAACCCTCCACATAGCCATACTGATGAATTGAAGCTGTCACGTAAGATGAGGTCAACTTTCCACCCTTGGTTTAGGGCATAATTTCCAGGTATGTGAATTTACAATGGAAGGGGCTGTTAATCAAAATAATGTGCATGCTGATATAGCACAAAGCACATCCAGACAGAACTCTGAATGAACAAGCTGCTCACCTAAGTGCACCATCTCTGGGCACTTAAAGGTCTACCTGATCTGAGCACCTGCATTTACAAACAAGAATATTCTGTACTTTGGAAATATTTTTAAAAGACGATGAAATTATATTTGGAGAATAACTGAACTTATACCCTATAATACGAAGTCTTTACCATTTATTGTATAGCTCTCTACATTACAAAATACAAAAAACACGTGATGGATTCTGCTGTCATCCTTTGGTTCTCTCCCCATATGGAACTGCGGTTACGTGCCCAAGGGAGCGCTTGTGGGACGGGGCCCATATACGTGTGCTCCACAATGCTGTGTACCACAGGCCGAGGGTAGTGGACATCTGCTTCTTACTTCAGAGCTCAAGAGTTCTTTTTTTGTTTATCTTCGATAGGAAGAAGCACTTCTGTCTTTTGCATCTGAGAACGCTGTGTCTGTGATCTGTCTGACAACAGCATTTTGCTGACCTCTATCAACAGCAAGGCTCATTGAGGTGAGTATGTGTATGTGCGTGTGCGTGTGTGCGTGCGTGCGTGTGTGTGTGTGTGTGTGTGTGTGTGTGTGTGTGTAGGGGATGGGGGGTGGAGGGATGTTAGGCTGAGAAGGGGCAAATACATACAGAAAACACACATTAGAACTTAGTCTTTTAATTCAATAAATGTTGCTGAGCACCCACTATATGTCAGGCACTTTCTAGATTCTAGGAATAAAGCAATGAATAAGACAAAGTCCCTGCCACTTGTCTATTTGACATTTTTGTCAAAGGAGTTAAGAATGAACAAATAAGTAAAATGTACTGTGCAGTGGTGGGGGAAGAGCATTATTTAGAAAAAATAAAGCAGTTCAAGGGACAGTTTATGTCTGGGTGGGGTTTTATGTTTGTTACAGGGAGGTCACAGAACGCGTCAGTGATGACATCTGAGCTGAGCCCTGAAGGGGGTGAGGAAAGAAGCCTTGTGGGTGGTCACCTGAGGGAAGAGCTTCATAAGCAGAGGCCCTGGGCTGGAGCAAGCCGAGTTTGTCGGAGGAAGGGCAAGAAGACAGTGTGGTCCTGAAGTGGAGGGAAGGGAGAGGAGGGCGGAGAGCTGGGGAGGAGCAGAGCTGTCAGCTCGAAGGTCATTCTCGCACCTCCATTTTCTCTCAGAGGGTTGAGAACATTTTTCGTGTTGGAGCAGAGGAGTTCTGTGTTAAAAGTCCCTCTGGCTGTTATCTCAATGAATTATCCTCCCAAGGAAGGTTTTTAAGTGACATTTAACTCCACTGCTCTGGCACAAGTTGTCCTTTGGGAACTTTTCTGGGTTTATTTTTGGGGCACGCAGGGATAATAGGAAGGAGATCTACCTGGCGGAGTTTGACAGTTAACTTCTTGCTCTACTACCGGGAAGACATTTGTGCTCCTGAAAAATCTCTGTAGACCCTATAGGTCCCTCAGGAACAGCAAATGTGGCGGCTGGAAGCCATCACTGTATCATTCTACCACCTACGTCAAGTATCTTGTTGGAAGTGTGAACAGCATTCCAGAGCACTCTCCACCTGTTATCTTTACTTGGCCCTTGTCATTCCTGGTAGCAAGGACCTTCTTTCAAATCTAGCTGTCAGGGTAGCTGCCCTGGATGGAGGTCTGTGTTGAATGGCACTTTGTGTGGCTGAATGACCACGTGCCACACCAACAATAACAAGGCTTCTTGGCCCTGAGGTTGGTTGTGGAGTCTTGAGAGGTTCTGCCTTGATTAGCGCTCTTGGATACAAAATCTGTTCAATCAATTTGGAAAAAAACTCTTTGTCCTGCTCCAGGCTGGCTTTACTGTGAAAAATAGCCTATGACTTTGAAGTTAATCATGGATGGTTCACTTTCTGGGACAGGTCAATACTCCTCATATCTTCCACTGCAATCTAAGTTCAGCCAGCAACACAAAAGGAGATCCCTGTATTTCAGCTGAGTGCTCTACCCATCTCTGCAGTCATGCTTAATAAGCCGCTTTTAACATACAGAATTCTCTATGACCTGTCTCTTTCATCTTAAGTGTAGGCTCAAGGCCTCAGGTTTATAGAAAACGGTTAAATCTGATAGATTTCTTTAATTTCAAGAAGGAGATTATCTGGTTTTCCTGCTGTACCCTCTTCCACGTAGTTCGCTGAAACAGTATGTATCTTACGGATTGAGATGTGTGGATTTCAGCATCAACTGTGTTCTCCCTTTTTTCCCTCCATACTTTTTTACACCACCTTTTCAATTTCACTGACGATAGAAGAGTGAGACAGAGGGGGAGATATTAGAACTGTCAGACCTTCAAAATGGGAAGCACCCTGACAGACTAAGGAAAAAATAAACTGAGACTTGTTACTGCTATAATTTCACTGAGGGTAAGTGTCTTGTTTTTTTCATTTGGTTGTTTTGCAAGCTTGGCATTATGGAAGAAAAATAGAATGTCAATAAATTCAACTTTGAACATCTATTCAATGAGTTATTTCCTAGTAGGAGGAAAAAAAAAATTGAACCAGGCTAGGCAGTCTAGAGGGAGACCGTGTAAATGACTTGTAACTAAGAGGATATGACCCTCTGCATAATTCATAATCATTAGTCTAAGTGACACTTCTGCAGTCACTCTGTCAGGGCACTCTAATATGCCGGGGCTGAAACCCAAACAGTCCACTCAGCAGCAGTCCCAGTGTGATCAGGTTTCTCTGAAAGACAATTCCCTGAAAGGCTAGATTTAGGCTGCAGTTTTTTTTTTTTTTTTTTTAAGCAGAAGATGCTGGCTCAGCTTCATCATGTGTGCAATTTAAGGGTTGCTCAAGTGATTCTTTAAAACTGCATGAAAGCAATTCTGCTGTGCCTGGGAGACAGTACTGCTATAATGTTCCATGCATACATCTGCATGATTTCTCAGAGCTAATCCAAATTTAATGCATTGGTAATTCCTTTTCTGCCAAAGCCACCCAGCAGTAATCTGAAGGTTACAGAATGATCTTCTAGCTCAAATAACACTTTCAGCCTAGCTTAAATGGAGAGGCAGGAATATAATGGGCAAAATTAGACTCACAATGATACATTCCACCCTCATTACCACTCTGAGTGAGGCTGACCAGAGTTTAGAGTGTTTTTAGAAGGATAATCATAATAGAGTTTTAATAAAACTGAGAGTCAAGCTATAGTGGTCTTTTATCAGAGATGGTGTAATAACCAAAATGACAGCATATGAACAGCTTAGAAACTATTTCCCTAACTGGAAAGACCATTCTCAGGGTAAAATTAAAGCTTTGATTAAAGCACTTAGAAGAACCACCTCATGAACCTATGGGGCATCGGAGAATAATAATTTAGCTTGGATGTCATAAGAATATTGCCATCTAACTAAAGTCTACATGAATAATAAAAAGAGTAAATTAGGGAGTGTTTTAAAAAAATTTTAGGAAACTTTAAAATTTATAATTAAATTAGATTTTTACAGAAAAACTATGAAGATACTATGTAGCTCCTATAAGCTATAGGCCCGGTTTCCTCAATTATTAACATTTTATATTACTGTGGTACATTCATTTGTCATAATGGATGAATCAATATTAATACATTATGAATTAAAGCCCACACTTTATTCATATTTTCTTCTTTACCCACTATCCATTTTTTCTGTTCCAGGATTTCCATCCAGGACATCACATAATATTTAGGTGTCATGTTTCCTTAGGCTCCTCAGTGCCTATCAGTTTCTTAGACGTCCTTTATTTTCAATGACCTTGACAGTTTTGAGGAGTGTTTTGTAAAACATCCCTGAATTAGGACTTGTGTGATGCTTTTCTCATGATTAGACTAGGTTTTTCAAAGACCACAGAGGACAAGTTCCATTCTTATCTCATTATATCAAGAAAACATGCTATCAACGTGACTCATCACTGTTGATGTTAACTCTCATTACCTTGCTGAGGTAGTGTTTGCCAGGTTACGCTTTTGCCCCCTTTCTATACTGTATTCTTTGGAAAGAGGTTACTACGTGCAGCCTACAGTTAGGAAGTGGGGAGTTATGCTTCACCTCCTTGAGGATGAATTACCTACCTGAATTACTTGGAATTCTTCTTCCTAGGAGATTTGTCTATTCTCCCCCATTTATTTGTTCAATCATTTATATCAATATGGATTCATGGATGTTTATATTTTGGGTTATAATCCAATACTATTTTATTTCATTTCTCAAATGGTTACAATTTTGGCCATCTGGAACTTTTTTCAGTTGGCCTCTATGTCCCTTTGACATGACCTCATCATTCTGAAATTTTTGTTTTTAGCACTTTCTAACTTTCTGGCACTGCAAGGTGTTCCAACCTCATCTTTTATATTTTCTATTCAAATCCTAGAATCAATTTGCAGCAACATGGATGGACCTGGAGGTTATCATACTAAGTGAAGTAAGTCAGACAAAGACAAATACCATATGATATCACTTCTATGTGGGATCTTAAAAAAAAAAAGATACAAATGAACTTATTTACAAAACAGAAATGACTCACAGACTTAGAAAACAAACTTACAGTCACCAAAGGGGAAGGGTGGTGGGGCGGGATAAATTAGGAGGTTGGGATTAACATATACACACTACTGTATATAAAATAGATAATCAACAAGGACCTACTCTATAGCACAGGGAACTCTACTCAGTATTTTGGGATCACCTACATGAGAAAAGAATCTAAAAAAGAATATATGTATATGTACAACTGAATCACTTTGCTGTACACCTGAAACTAACACAACATTGTAAATCAACTATACTCCAAAAAAAAAAAAAAAAAAAATCCTAGAATCAGCAATTTCTCCAAGGAGTCTGGTTCTTTTTATTGGAGAATGGAATTAGAAAAAAAGATCTGGGTGCTAGAATGTTGGTTACTACTAGGGTATCGTTTCTTCTATGTCCTCGCAGCTGACAGGGCAAGGAAATACATTGTGTGTATACTGGCATTGTTTGAGATCTTGAACTCAGCCACATATTTATAAATATTTCTGTATATAACTGTGTCTGTATTTAGCTAAACATGAATTGATAGTGAGTTCTCCAAACCTAATAGTCACAGATCATAGTAGCTTCCCCCCTTGCTCATCTGGGACCTCCTACTCCAACAGTAAGAAACTTGGCTATTTGGGAGCATCTTCATCCCCTCTTTTGTGATACAGATGCCAGTTCATAACTCAAAGCCTTTCCTATCTGACCCTGGTGTAGAATGTCTTTCTACTTCCTACTCTACAGGATGATATTACCCAAAATATAAAGACAATGGGCTCATTGGTGATTTCTGAAGTGAGTCCATACCAAGGACTGAATAGGAGTCTTCTTATCCTTAAATGTGATTCCCTCAAGGCTTAAAAAAGTGTGATAGAGTTTGCACAGCTATTTCTTGCTTTATGGTGGTCAAACAAAAGCATTTGGCTTAAAGCGTTATCAACCTAGTAAACTTCATAGGAATAAAATCACTAAAAGCTGTTCTTCCCTGAAACCAAGTATTACTCACTGGCAGATGTTATCTGTTAGTAAAAGGACTGCAACCAGTAAATGCTGGGGATCAAGGTCCTACTTAATACAAAAACCTGACATCATCTGTGTCACTTACAAATCTGGTATTAATTATTTGATAAGCTTGGGGCTGATTTAGTAACACAGACATTTTGTTGTATGAATGGTGAATGTCAAGGATGACTTATTACCCTGAACACACTTAAAAGGAAGGCTAATATGATTTCTTACAGAAAAGACCCAATGGCAGCTGCACCAGAGAGTCAATTACACTGTTGTGTGCACTGCACAGACTTCTTTTCCAGAGCCAGAGAAAAAGAACAAGGCATGTGAATATCTCCATAGTGATGAGGTTTTGGCTTCTCTGATTTTTGGATTACAAATCTAGAGAAAAAGAAAGCAAAGAGAAAAAGGAGAATTCTTGCTTAGCAATCTGAAAACAGTATTTTAGTCTCTTCAATAAATTCATGAGGTTTAAGTCCACAAATAAGACTTTAATAGACTATCGAGTTGGAGGCCATGGAGAGAGATATCAACATTAGTAACATTTAACATAGCTGAATTTTCTATCCAAATAACCTTATCAGGATAACTATCACAGCAGAAGTTGTACAATTCATTGTTATTTTGTGAATGCCAGTCATGTTGAATGTGGCTCATTATGGAAAAACAAAACCGAACAGAACCAAAAATCAAAATTCATGAGTCATTTCATATGGTATGAAAATATTCCCTTAAAGTCCAGTTTAAGTTGTGGTTATTTACCTCAAAAACAGCAATCTTTGAATTAAACAGAGAGTAAACTGAAGGCAAGCATGTGGTCCCTGAGCAGACTCTTCCTGCCTGTCTGCAAAAGCAGAGATTTACAAAAGGAAATGGTGTCTCTGGAAGGAATAATTCTTTTCTGCTCCTGACTGATCTATTCTCTGAAAATTGCAAATTGTCGATATCCTATGTTGACACTTTCCAAAACAATACTGTGACTGAGAATGCAGATTTGTTTCGAGTAGTCATATATCATAAGGCAAACAGGGTACTCGTTTTTGAACATAAATGCATGTTTTAACGGTGGTATGGGGGTCAATGAGATGGGATTTTAACAGAATATAGCCAATGCATCAAAAAATCTAGAAACAATAAATGCTGGAGGGGGTGTGGAGAAAAGGGAACCCTCCTGCACTGCTGGTGGGAATGTGAACTGGTACAGCCACCATGGAGAACAGTATGGAGGTTCCTTAAAAAACTACAAATAGAACTACCATATGACCCAGCAATCCCACTACTGGGCATGTACCCTGAGAAAACCATAATTCAAAAAGAGTCATGTACCAAAATGTTCATTGCAGCTTTATTAACAATAGCCTGGAGATGGAAACAACCTAAGTGCCCATCATCGGATGAATGGATAAAGAAGATGTGGCACATATATACAATGGAATATTACTCAGCCATAAAAAGAAACGAAATTGAGCTGTTTGTAATGAGGTGGATGGACCTAGAGTCTGTCATACAGACTGAAGTAAGTCAGAAAGAGAAAGACAAATACCGTATGCTCACACATATATATGGAATTTAAGAAAACAAAAATGTCATGAAGAACCTAGGGGTAAGACAGGAATAAAGACACAGACGTACTAGAGAATGGACTTGAGGATATGGGGAGGGGGAAGGGTAAGCTGTGACAAAGCAAGAGAGAGGCATGGACATATATACACTACCAAACATAAGGTAGCTAGCTGGTGGGAGGCAGCCGCATGGCACAGGGATATCAGCTCGGTGCTTTGTGACCACCTGGAGGGGTGGGATGGGGAGGGTGGGAGGGAGGGAGACGCAGGAGGGAAGAGATATGGGAACATATGTATATGTATAACTGATTCACTTTGTTATAAAGCAGAAACTAACACACCATTGTAAAGCAATTATATCCCAATAAAGATGTTAAAAAAAAAAAAAAGAAGAAATGCTGAAGTACAGCCTGCCTCTAAGACCTGGTGTTACAATGAAGTCACAGTGCATGATTACAGAGTGACATACAAGGGCCAGAGCCTGCTGTGGGTTCTGTTATGCCTGGTGCAGCAGGACCTACCCAAATACCTGCAGTGAGGACTCCTGCCCTTTGGAAATACTGCTTAATCTTTCTGAGTTTCTATTGCCACTCAATACAGTGATGACAAAGGATCCATATTGTTGCTATAGAATCAGGGTGTGATAAATATTTGAATATATGAACAACATAAGAGTTATCTATTGTTCTTAACCGAACCCCCCCTTTTTAGTAGTTCAAATAATGGGGTTGATTTAATCAGAAGAAATAAATATTTGTTGAGAAATCATTAATAAGCATACAGATTTCAGTGAATTTATGTGGCTACATATATGGTAGCACCTTTCCCACCACTGGTACTCCATGCATGAGAGTTTCCATACTTACCCTCTTAATTTTCTTGTGTAGGTTAACACTAAATCTTGAAGGACTGACTGCCCATCCAAATAATTGTTATTCTATACGCCTCAAGAGTAAACTTTATATAGTAATTAAGAATATAGGTCAAAACATAATAAAACACAATGACAAGAATAATAAAATATAGTTCAGTCATTTCTTCTTCTCTTGGGTTGGCCAAAAAGCTCATTCAGGTTTTTCCGTAAGATGTTACAGAAAAACCCAAATGAACTCTTTGGTCAGACATATATATATATATATATATATATATATATATATTTGTATCATCCAGGTTTTACCAAGACTTAACTTTTAATGACACAAAAACTTTCAGTCCCAGGAAAACGTTTAAAGCTCTTAGTATAGTATAAAAAATTTCTTCAAAACCTATGTCCCAAAATGGCTAGACATATTATGAAAGGATGCTTAATCATACTCTTCTTAAAAGAAATAAAAATAAAATAATCAAGACACAAAAATTTCACCTATTACATTAGTAAATTTAAAAGGCTACCAGGTCTATGAGAAGAAAATGTTTGATAAACTGTTGATGGAAGGATATATTGTTGGAAAGATTCTGGAGAGCCATTTGGACAAGATATTTATATACCAAGACATTTATATAAATAACATTGTAAGTAACACAAAACTTCCAGAAACTACCCAAACCTTCATCAATCAAATCAGTTAAATTGTTTCAACCCTACAATGAAACACTATTCAATTGCTAAGATTACTGAGTTAGGTCTATATATGTTGCCATGGGAAGATCCCAGAAATATGTCATAATCCACCCAAAAAACCAGCAAGATGCAGAACATGTAGAATATGATTTCTTTTATGTACAAATTCAAATTATTCAAAACACTCTTTTTAAAGGAAACTCAAGATTAACTATTAATAGTAATTCCCTTTGGGGAAAGACTTCAGAGATGATAAAGTGGGTGCTTTTACTTTCTTCTTTTATCTTTATGTATCTTTAGCAATCTGAAAACAGGGTATTTTAGTCTCTCCAATAAATTCATGACTTTAATTACCTATATATATATATATTTGTGATTTTATTTAGAAAGTTGTCAACAAGGTTAATTTGATATTGAGATTATGATCCATTATTTGGTTTCTTTGTCTTACTTTTCTCTATTTAAAATTTTGTAATACTTGCTATTTAAAATTTAAAGCAAATAAGGCCTATGTCGTCTTTTTAGCTCCATTTCTTCCTACTCCTTCCCCTTCTCCCACTCCTTAACTTGTTAATTTTAAAATGGACCATATATTTTCATTTCTCTGCACATAATGCTTTCTGCTGGAAATCTTTTCCTTCCCCTTTGTCAATTTAAATTTTTTTAAATTAATTTATTTTATTTTATTTTTGGCTGTGTTGGGTCTTCGTTGCTGAGCACAGGCTTTTCTCTAGTTGTGGCAAGCGGGGGCTACTCTTTGTTGTGGTGTGTGGGCTTCTCATTGTGGTGGCTTCTCTTGCTGTGGAGCACAGGCTCTAGGTGCACGGGCTTCAGTAGTTGCAGCACACGGGCTCAGTAGCTGTGGCTTGTGGGCTCTAGAGTGCAGGCTCAGTAGTTGTGGCGCATGGGCTTATTTGCTCCGCACCGTGTGGGATCTTCCCAGATCAGGGCTTGAACCCGTGTCCCCTTCATTGACAGGCAGATTCTTAGCCACTGCGCCACCAGGGAAGTGACAAACTCCCCTCTTACCATTTCATACTAACTCAAATATGCAAAGTCTGTTGTGTGCTTGGTATATTCAGTGCCTATCAAATGTTACTTGGCATTGATTTTTCTCCTAAAGTGTTCTAAGCATTATGGCACTATTTAAAAATATGCTTAATACTAGGAGATAAAGGATGAGTTTTTAAAAATGAGCTTCTATTGATGAAGTTTATAAAAGCAGCTAGCTTTAGTTTGTTTAATGAATCTGTGATATTCTGAATTTGAATATACTTAATAGCAATAGTAGAACAATACTCACATCCCTATTTATACCTTACAGAGCTATCCAGCTACACACCAAATCCTCATGTCCATCCTCCCCCATGTAAGATAACTTTCCCTGCTTTTAATGGACATTGAACATACCAGCAAGAGCACAGGAATTTTTTTTTTTAACCTGCAGGGGACAGTGGCAGCAGAACTAAAAGAGAAGTAATGGAGTGCACTGTATGAGAAATTTATATTATTATCTGGCAGTAGATTGGTTTCTTACCCTGTACCCACCAGCTCTGTCCCTTGATAATCACCTTCACACTCAGCTGCACTTCAGAGCTTGTTTACCATGTTGCAATGATGTTTTCTCCCTAAGTTTACTTGATGTTGGCCATTTGAAAACACTATCATTTAAATTGGTTCCTGTAACTAATGAGCATATATTTCATATGTGTTTCACATGCATAAGCCAGTAGAAGTATCAGTGCATGAGGACTGTTTTTGAAAGGAGTCATTTTAGCCACAGTATACTGTCAAATTTTAAACTGTTTGGGTGTGAAGAGGGTAGATCTCCTCCGGCCTGAAATGATAACAGAATTTTGTGAGGATGAAAGAAAATTGAAACTAGATCTGTGATAATTATAAGCTAACTTAAGAGCAATCTTGAGTGCAAAACGCTTACAACTTGCTTTGGGACATTCTGAATCTACTGAATGACATAACTATTCCCTTCAGACTTGCTGGAGGGAGAGTACAAGAATGTCAGATTCCTCGTTACAGATGCAGACTGCTGTAGTGGGTGATGCTGAATGAAAGAATATACTTATATGAATATACTTATTGGTAATGACAGTGTGGAGGGTGACGCTGAGCACCCAAATCAAGCCCCCTCCACTTCAAGACCATAAAATAACTGGACCAAAAGCAACAAGAAAGAGAAAGGTAATGAGGAATGAGATTTAGAATTTGGAATACAATTCTGTAGGACCAGAAAAATTTTTTTAATTGGAGTGAAAGTCAGCCACTCAGTATCTCTTCAATGCTCTTCTGGGATGCATACCCCCATATTTCCCCGGAGAATCACATTCTCTATCAGGCTCAACTTAATGTTTTGGTTAAGTTTGACTTCTTCCCTGCCAGAAGTGGGCAGGTAAGCAGGGCTTGACCAATCAGAGTCTTGTATTCTCTTGGCTATAGAAACTGATTTGGGGATGGCTTATGTGACTCAGTCAGCCAGTGAAACGCAGGATATTTGGCAGGGATTGATGACAGAAATGTGTGTCCATTTTCCTGTTGACCTGAATCTGGGATAGCACAGCTCTGAAAGCCAGTGGGGACAAGAGCTGAGCCCAAATTGGGAGAAGGAGCAGGTCTTATGGCATTGTTTGAGATCTTGAATTCAGCCACAGATGAAGCTAGATTTACCCAGGACTTCTAAATAACATAACCCAATACCTTGCCTTTTTGCCTAATTGGATTTAGCTTAGTTTTCTGTCGCTTGCAATGAAAAGCATTCTGATGTACAATATAATAATTCAGATCAATGTTTCATTTAAAAACGTACTTAACTGAAGTTTCACAGTCTTACGAGCACTGAATTAGGTACTTCCTCTCCTAATGATAGCTGGATCTCGAACCCAATCCCAGTAACAATGAACTGCAAAGGAGATGAGACTATAGCTGCAGCAATGCACTTGGCATTACCAGTGATTTTTTATCGTCTTTTCCAGCTTTGTATGGTATTTCCATTACCTATGTGTATGTATATATTTAAAATGTCAGTTTTATTCCTTTTGCTAGAGTGAGAGTAACAACAGACTCCTATTAAGCGAAAATGAGTTTAACACTTTTAATAGCCTTTTAAACAAATGAAATGCTTTAGCTTTCTTATTTTGTCAAAAAACCTACAAAAGTTCAAATAATTTTACTGGCATTTTTTCAATTCTGTTATAGATATATATGTATGTATATTCAAATCATTCCTTGGCAAATATTCACGACTATAAAATACACTAAACAGAATGTACACTTAACAACAGTTTCATTTTTCAATACAACTTTGCAAGCATTTGCTATAATAAAAAAACAAGCTTAGCTTGGGAGCTGGATTTTCATTAATAGCTTCTAAATGTTGCTCTAGAAAGAGATGTTCTAAATATAGAGGTAAGTCATGTTTAGAAGACGCTATAGAACGAATGCCCCCCACCTCCATGACCCCCAAATTCATATGTTGAAATCTAATCCCCATTGCGATGGTATTTGAAGGTGGGGCCCTTGAGAGGCAATTAGGTCATGAAGGCAGAGCCCTCATCAATGGGAGTAGTGCCTTTACAAAAGGGACCCCAGAGATCGTCCTTGCTTTTTCTATCATGTGAGGACACAGCAAGAAATTGGCAGTTTGCAACCCGGAACAAGGTCCTCACCAGAACCCAACCATGCTAGCACACTTATCTTGGAATTCTAGCTTCCAGAATGGTAAGAAATAAATTTCTGTTGTTTATAAGTCACCCAGTCTATGGTATTTTGTTTTAGCAGCCCAGATGGACTCAAACAGAAAACATGTACAATTATGTTCATAGGACCACCATTTATAAAAGCAAACTACAGGAAACAAATGCCTATCACTAAGATCATTGATATTCTCTTATATTCATAAAAGGGAAGGTTATATTGCCATGAACAACAAAACACAATTACTTTCAATAATAAGAATAAATCTATAAAACAATGGTGAATGAATAAACAAGTTCACATAGATTGCCTATGTATGCAGTAACATGCCATTTCTAGAAAATTCAAAGGTTAGCAAAACTAAGCAATATGTTATTTGGGAATTCATACATGGATGCTGAAATTCTATTTTAAAAGCAAGGGAAAAAGCAAAGGCAACTAAGGCAAAAATAAACAAGTGGGACTATATCAAACTAAAAAGCTTCTGAACAGCCAAGGAAATCATCAATAAAATGCAACACGACCTACTGAATGGGAGAAAGTATTTTCAAATCATATATCTGATAAGGGGTTAATATCCAAAATATATAAAGAACTCATGCAACTCAATAGCAAAAAACCAAACAATGTGATTAAAAAATGAAGAGAAGATCTCATAGATATTTTTCCACGGAAGACATACAGATGGCCAAGACATACATGAAAAGGTGCTCAATGTTACTATCATTAGGGAAATACAAATCAAAACCACAATGAGATACCACCTTATAGCATTAGAATGGCTATTTTCAAGAAGGCAAGGAATAACAAGTGTCGGTGAGAATGTAGAAAAAAGGGAACCCTCTTGCACTGTTGGTGGGAATATAAATTTATGCAGCCACTGTGGAAAACAGTATGGAGGTTCCTCAAAAACTTAAAAATAGAACTACCATGTGATCCAACAATTCCACCTCTGGGTATTTATAAAAAGAAAAAGAAAATAATAACTTCAAAAATATATGCACCCTTATATTCACTGCAGCATTATTTACAATAGTCAAGACATGGAAGCAACCTAAGTGTCCATGAATGGATGAATGGATAAAGAACATGCGAAATACATACACACACACACACACACACACTGGAATATTATTCAGCCATAAAAGAGAAGGAAATCTTGCTATTTGTGATAACTTGGATGGACCTTGAGGGCATTATGCTAAATGAAGTAAGTCAGACAGATAAGGACAAACAGTATATGATCTCACTTACATGTAGAATCTAAAAAACCCAAAAAACAGAAAACCAAGCTCATAGATGAAGAGAACGGATTAGTGGTTGCCAGAGCTGGAGGATGGGGGTGGGTGAAATGGATGAAGGTGGTCAAAAGGTACAAACTTCTAATTATAAAATAAATAATGTATAGCAGTGACCATAATTAATAATATTGTCTTGCATATTTCAAAGATGCTTAGAGAGTAAATCTTAAAAGTTCTCATCACAAGAAAAAAATTTGTAACTATGCATGATGATGGATATTAACCAGATTTATTATAGTGATCATTTTGCAATATGTACAAGTATTGAATCATTATGTTGTATACCTGAAACTAAAATAATGTTCTATGTCAGTTATACCTCAATTAAAAAAAAGCAGGGAGATGGAAATGATAAAACTAAATTCAGAATGGTAGTGATGTGTTTGGGGCAGGGATTTGGAAAAATCATGGAAAAGGGGCACAGAGCTAGGTATCCTTGCCATCGGTGAGGTTAGCAAGGCTGTAGGTCTTAGGTTTGCTGGTGGCATCACTGGTGTTTCTTTTAATTATACGCTTCGTAGTATATATATTGGTTATACACATTCCTTTGTAGGTATCAAATGTTACATAATAAAAAACATTAAAGATACCTGGCTAGCAACGTATACATGCAAACAGCTTTGACTACATAAGTCTAAAAGTTAAGGCCTTATTTTGCTGACATACATGCAAATATGTACTTTGCATTTGAAAATTCATAGGCAAATTTAGTCCTACCATTCAAAATACATTAACATTCAAGATTTAATTTAGGTAGAAATAAACAGATTTTCAAATTCATGATTATCCCTAACACCCAATACCTACAGTGCTTCCCCCTCATTTTTTGACACTTATCAAACCAGTGGCAAAAGATAGAGTATTGGTAAATTATTTGAGAACACTAGCTGCTTTTTCTTCCTAAAGTTCACTTAAACTGTGAACTTAACTTTAACTATTTCTTGTGGGCAGGTATATTCTTTTTCCCCTCGTTTTATCAGCAAGGAATTATTTTCTTAAGCAGAGTATTACTGAGGTGAAGAACAAAGGCTCCAAATCAGTAAGCTCGGGCTTCCAATAAATGCTGTGCCACTTACTGGTTGCGTGATTTTGTGGCAAGTTACTTAACCTCTCTAAACTCCACTTTCTTCATGTGTAAAATGAGGTGAGTAATAGTACCTACCTTGCTGAGTTGTGAAGGTTAAATGTAACGAATGTTTACAATAAAAACAAATGCCTGTAATAACCTTGGTCTCAGGCCTGGCAGCTAGTAAACATTCAATAGGTTTTAATTATTGTAATTATATGTCAGCAAGCATACAGTAGTGAAAGCCAGTACAAAAGTGATTCTTAAATATCAGAGAAAAAAATCACTTGGTTTCTCAGGATCAGGACTTCAAATGCACACTGACATCTGAATTCTAGAAAGTGTTAAAAGAGAGCCTAACACTCCCGTTGCTGGGTTTCCTCCCTCAGCTTGCAATACATCCCTTGAAGATAATGGGTGGTTGACGCAGGAAGAGAAAGCATGTGATAAATCTAGTAACAGACCGATCTACACTTATTTTTCCTGATTCAGGACACGTGATAGCTTACACAAAGCACCGGTAACAACAGATCTCTATGGTACTTTGAAATTCTAGGCTTGTTCCTAGCATCTACTATATGAAAAAAGTATTAACAAACAAAAATCCCCAACTTTGTAAACTTAACATGCATTTATATACAAGAATATGGGTTTTTTTTTTTAGTAATATTATACACACCCTATTATCTGCCTCAGCAAACAGCACATAGAGTCAAATAATTCAAAAGCCAAACAACAACAAAACCCCCCACCAGTGTAACAATGGCCTTGGTAGTGAAAAATAAGAAATCTCAGAAATTTAATATCTCATACTTGAAAAACTTCATTCTTTTTTTTTTTTTTTTTTTCTGTACGTGGGCCTCTCACAGCTGTGGCCTCTCCCGCTGCGGAGCACAGGCTCCAGGGCTCCAGACGCGCAGGCTCAGCGGCCATGGCCCACGGGCCCAGCCGCTCCGCGGCACGTGGAATCCTCCCGGACCAGGGCACGAACCCGTGTCCCCTGCATCGGCAGGCGGACTCTCAACCATTGCGCCACCAGGGAAGCCCCAGAAATTCATTCTTAATTGGGGCATCACATAAAATAAACATGCAAAATACTATTTATTTTATTCCAACATTGCAAATATTTATATATAAATTTAACTTATTAATATTTTGTAAAAACTTTCCACTTCCATTACCAAATACAGATGTTTTCTCTGTGCTCTAAACTCACGGTAATTTTGCAGTAGGTAACTGTGAGTTATCTCAAATTAGCCTCAGGGAAAAGTATAACCACTGAATCAGAAACATTTAGTTGTAGTTGCAACTAAATAGTCTTTCCTGATAGAGAAGTGACTCTTCTACTGACTTGAAAACCAAAATTTTTTAAAAAAGGTTAAAAAGTAACTCAATACATAGTCCTATCCAGCGCCTCTCTTGCCATAGTATAATATACTCATTTCTTATATTCACCAAATAATGTGTTTGGCACTTTTCTGTTATTTTGCCATAAAATCAATGCATTAAAGCTGTATACACGAGAGAGACAGTGAATCAGATTCTTCAGGGGTTCACCAATGGGTGTCCTGGGGAGAAGTGACATCTGTGTGAAGTGTCCCACCAAAGTTTCCCAAAACTGGCCTCACTACTAATTTAGCACTTGAAAAAGAGCCTTGTGACTGCTCCCCACCCAATAGTTGGTACATTTCTTTCTTTTTTTTTAACTTTTTATTTTATATTGGAGTATAGTTGATTAACAATGTTGTGATAGTTTCAGGTGTACAGCAAAGTGATTTAGTTAAACATATACACATATGTATTCTTTTTCAAATCCTTTTTCCATTTAGGTTGTTATAGAATATTGAGCAGAGTTCCCTGTGCTATACAGTAGGTCCTTGTTGGTTATCCATCTTAAATACAGCGGTGTGTACATGTCAATTCTTAAGGTCAGGGACTCATCTTACACACCCTTTAACTCCAACATATAAGCTAATGCCTGGCACCAGTCCTCAAACATTTGCTGCTTTATCAAACAGAACAGAATAAAAGAAAGTAATGTCAGCAGAAGCAGATTCTGGATTTTCAGGCTTATTTGATATTGAAACCAATTCTATGCAGCCAATTAAAGGCAGAAAATGACATAGAACTGTGTGTAACTGGGGTAAAAGTTGTACTCCATCCAGCACCTTTATGGATGCCTGCTATGGTCTAGGCACGGGGCTAGTCATAGGCACAAGCAAACTGTGCCCGTATCAGAGCGCGTGTAGTTTGCTTTGTGCTGTGAAGATCTACTTGTAGTCTTGATGGAGTGGTAAAATAAAAAATGTATTTGATCCTCTTTCTCAAAGGTAATTATAAACCAAATTGAAGTACCTCTGAAGTTCAGGAAAGTTCACCCAAGCTTTCCTTTGTTATATTTGTTTCTTTTTGACCTTCTCGAGTTCACAAAGGTTTTGTTCCAAGTAGCTTCAGTGATGTAACAGAAAGGCTTTATGCTAATTTCCAGCAGTAAGCCAGAGAGCGAGTACCGGGCAGTTTGGTAGAGCAGATTCTCGTGATTTACAATGTGAAGTCTATCTCAAGAGGATCATAAAAGTGGAATTATCAGACGATTGATCCAGAATTAAGTTGGGGGGTGACATGTTTTGTAACTTTTGACTTTTTAGTAAAAAAGAAATTTCTCTTTCCCATTTTTACAAACTGCATAAAAGTCTTATTTCTCTGTGGCTTCCTGACTGCCACAATGGCAACAGACTTCCATCTGCTTGACTTTCTTCACTTAACTCTGACATTTTGAGCTCCAGCAACTGATTATCTAACTGACTTGGAAAGCAATTTCAATGTTTGTATATGTTTGTGTAGGCACCTGTGTGTGTATATATGCTTGAGCACATGTATGTAAACTGATGGACATTCTGAGCAGATAGGGATTATACCATTTGGTATTCTGTTTTCACTATTTAAAATCTCAAGCAACCAGGAAAACCTCACTAATTTGAAAAGCATGGATCACCAATATCTGGACCAGAATGGGTTATTTGATGTTTTAATTAAACAACAGGATTGGTATCTATTTGGCTAGGGATTTAGAGCTACTTAGAATGGTGAACCATTGTGACTAAACTTATATTGACTTAATGAGGTTTTTCTATTTGTTTCCCTAAAGGATAAAATCGAGGGGAAAAGGATTTTTCACATCTAATAAAGCTTGTCTATTTCCCCCTATCCATCCCAATTTCAATGTCTAGTTCTCTTTGCTATAATGAGGGTAAGAAGCTCAATATACTGAACACATCTTGACCATTTTTTTCTATTAGGATACTTTGTGAACAGTATCTTCACACTGATATCTATCCCAATAAATTTCATAAACTTGATTCTAAGCAGAATGATAAAACTGCAAACTGGTAATTTATTTTTATAAACCAGGTCATCACACGCCTATACAAAAAAGGTATTTATGTGTACAAATGTGTATATGGTATATAGGACTTTTTAAATTCTAAATCATAGGTAGATTATATACGGGTCCTATTTAAGCTCTTAGAGAAATTCCCACTTGTCTTAATATAAGTACAGCCACCCTGTGAATGCCCAAATCCTCCTCAGAAGCAGTGTTCTAATGTTGTTCTATGAAGACGGATGCTTCCAACAACCTGCATTAAGTTATATTTTTAATACAACTAAAGAAAATGTTATGTGGAGGGGATGCTTTTCTGACTTAAAAATGAAGGAGGTGTCTGAGCAACCAGGCTGATGCTAAGCTGAATCCTTGGCAGGAACCTGTGTTCCTTATGCCCAGAGGGCTGGTTTTGTAATCAATCAATAAAGAAGTAAGTACACATAAATGATGGTATATTGCAAACCATGAGACATTCTATTAACAAACAATTGATCACGTGATTTTCTCTTTCCTTCTTCTGCCTGTGGGACATAGGTTGGTTTTGTAGGGTGTGTTTTTCACAGGAAACTAGGCATTCTCCCTCACTGTTTTACACACACACACACACACACACACACACAGAGCCCTTCTCGATTTCACTTTTAAGACATTCTTGAGTATGATGGAGAGCAAAGCATCACAGGCAGCCGGCTGATGAGGGTGATGAGAAGGAATGGAATCAGGTAATGAAGCTAAATTTCATAAACTTGATAGGCATGATTGTTGGACAAACACTGGACAGTTTTTTTTTTTTGTTTTTTTTGTGGTACGCAGGCCTCTCACTGCTGTGGCCTCTCCCGTTGCGGAGCACAGGCTCCAGACACGCAGGTTCAGCAGCCATGGCTCACGGGTCCAGCCGCTCCGCGGCATGTGGGATCTTCCCGGACCGGGGCACGAACCCATGTCCCCTGCATCGGCAGGTGGACTCTCAACCACTGCGCCACCAGGGAAGCCCCTGGATAGTTTTTTAATTATTATTGTAGGGTATGAAAGAGTCATACAAAGCTAGAGTGAGATATTTACAATGAATATTTAAATATCATATATTCCTCTTCCTGATCAGAAAGTAACATATATTTATTTGGAAAATATACCTTCAAAGAAGAAAATATAAATCATGTAATTCCTACACCCTGAGACAATACTCTCAACTGTGTTAAGATTGTGATGCATTTTGGAGTTTTACAACATCATTGAGAGGCAAAAAATGACTAAGAACCCATATGTTTCTCCTGTAGGTTCTGTCCTTTGAAGGCTTGTAGGAAACCAAGGTGATATAAAAATCCTGCACCCCTTATAAGTAGTTTCAGACTGCACCACTGAAGTAAGAGGTTTTTACCAGTATGTACCTTTACACTGGTTCATTTTTGAGGGTAGACACTGACAAAACTGGAGATATTTAGGGTACTGACCCCAGTAGTGGATCTGGGTACAGAACCACTGTTCTTTGGCTCACCTGCTTTTCTTATGCTTTGCAGAAACTGAAAAGCTCATGCCAGGCTGAAATTTGTAATTAATGACATTTACCTTCTTAAAAAGAATGGGACTTATAGGAACTGAAAAGCACAGGAAATATTAGAAAGGGAGAAAAACTATCAGTGGACATTCAACCACTTAAACGTTTACTGTGGAAAAACATTTTATTTTAAACTCACATTATTCCCAAGGGTACAAAAATTCCTATTGATTATTCTATATTTGACCATTTTCCCCTAACTTTAATATTAAACAAACTTCCATGTCAACTAGCGTTCCTGTCCCCTATTAACTTATGTAAGATGCATCTTAATGCATAAATTAACAAAACTAAAGCTACTCTGATGCAAAACAATGTTCCATTTCCCTAATTCCAGTGGCTTTTTTGACAGTTTTTTAAACTTATCTTTACTTTAACGCTATATTTCTGTATAAGTACACTTAGTCCCCTACATATGAACCTTCAAGTTGCGAAAAAGACGTGAACGTTTGTTCCCATGTCCAATCACATAAGTTAGTCCACGTGTCTGGTGTAAGTTGTCATGTGCATGCATCCTCTACAAGTGGTTGTGCTTTTGTGTACTTTACTTGTGTGAAAAGTATTATAAACCTATTACAGTACAGTACTATATAGCCAATTGTGTTAGTCAGGTACACCTAGGCTAATTTTGTTGGACTTAACAAATTGGAGTTACGAACAAATTGGACTTACGAACGCACTCGTGGGACGGAACTCATTTGTATGTAGGGGACTTACTGTAATTCAATCAAAGGGTTCAAATGTCAAAATTATATTAAGAAGTGGTCTATTGAGAAATCATATTTGCACCGTTGTCCTGGTCTTAACTTTTTCTGCCCATCTATGCCCTATACGTAATCTCACTTCTATTAGTTTCTTATGCCGTGTTCCTGTTTATTAATAAATAACTATGAAAACAGTCTATACGTATATAGACTATATTTATGTTACTGATAAACTATAAAGACAGTATATATATACATATATATGTATATGTATATATATGTATATACATACATACAGATGAATGTTTAAGCTAGGCATGTCTTACAAAAATGTCAATATTAGGTTCTTGAACTGAAGGTAGCATACTGTATGTACACATACATATATTATTATAAACTTGCTTTTTAGTAATATATTCTGGAGATCTTTCTACAACAAAACAAAGTATATTTATACCATTTTTATAGCTGCAGTAAGAGGATATATCATAGTTTAATCAGTCTCCTAGTGGTAAACATTTGGGATTTTTTTTTTGATATGATTAAACTGTACTACAAAGAATAAGTTAGCACAGAATCTATTTTTGCTTGTGCACGGTTATATATGTAAAATGCACTTCCAGAAGTGGGATTATTGAGTCAAGGATAAATGTACTTGTAATGAAGTAGATGCTGAAAAATTGCCCTGAAGTAGATGCTGAAAATTGTGGTAAGCAGAATAATGGTCCCTCAAAGATGTCCATATCCTAGGGGAATCCTTTCACAATGTACACGTATATCAAATCATGTTGTACACTTTAAATATTTTACAATTTTATTTGTCAGTTATACCTCAATAAAGCTGAAAAAGAGAAGAAGAAAAAAGTCCATAGCCTAATCCTTGGAACCTGTTAGTATATTCCCCTACCACAGCAAAAGATAATTAGAAGATGTGATTAAGGTTCAGGATCTTGAGATGGAGAAGTTATCTTGGATTATCTTGGCCCAATATAATCACATGAGTCTTTAAAAGTGGAAGAGGAAAAAGGCAGATAAGCTCGTGGGAGAGATGTGGTATGAGAAGGGCTTGACCTGCCATTGCTATCTTTGAAGATGGAAGAAGAGAGTCATGAGTCAAAGAATGAAGCGAATGACCCTCAGCTGACAGCCACAAGAAACCAAATTTTGCCAACACCTTGAATGAGCAAGAAAATAGGGACCTCAGTTCTAGAACCTCAAAGAAATGGATTTTCCTCTGGCATGTCCAGTAGGGAACACAGCCCTGCCATCACATTGAGTTTAGCCCTGTGAGACCTCTGTGGGATGTCTAAAGCTACAGAACTATAAGGTGATAAATCTGTCCTGGTTTAAGCCTCTAAAAGCATATGCTTATTTGTTACAGCGGCAACAAAAAACGAATACACACCCTCTACAGGGCTTGAACCACTTTGTACTCTCATCAGGGTATCTAAGTGTGATTTAAATTTGCATTTCTCTTTGTACCAACAAGGCTGAGCATCTTTACATTGATGTTTATTTGTACTGAGTGTCTACTCATGTTTGTTGCTCACTTTTCTCCTGGGTTGTTCATATTTATCTATTCAAGTTCTAAAGGTTCTTCATACATTCAGAAGATGAGGACTTCAAATGTGACAGGAATTGCAACTACTTTCCCCCAAATCATTCATTTTTCTTACGAATTTAAAGGTGAGCCTTGACCTCTTCATTATTTTCTCTAGTTTCTATGAAAATTTCATAAAAGTGTTGTAGGTCTCTGGGTAACACAAGCTAAAATAGCAGCAAGATAACACGTTTTTGAGGGAAGAAATAAAAAAGAAGAAAGAACTGTTGAATAAACTTGCTTTTTTCACTTTCTCACCTTGAGTCTGAATCATTCCTCTCATGGCTCCTTTCTAATGCCTTAGCTTTAAGTAGCTCCCAATTCTAGAGTGGCCTCCACCAGGGGAAAAAAAGACTGTGCACTAAGCACAGCATTTTGTAGCAGAGTCTTCAATTAAAAGTTGCACTGTTAGACCTAAAGCTGTCCAAGAACCTAACACCTGGTGTTTCATATCAGCAGAGGCAGTGGTATTATTATGCACAGTGAAATGTTGACAAGCCCTCTCTGCAGTGACACCAGCCAGCTCAGGTTATAATTACCCTTGTTACCTCATTGCTTTCTCTGCTATATACACAGCAAGTGAGCTCTTGCTTGGGAGACAGATTTGTGTTTATAGCCAGAGTTGTTCCTTTTTAATTCAAACCAGGTTTGCTGATAGCTGGGAGGGGTGGAAGGGAGGGAAGAAAAACTGTTATAATTAGAGTACCAGGAAGAGAAACAATAAACACTTAAACGATGAGGAGGCGATCATCAAGCACTCTGTAATAGAAGATGAGGGTTTAAGCCAGGCATTTCTGACAGGGATATCAGTACTAGGTTCATTAACTGTCCTTCCTGCTTTCAGAATATTTTAAATGTGGCAATTTACATTAAAATGGATTTAGTGACACCATCTTCTCATTACTGTCAGTTTACATTTGGGTTCATAAACTATAATTGTAAATAAAATATGCTTTTCATTACAATGTCTATTTAGTAGAATATGGTAGGAAATTAGAGGCATAATCACGACCTAAATTATTAATTCAGTGATATTTTTCAGGTGCCATATGTAGATACCCCATTGTGCATAATGAAGGTGCACACAGTGGTTGAATTAAGTCTACATCTCCATGCTCTGCCTCCCCTTCCCTCACCTTATTTTGTTTTTGCTTCTCTACCTCTTCACCGTGGTACATGGTAAAAGGGGATTTCTCAAGTACTCTGCCTGTGATCATCTATACCATTATTTTTATCTCATTTCTCCCACTAAGTTTTAAGACACCCCCAATAAATAGCACCCTGCTTCCATGTCTATGTTCTAAATATGCCGAGAAGAGAAAGATTAGGAGACTAAACACTAGCTTTATTATGGACAAAGTTAAGTTGGAGAATACAACTTAGTCTGTGGGATAAATGGACTAGAATTTGGGAGATTCCTGGTCTGTCCTGATCAGAGTGGACAGGGCAGTCTTCCCCTCTGTAGTGGGCTGAATAATAGCCATCAAAAATATCAGGTCCTAATTCCTGGCACCTATGAATGTTAACTGGTAAAGTTTTTGCAGATGTGATTATATTAAGGATGTTGAGATGGAGAGATTTTCCTGGTTATCAAAGTGGGCCTTAAATGCCATGAGAAGTGTCCTTGTAAGAGAGAGGCAGAGGGATATAAGACAGGCTGAGGAGGAGAAGGCAATGTGACCACAAAGGCAGAGGTGGGAGTGATGCAGCCACAAGCCAAGGAATGCCAGCAGCCAAAGAAGCTGGAAGAAGCAAGGAATATTCCCCCTTCTAGAGCCTCTGAGGGAGTACAGTCCTGCTGACACCTTGATCTTGGCCCAGTGAAACTAAATTTGGAATTCTGGCCTCCAGAACTGTGAGGGAGTACATTTCTGTTTTTTAGGCATTAAATTTGAAGTAATTTGTCATAACAGCCTCAGGAAACTAATATGCCCCCCCACTCATCTCTGGTAGACAGCCCCTGGATGTGCTGAGGATGAAGGTTCTCAAGAGGAAGAAGAGCTGAGAGAGTCATTTGTGCCAGGTAGTGCTTGAAAACTCACCGGTCAGGTGGGTCATGCCACGTTTTGTGGGGCAGAGTGATTAAAAAACAGGGAGGGGCCAAGGATGTGTTAGGGTAAATCTCTCTTCATAGAAACATCCCCCTTTCCCTTGATTCATGGACATCCCTAAATTCTAACAACTGCAATGTTAAAATAACTTTTGCTACTTAAATATTATGGTCATTAAGTCTGAACAAAGGCTGAAGTTGAAATCAGCTTCTATATCAGAGAACTTTGAAGGTCAAGATTGACAGTGTATGTTAGTATAACAAAGATTATCCATCAAACTGAAATTTTACTCTCCACCTCACAAACTACTTCCACGTTGCAGCAGGGAAGAGGAAGTTATCTTTTGTCTTGCTTAATGAAAGAAGTAAATTAGTTGATATCAACATTATCAAACTCCCTGCTCATCTTCACCTGTGAAATGGTACTATTTATTTGTAAATGTTCAAGTTTGTTCTATTTTAAAATATTTCCCCTCAACATTGAATAATTACCTGGAGAAATTACTATATTTATCTACTTGAAATATCTTCTCTTGAAACGTTTCTACTCTGCTTTAAAAAAACTGACAAATCACAGAAAATTTTGTCAAAAATCCAAAGACACATATAACAAAAGAAAACAAAAGCATCACCTACTGACTTTGCCCCAGAGGATGGTGATTCATGAAGCCTAACCATTTGTTCACTGTTATTATCTTCCCTTTCATATGGCCTTCCCCTAATATGATGTGTTGAGTATTATTTCCCATAACAGGTCTAAATAAACGTATGTTTATTCAACAATTTAATGAGTGCCAACTATGTACAAAGCATTATTAAGTGAACAAAACAAAGACCTCTACCGTGCTGGACTTACTTTCTTATGTCTAGGGTAACCTTTGGAGAATCTGATTTAACTCCATTGGAGGAACATCTTTGCTTAACTTGGGCACATGCAAGCAACGAATAACACGCAGAAGCTTAGGCATGCCATAGAAACCACACAAGCAACGGAGAACGATCATTTTCTTTCTTGCAAATGAAAACTAAACGTTAAACAAAATTTTTGAATAGGTCATTCCCTCTCACTGAAGGAGGGGTAAAAAGATTATAATGTTCTACTGAATCTTTCCCATTTTATTCCCTAGCTCTCTGGAGCAGGTGCTCTGGACCTAAAAGAAACTGGGATAGACCAGAGAATCCAGTATTATAAGCACTGGACTTTATGAAAATGGGAATATATTCTCCTTTCTATTTTTCTTCAGTTTGTATTTCATAGAACTCTTTGGAAGCTCTAAGTTTTTCTTTCTTTTGTTCTGCTTTTTAGCAAACAAGTGCATGTTTTGGAACCTGTTACCTATGCTATGCATACTTATTCTCTATTCCATATTTGTATCTCTTACTTCCACAAAAATATTTTAATTTCCTTTGTGGGGCTTTATTGTATCTTATATTATTTTATATGTCCTTAGCACAGTGCTATAGAGTAGGCATTTCATGAAATATCTCAATTGATATGAGCAGTACAAAAATGTGACAATGGCTAGGAAGAGATACAGCATATAATAAAGCAGTAACGAGTAGAATTTAATGGGTCAAAAAGAAGTTATGTTGTTCAATCATTTTTTTTAAAACCATATTTCTTCTTAGACTCCTCCTTTCACTGTTCACTGGATCATCACTTGCAAATTTGGAATATGAATAATTTTACAAAGAAATGAATAGGGACAATTGTTCATGATATTTAAGGGCTACTGAAGAGGAAATAATTTTCTTTAATCAACAGATTATGTCATGTGGTTCTAAAACTTAAAAACTAGCAAAAAAAAAATTTTTTTGACATTTTACTCATTTGACCAATTATCATTACTCTTTATTAGATCATTAATGCCATAATCTCCTTTGAATAATTTGATTCCCTTTCCTTTCAAATGTACATTTGACCTCTTTCTAAGTGGATATTGTCAGTTTACTCTTTAAAAATTTATTTACTTGTGGGTAAATAAGTAAACTCTCTTTCAGTGAATCACTAAGCAATTCTTGGAAGTGAGGTTGACAGATGGGTGGCAGGTCTTAGATATACTCAGATATATAAAGAAAGGCTGTCATTTTGATACGTTTAGACTGTCTGGTAAGCACTCTCCTCCTTGCCTTCCCATAATCCAGTTCTTAAAAATTTTGAGTGTGTGGTTTTTTTTCCTACAACCTTATCCAAAAAGTCGTTTAACTTTTTTTTTTTTTAAGAGTTGTTTAACTTTTTCTACATGAGAAAAAGGTAATTAGAAAGTCTGACGTAACTGTAATAATTCTAACAAAGGATATCTTAGGAGGTTACAGAGAAAATTGTAAAACATTATTGAAGAAAATTATAGAAGACCTAAATAAATGCATTGCTATACCATGTTCATGGAGAGGAAGATTCACTTTTGAAAAGATGTTTTTTCCACAAACATATTAATAATTTCCTATTCCTGTTAGATGCTTTGTTTTGTGGAACAGAAAAAAAAATACTGATTTTCTGAAGCTAATAAAAGTGCAAAAACCCCTAAATAGTTGAAAATTTCTGCAGAACACTATCATGGAGGCACACTGTTTATCAGATATCAAGACATCATGAAGCAACAGTAATGAAGACATTGTGGCATTTGTTCAGAAATAAATACAACAATGGAACTGAGAGTGCAGAAACAATCCAACTGATATGGGGCAATCTACTGTATGACAGCTGTAGCATTACAAATCAGTGGAAAACAGAGGGATTTTTAAGCAAATGGAGGTAGAACAATCAGCTATTTTTCTAAAAATGAGAGTAATAACAGTACCCTCAGCTCATGCAGTTGTGATAGTTTAATTATAAGTGAATGAATACATTGTTACATCTATTTTATTAACAATTAACATTTTTTACACTATGAAGTCCCTATTCATATTTTCCCATCATCCCATTGGATCTTTTTCTTAATGTATTGTATGCACTTTCTGGAAGTTAAGAAAGTTAGCTCTTTGTCATAATGATTGCAAGTGATTCTTCTGTTTTTGTTTTATTACATGATATTTAGAATTTTTATCTAGTCAGAGTCCACTATGATGTTTAGGTTTTATATTATGTAGGAAACAAAGTATTTTTATTTCATAATTAGAAAATTTCCCAGTCTTTCTTTTTGATTTTGTGTGTGTCCATTGTTTGTCTTTGAATCACTGGTTCACCTGAAACTTACTTAGTGTAAGGAAGGAATGTATTTTCATTTCTTTCTGAAATTTCCTGAAAGTTTTCATAAATTTGTTTTCCAGGCTGGCTTCTAACTTAGTATTATTATGCTGAATATACTACCACACACTCCAAAAATATTTGGAATTTTGATTGGCCTCAGGTTAATCATGAAAAAATTGAGTTGAATAATTTTTAATGTATACTTGGAGATAATCAATTTTCTTGATTAAAAATTGTATCCCAATAAATGAGCATCTAATTTTGCCAATGGGAAACAGCATTTAGGTCTTCTGAGTTCAGAACAAATAACACATCTACACCCCTAGCTAGTATTAAAAATTTTAACAAGGAATGTATTTTTGGACTTTCAACTGATTTCTCTGACCTAAGGTGCACTTTTCAGTTTGTGGGGAAACAAGCAGAAAGAAGTGAATCAGGAATGGAGGAAGTGAGTGTGAGTCATACATTTTTATATTTGAGTCAGTCTTAAATTCGTGTCTGCCTCTATTTTTATATGGTTAAAAGGCTTCGCAGAATAGCAATCTCATAATTTTCATGTTTGACTATTATTGACTAATTCATTTTTGTTATTTATTTTGTTAGTCCGGAAACATCCTGCAAAAAAATTTCTCTCTTCTAGAAGCTAATGAATCGTCATTGTCTTCTGCTAGTTTTTTTTTGAGCATTCTGCAAAGGGTTCTGTTTTTGTTCTTCCTGATTCCAGGGAACTGAAGATATTTTAGTTCTTTCAACATCTATAATTTTGTTTGCTAGAGTTCAAAATTAAGTTTTCACTTCTTAGTGTATTGTCATTGAGGTCATGCAACTCCTCAAGGGAGAGGCCATACAGGGAGAGGCCATACAGAGCTTTGTTCCTTCTCCCCTTTAGGACCATTTAGAAAGTATAAATCACATTTCCTGTTTCCACATTCTCATCTCCTACTCATTCCTCAACCCACTGCAATTTGGGCATCAACCTAACATTTATTCATTTACTTTACTCATTTATTTACTTATTTATTTACTCATTTATTTACTTATTCATTTGTCTTCCTTGCTCCATTGGGACAGCATCTTCTTTTCTATTGATGTCTCCCTTATTGCCTTGTGGAGGGTTTATCCACAGTAGATACTCATTGGATGTTTGCTGAACACATGAAGGAACAGTAGGCAGATGTTTGGGCAGCTGAGAAAAGTGTATGATAGTCTAGGGTACTGACACACGTGAAGTGCTGAGAACTGTTATTTCGGGGTACAAACAAAGAATAGATCTTGTTCCTCTCCTCAATGGTTTACAACCCTCAGGAAATGAATATGATATGGAAAATAGATTATTTCTTCCTCTTTTAAAAGTAAACAGCTTTGAAGGATTCTAAGAGCAAAAGTAGGTGGCATGTATTTAAATGGAGACGGTGCTGTTAGGTCTACAATCTACCCCTATAAGCCTCACTCAGCACCATATTCAAGAACTTATGGGCATTCCAAAATCAAAGGTAGGAATTCAGTGGGTATCTACTTTATACCATAGATACACAAATAAGCAACTATTCCTGTGAATCATATATTGACCTATTAGTATGTACAATGTGTTAAAATTTAACTATGTACTGTTACTACTTGTACAGGATACTTTTTAAAGAATCTTTTTAGTAGAAAAGTTGTTTGTAACCAAAATGCCCAGAGGCAAAAAATAGAGAAAAACTCTTGATCACTGGTAGTTTAAGTATGATCTGGCAAAAACATTTAAAAAGTGCACTTCTCTATGCCCAGTCTCTTGTGGATGGTTGTAAAATCACATGTAAAAGAGAGGCATTACTAAGTGTGGTACAGATCAGTCAATGGAGTGGAAATTCTGCATGACTGCCAAAGTGCTTAAAAATCACTGGTCTACATCTCGTTGGAAGCGCCTGATTGTGATTTCACTGTGGGAGGAGAGACTAACACACATGTGTAGATTAGGAACATATGGGTCTCATTTTAGGGCTAGTGAACCTAAAGAGTTAATTGTGTATACGCGTCAGTCATCATCAGTCAGTCACTCAGGCAACTAATACCTTTTAGGGTCATGAATCTAAGGGAACTGAAATTGACAGCAAGCTGACAGTCCAAGGCCTGCTACCTAGATAACAGGTTGTGTGAACCAAGCCATTCCTGACTAGGGCAGATGGCACAGAGGAAAGGTAGCTCCTGGGTGCGCCTGACTCCATAGCTACAGCGGTTCTCTGGAAAGCAGCAAAGGCAATCTCTCATGCATTTGTTGTTTCTGTTAACAACTGCTAGTCCATTTCACACAAGACTAGAGTGTAAATGCGATCACATAATGCTGAAGCCAAAGGGGACCCCGGGGCTCACCTAAACCAACCCTACATTTAACCAATGCAGATACTGAGACCTAGAGTTAAGGGCACAGATTTGATCAGAACCCACATTTCTGACTCATAATCCAATCTTTGGTTTACTATACAGTGTGTCCTTTTAAAGTTAAGTATCTGACCACAGGTGTTTCTATGTCTGTTCTCTAATTGGTGAGACTGAGAAATCTAATTTTGCCAACTACAATGAATACAGCAATCAGGATCTCAGCATGCAACTTAATGGAGTGGATCTTTTAAAAATTTCACCCGTGGAAATATATATGTAAATGAAAATCATTTAAACAACCTCCAGAGGGTTCTTTTAAAGATGGATAGCAGATAGAGAAGTAGCTACAATTTTTTTAAAAAAATTCAAAGTAATACCATTCAAGAAAACATGTAAAAAATAAAATTCTCTTTATAGGTTCTCAGCTAGAGGCCCAGTTCAGAATCACCTAGAAAGTTTCAAAAAGCACACATGCCTGATCCCCACCACAGACTACTGAATTAGAATCTCCAGGCTTGGACGTGGCATATGTGTGTTTTGAAAAAAAATCTCCATATGATTTCAATATGCAATTTCTCTCAACAATGTGGAAAATCTTACTCTTTTAGAAACAGAAAAATAAAAATGACAACATCCAAAGTTTAGACAAGTATCAAAACTCCTCTTTTCCACCAGATGTTCTACCACTCCAAGCATCTTTACAGTCATAGTGCACAAACAGACTGCATTATATCCAGATGCAGACACATAAAACGGTTATATTTTAATTATAAGTTTGGATGGGAAAGAGTGAGAACAGAGAAAACAAAAAATCCATGGAAAATTCTAAAACCACATTTCAGCCAAGAATTCCCAGTACGTCCTCACCCATCAAGTCCTCTGCCAAACCCGTTTCCAAGGAGCCATGCTGCCTGGTTGCAGTCCTATATCCTTGACTTCCATTTGGCAAAGATAAGAGTGAATAGTGAGGTAAAGCTAATGCAGCGGGAGAGAGAAAGAAAACGAAGAAAGGGTCCAAAAAATTCACAAAGTGAATAATAAATCACTGAAGATGCCAGAGTTGCCTAGAATCAGAAGAAAAATTGACACTCAGATAATGGAAATGGCAGCTGAAAACATGGTAAATAGTACATGTTTACATTGCTGGCGAGTGCAACAGTTCAAAATTTAATACTGAGCTTAAGAATATAGCACATGGACTTCCCTGGTGGCGAAGTGGTTAAGAATCTGCCTGCCAGTGCAGAGGACACGGGTTCAAGTCCTGGGCCGGGAAGATCCCACATGTCGTGGAGCAACTAAGCCCGTGTGCCACAACTAGTAAGCCTGTGCTCTAGAGCCTGCAAGCCACAACTACTGAAGCCCGTGTGCCACAAATACTGAGCCCGCGTGCCTAGAGCCCATGCTCCGCAACCAGAGAAGCCACCACAATGAAAAGTAGCCCCCGCTCGCCGCAACTAGAGAAAGCCCACGAGCAGCAACAAAGACCCAACACAGCCAAAATAAATACATAGATTAAAAAAAAAAAAAGAATATAGCACACAGTTAAGAAAAGTTATCATTTCAGAATAGAGCAGCATATAGAGAATTTTTATGGACGCCTAGGCATTCCCCAAAAGAAGAACTGCTTCCATTTTAGTTTAAAGTAAGAGAAAGCCAAGTACCAGCTCAAACTCTGAGCTAGAAGTTATGGTTTAGAATGGTTACTAATTTGGAAAATTAAAGTCTCCAACATCACCTTTTATCTGTTTTGTCCTCTGCCTTGGTGTTTTCTTTACAGGGATAAAGTTCTCTTGCTTAGGCCAACAGAACAAAAAGAGAGGAAACACAACTACTTCGTGACATACTTGTTTTATATCACAGTTTGGTTTCCTGGCAGCTATCAACACCTTTTGTTCCAGTGTGGCACTGTAACTCCAGGGGTAATCCTACCCAGCCATGACATATATTCCCGGATGGAATGTCTTCCTATTAGGGAGAATGCAGTGCGAGTCCACTGTTTTGTGTTTGGTGTTTCTCTTTTAACAGCCTCGCCTTTCAATGACATCACTGTTAGTCCTGAGATATGACTGCGCTTCCCCAGCTGCCTGATAGTGAAGCAAAGGTTACCTTCTATTTCACAGCAGTGTTGTCATCAAAGAGCTCTATTTCACAGATGTGACAACGCAATGAATAAGATTTTCTCCAAGTGTGTGAAAAGGCCACAGCAACCTTTTCAACAGGAAACCAATGAGGCGGCAGGATTCAAATAGCCTCCCTAACAGATAACCCGCAGCCTCTGATATCATCCCAACCTTCCTCAAAGAGTGACTGCTTTGTGTTCAACTTTGTGTTTGTTTTGCTCTTCAGAACTCAAAATAAAACAAAGAGAAAGGCCCATATACACTGAATGGATGGGCAGAATACAGATGCCCATTAGCCATTTATAAGTACACAGTCTCTTCATAATGACTTGGATCTCACGAAGACCTAGAAAAGGAATTTGATAGAAGCTTAAAGAGAATCATTGTGAGAGTTTTAAAAACAAAAACGCAGGTTGGAAAGCATTTATAAACCTTTATGAAAATCTGTGTGCCATTCCATTTCTTTTGACAGGAGTTTAGTTACTGATTGGAGTAAGTGGCTAAAATCAAGATTTTTATTCGTTGAGAAGAAAGTATTTTGTCCTTCAAGCAATGACAATGATTTCATAATGAAAAGTGGAGTTCTGTAAGAAATTGTCATTTAACTAGAAGCAAAGTGTCTAAGTGCTCAAAAACAGGCTGAAAGGGTTGCAGCAGGTAGAAAATACTGGCTTCCGTTTCCTTGGTCCATTTCAGCAAATGTTTACTCCATGGGAAGAAAACAGGTCTACTCTGCAGAACTCTCAAAATCCCTTTGCAAATTAAAAAAACAAAAACCCAAACGTTCCAAAGCCTTTTTCTTCTGTATCACGATGATGAATGAGCTCTTATATAAAGTAAACATAGAAGCAGACAGGAATTTTTCCTGAATATCATAGTTTGACAAGGGAAAATTGAAAAAAAAAAAAAAACCATTTGAAAGTCAGTCTCTCTGCAACGCCTTTATGGGGGAGATGAGGAAAAGGAAAGAGTTGTCTTCTAACGCACAAGGCAATTTGCTGACACTTGGTGTTACGTGCTTCTAATCTAAGATGCCTCTCTCTTCTTCTGTCCTACATTGTGCAGTCCATGTCATTGCTGGTTTGTTCCATGAAGGCATTCTTATTTAAGGATCCCTCCACATTCCATGTGAAATTCCTCCTTTGCAGCCCTGATATAGTACCTCTCCTCCAGAAAGAATGGGAAAGAAAAATATTTTTGGTATTTGTCTCTCTTCAATCTCTTAATTTTCCAGATTTTCCATTATCTGTTTTCCAGTTTTCCCAGTTTCTAAGCTCCTTTGTCCCACCGTATTTTGTCTGAGGAAGAACTATAGTACAATGAAAGAATATGGGATTTGGAATTTGATCCCTTCTCTTCTGTTTTCTAGATGTGGGATCTTGAAAAAAATAAAATCACTTAACACTGGAAGCCTCAGTTTCAAAAACTGCAAAATGGAGGTGATATTAATAATGGGTTATTTTGATGATAAGGAAGATAATTTGGGAAGAGTCTCACAATGCTTGACGGAAATTAGGAAAGCAAGGCATGGTATTTCCTTCCCCTTTCCTGGAATTCTTCAACTCTGGTTTTTTGCATCATTCCCTGATGAACGTTTATTTTCCGGAAGGTGGAGATATTGGGAGCAGGTGGTTAGAAAGGGAGAGGGAGCTCTTTTGACATTTATTTGGGTGCACGTTTCCTTCCAAGATGTGAGTATCTGAGTGGCAGTTGGGATTGCAGGAGAGGACTCGCCCATCATTCCACTTCAGATTTGTATTTGACCGCAGATAAGAGTGAAGTAGAGTCAGTCTCTATTTGGCAAACATCCACGTCTAGAAATCTAGTATTTGAGATGGTGTACATCTCGTTTTGGGGATGGATGACGTCCATCCGTTTTGAGGCCTAAATTGTAAAATGAACTGTCCGTTCTTCATGGGAGAAAAACAGCGCTGCTGCTCATTCCAGGCTCAAGGATGATAGGTGATGCTTCTTCCGTGCTATATGGAATCCTTCGCTACTTCTCCTTTCCTCTCGGCCAAAAGCCCAGGCACTTAGAAGTGTAATATTCAACCATGGTTCTACATTAGAATTATCTGGGTAGCTTTTAAAACACTCCAATGTCTTGATTCCTCCATAGACCAATGAAATCAGAAACTCTTGGGTTACACCTGGGCATAGGTATTTTTAAAAATCCTTCAGGTGACACCAACATGCTTCCAGAATGGACAACCGCTTTTTTAGAAAATATACCCTCAGTCCTGCAAGAGTTATTATTTCATAATAACTCTAGTGTGAGGTCTCAAACTGAAATCAATTTTGGCATGTAACAGGCATATTTTTCCTTTGTCTTTTTGCTCTGTTTCTATTGTCCTGTGCTCCTTAAATTATCTTTTAAATCATTTCAGTAAACACACCATGATATAGTGTTTATAAAAAGTAATTTAGAAACAATTCAAGGAAAACCAAATGCTTACAGAGATGGAAGTTGGGTCTTTGAGCTGGTGAGTGGTAACTGAGTCAGGAGGTTTGGGCTGGGCCTCAGAAGCAAGATTCTAAAATAAATAAAAATTAAAACACAAAGACGCCCTGTCTTGGGAAGCTTGAACTCAGGCATAGGAGAGCAGAATTCAGTCTTGTAACTGGTCTCTTGTGTGTACTTTTGTTTTCTTACGATCTAATTTCCATACAAAAGCCTGAGTGATCTCTTAAAAAATGCAAATCACTTCTCGCTTAAAACATTCCAGTAGCTTCTTACTACACAAAGAATAAAACCCAAATTCCGTTCCAAAGGCCCCTGCTGACCTCACTATTCCCATCTTGTATATCTTACTCTCCTCCAGTCACGCTGGGTGTCTTCTGTTCTTGAGTAACACAAGCTCACTCTTGGCTCTGGGCATTTGCTGTTGTTCTCTCCGTTTGGAGTACTCTTTTCCAAGACCACAGAGAGGCCTGTCCTGAACTCCAGACCCAAAGCAGCTCCCCTCCCACCACCTTCCATTTCTCTCACATCTCCTTGGTGCTTTGCTTCATGGCATCATCACTTTCTCAAATCATCACGTTCATTTTGTCTCCTTCCTTGAAGGCGAGCCATGAAATCCCAACTTTGACTTGCTCACTGCCGTGTCTTCAGCAAATGCAGAGCACCATTGTCAGCCCACAGGGCTCTCTAGGAAATTAAGAAAAAGTAGCCCTCTTGATAGACACAGGACTGCAGATCCCACCCCACACACCCATAGCTCTATGAGTCCCTTTGAGAGATTTAGAAAAGTGTGTTCCTTCTTCCAGGCAGATGCTGGCCTTAAATGAGGTGTACAAGCAGATGGTGGGTTGAACTTTAGTTTTTGCTTGTTCTGCACAATGGTAGAAGGTGCTCAAAGTGCCTGAGATATGGTAGCCCCTCAGTAACTGTTTACTGAATGAATTTGTGACGGGTGGTTGTGACAATGCTTGTCAGCAGAGTACTCGCTCCCGGGCTCTGAACGCAGCAAAGAAAACTCAGCAGCAAAACAGCTAATAAGTGGAGAACAAACCAACCTCTGAAAGAAACAACCACCAACACTGCTTGACTTGTAGTGTTTGCCAGTTTCCGTGGTGTAAATAGTCCGTCCAACCATAGCCCATTTCAAGCTGCTAACATGATGTCAGTGGCTGGCAAAACTCCTGAAAAGTTAATACTTTCATGAGCTATTAACATGATATCAATGGTTCATACTAACTCTCACACAGCAAATCAAACCCTACCCAAGTGTTGAACCCTGGGGGTCTCAGATTCTGGGTCAGGGAAAAGGACTAATCCCACACTTTCTCACAGCAGGGGTAAAGGTGGTTTATATATTGTCCCATGGCATCTTCGTGCATGTGAGGACCAGGAAATGGCTTGGCTTCTAGGTGGAATGGGAGCGCCAAGATGTTTTTGAAAATAGAGAGAAAGGAAAACAAAGTTAAGGCTGACACCAGTTACCTAATACATTGAATCTCGCTTTCTTCATCTACAACATAAACAATTTGGACTAAATATTCTCCATTCCAACAAAACAGACTAGTATTCTAAATGCTGTATGGGTATTAACATCAGGGGAGGGGAGAACTAGAAGCTCTGTGGCTTCTATGTATGAATAAGTTTGTGCTAAGCGTGTAAGTAATATATCACTTTTTTAAGTTACTGAGTATTTAACACACTTTTTTTTCTAGTTGAAGTAAAATGATTTAGGTTAAATTTGCCTAGAAACTAAAATTTAAGTTTTCCAAATGCCAAGGATACTATTTAAGTTAATAAGAACCCAAGTCTTAATGTCTTTTCACATTTTTTCTCCTATCAGAGCTTGTATAGTGATTTTCCTCTTTACTTCTCCACACACCCCATTTGACATGCTTTGTTTGATTCTGGATTTCAAGCAAAAGTTAAACATGCGCCCAGCAACTCAGACAAAAAGGAAATCCAAACCATCAAGCTGGTGAAGCATAAACCACTGTCATCGGGGCTCAGTAACAGCTTTCAGAGTTATAATTTCTGATGTTGAGCTATCACTTTGCTGGGCAAGTACTAGTGTTGAAATATATTATTACTACCCTTCTCCCTTCTCCAGTCACCAGAACAAACATCCAACTTCCCAGTGAAATTCCAGTGTGCGTGGATAAGACAGGAGCCCTTTGCTGCACCCTTTAGACAGGGGACACCAAGCTCTAATAGAGTCTGTCATCCTCACCCGAGCCACTGAATCATGTTTATATATAACGTGCATATTAAAAAGCAACAGCCAATGTCAATGGTGCCGATATAAAAATATCTTAATAGTCAGTAACTGACTAATGAATACTACTGTAATAACAGTTTAATTTGAAGAATTCTGACAGCTGGTTGCTTTGATGAGCATGGTTTCCAAGGAGTCTTAGTCCCATGCTGAGAACATCCCCAGCCTGCTGATTGATAGCAGCAGTGCAGAACTGTTTAATGTCACCACCTCTCAGCTAAAGTAATAATAAACAGGAATGTTACGGTTTATTTTTCTGTATGAATTGTTCAGGCTCTATATGGTAAGTACCAACTCAATAGGGGATAATAGCTGCTATTCTCCTGGGAGTTGTAAATGGAGGTGAGTCTCTTTTCTTTTTTCTTTTTTTAATCAGCAAGGTTTATATATCAGAATGAATATAGAATTTCTTGGTTTTCTGGTGGATTTATTTTATTCCTTTACATAGCTCTTGCTCATCCCATTCTGCTTAGCAAATGTAATTGCTCTGGTCAAGATGTAGCTTACTTATTATTTCTGAACTCCCCAAGACAGTTTAAAGCAGACAGCTAGGGCATGAAATACATCGTGTTGCAACTATCTTAATTATACTCCGGGACTCTGTATTTGATATGAAATAGCAATGTCTGGGAAGTGAATTTAATCTCTGCAGATTTAGGATGATTGCCAAAAAGATTCATTGATTTTTTTTTTTCCAGAAGTGCAATCTTTTATTGTAGAAATGTCAGAAGCTTCAAATTATTAGGAAACGTGTCAAGAAGCTCAAGGTACAATAATATTCTTTAGAGAGCTTGATTCTGAAGACGGTGCAATGAAATGTTCAAGAAGAAAACATGTCTCATGTGTTTCAAGAATAAAGCTCTGGGATTCGTTTTGTCATTTTGAACAGGATGAGGCCTCCACTGGGTACTTTGATGTGAAAGCTCTGGGTGTGATATACAGCCGTTCTTTGGTCACCCAGAGCTTTACAAGCTCCAGATTGCAGGGACTTTAGCAGTCCTGGGAAAGAAGTTACTGACTTGGGGTTTGAGGCTTCAGAGCTGAACTATGAAAAAATCACTGAGATTTGTCCTGGTGAAGAGGTCACAAAGAGGGGGGTCATAAAAAAAGGGAGACAATACTATGAGCTGTGTCACCAAGCTCAGGTAGAGCTTTTGTATGTCCTAAAATCAAGGGGAAATCCTAAGCATCAGGCAATGGATTAGTTAGGGTGATTTTTATTGCAATGAATAGAACGCCTACTCAAACTAGGTTAAATAACAAAGAGAATGTAGTGGTTCACACATGTGAAAAGTCCAGAAGTTGCGTGGGCTTCAGGCATATGGGATTCAGAGGTCAGTGCTACCATGAGGACTCGAGTTCTATTTATTATTATCTTCATCGTGCTCCACCCTGTGTGTTGGATGCATTTTCAGGCTTGCTCCTACCCATACCCCGCTCCAGCCTTTGTCTGAAGACCTCAAGGTAAAGTCCTAAGACTAATGCAAATTTGACTATCTCTCTTGTTAGAGGATTCCAAGTCACTGATTGCCTTAACCTAGGAAACTCATGGATGCCCAAATAGAGTGCAGTATGAGACTGGTGAAAATAGCAGCATTTTCAGAGATAGGCACACACTCCTTTCTGGAAAAATAAAGGTGGCCTCTAAGGCCAGAAGGTACAGATCCTATTGCAAACCTCTGGACACCAAAGTATTAATGTTTTCAAGCTTGACTGAAAATGTGATAACCAGTCTTCACTGCCCAAATGACACTATCTAATTGTTCAGCGACAAGCTCAAGGCTTCACAGATGAGCTTGTCAGAACTTTCCAGGTGAGACTTCCTCTATTCTTCAGTGGGAACCCAGCATTCTGACTGGGCTGCTCTTATCCCACCTTGCTGCCTTTGTTCTTACTCACACTTCCCCCATCCTTCATTAACGTACTTTTTCTCTGAGAGACCATATCTGACTTGGCTCTGAACACTCTATTGGAAAAGGCAAAGGATAGTAATTATGAATGTAGGCACTGGAGTCGTGGAGGTTCAGACTCAGCTCTGTCATTAAGTTATTTAACCTCACTCAACTACAATTTTCTTGTATTTAAAATGAGAATACAATGGGACCTAATTCAAGTGTTGTTGTAAGCATTCAATGAGTTAATATATGTAAAATCTTAGAACAATGCCTGGCACTTGGCAAGCATTCAATAAATCTGAGCTACTATTATAACACTCTATGAAATCATTCTCTGACCGCCCCACATCTCTCCTTCCTTTAAATTACTGTATTGTTTTGGCCTGGATCCCTCATTGCACATTTAGACATGTGTTGCTAACTTTATATAGGATAAGAGACTCCTATTAGATACTTCTTGTTTCTCTGCACAGGACATACATAAGACTATTATTGTAGGTACTTAGCAAATATATACTGAAGAAATGGAACGTGGCTAAGAATACGCCTATGCATGTTCAAAAAGGATCACAGTTCTTTCTTTTGTCCTACTGGTTGCGTGGGGAATAATGCCACTTGCAGCAACGTGGATGGACCGAGAGATTGTCATACAGAGTGAAGTAAGTCAGAAAGAGGAAGACAAATATATGATATCACTTATATGTAGGCTCCAGAAAATGGTACAAATGAACTTATTTGCAAAGCAGAAATAGAGTCACAGCTGTAGAAAACAAACTTATGGCTACCAAGCGGGGAAGGAGGGGAGAGATGAATTGGGAGACTGGGAATGACATATATACACTATTATGTATAAAACAGATAACTAATGACAACCTACTGTATAGCACAGGAAACTCTACTCAATACTCTGTGGTGACCTAAAAGGGAAGGAAATCTAAAAGATAGAGTGGAGATATATATATATATATATATATATATATATATATATATAAAACTGATTCACCTTGCTGTACAGCAGAAACAAACACAACATTGTAAAGCAACTACACTCCAATAAAAATTTAAAAATAAATAAATAAAAAATAAAATTAAAAGAAAATATTAAGCAAAGATAAAAAAAAAAAACTGAAAAACAAACCAAAAAAACCCAGAAAGGAACACAGTTGGCCAAAAGGACCATAGAAGAAAATCCACTGGAAATTAACTTCTGCAATTAAATATTGTTTCACGTACAATAAATGGAAAATTATGTCTATAGAGCTAGGGAAAAGTTGATCAGCTAGTTATATAATTCAGGTTTTAAAATCCCATTCTTTACTCAGAAAATATTTACTGAGGATTAGGTTGGTGTCTCCCCCTTCAGCATATTCCTAAGCAATTTACTAGGTGCAGGGAAGATGGAGGTGGATAAGACAATCTCAGATCTAACAGAAAAAGAAAACATTAAATATTACCAGTGTGAAAAGGACTGTAAAGGAAAAGTACAAATAGACATGTGTTTATCAGTGTGGGATACAGCACAGGCTTCCTCCATTCCGCGGATGTACAGATAAACATTAGAGCTATTGGTACACGTAGAGGGCTGTTATAGGCACATTATATGTAGATAACAATAACTATATCTGTATAATGCTATATACTTTCTGCAGTACTTCTTTATTTCTCATTTGATATTCACCATTAGGTTGTGAGGAAGTAAAGATTTTTTCTCTAGTAAAGTTTGAGCAGACTAAAGTTCAAAGAACTTAAACACTATTTTCAAGATTCGAGGGATGGAGCTGATTGAGGGTTCTAGAACTATAGACTCCATAATTAGTAATCTCTCCATTTTCTCCACTTTGTGCCCCCTACCTCCCATCTTTTCCAACAACAACTGCTACTTACATGTATTTGATGAGAACAAGGTAAATATAGTCAATATATTTGTGATAGCAAGGGTCCAATTAGTACCTTTTGATACTATTCAATTGGATACAAAAAGGAAAGTTACTGGCTAGGCACCTGGTTTTTGCAAATGATATTTACCAAGACCTCTCTTCTGTCCTTTACATGCTAATCCCTCCTCATCCTTGGATATTTAGTGTGACCTCGTGGAGGAAGCATTCCCAGATCATTCTCCTAAGTCTCCCTTCTTTGCTGAATGCAGTGCTTGCACCACTGCTGAGTTCAAACATCACATGACTTTATTTCTCTTTCTTTGGAATCATGTGTTCCTCAAAGCAGGGTCTATGCCTCATCTATCATTCTATCTTTAGTGTCTCATATAGTACCTGGGCAAGTGGGAGAGGGAAAGAGGAAGAGGTAGAAAAAGATGGAAAGAAAGATGTATGTGTGTGTAAGTGTGTGTGTGTGTGTGTGTGTGTGAGAGAGAGAGAGAGAGAGAGAAAGAGAAAGTAAGAGAGAGAGATGGCATTATACAGTGCCTTTCAAATCACTTTAAGAGGTTTAGATTCCAAATGATGCTCTTGGACTCCATGAGAAAAATAAACTCTCAGGACATTCTTTAAAATCCTAGTGTACATAACTCAACTCTTTTATCTACAGAAAATTAATAGTTGCCTTACTTATGGACTAAAGCAAGCTTTGTGGAATAAGAATCAGTTAAGATCATATACAGTCCTGCAAAGAGAAGAGAGCTAGACTGGTAGTCAGGGTATGTGGGTTCCAGGTGTGGCTTCACGGCTCTGGGACTCATTCTTTGTAACTAGGAGAGCTTTTTATGAGGTGTTTCAAAGGTCCCTTCTAGTTTTAAAATGTTATGACATGAAAACAGACTTTTATGGGGGGTATGGAGTCAACAAAAAAATGTAACATATACTTTGGACAAGGAAAAAAATTCAGATTACAATGAAACAATTAGACAAAACTGAAATCCCCAGTACACAAAATATTGTAGACAAGAAAGGCACTTTACTCCAGATGGCTAATTGTATAGAAGATTTGTGCAAATGCACGTGAAAATGGCGGGCATAGACATAAACTTGGTATGAAATAAATTAGAACAATCATGCAGCTTTTTCTAATGTGAAAACTTCTACTTGTAAACAAGGAAAAAAGAATAAAGGATAGAATAAAGAGAAAGGAGCACATATAACTCATTTATATACTCAAGGTTCATGGCTTCAATGAAAATGACAGACAAAAGGAAATTTTTTTTCTTCTTGGATGTATTACAAGCTATTTGTAGAGACTGAACACTATTTCAGCTAATTTGTATAGAAGCTCCTACTCTCCCTACTGAAACAGGCTTTTTTATTTTCTTTTAACAGTTTGACTTCTAACAATCAAAGAGATTAAGTGGAGCATATGTTGAGACTATCCATCTTTGGCATCCTGAGTGTCTTCTCATAAACAAAATCATATCACATAAATAACACATTAGGGTCTATTTCTCCTGCTTGATGAGACTTTTTTTTCTTGGTCCCAACAGCCCTCTCTCTCTCTGGCACAGAAAATTTGGAGGAAAAGGGGTAAAAGGATAGCAAATACAAAATCAATTCCTATTCTCCTTAAGATATACATACAGTGAGGAGAGGAAAAGATAATAAATTAGTTAATAATAAAAATGCCTGGACCATAATGGACAGTGAAAGATGAAATGGCATTTATTACTATTATTTTTATTACTACTATTTTATTCATAGTACTAGCAGTAAATTTGTACCAAATTTCCTAGCTTCTAACGTGTGTGTAGCCAAATGTTGCTACGATCAATCTTGAGAAATTTATGGCAAAGCAACTGCACATTGTTTACTCCCCATCAATAACAAACCAGCACAAACTGAAGGCACAGATTCCAGTTGCTGCTAAAACAGCTTCGTCCTTGACCTTGCAGAGTAGGGTTGCAGCAATGGAACAGCCAAGGAGATTTAAAGGTCAGAGACAACACTGCACAAAGATCTGACATTATATAAGACAATATGGAAAGATCATTTATTCAGCAACAGATAAATCTAGGTCAGAAGAAACATTTAGAAGGATATGCTGAATTGGCTCACGATGAACAGTGTCTTGAGAGACTTGTCATTCTTGTCACAAACTGCAAAAATGTGACTCTACTATCAATCATCCCACAGCCCACATATGGACTGTCCTTCATTTTCTAAAAGCTATGAAAATTGCAGATGGCAACCGCCTTCGGGAAACTAAACAGCAACTTAGTAATGAGGTGTTTGAAGGAATCATATTGAGACAAACCAGCCTCCAGATAAATCAGTGTAAGTATTTTTACTTACTGTTGAAAAGTCCCATGACCAGATTTTCTGAACAGTAGAGAGAACCTGTAAGATTTCTGGATGGTTGTTCCCAAAGAGAGAGTGAATAAAAAGGCTTTTTCTCCCCCCACCAAAGAAGCCAAACACTAATCTTGGCTAAAAACCAAACAACACACCTATTAGGAGCTATTAGGGGATTTCTAGAACTAAGAATGTTTTCATTTCTCTTTGGTTTCTAATTTTAAAAGAGTCACAGTGGGATACACTTGGAAGTAAAAAGTCAAAGAATATGTTTGTATTATGTAGAGAAAAAGACATTCTGGTGTTTTAACTTAGTAAGGTTCACAATTCAGACTTGCATGTTCAGGAACTAAATCACCCTCAGGCTAATGTTGATACTTCAACACTATTTTGTGACATCTTCATGTATTTTATTACATGAAACAGTATGTCAGCAGACTAAGGCTTCTTGAGAAAATCACCTATAGATTTATAGATATTTTTTCTCAAGACTGATTCTTCCCTCCCATTCTTCAATGTTGTTATGAAAAACTTCAAATAAGCAGCCAAGTTAAAAGAATATTACAGTGAACATCTGTATACTCATTACCTGTATTCTACAATTAACATTTTACTGTACTTGCTTTACCATCTATCCATCTGTCTATCCATCCCTCTAGACAGTCAATCAATCCATCTGTTTTTTGATGCATTTCTAAATGCAGTTCAGACATCACTACATTTTCCCCTAAATACTTTACCATGCATATCATTAGCTGGAGTTCAATGTTTGCTTATAGTTTTATTCTTTTGATGCAAATAGACATACAATGAAAAGAACACAACTTAAATGTGCATTCCGAGTTTTGAAAAATGCATGCATCTATGTTACAAAGATATCAAACATGATCATCCCTCCAGAAAGTTCCAAGAAAGGGCAAGTCAAACCTTGCTCCAGAAAGGGCAAGTCAAACCTTGCCCTCAGCACTCCAGAAACAACCACTGCTCTTCTTTTTGTTCCCGTCATAGATTTCTCTCTATAAATGGAATCACAGAGTATGTACTACTATGTAAGGCTTCTTTCAATCAGCATATTGTTGGGCTTATCACCAGTTTACTCTTTTTTATTGCAGAGGGATTTCTGTTATGATTATAGCACAATTTGTTTATTAATTCTCCTATTTATGGACTCTAGGGCTGGTTCTAATTTTTTACTACTGAGTAACACTGCTGTGAACATTCCTATACTGCTCTTTAGACCCTGCAACTCATCCACAGGCAGTCTCAATCTCTCCCTACAAAACTGATAGTCTGGGGTTTATGTGGAGGACTATGTACTTCTGACCACCAAATACGTTTAAATTTCAGACTCTGCTCGGACTTGATAAATTTAGTGTAGTGCTCTTTTTTTTCACTGACATTAGACCACAGATGGAAATATTAAAAAAAGGGAAGTAATGACCTTAGGCATATTCTGAAGTGTGAATGCACTGTTTGCTTCAAATAACTTATATGTGAAATACCTATTTGCAATTCTAGGAGGAAAAATATAAAATAATTGCTGTATAATCTCTGTACTTCTTCCATAAAGATTGACTGGGACTTAAAATAGCCTGGGGTTATTAATGCTGTAAATCTCTCCAAAAGAGATTTCAGTGCTTTTTCTTGTTTAAAAAAAAAAACCAAACAAACAGTGTATCATAGATACCACGTAAGTGACACAATTTCAAACTCTATCAAGATTAGACTATCATTAATGCCCAGAGCTCAAATGAATTGTGAAATTCTTGAATGTTTTTCTTTTTTTTTTTTAATTGTGGTATAGTTTTACAATGTTGTGTTTCTACTAGTACAGCGAAGTGGAGTTCCCTGTACTATACAGCAGGTTCTTATTAGTTATCTATTTTTTACTTATTAGTGTATATATGTCAGTCCCAACCTCCCAATTCATCACCCCTCCCCTGCTTTCCCCTCTTCGTGTCCATACGTTTGTTCTCTACATCTGTGTCTCTATTTCTGCCTTCCAAACCGGTTCATTGGTACCATTTTTCTAGATTCCACAAATACGTGTTAATACACGATATTTGTTTTTCTCTTTCTGACTTACTTTACTCTGTATGACAGTCTCTAGGTCCATCCACATCTCTACAAATGACCCAATTTCGTTCCTTTTTATGGCTGAGTAATATTCCACTGTATATATATACCACATCCTCTTTATCCATTCACCTGTCAATGGACATTTAGATTGCTTCTGTGACCTAGCTATTGTAAATAGTGCTGCAATGAAAATTAGGGTGCATGTGTCTTTTTGAATTATGGTTTTCTCTAGGTATATGCCCAGTAGTGGGATTGCTGGGTCATATTGTAGTTCTTTTTTTAGATTTTTAAGGAACCTCCATACTGTTCTCCATAGTGGCTGTATCAATTTACATTCCCACCAACAGTGCAAGAGGGTTTCCTTTTCTCCATACCCTCTCCAGCATTTATTGTTTGTAGATTTTCTGATGATACCCATTCTAACTGGTGTGAGGTAAATGTTTTTCTAACCAAATACATTGAAACAAAATTTTCTGGAATAGAGAGACAGTTTCTCATGGCTACCTGAACACGTGAAGCTTTGAATTCTAGAAGACTACACAAAAATGACGATGTTATTGAGTCAATTCTTCAAAGGCATCGGAAACAACTACTTACAAGTGATTCTAAGCTGCAGGGGTGGTGTTGGATAGGAGTGAGCATAAATATTCCTTCTAACTCAGGTAGTTTTAGGTCAAAAGTTATTATGATATAACCTAAAATTTTCTTTTCTGAAAACACATTACTAAATGAACACAATTAAAAATCTTGCATACATGTTATAGAATGATTCTTCTTAGAGAACAATTTTTAAAGAATGCATATAAAGAATATATATTTATTCCATCTAGTTTTAAAAAGAAATCTACTTATTCTTCCACTTCAGTCCTATCAGTTTGCCTACAGTATTTCACTCTAAGACTTCTATGTTTTTCAGGAAGGAAAATGTACACTATAAAGTATTACAAAGAAAAAGAGATAAAGTTGTTTAATTAGGTTCACATCAGGAAAGTTAAGTGCATGCACAATGCATATAATCTATAGAATGACAAAAATAATAATCTTACTGAAGTGAGTATCATACCAACATCTGAAGTGACAAGAATGGCAGATCATTTCAAAATTTTAGTTTTACTATATTTCTTATAGATGATAACAGAAAAGAGGCACTGGGCAATGTTTCCTTAGCTATATAGGTCAGAAGGAACATTTGCACTCATTTTAATCACCATGAGAGCCTTGTAGGAACCAATAAACCCAGTACTAATATTCTAATCTATTCACTAATGGTGATAATCAGAACATCTGGTTAGGGTTTCCCTTTGCAAGGGTGTCCCCCAAGGATTGTATTAGGTATCTAGGTTCTGACTGAGCTGTGTTGACCGTCAGCAACAGCTTCCCTCACCCTATCTCTGCCTACCCCTAGACAGGCACACCACCTTGCCCCTGGCTACAGCCCAGGCCAACCCACATTCTGAATCTAATCTGAGCTTACATAGGAAGCATGCCAATCATTCACTGATTCTAAGAAGCACCTCAACCTCTGTTATTGTTGCTATAATTTTGTGCCTGTTCCCAAATCTTTTGCCTAAACTCTGACTACTTTTAGTCCAGACTTCATCTTGGGTTCCTGCTGTCATATTGGTCAGCACCCACTTTAGTAGCTGACCCTTGACCCTTCAATCTCCTCAGTGTTTCTTCTCTCTGCTCCCTGACTTTCCAGACCTGAGCTCTTGTTTCCCTAGAGCCCCTTGATTGCTTCCTCTCCTCTACACCTCTTGACCTCGCTAGATTGGACCCAGTGGTTTTACATTTATCTCCACTTTGGCCAATCCAAATTCTATGTATCACAGAATAACAACTGGGTGAAAATTCTGAGACATATTTTAAGATTCCAATTTGGATTTAACGTTAACTAGCATTGTGATCTTCTAGAATTTCTATTCATTTACACCATGCAGAAGCCCTATCTCCAAATTTGCTTCCAGATCTAGCATCCTATAATTGTGTACTATCTTTATGATGATAATTATAACCCACATTCTACTAATAACTAGGTTCCAATGTGTTAAAAATTTCCCAGGTATGGTGATCATCCTAAATAAATGAGAATATCTAGTCAATAGACAATTGTAATAGTTTTCAACATGGCTGCACATAAGAAATATCTGGGGAGCTTTTATAGAATCTATTGCCAGGGCCCACTGAAACCAATTAAACCCAACTCCTTGGCACAAGGCATATGTATTTTATAAAAGCTCTCACATGTGATTCAAACTTATAGCTAAGGTTGTAAACTACTATAATAATCAATATGTCAGTTTATTGAACACTGATTTTTAAAATGACCACTTCAAGGAGTGAATCAGACAAAATGTTTCCTGGAACATGGGATATTATAAATAAATACATAAATTCAAGAAGTAAATTGTCCTGTCAGCACAGACAAATCTTACCTTTTAGAAAATATAAACCTGATTTTTGGTCCCAAACTTCACTTGACAGTTATATATACATTGGTTTATCTAAAAGACAGTAACTCATCAATCCTTTAAATATGAGAGAGATGCTTCTTTTGGAAACTGTTCCATTTCCCTTAATAATCTGGTTACATATATTCTTCTCAAACAAGAAGTCAGCAGAGTTCTGCCTCTGGGTCTAACATTATAACTCTTTGGGCTGAGAGTGTTGACCAGGTAAATCACCTGGGTTTACTTGATTGATTATGAATTGATCTCATCACCTTTCCACACTCTTGCTGTTAACAATGAAATTGCACACATATTCACACAAGTATAAAATAATAAGAGTGAAAGACAAAGTCCATGAGTCAGGCAAAATGGATGACAGAAGTAATCACTGTGTATCACTATTGCAAAAATCAATAAAGCAAATATGTTATTCTTTGTAAGTGTCATATTACAATAATGTTTTTCTGAAGACTGTTGTCTGAATCCAATTTAAAGTGGCATCTGCCTGTGTTTGATTAAAACAAAAGGGTGGTTGACTTAATGAATTATTTACAGGCATGCAATATGGCAACAGTGTCATTATGAACTCTCTTCTAAGATCTCCTCTGGCTACTCCTGGCAGGGTGTCAATTTGCTTGTTTTTATGGTAGGTGCATGAAATTGCAAAGCTCTTCAAAGAAATGAGACTCTGCCATTGGACTTAGTAATGCACACAAACCAGTAATAAAGCAATGGTGACAAGGATGGCGGAAACATTTATTTGTCATTAACAATGTGTAATGTGGAGCTGAAGTCAAGAAGGAACCATTAGAATTACTTAAAGCTGAAAGCAGCCTTGAAAATAGGCCTAAGGCCTAAGAGAAATCAGAACAGGCCTATACGAGGAACTGAACAGAAAAAAAATGTCATCTCTGTGACCTCTTTCTTCTCCGTTATGTATGCTACCTATTTTTCAGCATCTGCTTGGCAAGGGAGGACTGGGAGTTTGGAGCTTTTGTGCCACATGATGAAGTAGAAGAAATTAATAAAAGACTTAAGGAGAAACATTATGGATGCAAGTAGCTTGACACTATTTCCCTTGGTAACATCCTATCAATCCCAAATTTGCTAAAACTTATGTCTATTAAGCCAGTATATTTAGATAGAGAGCCCATTAAGGCAGGTGGTTGTTAGAAGCAGGTCAAAATCCAGGGGAGGCCAAAAATAACAACAAATCCCCATAGAGGAGGTCATCACTTACCTTCAGGTAAGAACCATGTGTAACTTGGCACAATGCCTTGACTATAATCACTGAGCAATGATACTGGGTGATGGAGCGATTTGACTGAACTGAAATTTCAATTTATAAAAAAGGCCTTGTGAGAAGATTTTATAAAGTAAAATGTGCTCCCACTGGTAATTTCTTCCTACAGTGCCAGCCCCAGAATGTGAGAAGGGGGCTATAAAGAGGATTTGTAGCTCTGTGGCTATTCTTCCAAACTCTTTGGTGATTATCTGCCACATGCTGTGCCCTGCACTAGGCTGGGAGCATAAAGTGGTGAGACGGGCCGCCATCATCCCCGCCTTCATGGACAGTCTAGTAGGAAATTTTTTGTTTGGAAGTTTGATGGGTTTTATTTGCCACAGATTCTGGTGGATAACTAGTAGTTTTATCTTAAAATGTGTGCTATACTCTGAGGGTTATAATTGTCTAGAACTATCTTTTCATATTTGAATCAAGGACACCAAAAGGTAAAAGGAGTAGATTTTCTTATTAACTTGTAGAAAGACAAACTCATAAATGTTAATAAAAACATGAACAAAGTATGATTAAGTATGATTTATATTGAATGCTCAAGCTACACACCATCTCGTGATGGCATAAATGGGATGAATGGGTTTTATGGTGAATACAGAAGCTTTGTGCTAAAGAGACCTCCGGTGGATTTGCAGGCCCAGGATATAAATTCAAATTGTGTTTTCCAGTTTGAAGGATGAAGAAGAATTAGGAAAAACACCTCCTCCCCATTGGGAGTGATGTCTTCTTTGAGACATTGTTCAAATGAAGTAAGAAATTAGTAATCATCAAGCCAGTGGGTAGGACTGATTAATTTTCTCTGACTCTAAGTCACAGATCAAATTCACCAGAAAACTGCCAAAGCACATTTGCCTTTTTGTAGTCCTAGATATAAATTTAAAGTTGTGGTTACCAAGTCTAGTGGTCTTTTTATTTTTATTTTTTAATCTTTTTATGGTTCCCGTAGCCATGCTATTTTTATGCCCTGAAAATGGCAGTAAAGAGAGGGCTAAGGGCATGGACTCTGGTTCCCAGGAATCCTGGGCGTAAGTCCTTTTCATGTAAAAATTGTTCAACTTTGGACAAGCCATTTAACCTTTCTGAGCTGCTGTTTTCTCAGTGGGAGATCTGGAAAATAATAATACCTAAATTCTTTGATTTAGGTATTATTATAACACCTAATTAAGGTGAAATAAGATAATTAATGTAGTTCTTAGTCATTAGACATGCTCAAAAATGTTATATTATCATCATCATTGTTTTAGTTTTCTCACTAATAACCCCTCTGACACTCCTTTAATATTAAGTTAATATGGCGATTTCTTCTAAGTCATATGAGATCCCAGGTTTACCAACTGGTTGCCTAGGAATCATCACATATGAGAAAGACAGGAGAAGAATGATATGTCAACATGAAATCGGAAATTTATGTTGATTGCAAACTTTTACTTCTATGGAGAAATCAAGGCTCTGTCTCTCCTATCGGTATCTCATTCTACCCGCAAACAGGGGGACCTCTGCTGTGTACATCAAGGATGAGGACAATAGGACCACTACCCTACAGAAGAGCGGGCAAAGAAAAGCAGTTAAGGGCTCTTCCTGCCAGTGGAGTACTCTAGATTGGTTTCCTTTGGGATTTATTTTCTCTTTGGAATATTTTCCCTTTTTTCTTCAAATTCCTTCATATTACTTTGTCCCTCCCTCTTCTCTCCCAAGTTACTGGTGAGAGATTTAAAGTTGTCTACTGTTCGGGAAGAGCCTTCTGAAATGGGGAGGTCTTGAAAAACTGGGATGGGATCCACTGGGGGGAAAAAAACAAAACAAGGGAAGCTCCTCTCTAGAAAGTCTTTTTTCCTTGTATAGGGTTTTCACTTTACTGTGTTGTTATAGCTCAAGGAGCAAAGTCAAGGAAAAGAAACTAAATGGGATCTGTCTTCCTTTAGTCACCAAGGTGGAAGGCCACAGGGCATCCAGAAGCTCTAGAACTCACTGAGAGTATACTGGCTGACAGTAGATTCATTTATTCTTTAGAAATATCTGGGTGTGGTAGCCAGCTGATGCGGAGTTCCAGGACGCTAATTCTGTTAGTATACTCTGGAGCACTGGGGAACAGAAGTGATGTTTCTCAACATTTTAAGTATTAAATGCCATTTAATTACACACTCTTTGGAAAGCCACATTTAACTGATATCTTGTTCATTTAATTTTAATATTTCTACTGAGTTGACAACACAATGCTACTAATAATACCTGTCATGTAAGGTATAGAATCAGCAAGCAGCCAAGAAAAGTAGAATAAAATATGATCTATTGTTTCTTTCCCACCCCCTTACTGTTAATATCAATTTTGTATTAATTTTCATTAAAATATTTTAAAATAAAGAAACCTATTTAAAATATATTTATATACTGTTGTAATACCTTTTATTTATATATGGGTTTATTATTTCTGAAATAGTCATACACTTTATGCAATAAAAACAATAATCATACCAAGTTTATTATTATCTCAATTTAACAAAACAAACAGACACTGAGAGAAGTTATGTCTTGCGTAAGGTCCCAAAGTGAATAAATGATAGAATTAGGAAATAAACCCAGCTGCTCTGAAACCAAGTTTGAGATCTCTTTTCACCTCACTGTAGTTGACTTTTTGTTACAGTATCAAAACAGAGAGGAAATTTGTATTCCAATGGTTTTCAACTTTGTTTTAGCATTGACTTCATTCCTCAAATGAATTATCATGCATAAACCTGATGCACACAACGAATCAAAGTGGGCAGCAGAACATCTGCTGATTCCCCTCTATTTCCATCATGCAGAGACCTCTGAGGAACTGCTACTAAATCCTAAGGGCTTCTCAGAATGTGGTTTGCAGGCACTTAGCATCTAGATATATCCCCTCACCTTTGGGCATGATCACAGGTGGGCAGAAATACTACCAGTTTGTGAGGCCCAGTGCTAAATGCAAATGCAGGGCCCCATGTTAAAAAATTATTGAGAATTTCAAGGTGACAACAGCAGAACCAAGCATGAGGCCCTTTTGAATGTCTGCATAGGTTGCATGTCTGTAAAGCTGGCCTTGTGTGTAGACCAGGATTTACCTTGAAAACCCTTGTACTAAATGGTTTCTAAACCAGTGTTTATCTTTTCTCAATGACCCTTGTCTATGCTGTAGTTCATTCTCATATTCTTATTTGCCTTGGGAAAGCATCATTAAATCTGTTCAAATTATATTGTAGTGGGGTAATTTTTAAATTATTAAAAAATATTTTCCCCCTGCCTACATACCAGACCTTCACTCTAGCTCATAGTAGATACCCATATTCCCAAGGGAGATTAGTATTTGTTTTAAAAAGGAATCTGAAGTGAAAGATATATTCAGCTTCTGAAATGGAAGCTCATAGCTTGAGAGGAGGCATTTCAAATTCCTTTAAGCTCCTCCTCCCATTCTTTACCCCACCATTACAGTATCAGCTATCAATCTTGGTGGGCTCAGTTAATGACTGTATCACTAGATTGTGACACGGACACAGCCATATGCTCATCACACCTGTCTCCTACTGCTCCTGGACACCCAAGAAGATGGTATTTCCCAGTCTCTCTTGCAGTTAAGTGGCTAATAGTGTAAGGATAGAGTGATGTTTACACTTTTAAGCCTAGTCCCCAAACTTGTGCACTCCTCCACTTGTACAGCTCTTTTTCCTGAGCTGCAGCCAAATGCAGAGGACCCTGTGGAGAACTCAGATACCCTAGAAGATGCTACAGCCAGAAGCTGGAAGGGTCCCAGGGTCCTGAGTAACTCCATGCATCAGAGAATCTTGATCTCCAACAACCCACTGGTCCATATTGGACTGTTGTGGGACCGTGAATAAATCTGGACTGTATTATGTCAGCAAGATTTGGGGTTGTTGCTACAACAGTTAACATTACTTTACCTGACAATACATACAGACAAAATATTTCTGACAATACTGGGGCTTAGCAGGAGTTAAGAAAGATATAAGTAAGCATTTTAAATAAAAGCTTTCTTTCTGATCCCAGGAAATTTGTGTGAGGAGACCTAGAGGGGAGTAGAAAGGAGAGTTATATGGCCATATATATGTCTCTTTAATCTTCCTCTCTAGGTATCATCTTGGAGAACAGGAGTCCTGTTAAATACATCAAAAGAACTGTTGAGGGTATCATTTCTTGCCCTCATCTTCATTTGTGACTCTGAGAGGAGATTTTCTTATCCTGATAAAAGATAGATCGTGTTAACCTGGCAGGGCTCCATGTCTAGGCAGAGGGGAACCCTGATATTTAGCTTTCCAAAGCATCCCTGGTTCCTGACAGGTGTAGACAGAGCAGGTAGTAGTAGAGTCTGACTGAAGAAGAGGCTAGAAGATTGCTGACGGAAGGTAAGCTGTCTCTCTGGCATGAGCAGCCGAGGGGATAACCAAGCTGGGGCCAAATGGAAGTCAAAGCCACATCTCACAGAAGTCTGGACGAACAGCACAAACCCAAATGAGGGCGAAACAACCTGAGAATACTCATAGGCTCCAATCAGACTGAGTCAAGATCGCAAGTTACCCCAGCTGCAGACTTTAGCTGAGAACCCCTTCACAGTAAGCTGCACATACATGAATAAAAGGCAGAAAAGTTTGGGTAGCAGGGCCCTAACTCTTCTCCGCTCCTGGAAAGTTTTATAAGCCACCTCTTACAACCAATATGCCCAGACAACATCACAAGAAAAGAAATAGGGGATGGGAGCTACCTCAGAGAAAAACATGCTTACTCAAAAGATGAAACACCATTAATAGGCTGTTGAAATTACCAGAATGGATTACATTTTAAACAGGATTGAACACTGAGCGATTTTTTTCCTATTAGGTGGGAGATGGGGAGTTGGCCGGGGTCAGGAGTGGGGGGACTGAATAGTGACAGGGCTGGAAGCTCAGATTAGTTTAAGACAAAATATTCATGTTTTCTTTGCCTACCCGAGTTCTGATATGAGTTAAATTTGATGCATCTACTACATAGGATTAAAAGAAAAGTGAACTAAACAATTTCAAACTGTCTGCTAAAACTCCACACACCTCAGGGCTCTCCTGAGAAAGTCTGGCAATGACAGATTTTTGTAGATGGATGTCACTCCTTTTCTTTATTCGGCGGTGCCATGTTTTTTTAAAGTATAATTTCCCCACCTCTATTCTTGTGAAATATAACACACAAGAAGGAAAAGGGCATACAACAGTGCCAGGCTTTTCATGCTTTCTTCCTGAGCGGGGCCCTGGGAAACCGAGCTTGCCAAGAACGATGTCAGAAACATCAGTTGACTACCGTGATAACAACATACACAGAAGGCAGGTTGTCCGACAATGAAGTTGCCAAAAAAAGAAACTGCTGTACCTGTGGAAATCTCGAGCAGTTCCACGAAGGTGGTCCATGGCCAATAATAAAGGCAGTGCAGAGCGGCTAGAAGTTCTTCTTCTAGCCAGTGGGAGCTTCCTGAGGATTGAGCCATTCGGCGTTGCTGGGTCACTCCAGGAAAGATACAAATCCTGCAGTGGAGAGCAATGAAAGGTTTATCAGGAAGGCAACAATCACCACCACCACCACAAAGCACTTCCCTCTCATACCCATCTTAAATTTCACTTTGGTTCGCGATCGAAACCAAAGCCTGTCCCCTGATAACTGGCCACCAGATATAACTGCATGAGTAGAAAATAGCTACAGTGAGTAAGTCAAGTGGGAAGCCGTTTTGTTGCTTTTGCTTTGTGTGTTATCTCCGCGTTTGTTAAGTTGCTTTTACCAACTCTTCTAACCATTGCTTGCGTGCACCAAAATGACCAGCTACAGTTTTAAGTAGTAGTAGGAGAGTCCAAGCAAGCTGGACTGTTTCAGCGTTTAATTCTAAAATGGGTGTATAGTTTCTGCATGAGCCAGAATATTTTGGCTCATATCAGATCGTGTCTCTCATCCAGAGGATGCCAAAGTGTTCTTGGTAGGCTGGCTGGGGAAAGAGAACACAGAGAGCAAGTATAAAAATGGGATGGAAAGCCCCTGGGATTGATGGTAAAAGTTTGCGCAACACCATGTCCAACTCTTCAGAGTGACGCTGACTTGCCAGGTTTTCTTCCCTTTTCCCCTATCCTGTAAGTTTATTAGGAGGAGAGAGAGAGTTAGGAGAAAACAGCATAGACTTAATGACCTCGTTCCCCTGGTGAAGCATCAAGATCTGTATTGGTTCAGGTGTGCTACTCACTTGCAAAACAAGCCAGGTCTTGATCTGTTTCCTTACTGTTTATGTGATCTAATTAGTTTTCTCCACCACAGCCTGTAAGCTTGTTTGGGGCAGGGATATTATGCCAGTCAGGGTCCTAACAGGCTGGCACACTCAGACTAGGATAGTTCAAGGAGGGTTTAATAGAGGAAGAAAGGTGGGCAGGGTGTCAGGAGACCACAGGGGAAAATACAGTACCCTGGGAGTAACAGACCGGCAGATACCACCCTAAGCTCAAAGAAAGCCAGAAAAAGAGAGTGCTAATGCTTCTGTTCTGCGACCCTTCATAGAGCCAGTTGGGGGAGGGCACGCCAGAAAGAGAGAGAGAATGCGCCCTTACCTTCCTTGCCCCACCTGCCAGGCTCACCCATGGGCTGAGCTCAAGGGGAAGCCAGAGGGCTCAGGAGTCCTGAGAAGCCCCCTGAGCACAGAGTGTGACTGAGAAGGGCTGAGCCGGGATCTGGGTGAGGCAAACTAAGGATCCTCAGCGCGGACACACTTCCCTTTCTCTTATAAATCCACTGCACCTGCCATCAGTAACCAGCTGTTTGATTAAGAGGCTGCTCTTGGCATTTCAATGGCTCTTTTTCCTTATCTATATAGTAGCAAGGCACCTGCCTGCTTCCAGTCCCCACAGGAAAGGAATGGTTTATATCTATTTGAGGTGCCCCATAAGAACCTGACTACAGGAAAGATTTCAAAGCATAATTTAAACCAAAGCAATAACAGACCCCTAAAAGCTCTGATCAAGAGTCCTAAATAAATTCACCTTCTGTAATTGCCAGTACACATCTCTGTCCTCGACTTTATGAACCAACTCCAGCATCCTGGAGTTTACATCCCTCCTTGATCAATCTTCAGTGAGGAATTTACTTCTCTAATAACACACTTCTCAACATCAGGCAGGTCCCAGAATGACCATCAAACAGAGGCAATGTGAACAGCTGGGAGTATCTGATGGTAGTAAACACAGATGTGCCTGACAGGACATTAACTGCTTAGCACGTTGATATAACTGACTTCCCAACGTTCAGCAAAGCTTTGTAGTCCCTGAGATGCTACTGCCTGAGTCTAATGATTGCTGTGTTCCCCATCCGCTCTTTGGCAGTGTTTTCTGCTGCATTTGATGGAGTGCTTCAGCTCTGTGTTAATTATGAGATCAGCTCAAGGCCTGTGATTTAGAGCCTGGGCTCAGAACCCTTCCGGTAATTCAGTTCCCGTAAGTCTGTGTTATTGGCTCCTGAATTCAGTTGCTTAAGCTAATTAAAATATAAGCTGAAGAAATTCATTTCTTAAGCAAAATTAAATCTGATATACACACTGAATATTGCACCTTGTCATGTCCATGTTTAGCTCAATTCTACCTCTTACTGCTCACTTTGCAGCTTGAGAATTCCCATTTAAAGCAAATGCTTGAATTACTGAAGAGTCAGAATTGGCGTTTTTGAAAATGTTTGGTTATAAAACAACTTGGATCAAGTACTGAAGTACAAAAAGGATTTTTAATGTTCTTTTGTGGCATTATCAGCCAACCATCATCATCATGAGATGACAAATTGAGAGTCTCTTAGTAAAACTGGAAAATCCTTCAAATAACCTGTCCATCACATAAGAGAATGGCATTGTTGGACCTGATAGGCATGAGATAACAGCACTGATAACTTGATGAGGGGTAACTATAGCTCTACCCTGTCCTACCCAATCTACCTAACACCAGTGTCATGGATATTTGCAGTGTTGGTTGATAAAATTAAGAGCAGGCTTTTGCAAGAAGAAAAATCTTTTAGTTTTTTAATCCAAACACACACACAAACACATGAAACAAATACCACCTGGATTCCAATCAATGTGTTCTGTGTCTCTTCCTGTCTAGGTTTCCAGATTTGATGGAGAAAAATCTCTGGGCATGGTCACTTGCTAACATCTCTAACCTGAGCCAGTTGTCTTGTAAATGTATTCTTCAGGCACAGGTGATACTGACCAGTGAACTATACCACTGCTTCTGACAATCTTCTGAATAGCCTCAGACTACTGTTAACTGGTCAAGAGTGTCACTGTCACATAAAGCACTTGGCAAAAACCTTGAAAACTTTGAGTGCTATTTTCTATTAGAGAATTGGTAAAGTCAGGATGGTAAGCAGGTTTTCCCTCTTGGCCACTCTGATTATTCAAAGCAGTTATCTGGAGTAACGGTCTCAGAGGGAGTTTGGGGTGAGTCCCAGGTTCACTGGAAAAGAGGGCAGGGTTGGCTGGGTGGTCTTGGAGGTAAGAGGCTAGCTATTGCATCATCCTTTCATCTGTCAGCCTCTACTTTCCATTTTCCAGGTGCTGAGATAAATGAATAAATGAATCATACTTTCTTGAAGTATAACTGTGTTTCACAAATCATATATGTGATGACTTTATTATAATGATTGTATAGATATGTATCTATACATTATATATGTATATATAAATATATAACTTAGCACATAAAATTCTGGAAGAATTCATAGAATTTGGCTAAGTTTAAAAAAGTAATTTAATTTAATGTTTGTTTTAAACAAACCTAAGTTTATAGTAGAGGTGGGAAATATGACAAAATTCCTATAGTTGGAGAATAAATTACTCTAGTTTGGAAAAATTATGCTAGAGTGTAGGGTTGCAGAGATAAAAACAAGCTGGTCCTTACCCTTTAAAAACTTGAATCTTGGGGCTTCCCTGGTGGCGCAGTGGTTGGGAGTCCGCCTGCCGATGCAAAGGGCGTGGGTTCGTGCCCCGGTCCGGGGTGAATCCCACGTGCTGCGGAGCGGCTAGGCCCGTGAGCCATGGCCACTGAACCTGTGCGTCCGGAGCCTGCGCTCCGCGGCGGGAGAGGCCACGGCAGTGAGAGGCTCGCGTACCACAAAAACAAAAACTTGTTTCTTTTTCTCCTTTTTTTTTTTTCCGGTACGCGGGCCTCTCACTGTCGTGGCCTCTCCCGCCGCGGAGCGCAGGCCCCGCACGCGCAGGCCCCGCACGCGCAGGCCCCGCACGCGCAGGCCCAGCGGCAGTGGCTCACGGGCCCAGCGGCTCCGCGGCATGTGGGATCTTCCCAGACCGGGGCACCAACCCGCGTCCCCTTCATCGGCAGGCGGTCTCCCAACCACTGCGCCACCAGGGAAGCCCTCTTTTTCTTTGATTTCAACCAATTTCACTCGCACATAGGTATCAGCTATGGTTTTCAGATGAGTCAGTTTAATCAACCACTAGTGTTCTTTGGCTGTGAATGATATGGCAGCTTTGTGAGTCCATAAATGAGTTGTGGGTACCCTGGAAGCACGGTAACTTCTGTACTTCATCCAGTGATTATTAGCTGGCTCCAGGGATTTGTCATCAGTTCCCAGAGTGCAGAGTCACAGTGGTTATCATCCTAGGGAACTCTCAGTAGGCCACAGTGATAAGTTATTAATTTAAACTGGGAATTCTAGCTATTAAATAGTTTGAAATACTTGAGTCAACCCATTAGGGTACTCCTCCCATTGGGAAAAGTAAATTAAGATCAGAAAGCTGCTTGGTGATTAATGAATCAAAACAAAAGGAACTGAATGGTTTTAAGAGTTTGGTTCCAAGAGATTTTTTTAGAAGTCATTCAGTTGTTTGATTTGAAACTCTCTCTTTATATGTATGTAATTTTTTTATCTTACACCAACTGGAGTTTATCATACAGTTATGTACTCAGGTTAATCTAAATAATAATCCCCCCTTTTTGGAAGAAATATAGTTACACATAGTTGCTTTTTTTTTTTTAATAACACCATTTAGTACTGGTAGTGTGGGATAACATAAACTTTAACTCAATTTCGGGAGATCCTCTTGACCCTCGCTATCTTGGATGTTGTGACAGGAGGGAAGGTGTGTGGTGTACAGGCAGAGATCGGTGAGGAGATAGACTGACATGCTATTAATGAGACCAGTGTGGTGGATGTGATGGAGGGGCAGCAATGGTGTGAAGAGAGTCATAAATGCTCCACCAACCCTTCCCTGATCTCTTAAAGAACAGCAATTGGGCGGGCAGGTAAGGGTTCAATAATGGGTGCTGTTGTAGGCAGCAGGAGGCCAAAGGGAATGAAAAAACAGAGAGGCAGGAAATCTCAATGAAGGAAGTCTGGGGCAAGATATCAGACCTGGGGCTGCATAAAGATACTTCCAGTTCTTAAGCACAAAACTAAATACTTGCCCTTCCTCACTCTGACATACCGTATGTTCTTAAACATAAAGATAAGAGTAATATGTAAAACTCGTAAAGGATGCCTAGAAAAGTAATATATATATTCTCATGATAACTACATCAATTCCTTTTAAAAAATACAAAATAGAAACTACTTTCAAGAAATGCACGTGCTTGGTTTGACTTGTAGGTGTTCAGTAATGCTAGTCTCTAAGTATTTAGGATAATTCTGACTATTCAGAACTCAACTTATTCAGCCTTGTGAGGTTAAGGTCTACCCGTGGGTTCACCATTGTATACCCAACTGGCAAACTGTTCTGAGCACTATAGGAACGAATAAATACTTGTAGCTGGACAGACTGACAGATTAAATCAATCCTATAGCTATTAAAGGGAAATTTTACCAACTCATACCTATCAAGTTGGGGTGAAGTGCAAAAAGGGGATATGCTGTCCAGTTCACTACAAGGGCTAGAAGGTCAATAATACATCTTATTTTCTATAGCTTTTGACTTTTTAGGTTTCAGGCTTTTGGAATATTTATATCATTTTCTGATAGCAGTCTCTAATTGCCACCTGGTTATCCTTTATTAAGTTAGTTTTAATCAGACTATGTCTGGTGTTTACTTTCCCTTTCCCGTTTTTCTTCCTTGTTATGTAGCTGGCTCTGTGAGAGGAGCAGATATAGTTATCTAATTTACAGCAGTATCACCAGAGCCTGGCACAGAATAAATGATCGATATATATTCGTCGAATAAATGGATGATAATTGTCTCCTTCTTTCCTTCCCCCTTTTCTCCCAATTGGAGCCCTCTAAGTCACCATAATGTTTGTCACTGAAACCAGGATTCTTTCTTTAGAGTGAAGGGAGGTGCTGTTGATATACCAGGACAAAGTTAAAATCTGAGATTGTCGCACACAAACTGGGACATATGATACTCTGCTTTGAAAGGTCTCTTCCATTCCCCCCACCCACCGGGGCTTTCTCAATGATAATGAGCAAACCATTTTAGATAGTAGATGTCAGGGATCAGAAAATTTCATTATTGCTTTTACATCAAACAGCCAATAGATTGCCAGTGATGCTTGCCTTTCTCCCAAGACCTTGACAAGTTCTCTCTCTGGCTATTTACACTTTGTTTTGTCTGTTTGTTTTTGTTGTTTTTAAGGATCTGTTGTTATTAGGTCTGGCTTCCTGGATGATCCACAAGTTCTTGATCCTATAAAGTCTTGCTATCTGGTTCTCATTTCCTAATCATTCTGTTTAGTTACTGTAGACTTCCTATCCCAAGCACTCACCTGAGTTAACTATTTGACTTCTGTGATTCTCCCCAACTCCCTTGGAGGCTCCTGCTGGCAACTTCTAACCCCCCCCCCCCCCGCTTTTTTTTTTAACAGGCACCAGACAACAATGCAGATGAGCCAGCCTAGATTTTGGCTGAAACTGTCACCCTTCAAATGTGACAAGGAAGCTTCCCTACTGCTCCCTCGTGCCTTAGATCTTCACTGGGTCTGGACTTGGAGACGCACACCCTCAGCTTCAAAAGGAATGCAAACCACTCCTTACCAAGTAAGGTGGCTTTCTTTATAATCGCTACCTGTCATGTAGCAGAATTTGGAAAAAAATTCCACCAGGTTACGTTGTATGGATGATTGAGGAAATTTTTCAAGCAAGGATCACGAAGAAGATAAAGTCTGCAGTTTCCTTCCTCTCGGCACTTCATCAAGAGCTCTAGACAGTCTGGGTAACCTGCTAGACTAGAATGGATTTTCGTTCTCCATTCTTACAGGGTAGGCATGAGAGTGACAGTGTTAATGGGGGTGCAAGCAGAGTGTGAGGGTGCCAGGCAGTCTGAGTTTACATCATAGCTGTTTACCGGAGTTGTCTGGGAAGGACAGCTTCCAGAACTAGGGATCTTCGTGCCTGTGGGAAATTGCCTTTGGCCCTGTTAGACTGAGGGATTCCCTGGATCCATGGGAGGTTGAGTTGTGAGCACTGCTTAAAAACCAAACTGTAGATGGTGTGTTATTCACATCCCCTTCCATCGTGCTGTACGTGCAATCAGTCAGCATGACTACAACTCATCACTTTCAAATGAAAATGCAACTAAACCTAGAAGATTTCAATCTGAAAAACACATTCAGGAGTTAGGCCTTTCTATTGTTTTATTAGAAAGGAAACTCCATTGCTTTCTTAATTCCCTTTTAATAAAGGTAGTGATAAAAGTAATATGGAAATGAAAGATGATGGATGGCCTGTAGGTACCTTATTTGACAACTGAAAACAGACATATAAATAGAAATATTAATCAATGCTCTGGGCATAGTTCAGGTGCTAAGCTGTGGAATGTAATACATCCCAGAGCCTAATTATTATTTTTATGGATATAGTGGCCCAGTGCACTCCAAGCAATTGCATCAATAAAATCTTCTGCTAGAGTGGGTTCAGCACAGGGTTGTACTACTTTTCTGCCAAGTGAACAGGTTTGGTTTTATATTGGATTCATGGTAATATTTTGAGCAGTGTGTCTTGGATCTTCTTCATTTTAAATGCACATTTGAAGACACCTGCATTTAGTTCCCAAGTTGGACCTTAGCTTTGTTCTGGACATGTGCCTGCTCACACCAAAAAAGGTGTCAATTGATCTGAGCCATGTGATGCTACATAAAATCAAGCTTGCTACAAAAATAAATTGGCTGAAACAAATGCTTTCTTCGGAAATGTCACTACTGAACAAGAAAGAAAAGAGATTTATTTTTCTTCTCCTGAGAAAGAGTAGTGGATTACAAATATTTTTTTTTCCTGGTATTAAATTTTAAATATAATTTTTCTACAGAGTTAACATTTGTTTAAGGCACACAAAAAAGTAGACTGAAATTTCTCTTGTCTAACAATGAATCTTCAGAAAATAATCTATTTTAATGTAGCCCTACTTTGTAGGAAAAAAATAAAAAACTGCATGAGAAATCATGGCAAAGAGTTTCTTTTTCCCTCTGGGTTGTCATATTATCAACCTACTGTCACTAATTACATTATATTCTCCTACTTTGCAAGCTTAGATACTTCAGGCTGGTTCCTAAAGGATGGTAAAGTAAATGTTCATAGGTCATCAAGAACTTGAGGAAATAATGGCAGTGCAAAGAACTCTGTCTTCCACATTCCCTAAAAACGTTTTTTCTACACACACCCAAACAGCATTAAAACATTTACTTCCCCCAAACAGAGTTCTGGCTGTCATTGTCAGGTTCAAAACACTGACTCAACTGGGGAAACAAGTTTGAAGCAAAATGTTATCCTTACACTCACTATTGTTTTTTCATTTCCTTTCTAACAATGTTCAATAAAATTTATTGTGAAATACAAAGAGTTTTAATTTTCACCTCTCTGGCTTTTCATTGATATATGTTTCCACTCTGTGGTTTCAGCAGATACGATTAAAAGAAGATAATATCAAATGAACTATAAATGGCAAAAATTTAAAAAGAAATGCAATGGTAATCTTGTATATCAGAGCTATGTCTATGCAACTTGCAAACATACAGATGTAAAGACAAAAAATGTTCCACTATCCAGATGTTAATTCTGAAATAACTTTAAATTTGGGATGTTTTGTCTGTACTGTGCTAACCAGCAAGTGTTTCTGAGTGTATGACTGTTCATACTGTGTAGGCAAAGCAGATGGATAATTTGACAGCACCATTCATTTTTTTTTATCCAGATGTTCTGCCATCATGTTGGCAAAGCCCTTCCACTGTCTTAACAGTTGATACTTGATATAAACTTCAGATCAGTATACTAGTTACATCTGGTAGTTTTCCCTGAATACCTCCTGACTTTTTAACATTTTAATTATTTAACCATTATTATTCTGAATAAGTAATTAATCTGACACTGGGTAGCTTATTATGTACTGTTAAAATGTTAATGGAGAAAGCAAGGCGTAATACACACACACACACATAAATATATACGTGTGTATATATGTATGTGTATATATAGAACATTGTATAGTTTTATTTCATATATGAATCCTATTCTGTAATTGTTTATGCATTAGTGATTGGAGATGACACTCTGGCATATAAATAAACAAGTAGGTAAATATATATATATATTTTATATATATATTGTAGTTTATATATATACAGCTATATATATAACCTAAACTATTACTCTTATACAATTTCATTTCAAGTGTACTTTTGAGGGGTATACAAAAAAAATCACATACCTCAGGCTTATTTGAAATGTGTTATTTGTAAGGAAATAGGATCTTTATATGATTTTAAAATTCTGAAAATTTATAGCTTGTGAAGTTCTTTTCTTCTTCCACAGTAATGACATGCATCACTTAGAGTAGGAATTTTAAACTAAGTGTATTTTTTTGCATTTCTTCAGAAGCTCCAACTTAAGTATTATTGTGACAATAAATATCTTTGCTTCAAGAACCCTTCATAAAATGTAAGAGCTTTTAACATGAAATAAATAAATGCATTGTTCTCCGAGATTAGGTGAGTGTCTTTGAAATATAATGTGTTAGAATGTTACCTGAGTTTGACATAGCATGGATATAAAATGCATTGTGCCACTCAACTTACCAGCAGTAAAACTGATTACCAATTCTAATCGTTGTCTGCATGGTGACAGCATACTGAGATGGAGATGTTGAATATTTTAGTTTGTGATATTATCATTGTTGTTTAAAGTACTGACTACGTGTTTTGAAACCAATAGAAGTAATTGGTATGCATGTAAGAACTAGCAGGCTGAGCACATCATTTATTTATAGACTCTTTTGATGTAACTCTATGGGGAAAAAGTTAATAAAACATGGTTCAAAGACAAATTTACACTCACCACTATAATATGACATAAAGCACAAATTATTGTGCCAAAAAAAACTGTTTTCTAGTGAAACCCGTTCTTTATCCTCAAGCTATTCAGCAAAGCAAGAAGAATAGGGCTGGGAGGAAGTAAGAGCTACGGAGGTACTGTTAACTCTTTAAACTTTTCTGAAGCAACTTGTGACGCTTAAAATCCAGATACTAACAAAGAAAAATCAAGAAATATGACAGAGTTCCTAAACCTTCCCATTTGCTCCCATAAAGTATACTAGATTATGGTCTCATAGGACAGGTTCACCAAGAAGTCAGTATCAGAAATGGAGAAGGACTAGAAAACATATTTAGGAAGTAACATGATGGCCTCATCTCAAAGGTCAGACATAGAGGAAGGCACTGCTGTACACCACCCTTTTGCAGCAAGGATACTGACATGCTTAGTCTCTATTCAAACAAAAAAGCACACTTTACAACAATATTAATTAAATGCCTAATTATGGTCAGGCAACTGCTGACTTCAAACTTCATTTGCTTCAGGCGCAGTCAAAGCTTACACCAATGTGCTAGAAAAATATGAAACTGCTGACAATAAAAAAAAAAAATGTGTTAAGAATAGTGATGTAGGCAAGATGTGGACAAGCCAGAAGGAAAGAGGCTGCTACACACAGATGAATATCTGTGGAGGATGACTGCCCTATCTCATTTGCATGGTAGAAGCATCTCTCATCATTGGAGACCATGAGGAGGAATGAAAATCAGAAGAGTTGGGTTTTGGCTTTTGACTTTTACCAACAATGGTATAATCTTAGGCGGGATTTTAATGCTTCTGGGCCTTGTTTTCTTTACCTTGGACTAGATGGCTTCTCACTCTCCTTTTAATTCTTGATTCCATGATCCCTTCTCTGAAGAATGTTTTTGAAGTGGGGAATTCTAGGTCCAAGAAGTAGAAAAGATTGGCCTGATTCTAGGGCTTACAAGGATGATCTCATTTAAGTTTTCCAACAACCTTGTGAGATATTTTATTTCCATTTTTCAGATGAGTAAGTCAAGTTGTCATATACAACTATAATGAACAGAGTTAGGATTTGAACCCAGGCAGTTTCAATCCAGAGCCTGGGTGCCTATATCAATTCACACTACAGTGAATGTCTGTGCTAAACTCAGACTCCTCTGCTTAACATGACACCTACATTTTGTGATTGAGTGACTAGCCATGGGGGGTGTGGCTAGCACAGTCAGGTGGCTAGGATCAGTCTGAAAAGAGATCACTTTCATCTATGGATTGTTTCTACTTCAGATTTCTTATTAATGAGAGTAACCATGAGACATCCTGGTTCAGTTCAGCTAAATGGGGAAGGAAGATGGGGTAATCTACTGTGTTTCTCCTCTTCTGATCATTTCATCTCTGTAGCTGGGCTTCAGTGTTTAAAGCTTCCATGGAAATGGTACTTAATTTAACCAACCCCATGCTCATTAAGCAGTACATTATAAACTCCAGCTTATGTTGAAATTCCCATTAATGTGAACCTTAAAAATGAGAACTTGAGGTTTCAGAATGGCCATTTTTGGCAAAAATGTGACTGTAAAAATAAAAGCCAATAATTAGAAAAATGCTTGACATTTCTCATTCCTACCTGTATCTATGTGCTCCTGCTAAGATTGCATTCCTGCATAAAGAACTCCCATTCCTCCATCACCCACAGCATGCTTCTCCCTGGCTCATCATCTTTATAGCCCATTCATAATTTCTGTTAGTGTAAAGTACACATCTTGTATGTCAATGGCTATAGTAAAGCTAAACAGGTAAAATTGCATCAGCTCTTACCAAACACTGGATATTAAAGATGTATAAGTCAGCTTGGGTTGCTACAACAAAATACCATAGCTTGGGTGGCTCAAACAAAAGACATTTATTTCTTACAGTTATGGAGGCTGAGAAGTCAAAGATCAAGGTGCTGGCAGATTTGGTTCCCAATAAGAGTTTCTCTTCCTGGCTTTCAGACAGCAACCTTCTCACTGTGTCCTTACATGATGGAGAAAGACAGAGCCCTGCTGTCTCTCCCTCTTCTTATAAGGACACTAATCCCATGGGTCATGGGGGCCCTACACTCATGACCTCATCTAAACCTAATTACCTCGCAAAGGTTCCATCTCCAAACACCATCGCACTGGGGATTAGGGCTTTGAGATATGAATTTTAGGGGAACATAAATGTTCAGTCCATAACAAAGGGGCAATGAAAAATTCTCATCTTTTCCTCCTCTGGATGGAAATGGCATCGGTCTTCGTAGAAAAGGAAGCACTCTTTCTTGCCCTTCCCATTGATTTTTATCATCTCTTCTTGATATTTGGTAATTTATCTCCCTAAAAATGCACTTTGCATAGTTCTCAGTAGTGGTAATCCAGGCTAATGTTGTCTCAGTCTAGCTCATATTTCATGCTATTGTGATTTTCAAATTCTCACTCTCAACTAAAAGAACAAGTTTCAGGAAAATTCATGAACAGCGCGTTTACATATTTCTTGGTCTGTGGTTAATTTATCACGGGTGAGGGAGAAAATTTAACATTTTAGAAAGGATAATTTTTCTCAACTAAAAATAATTAAGTATGTACAAATCTTAGACTCTCTTATGTTAGAAACATAGGTTCTTAATAAATATATATTTATTAAATGAATAAAATAAGGATGAAAATACTTCAGTTAGCTAAAAGATTTCAAAAGTCTCCTTCCAGTTTTACGGAAAGTGAGTGAATAATATAATAGATAGTCAGAAGTCAGAGAATTCCTCATTTTTTCCTATTTGTGTATCTACTTTATCCTTTTCTTTCTTTTTCTTCTTTCTTTGTGGTCATAGACTACAGATTTTTTAATCTCTTTTATAAAGATGCAACTTTATGGAACTTAAACTTCTTTCCTTCTGCCTACATCATATGATACAGACAAGAACTAACAAGTAAGTGAACCAGGAAGCCGAGAATAGAAAGGGAATGACAGTCTTTCAGTGATCTTTCTCTTTCACGTTTATGTTTTCCCTGTCTACAATCAGGGTCTTCTGTTATATAAGATCAACTGGATAATTTTTCAAAACCAGATAATTGGACAAGGATACGACAATGAACAGAAAAAAAAAATTTCAGAGAAGCCACTTCTGTAGGCAGGTCATTTCCTGGTTGCTTTAAACTGTGGTACGTTGCAAGATCTATTCAAGACATTTCTCATAATAACTGCTATAAATATCAAATGTTTACCATGTGCCAGATATACACTGAGGACTCACATATATTATTTCATTGAAAACACAAAAGAACCTAAATCTGTTTTTCATATGAGGATCCAGACCCATCTATTAGAACAGTTTAGTAGATTATGACTGGCATTTTCCTAAAAAACAATAAATAAGATTAGAAAAAAAGCTTTGTGAATCACATATAATAATGACAAATACAGCTTCTTAAAATGTTTGTTTCAGTATATGTGTGAATATTTGTGTGTGTGTGTGTTGAGTCATAATGTAAAATGTATTTTTTACTGATAGAGATAGTTAAAAAAACTTCAAAAGCCCTGCCCCATATGGTACTATAATATCAATTTTTAGAGGAAAAGCAAAAAGATGCAGCTTTATAACTATAACTTCCAAAGTTCCCAAATGAATTAGCTTCCACAGAGTCTCTTAACGGTGCCTAAGATAACATTATTGTTTCCCGTTGCTTCCTGCCTTTCTCATGGTTTGCATTTATATAGCATCAAGGCAGCCCTACCATAGGGTGATTAAATCTCCTCAGATCAGGCCATCTGTGCCATTGAATAAGTGAGATACTTCAAATAAGTGAATGATGAATTCTGCTCCAGACTGTCCCATAAAATTATAATAAAAATAATAATGAAGTGCTCTCTAATAAAAAGGAAGTCGTTACAAATACTGTGCTATTGATTGCAAAGGGCAGTAATTTTAGAGGAGCTCTTTCATCTGTGTTATAAATCTCAGCAACCAGTGGAGAAAATGTCAGGATTTTAAAAGCAAACAAACAGAAAAAAAAAAAAAAAAATCGCCTCACTGCTCATCTTTCATGCTGTTTTGAGTAAAACTAAGGTAGCACAAATATTTAAACAGATGGCTCAATGATATGCTTTTTTCTTTGCTAATCATAGTTATTAAAGCACTCACTTTATTTTTATTGTGTTTTAAACGGGCAGAGGAAATCTGAGGCTGATAATGACCTTTGTACATCGTGCTGCAAATTGATTTTGATGACCTTTCACTCTGCAATAATTAGGCTGGCTTCATGCACATTCATCTCCCTCTCTCTACTCTCAGGGCGCATGGTGCAGTGTTTTCTCCTGCTGTCCCTCAAAACCCCATTCTCCTCCCCCTCTCCCAGCTTTGTCTCCATCATCGCTGTACTGGGTTCTATCTTTTCCCTGAAAGCCACAGATTCTTGAATAAAGAATGAATAGAGGTATTTAGAGGCTGACAAAAAAGAAGAATAGTTATTTTACTGATGTTTTGAATGATCAAATATCTGAATTGTCATGTAATTATGACCATTACAGTGATGTCATTGCCATAGTCATTTGTCGATTGTGTACATTGTGTTGAAGACTTATTACCACATTGAATTATAACTCAGTAGTTTAATGAATTTTATGAGGGTGTTTCTTTGTGGCTAATGTGAACAGATGGTAGAAGTGGAAAAGAAATAAACTATGCCTCATTTTCCTTTACGTTTTCTTTGTTATTATGCTCTGAAATTAAGAACATCAGACTAACACAGTTATACACACATATTTTAAAATCATAATCTTTAAAAAGACAATTGTCAGATATCCCCCTATTCTGTATTTTCTGCTTTCTTTAGACTTACTATTTTTTTTCTACTTTTTTTTTTCAGTGAAATATACATACCATATAATTTGCCATCTTAACCATTTTTAAGTATGAGGTTCAGTGGCATTAATTACATTTACAGTGTTGTACAACCATCAACATTATACGTTTCCAGAACTTTTTCATCATTCCAAACTTTTAGACATATTTTTAAGCAACTACATTTTTAGTCTATTAGGGAACTCCTCTTTTTCTTCCTTATGTGATATTCATTAAATCATATTCTTAACATAACTGTTTATACATGAACCCCCTAGGCCTACGGTTAATTATAAATGTGTTTTCTTCAGGACTACAGAATTCCAAAGAATACTTTATTAAGGAAGAGTAGTACAAGAAGCTTTACAGGTGATAATAGCTAACATTTATAGAACATTTATTCTGAGTGAAGCCCTAAGTTAATTTATATACATGTTAAGGAGAAAAATTTGACAATAAAACGTTGCTTAAAACATTCCCTAAGGTAAAGTGGATGTTATTATTCAGTTGACCTTTCTTACAAAAATATAACAGTTGAGTCTTTCGTGTATATGTGCACCAACGCACAGTAAGTAAGATCATAGGCAAACTGGACCCAGTCTTAAGAGTTTGCAGGGCCCAGTGTTACTCTGTTCCTTTCCTCACTAATAGCCTGCCTTAAACGCGGGAAACAGAAATCAAACTATGAGTTTTAAATGGAGGGAAGTTAATACAGGAAATCACGCACACAAGTGAGGTAAATGCTGAAAAGCCAACAGGAGATTGCCAGGCAACGTAAGTATTACCCACAATAGTAGCCATTACTAGGCTGGAGGACCAAAGTGGCAATTCAGTGGTAGGGGTGCCTGGGGTTGGGAATCATCTCATGGAAGCTGGAGACACGAAGGAGACAGAGCCATCGTTGGAGACATGCATCCATGAAGACAGAGGAGGAGAACTATTCTGATTTCTCACTTCCTCCTATGTTTTAATCTCCTTACATTTCTTCCGTTGGCCAAACCCAACCAGAAGCCATCTGACAAGGTAGCCTGAGACACAGCTTGGCGGGAAGCCACCTCCTCGTGACAGAAAAGAGACCAGGAGAAGGGTAAGGAAGAGACTTAAGGGCAAATCGGTCAAAGACTGGCTTTAACTTTCCAAATCAGGAAATGCTGAACCCTTCTAACAAAGGCAAACAGAGGAAAATGTAGAAAGGTTTATGGATGCCTCATGAGTCATGAAATAAAGAGCTGTACTTTGAGAAAACTTCCCAAGGAAGCAGACGCCTCTCACCTTTGTAATCCTTGATTCCTTTCTTTTGCTCATTTCTCACATTGTATAAGTGAGTCTTATCTGCACATTCCAAAACATGTCTCCCATCCAACTACTTTCAGCATCTCCACTGGTCCCACCATCATCTCTCACTTGAATTTTTGCAGCAACCTCCTAACTGGTTTTACTCTTTTAATTTTTTTCTCGTTTAAAAAATTGAGGCAAATTTTACATACAATGAAATTCACAGATCTTAAGCGAGTTCTAATGAATGTACGCGCCTATGTAAACAACACTTTAATCAAGTATAGGACTTTTCCATTACCGCAGAAAACCCCCTCATGTCCATTCAATCTAGTCAAACTCTACCTTTCATAGGCAACGACCACTTCACTTTCTAACACCATGGATTTGTTTTGCCTGTTATTAAACTTCATATGAATAGAATCATACAGTATATATTCCTTCACGTGTAACTTTTTTCACTCTTCATGATGTTTTTGAGGTTCATCCATGTTGTTGTGTATCATTAGTTTATTCTCTTATTAATTTCTGATCAGCATTCCATTTTGTGGATATACTGCAATATGTTTCCCCATTTCCCTGTTGATAGACATCTGGACTATTTCCAGTTTTTTGTTACTATGAAAAGCTGTTACAAACTTTCAAGCACAAGTCTTTTTGTTGGACATATGTTTTCATTTCTCTTGAGTCAATTCCTAGGAGTGGAACTGATTGATTGGTAAATGCATGTTAGCTATAAGAAAATGCTAAACTATATTCTGAATTGTTTACATTATTTTATACTCCCACCACCAAAATTTGAGACTTCAAGTAGCTCCACAATCTTGAAAACATTGATATTGCCAGTATTTTAATTCAGCCGTTCTAGAGGGTGTGCAATAGTTTTCTAATTATCTCACTGCAGTTTTAATTTTCATTTCCCCGATAATGAATGACTTTGAGATTTTCATGTGCTTTTTGGCTGTTCATATATTTATTTCTTGTTTTTAAAATGAGTTTTAGTAGTTCTTTATATATTCTAAATGCAAGTCTCTCTCTCTCTATGATTATATATACATACATAATTTCTTCCAGTCTGAGGCTTGTATTTTTATTTTCTTAAAGCTGTTGTTAGGTTTTAATTTTGATGAAGTCAAATTTTATATTTTTTTCTTTTATGCTTAGTGTTTACTATGTTCTCTCTAAGAAATTATTGTCTATCCCAAGGCCCTCAGGATATCCTGTTGTTTTCCTCTAAAAGTTTTAAGGTTTTAGCTTCTACATATAAGTCTATGATGCATCTTAATTTAATTATTTTGTGTATCATTTGAAATGAGAGGTCAGGATTCATTTATTCTTTCATACATTTATCCAGTTTTTCCAACACTATTTGCTAAAAAGACTTTTCCACATTAAATTGCCTTGCTTCTTTGTTGAATAACAAAGAGACCTGTTTACAAACATGAATATTTTGGGTCCTCTACTATGTGTCATTGAACTATTTTGCTCTCCTTATTGTCTATCACTTTCTTGATAGTATACTGTAGTTTTGTAATAAGTCTTGCAAACAGATAGTGTATGTCCTCCAATTATCTTCAAGGATATTTTAGTTTTTTTGCATTTCCTTACAAATTTTAGAATCAGCTTGTCAATTTCTACCTAAAAGCCTGATTAGATTTTAATTGGCCTTGTATCATACATCAATTTGGGGGAGAACTGACACTTTTACAACATCGAGCCTTCCAATCCATTAACATAGCATAATTTTCCATTTATTTAGAAATTCTTCAATTTCCCTGGGCAATGCTTTGTAGTTTTTGGCACAGTGTCTTACACATACTTTATGTTTATTTCTACACTTAAAAAATACATTTCTGGTGCTATAATAAATAGTATTTGGGGTGATAAGCGTTCAAGAAAGTTCCCAAAGACTTCCACTTCTCTGTATGTTCACCCTTGCGTATGCATTCCCACTGAATAAAGCTGACCTGAGTGACCAAGAGGACATCATGGGGATGACTGACTGGGACTTCTAAGGCTCAGTCATAAAAGAAACTGTGGCTTCTGCCTTGATCTCTTCTGGATCATCATTCACTTTGGAGGAAGCTACTGCCACATCATGAGGACCCCCGCGAAGCTCTAGGAGAGGCACATGTGGTAGGGAACTGAGACCTCTTGCCAATACCCAGCATCAACTTGCCAGCCATGCGAGTGAGCTTCCTTGAGAGTAGATATTCCCGTCCAGCCTTCAGAGCACTGCCGCTCTGCCTGACATCTTGACTGCCAGCCCTTGAGAGACCCCGTGCCAGAATCACCCAGCTAAGTTTTTCCCAAATCCCTCATCCATAGAAACTGCGTGAGATAATAAATGTTTATTGTAGTTTTAAGTCATTACATCTATGGCAATTTGTTATGCAGCAATAGACAGTAAAACACAATATTGTTATTAAGTTTTATTTTCCAGTTTTCTTTGCTAGTATATAGAAATAACATTGATTTTGTAATATATTGACCATGTATCCTGTGACCTTGCTAAATTCACTTATTAGTGCTCGTAGTTTGTTTTATAGATTTGTTAGAATTTTTAATGTAAACAATCAAGCCATCTGCAAATAAAACTGTTTTACTTCTTTCTTCCCAGTCTCTATACCCTCCATTAATGTTTCTCCCTGCTGTAAGATAGGACTTGAAATACAATATCCACTAAACCTGGTCACAGCTCAAATCCTTGCCTTGTTCCTGACTGAGCGAAATGTTCAGTTTTTCACTGAACACAAGTATGATGTTATCTGTAGTTTTTTATAGATACATTTTAGATTGAGGAAATTATCTATCTACAGTTTGCTGAAACTTTCTAACATAACTGAGTGATTACATTGTTGTTGCCTTTTAAGGAAATTATAAGAAGAAAAAATATATATATTCTCTTACATTTATCCACATAGTTACCACTTCCAGAGTTCTTCACTCTCTTCTTTCATTTGGTATTATTTCCCTTTATCCTAAAAACAAACTTCAGCATTTCTTACAGGCAGATCTACAAGCCACAGATTCTTTGGGCTTTTGTTTATCTTTATGACTATTTTACATCACTTTTTAGAAAAGTTTTCTGCAGAGTACTCTGCACTGTCAACACATTTTAATTTGCTCACATTTCCTCCCACTAGAAGGTAAGTTTTATGAGGTCAGAAGCCTTGTCTTGTTTACTTCTGTATTCACTTCACCAGGAACTGTTTCTGTCACAAAGCGTTGGTCAATTTGTTGGCAGAAAGAAAGAGAGGAAGGAAGGAAGGGAGGGAGTAGGGTAGGGAGGGAGGGAAGGAAGGAAAGAGGAATGAAAGAAAATTAATTGGAACTGCTATGTATGGCCTCTATGAAAATATTTGGGTTTGACAGTGTTTCTTGAAACATCAGCTGTATTCATCTTGTGTTTGACTGGCACAAATTAGTTTGCTTACAATAGCAAAACAAAATATCTGGCAAGAAGGAGGTAAAGGAAAATGCCAATTATATATAAGCCTTCAAAAGTTTATAACACATTTAAAAGTACAAAATAACAATTTTTATTACAAACTTGCTGTTACATACATATATATGTGTGTGTGTATCTATCTATAGATAAAGAAGTATATTCCCTATTTTATATTCCATATAGAGTATATTCATTGAAACCTTGTAAGTGTAAGGGAAGTAGATAATCTTGATTATAAATACTTAAATACTACTACTATATAAACAATCATCCTTAAAACAAGGTATAGAAATTACTGGCACTTTTCATTTTAATACTGGCACGTTTTAGAATGTGCATACAGTGAGTCTGTACTTAATGACAAGGGAATATGAACAGGGCCTGGGAGGAAAAAATTGGTAGAAGAAGACAGGGATAAAGATGACAGGCTTAACATACGAAGGGAGTGGAATAATAGGCATCCAATATGGTCGATTGACAAAGAAATTTTTGATGAGAAGTATTTTGAAAACACCCACAGTTCTAAATAACTATTCTAAGCTAACAATGAATTCTTAGCTTGCAAAAGGAAAAGAACTCCTAAATAATGTCATTTACATTGTTCATAATGTTGATTATAAATCAACCAAGTATTGTCAGCTAGAAAAGATCAGGCTTAGAATGAGCAGTGGTAACATATATTTTTCTAGAAAAGAAACGTTATGGAATTCAAATTCCGAAGTGGTAGGTTCTATTATTCTGAAGAACAATATTCCAGGACAAGACTGGAAACGTTGAGGTCTGGGTCATTTAACAGGTGCCTGGGAAAAACGCTGTCCCATAAGTTGTACAGCTCCTTCTGTGGATAGAGATGTCAGCCAGGTGAGCTAACGGGGCTAATTCATCCCTAATTCTGATGTGAGACAATGTTTGACAGAGCATGTGGTGAGGTCATGAGAAGATTTTAAAAGAAAATGCTTGGTGTGGGCCAACCTGTGAAAGGTAATTGATGTCAAGGAGTAGGTTTTTGGAGACAGGCTTGGGTTCAAACCTACCAATGGTGACCATTCTCCTTTGTTGGCTGCGACAGTACTTATCTGAGCCTGCTGTTCCTTTCACTCTCAAAAGTGTCCCAAGTTATATAATAAATTATATGATTACCTAGTTTAAATGTCAATTCTGTTACTTACTGTGAGAACTCAGGTGAGTTATTTAAGTTTTCAAGTCTCAGTTCCTTACTTTTAAAATGAGAATAATCATATGTAATTCTTAGGCATGCTGAGAGGTTTAAATGAGATATTTCAAGAAAGATTCTGCTTGTGCCTGACGGGTTAGTTCACAGCAAACTGTTATTTCCTCATCACCCGAATCCTTTTCAATAAGATAATTAAAGCCTTCAGTGATATGACCCCAACATGCTTTTTTTCTTCATTTATCTTAAACTTCATGTCTTAAACTTCTCAACCTTTTCTCTCAGTCTTCAGCATGTTATTTCTTAGTTGAAATGCAATCTTCCTCTTTTTTTTTTCTCATTATCTTTAAATTCTTTTTACTTTTTAAGGCTCACCTTTTCTGAATATCTATAGCTAGAAATAATGTTTCCTATATATAAACACATCTTTTTAAACTTTATGGCTGTCACTCTTTAAAATTATTTAAATATTTAATGAAGTGATACAAATTTTTATATTATTTGGATCTACTCCAATTTTTTAATTTATTAGGTTGCACATTTTTACATTATTTAGATACACCATAATTTATTTAATGAATCTCCTACTGAATGATATTTAAGTTGATCCCAGTTTTTAGATTATCGCATTTTAATGTAACTACACAGCATTATAGTTGTATTAAATTATCCTCTATTTAAAAATCAATTTGTAAGTTTTTTTTCAAAATTAAGGATGTTAATTTTTTTGTCATGTGTTTCTTTTTTGTTAAATGTCCTCTGTTCATAATGTTTTAGACTTTGCTGAAAGGTTTTTTTTTTTTTTTTTTTTTTTTGCGGCCTCTCACTGTTGTGGCCTCTCCCGTTGCGGAGCACAGGCTCCGTACGTGCAGGCTCAGAGGCCATGGCTCACGGGCCTAGCCGCTCTGCAGCATGTGGGATCTTCCCAGACCGGGGCACGAACCCGTGTCCCCTGCATCAGCAGGCGGACTCCCAACCACTGCGCCACCAGGGAAGCCCTGCTGAAAGGTTTTTAAGTGTTGTTTATGTTATCAGATTTATGGTTTCTGAGCTTTGTGTCTGCTTAAAAAGATCATCTCCATCCTAAAGTTATAAATTAATTCAGTCATGTTTTCATCCAATATTTTTATGGCTTCACTGTTTACTTTAACTCTTTGATCCATGTGGAGTTTATTTTTATGTAAGTAGTGTTTTGAAAATGTGGCTTTACTTTTTCCAAATGACTATATAGTTGCCAAAGATTTATTGAAAAATTCACCTTTATACCCACTGGTTTGAGATGCTCTTTTTGTGCTACTTCTCATATGTATTTGGGTCTCTTTCTGAACTCACTGTCTTCCATTGATATTTCTGTGTATTCCTGGGCCATTATTAAAGTTATATGAATTAGAGCTTTAGCATATGTTTTATTATCTGGTATGATTCTTTTTTTTTTTTTTTTTTTGCGGTACGCGGGCCTCTCACTGTTGTGGCCTCTCCCGTTGCGGAGCACAGTCTCCGGACGCGCAGGCTCAGGGGCCATGGCCCACGGGCCTAGCCGCTCCGCGGAATGTGGGATCTTCCAGGACCGAGGCACGAACCCGTGTTCCCTGCATCGGCAGGCGGACTCTCAACCACTGCGCCACCAGGGAAGCCCTGGTATGATTCTTTACTCTTCTTCTTTAGAATATTTCTAGCTAGTTTTATGGATTTATTTTCCAGACTAATGTAATAACATGATTTCATTTCATAAATTTTAGAGGGGTTTTTTTTACTTAATATTTTAACAATATTGAGTCTTTATTTATAAAAACAGGATAGATTGCATTTTATTGAAGGATTTTACTATGTCTTTCAAAAGATACTGAAAAATTTGCACCTTGTAATCACCTACAGATTCCTTATAAAGTTGGTTTTGCAATGATCGTTCTGTTCGGGACTATGATTATTTTCTTCCATTATATTTTTAATTGGTTATAATTTATATATAAGAATTTACATTTATCAACTATGTAAATATATGTCTTCATTTGTAATCGCTTTCCAGTTCATTCTCTTTTTAAATATGGAATCATATTTTCTGCAAGTAATAATAATATTTTACCTTTTCTTTTCAAAAATTGATAGTCTCAGATTAGTGCAATTGCTGATGGTATTGCTCATCGGGGTTCAAATTCAAACACTGTCAAGTTAATTAAATGTTCAAATCTTCAGTTTCCTCATCTGTAAAATGCAAGAATAGTAATATAGTTGACCCTTGAACAACACGGGGGTTAGGAGTACCCACCCACCCTGAAGTAAAAAATCTCTATATAACCCTCTTATTGTGGTTCTGCATCTGAGGATTCAACCAACTGCAGATCGTGTAGTGTTGTAGTATTTACTATTGAAAAAAAATCCATGTGAAAATGGACCCATGCAGTTCATGTTGTTCAGGGGTCAACTGTACTTATCACACAGGGGTAACATAAAGATCAAACTGGTAATGTGTGTAAAGCAATTAGCAACATATCTAGAATATGATACACTCCCCCAAATGTTAATCATTGTTTTATTTTTCCTCAAGGTTAACTGAATAGTCTAGTATTTTATTATCATCATTTACTAATACTAACAGTCATTTTAAATGACTTTCAGTGATGATGTGTGGAATGGCCTAATGGTCTATTTGTAGTGTATAGATTATAGTATAGTAAGCATAGAGTCTAGATTTACCAGCGCAATGATAACATGCAATTCTATTGTTTTAAATAAAGGCAATAAATTATTGTGAAACTAAACGGCACTTAATTTTGTATTCCTGGCAAGATACAAGTTAATTCATAAAATAGAAAAAGAGTGATGATAGTGGAAAGTCTTGTTTTATATTGATTATAAACATTAATAAAAATATTTACCATTTCATATTTGTGTCATAGGTATTTATTTATATGTTCTAACTTCCTCGATAGAAAAGGTAACGCTCAGTTGATTCATCTACATGGTAAATTTGGGCAGCTGACAACCTTCTTAAGTGCAATGCCCAAAGTAGGCATTCAATAAATATCCTTTGAGGAAAGGCATGAATAGATAAATAGACTCATAGACAATATATTTTTCCAGATTCCACAGGGTCCAAGCAGATGCAATGGAAACTTTGTATTATCCCATCCTCAGACGACAAGAGACAGTATCATACTTCATCTTTCCCTAATACATGTAATACTCTTTAATAGAAGAAAGATACTTAATCAGGAGCCACCATGTACAAAACATTGACTAGAGGTTTGAAATATTAAATGTTCTTTCATCAAGGAAGATTTTTCCCCTTAACGTACACACGTTAAATCCTACTCTAATCAGTTAATATTTTTCTTTCATTCACAGTGGAAACTGTAGCTATCTTGCTTTTACTATAAAACCCGATTTATATTCTTCAGCTAAATGCAGAGATTTCATTTGTGAATGCTCAGTGATTTATATCATTGTTTTCCTTTTCGGACAAGTCACTGCAAAATAATTTTTTTCAAGCAAGATGGTATTAACCTTTTCTGATTGCAAAGTCTCTCTCCTAGCAGTATCAATACTACTTTGTCATTTCTGTCAGTTATTATATTACATTTGATAAACAAATAAATACAGCTCCACATATCAAAACCCAAAATGACTATTTTGAGGATTAGCCTTTTGATAATCATCTACGACAGATTAGGCAGCCTCTGTAATATTTCAAAGAATTGGCCTTTTTCCAGTTGATACTGATATTGGGATTTGAGTTAATTGCCAGTGCATCTCAAATAACAGAGCAGGTGCTAGTAGAAAGAACATTTCCTGTATTTTCATTGTTATTTATAGTCAGAGCTCTTCTGCACTAAACCCTTGAGTTGGCTTTTTAGAGCCCACTGTATAACAATTTCATTCACTTTCATGTCAACGAGCTTTGGCTTGATAAATTAAAACGGAAAAAATGCTGGCTAAAGCACCGGGGCCCTACATAATTCATTTTGCTGCAAGTTTCTGGCAGCTGCCCAAGAATCACCTGCTATCTTCCTAGTGTCCTTATCATTTTCCCATCTGGAAAGGGCTGAACCTTACTTACACTGGGGAGTTAAAGGCCTGTGCAGGATGCATTCAAAGGCCATTAAAAATCACAACTCTAAAAATCACCATCTTTTTTCAGGCAAGGTTAACACTAGTCCATAAAATAGATGGGAAGGTCAATATTTTGTTTTTATTTAAATAAATATAAAGCAATTGCAGGATTTCTTTAATGATGCAGAACTGCAGATAACCTGAACCATTATATTTCTAGACTTTGTGGTCTTCCTTAAAATTATCCAAAAGTAACTTTGAAAAGCCCATTCTAAATTAAGCAACTTCTAGTATTAGTTGTCAATTTATTGTTAAACAAAGTAATTCATTCATTTATTCTTACTTTATACAACTGGATTTCTTTTAAGGGGACTTAGGTAGGATGAAAATTTTAGTAATTATTTTAGCAATTAACTACCAGAATGCAAAGGTCATTAAAGAAAAAAAAAAGTAAACATATTTTTGAAAAGAGGCTAAATGATAGTAGAATCAGAGAAAATGTTAATATTTTATTTTCTCAAAGTTTTGAAATTTACAAGTAGCTTTTAACTAAGACTATATGTCGATTAAAAGTAAATTAAATTTAAAACCTGATCCTGACAAAGCTTTATTACCCTAGAAATTATCAGAGCCTGAATATAAGGCTGTGAGTTCTAAACAGTTACAATTTTTAGAAAATGCAAGTTCCCTTATTACTAGATATTTAAACTAACAATTCAAGCTTTCAACAGCTAACTTATAAAGCATGTTGGTGACTGTTAGTTTTGTCTCCAAGGTGGAAGAATATGTAGGGATGACGAGAATTCTTGACCAGCCACCCTTGCTAGGCTTAAATGAGTGCACTCTAAGCACAGTGAGCAAAGCCAGGCAGAATGCTCACTCCTTAAAAAAGGAGAGGCAATACCAAAAGAAGTCAGATGGACTCCCCATCCCCTGCCCCAAATAGTTAATTTGTTTAGGAAATGCTGCCACTTGCAAAGGCAACGGAGGGCAGAGAAGTCCAGAACCTTGAACTTGAACCCTGCCTGATGCTTGAAACACTGAGAGGCTGTGGAGGTAGAGGTAGGGAGGAAGCTGCAATTTCAAAATTTATATTACTGAAGGGGAAAATTTGTATTCTGCTTAGTAAGATGCTTATTTTTAAAATAAGCACTGGAAAAAAAAAAAAGCCTCTGATGGGATTTTGCTTATATAAAGATAAAGCCTAGATCTAATTCTGGAAAGGAAACTGAGAGTTAAGAGTCTGTGAATAATAACACAAGAGGTTATCTTCACTGTGGGTAGATTTGAGCCAGTGGGGATAATTACACATCCTGGGTGGCATAGCCCATCAGTCTCTTTATGGGAACCAAGACTTTTGGGGTAAGTCAAGACTTTTGGAGCAATAACTCCAGGGTAAGAAGAATACAGTCAGAAACCCTCCCCCTGCATGGGAGATGGCCTGAATCCTGAAACTTTTCATTTAGTCATTTAACTAATATTCATTCATTGGGCACATACCCTGTGCTGGTATCATCCAGTGGGGTAAACTGTCATTAAAGAATCCCTGGGTCTAGGGACTGTAAGAGCAGTAATCCTTACACCAACTTCCCTCCTTCCCTCCCTCCATTCCTCCCTCCTTCCCCCTTTCTCTCTCTCTTTTCTTCCTTCCTTCCTTCTTTCTTTTTCTTTCTTTCTTTCTTTTCTTTCTTTCTCTTTCTTTCTTTCCCTTTCTTTCTTTCTTTCTTTCTCTTTCTTTCTTTTTCTTTCTTTCTTTCTTTCTTTTTCTTTCTTTCTTTCTCCCTTCCTTCTGTCTGCCTGCCCTCCCTCCCTTCCTTCCTTTTTCTTGTTGTAAGTCGCATCTCTATTCTCAAGCCATTAGTGAAGTTTTATTAAACTCCATAGCCTCATCTTAGATTATGGATAGGGATTTTAAGGGAGGAATGTTTTACAGCTTAAAAACAAAGTGGATTGACTATAAAATCACCAGTATTAACAGAGAAGAGAAACATTTTATCTGATAGCAACAGCCAGCCAGGAAGAATGGGGCAAGTTGCTGGCTTGCTAGGTGACCAACAACCATAGAACAAAGTTGTGGGACATATTAACCTTCTTCCAGAGAGCCTCAGAAATGCCTCCAGAGGGGGTGCCTGATGGCCGGTTCTGCCCTTAGAGCCAGGTAAGAGGAGTCTCGTTGGTGCCTGACACTGAACTGGACAACAGTTCTGTTGGGGAGGGGGGTATCCTGAGCCTAGGCCAGAATAACAAGCTATTCTCCAACCATTTATGCCCCTACCTTACCTTTAACAATGGTTGATCAGGTGTTCCAAGGAGCTTCATGATCCTCACCTATGGGCCATCCCAGGCCTCTGTGGTCAGGGCCCAGGTCATAGATGGTGGCCTGGAAAGCAGATCTGTCCTACTGGCCAGCTGGGCATTTCTTTGTGGGATCATATAAAATTGGGACTGAAAAATGGGGCTGACACGCTGATATAACTCATTTACATGCGACACAGGATGATTTCAGATCTCTGGGCTACCAAACATCTACCATCAACTCTTGGGCTTGAAATGCGTGTGAGGGCCATTGTGTTGGCTCTGAGTTCCACCACATCACTGTGCCACTTCCAGTCTACAGAATCCCAGGGTGGCAAGGGAGCTCTATGGGTGTGATTTACTCTGTGAGCATCCCTGCTGCTGACTTCCAGGGTAGTCCCTCCATCCCTCATCAGGCAGTCCTGGGGGAGCAAGCTTATTGCCAACAGGCCATTCGATCGACATCTTCTCTTTCTTCTGATTGATGTGGGAATGTTTTACTCTGTCTTAAGCTGTGCCAAACAAGGGAGAGATGTTCCTTGTGACAATGGAACTGTCCTTTTCACTCCACCACTGGGTCTTTTGCCTACTGTCCCTGTTGGTTTTGGTATAGAAAGTCAAGGGAGCAGTCAACATTGAAAGAAGTCACATTATAAAAATGCTGTGATTACAGCCTATAGAGACATTGTTGGGAGATGTATTATCCTATGTTTTTACACTGTAAAATTCTATATGATAAATTTAACATGACCATAAAACAAAGCGTTGTTCACATTTTCCTGCATATTCTGGGTGCACATGCATTTGTGGTCTTCATCAATGAAGCTGAGTAACAACCTTTGAAATGGGCACTGGAAACCCGTATTTGTAGGCAGCAGGATGGGTGATGTAATGTCATGAGAAGTGATGGAAACAATAGTAAATAAACAGTATTAGGGAATTATAGAAGCAAGGAGGTCTACATTTTTTCAATACAAAAAAGTTCAGAAGAGCAAGACATTGTCTGTAATAGCACTGTTGCCACCATTTTTCTTGTAGTGGAAAATAGGAAATTAGACAGGATGGAGCATTTGATGATAAAAGGACACAAGAGATGGTCCTTGTGGCCCACCTCATTTTGGACCCTATGTGACCCACCTCATGTTGGACAGCTGGTATGGCTGAGGATTCTTTTAGCTTGGATCGACTGCACCACACTATTTGAATTAAAATCAATCTTATTTGCAGCTTTTCCTTAGGGCCATTTCTTGTCATGCCTCTTCAGGCTATTCAGTGATCCAAAGAGAAGGAGAAGGAGAAGAAGGAGGAGAAGAAGGAAGAGAAGGAGAAGGGGAGGGGAAGGGAGGGGGAGAAGGAGGATGACAAGGAGGACAAGGAGGAGGAGAAGAGGGAGAGGAAAGAAGGGGGAGGGAGCGGGAAAAGGAGAAGTGTACCAAAGGAAAGAATGGTTCTTCCTAAATCAGGGGTACAACAATTGAGTACACCTAAGGGCCTTGGTGGAATATGTAACTGAGTGCAGTGTGTGGGCTGTCTGAGACAACAGAGTGAAGAGATTCTGGTTTATGCCCGCCCTGTTGATGTGGTGTAGCCACATTTGGCTCCAGGCAGTTACTGCGATGAAGTAAATAAAGTTGGTCCAATTTTGCCAGATAGTCCAATTTTCCAAGAGATGCCCCAAATCAAACTTTACATGAAATCTCCCTAGTTTTAAATGTGGGCAATTAATTCAAATGTTAACAGTTCTGTGAAAACCATAGAATATGTCTGGCTCACCTGTAGTCAATTTGCTAGCTCACCCCTAAGACCTGGAGAACAGAAGAGGTTGGTAAGCCAATGACAGGTAAGCCTTTCAAGAACAGGGAAGCCCCTAACAAGCAGGAGATACATAACTTCTGGGAAAGGAAAGAAGAAACAATATCAAAAGATGGAGTCTAAAGGGTGTTGGAAATCAAGCACTTTTGGCTAGTTCTCTCATCTTTTCCAAACCTCTGCTCCTCAGCATGTGGCTCTGACCTGATGGCTCTTTGCTTCTTCCTGGAAGTGAAGTGGGAGGAGGATGTGCTGGGTTTGAACTCTTCCTGGATAGTGATCTTCAGAATGTTGTGTTAGAGATATGAATTGAAGTGATATCATCGAGATGGTGACATAGGACATTCCCACTCCAGTCCCCCTCAAAAGAAGATCAACTAGCAATGATCCATAGATGAGACACCACTGTAAAATTCTCAGAACCCATGGGTGAGGTTAAACTCCCCTCTGGACAACAGAAAATTAGACGGGTAAGAGGAGCAGCTATACTCTGACTTCATCGCTTTCCCCAGGCCATCACAGTGCCACTCTGAGAAGGCCGCCTTGGGCCTATGATTTCCCCAGTGGGAAAAGAGAGCCCAAAGTGGACATCCAGCTTCCCCAGCGTTGTGAGACACTTCCCTAGAGGCCACTCGGGTGTTACGTCATGAAAATCACTAGAGGGATCTGTGGGGCTTGACCGCCAGGAATCAGACTGAGACAGAGCAGGGGGCAAGACTTATAGCACCAGCACTCTGATCCTGGTGGATTGCATTCCTGCTTGCAGTGGACTCAAAGAGAGATCCCAGCCAGTGACTCTGCCCAGCTTCAGAGCTGAGCTGGTGGTCCCATCTGGCCAAGGAGATTTGTTGGCAGTTCTGTCTGATTGGGTCCCCAATCAAAGAGTACCAGCTGTGGAGCTCATTCTACCCTCTTTCCCAGGCAGGAAAGAAAATTCAAAGTCCTGCCCAACTGCTGAGTATAGCCTACAGTCCTGTCGATCCAGGAAAGTCACAGGATACAAAACCAACATACAAAAATCAGTTGCATTTCTATACACTAAAAACAAACTATTTGAAAAGGAAATGAAGAAAAACAATCTCACTTACAATAGCATCAAAAACAGTAAAATACTTAGGAAAAATTTAACCAAGGAGGTGAAAGATCTGTACCCTGAAAACTGTAAGACATTGATGAAAGAAATTGAGGATGATATGAATAAATGGAAAGATATCCATGTTCATGGACTGGAAGAATTAATATTGTTAAGCTGTCCATACTAACGGAAGTCATATATAGATTCAATGCAATCCCTCCCTACCAGGATTCCAACATTATTTTTTACAAAAGCAATCCTAAAATTCATATGGAATCACAAAGACCCCAAATAGCCAAAGCAATCCTGAGAAAGAAGGACAAAGGTGGAGGCATCATGCTTCTTAATTTCAAACTATGTTACAAATAATAATCAAAACAGTATTGTATTGGCACAAAAACAGACACATAGATGAGTGGAACAGAATGTAGATTCCAGAAATAAACATGTATAGTCAACCAATTTTTGACAAGGGATCCCAGATACTTAATTGGAAAAACATAGTCTCTTCAGTAAATGATGATGAAAACACTGGATATTCACATGGCAACAAATGAACCTGGATCTGTATCTTACACACCTCACAAAAATTAATTTAAAATGGATTAAAGACTTAAATGTAAGACCTGAAACCATAAAATTCCTAGAAGAAATCAAGGAAAAAGCCCCTTCACCTTGATCTTGGCAATGATTTTTTTGGAAATGACACTAAAAGCACAAATGACAAAAGCAACAATAAACAAGTGAGACAAATAAAACTAAAAAACTCCTGCATAGCAAAAGATACAATCAACAAAATTTAAAGGCAACCTATGGAATGGCAGAAATATTTGCCAAACACATACCTGATAAGTGATTAATTTCCAAAATATATAAGAAACTCATATAACTCAGTAGCAAAACCCACAAATAATCTAATTAAAAATGAGCAAAGGTCCTGAATAGACATTTTTCCAAAGAAGATATTCAAATGACCAACAGGAACATGAAAAGGTGCTCAACATCACTAATCATCATCATGGAAATGCAAATCAAAACCACAATGAGATGTGGTTCTCTCACACTTGTTAGAATGACTATTATCAAATAAATGAGAGATAAGTGCTGATGAGGATGTGGAGAAAAGGGAATGCTTGCACACTGCTGATAGGAATATAAATTGGTGTAGTCACTACGGAAACAGTATAGAGGTTCCCCACAAAATTAAAAATAGAACTACCATATGATCCAGCAATCCCCCTTGTGGGTATATATCCAAAGGCAATAAAATCACTATATTGAAGAGATAACTGCACCCCCATGTTCTTTGCAGGTTTATTTATAATAGCCAAGACATGGAAACAACCTAAGTGTCCATGGACAGATGGAACATTATTCAGCCATGAAAAGAAGAAAATCCTGTCATTGACAACAATATGGACAGGTTTGAGGGAATCATGCGCAGTGAAATAAGTCAGACAGAGACAAATATTGTACATTCTCATGTATATATGGAATCTAAAAAAACTGAACTCCTAGAAACAGAGAGTAGATTGGTGGTTTCCAGTGGTGGAGGTAGTATAGGGGAAATTGGTGAAGGTGGTTAAAGGGTACAAACTTCCAGTTATAAGATAAATAAGTTCTATAGTTAATAATACTGTATTGTACATTGTATTTGTATATTTGAAAGTGGCTAAGAGAGTGTATCTTAAAAGTTCTCACCCCCCTGCCACACAAATTGTAACTAACTGGGGTGATGCATGTGTAAACTAACCTTATTGTGGTAATCACTTCACAATATATACATATATCCAATCATCACATTGTAAATCTTAAATGAACACAGTGTTAAATGTCAATTATATCGCAATAAACCTGGAGAAAGAAAATAAATATGGTTTTAATTTTGTTACAAAGACATCATTTTGGGCTTTGAAGGTGAAGAGAGACCTGGGGGTAAAGCCCCCAAGGCAACCAGCCTGATGGAGAAAGCAAGTTGAAGAATGTTCTCTTCTCCAAGCATGTTCTCTCAGTGGGACCAGGCTAGCCATGGAGTGAGACGAGGGATTAAACTCCATTGACTAGTTAAGTCAGTCAGCTTTACTACTCATGTTAATAGTTGACTATACATATATAGAGAGAGATATACACACACACATATATATTTTTTCTTTGTATGAAAGTTAACTATGAAATAAGCTAAACGGAGACCCTTGAGAAACTACAGCCAACACTTATATGGCATTTACTATATGTTCTATGCTCTTTTGCAAATATTAACTAATATAATCTTCACCACAACTCTAAATGGTAGGTATTATTTTTATACTTCATTTTCAAGTTGAGGCAACTGAGGAAGAAAGAAATTAATAACTTGCCCACAGTCACACAGCCAACAAACAGGGAATCCAAGAGACCTGGGCAGGTTGGCTGCAAAGTCTGAGACCTTAACTGAATGATTTATGTGGAAGAGGACAGCTAGTCTTTCATTACAGATTTATTTAAATTGGAAAATAAAATCAACTGCTAATCAAGAGCGAAGAATATTGAGTGAGGTTGGTTAATCAGAAGAAAAAGAAGGTCACCAAGTTCTCTCTCTCAGATGCAGATGTTTTTTAGCTAGGAGGCTGAGAATACAAGGACAAGTATTGCTGTGGGGAATGATGCAGTCTTCCCTATGTTCTTAGTCACTGTGGAGGTAATAAATTGGTGTAGAAAATTAAGCTCTTCCCTCTTATAAACAAAGAAGAAGAAACTGGCAGACTGGAGTTCAGAAAAAGTTGGGGACAAGACTGAAGGATAGAGGAGGTCATTGCTGGATAAGCAGATTTTGTATGTTTATGTTCAACAATTTTCACTTTTTTTTTGGCGGTGCGCGCGCCTCTCACTGTTGTGGCCTCTCCCGTTGCGGAGCACAAGCTCCGGATGCGCAGGCCCAGCGGCCATGGTTCACGGGCCCAGCCGCTCCACGGCATGTGGGATCTTCCCGGACCGGGGCACGAACCCGCGTCCCCTGCATCAGCAGACGGACTCTCAACCACTGCACCACCAGAGAAGCCCAATTTTCACTTTTTAACTTTTATTTTTCATACCACACAGTGGTAAATACTAAACAAAACATGGTTTGTCAGGAAAATCATTTATTGGGCAACCCTACGTGCCAGTCTCCACACTGGCTCTGTGTGCATCTTGCTAATCCTCATCTGTATTATTATCCATTTCACTGATGAGGAAGCTGACTCAATTTCAGTGACTTGCTGATAAGAAACTGCGTCAGAATTTGCACCACCTTCTTATAGAAAAAGCTGTACTCTTTCCACTGAATTAATACAACCCCCTCAATTCTTATTTATATAAGATGCATTGAGGAAGTCATGTGCTCCAAAGGTGTTCTTTAGATTCACCTCTTTATGCCTCTTATTTGTGGGCCCATCTATTTGCGTTATAATCCTACATTTTCTACTGATAAAAAGGTATTTTTTGTTTTGAGGTTTTTTCCCCTTGGATAGGAAATGGGGGCTACAACCACCAGAACTTCCATTTAATAAGTCTGTATATCAGTTTTTGTTGCGAAAAATGATAGGTGATTTTAAAAGGGTATCTTAAAATTGCAATTTCCCTCCTCTTCTCTATAGAGAATGGCAACGGACAACTAAACAGTTCACTAAACACGGTGGCACTCAGATTCTGTCTCCTTTAGGCATTGGCCCCCATTCTAAGCAATAAATAACATTTTCTTATAAATAACAGAATGCATATCTTAAGTATACACAAAAAACTTTACCCAAATAAGTAACTTGCTGGATTAAGAGTCTAATTTTTTATAGTCTTGCAGTGAGGTGTACTATCCTTAGAGTATCTTTACCTTTTGATTCTAAGATACTGTTTTATGCATCATCTTTTTAATGATTCTTCCAAGTGCATCAGTCATGTTGCAAAGCTTACAGATCGGGGTTGTCTCTGAACTGGTCCAGCCCCCTAGAGAAACTCCCTGACTGCACTTAGTGAGGCCCCATCAGTGCCGGTGGTGCTAGGGAGGGAGGGATGCAGGATGAGGCTGTGGCGGCTGCATACTGCCAGGTGTTTGTCACCTTGATTCAGCCCTATCAGCATTAAAGGAAGTTAAAATAAGAAAAGGAGAAAAAGAAAACGTGAAGCCCCAATTGAAAGAGATCTTTCCTCAGAGCCCCACCTCATCTGTTAACATCCCGTTTATTTCTTCTTAGTAAACCGACACATCTGAAGAGCCTCGTAGAAGCAAGCTATAGGTTCCTAGGGACAAATTATGTGCTTTTAACTCTTTAGGGGAAAGAAGGCTGCCCTGTAATTATTATCGTGGGTCAGTTTTGTTATGAAGGAACGTGAATCATCTTGGTTCACACAAGGCATTGGGAAGATTAAGGTCCTCAGCCACAAGGGATTTGACAGAAGAGAAAGAAAATTCAGAGTTTACACACTTTAAACAAAATAGAGACATCAGTAGTTATTATCTGTGCATCAGCGAGATTTACAATTCTTAAAATATGCAAGCAAAACAGTTGTGAAGCAGATACAAAATATTCAAATAGATTGCTAATATTAACATATAAAAGAAATATCACACTGAAGCATGTTAGCACTAATGATTTAAAATACTACTTACACTTTAATTGGCTGTCCTATGACCGCGTATTTTCTAACAACCAGGAAAAATTACTAGAATTTTTAAAGCTCCTGTTAAATATTCAGTGTCAAGGGTTATGGAAACAGCACCATGAATTTAATACCCTGCATACATTTAGGATCTGAATTGAAAATATTTGGTATTTCGGATGAGGCTAATTTAGCATGAAGCTTAGGAAAAGCATGTTTGAATACGAAGAATGAACACCAAAATGAAACCAATGGAAGTGTAAAAAAGCCAGCACCCAAGAAAAATAAGACAAAATAGGAGAAGTGTGCCACTTAAATATACTAACTTTTGTGTTATTTGTCAGCTGCATAATTGACATCCCTTTATTTATTTTTTTGTAGACCAAAATATGAATATTTTGACTTAGAACTAAAGGAGATGCTGGTAGAATGGTTATAAATTGGAAAATAAGTTTAGATATTTTTTATTCATGTAAAACTGTACTGAATTTTTTATACTATTTTTAAAAGATTTGATCACCTTCCATTGTTCTTGTGCTAATTCCACCCAAGCCTTTAACCAGTGACTATGGGAGAAACTCCTTAGGAAAGGCATAAGTGACAGATCTGTGAAAGAAAACAAACTGTGTTCGTCTTTCTCATGATTTGTTCTTCTTTCTCATGTGTTAGAGGACCCTGGAATTTTCCAAAAGACAGAATGATGAACAGGGCACCACTGCACCTGGCAGCATCCAGGGGTGGCAACATATAGGAACAATAAAAGTAAACCTCACTTTTTAGGGATTTGTTTTGGGGTCTGAATTTCCAAGAAAGATATGGTTATAGGTTCTTCTATTTTGGGGAATATTATTTCCCCACTTTTTCAGAAATTCTGTATTGTTGTCCAACATGGAAGCAACCTAAGTGAACATTGACAGATAAATGGATAAAGAAGATGTGGCACATATATACAATGGAATATTACTCTGTCACAAAAAGAAACAAAATTGAGTTATTTGTAGTGAGGTGGATGGACCTAGAGTCTGTCATACAGAGTGAAGTAAGTCAGAAAGAAAAAAACAAATACTGTTTTACTAGCACATATATATAGAATCTAAAAAAAAAAGAAAAAAGGTTCTGATGAACCTAGGGGCAGGGCAGGAATAAATACACAGATGTAGAGAATGGACTTGAGGACACAGGGAGGGGGAAGGGTAAGCTGGGCCAAAGTGAGAGAGTAGCATTGACATATATACACTACCAAATGTAAAATAGATGGCTAGTGGGAAGCAGCCGCATAGCAGAGCGAGATCAGCTCGGTGCTTTGTGACCACCTAGAGGGGTGGGATAGGGAGGGTGGGAGGCAAATGCAAGAGGGAGGGGATATGGGGATATATGTATACATATAACTGATTTTACTTTGTTATACAGCAGCAACTAACACAACAATGTAAAGCAATTATACTCCAATAAAGATGTTAAAAAAAAAAAAAGAATGTTCAATGAAACTTGAATGCCTAATATATGCCAGGCACTGGGAAAATAAAATTTTCAGCTGTTTACTATGTTAAATCTACTATTGAGATATTTAAACTTACAACCATTTTATAGTAAACTTTAGATTTTTTGCTCTTGGATTTATTTGCTAACAATAGTTGTATCTTATAATTTTATTTTGAATCAGAGATGTTTTTGTCCGTTAGTTAGACAAATCTTGTTACTGGATTGAGTTAAATAACCAGGGGTTTTCCAAAGGAAAAACAAAAAAAGAAATTCTATATTGTTGTCCAGATTCATGATGTCAAGGTCAGGACTCTTCTCTTTTCCTGTGAACACCAACCTATGGTGAGGCAATGCCTGAGGAAGTCATGGGCAGACATTGTTTTTAGGGAGAAACTCTCACTTACTAGGAGCCAGGCACAGTGCCAGGGACCTTACATGGTGTAGCAATCAGGATCATAGAAAGAAACAGATGGCATACTCAAACAGGGATAATTGAGGAGAATTTAATAAAGGGATATGTACAAAGATGCCTGTAGGGTTATTTTAGGGAAATGAGCACGGAATGTTGCGGTGCATCGGGGCTGGCAACAGTGGGGAGCCTGTTCCATACCTAGGCTTAAAGCATCACAGGAGGGAGCACCAAGCAGGACCCAGAGACAGAGGGGGCTACTTAACCAGAACTGCGACCTTTAATGGATTGATGCAATTCATTCACAGGGACTGAGCAGGGAGAGAACTAGGGAAATAAACACCCTGACCTCACTCTCCTGTCTTCTCAAATTTCTTCTGGTGTCTTCTATTCACCAAGTCAAACCAGGAGGCAGAGGGCAAGTTTGCCCATTGATTTAGTTGATAAACAACAGTACGTACATAGAGTGCAGAAGTGTATAGAAAATGGGACAGTGGATTTGGAGGGGCAAATGGAGAATATCCAATACACATGAACTCTTCTTCACCCTTCACCACATCCTAATGAGAAATACAGAATTAACATCTGCAATTTATGATTAGGAAATTTAGGTTCAGAAGGTCAAAGAACTTTTGCAAGAACACACAGGTAATAAGTGACAGCACCAGGATTGAAACCTAGATCTTCTCAGTCCAAAGCTTTTTCTTCCCCACAGGACGGTGAGAAAGGGTTGAGGGCAGGAGTGGAAATTAAAAGCACAAGGAAGTGGAGAGAAACAAGACGGAGGAAAGAAAGTAGCTGACACGTATTGAGCCCCGGCTATGACCCAGGCATTGTTTTAAGCTTTTAAAATGTGTAGAATCCATCAATCCTCTCATCAACTGTATGATTTAGGTACTGTTATCCCCATTTCACAAAGGAGGAAGCAGTCTTAGTAAGACATAGTCAGTTATCAGGGACAGTCAGCCAGGAAGTAGTAGAATTTGAACCTATTCAGATTCTGGGCTCACATTGTTAGCAATCAAATTATAGAAAATGTGAGAAAAAAAAAAGATGGGAAAAGTCTGAGTGTTGGACACAATTGCCTAGAACCCTCAGGTGTCCTAATGCTTTTTCCTGATATAGGCAAACCACTTCTTCCTTTCTGTTCCTTTTCTATTCATTTTGCTATTCATATGTTATAATGCTGCTGGCAGTGATGGTGGCAGAAAATAAAATAAAATTCAGTTCAGGCCATCTTATTATTTCGGGGTCACCTATGCAAACCTGAGAGACATATACAAAGCAGAATTTACCATATTCCCTTTTAAATCTACTCCTCCTTTTACACACTCTCTCAATTAACGGCACAACCTATTTTTTGTTATCTATAAAAACTTGGGTACCTTCCCATACTATTGCTATTATTATTTACTAGATTCCTCATTAAGTGATTTTATAAAAATCACTCTAAAAGCCCTGCATCCTTTTTTGGAATACTCTTTGCACTCTTTTAAAATCATGGATTGATTATGTATATTTTATATATGTACATAAATATATATAAATTTATATATATTTTATATATGTATATAAAATCTTTTATCAGGTGCAATGTCTTTTGTAATTGCTTCTCAGTCCCCTATGTTTGGTACATAGCAGTGCCTCAGTAAATGGTTCTTTAATGACCAAATGGATGTTGGGCTTCTGTAACTTCTCTGCATGAATGAAAGCCTTTGACTTGCTATTGAACATATTGAGAAATGGATGCCTCAGATTTTGCAGGCTTTCTTCCCCAGCAAAGACCAGGTAAGGCTGTGACTGCCTCACTTCCTCTTTTGTTTTCTTTGATATCTCACCTGCTGTAAGCCCTGCTGTTCTTCAGATGTCAGACTGACTTGGAACCAATCCTTTGATATGCTGTTTCATGGGGTTTGCAGATACTAAGTTCGGTACATTTTGATTTTCTTTGTTTCTATTTTCATGAACTCTTCTAGAGGACATAGGTCAGAAAGGCCTCAAGGTTAACTGACGTCTAAATGGCATTTTTCAAGCAACAAGACTGTATTTTTATACTCTCCAATGCTTTGGACAACTAGTCAAATATTTTGGCACTTGTCCCAATCATCAGTAACAATTCAAACCAGAGTGGCTGGCAAAGAATTCTTGAATCAAAGGTACCAAAGTAGAGTTTCTTTAAGGTCACTGAACATAAAGCACAATCTTTCAGCTTCCAAAGGAGGTGTGCACAGCTTGCTCTGAAGAAAGAAGTGTGCAGGCTACACTCTTCAGGTTTGAAACGCTACTGACAATGTCTCCTGCCACAGAGGCAGATGTATTCTAAATCTCTCTCCCCCTCTCCTCTATTATCTTTCAGCCAGCCATCTTGCTGAGAGAAGACCCCGACCCAGGCTGCTCTGCGTGGTCTGGATGCTGCAGCATTTGTGTTTAGTGGATTGCTTTCTCTGTATGGCAGCCTCTCTCCCACTGAACTGACATTCCACCCCGCTCTCTGCCCTCAATGTCATCTGTTACATCAGCATCTGTAGCAGCTGCTGCTTCTTCCGGCTGACAAGTCTCAATGTTTGCCTTTAAAATGTCATTCCTTCACCTCTCTCAACATTCAGACTCACTCATCAGTTCTTTTCCAGCTGCCCTCAAATGTATTCAGAATGAATGATGCACAAAGGACAGTTTAAACACAGCAAAGCAGTTGTAGGCAAGGCATCCCCAGTTCACAGGGCATTCTTCCTTAACCACAAGTGTTGCATTGTCATTTAAATGCGTCTCTGGCACCACAGCCCTTGGCTGTGTATGTGCTTTGGCAACTGGAGAATGTTTAGCAGTTGCCAGGCAGAGTGGAAGAAAAAAAAGTAGATAAAGAAGTCGTTCTATGATCGGGTATTGTGAGTTGCTTTTCCTTTGTTTTTCATCCTCACTGCCTCAACATCAAGCTGGGCTTTACCTTGGCAAGAAGCTAGTAATTTGTCTCTTCCCTGCCCACTGATTTTCTCCACGGCATTCTCGCACTGTGACCACATTATGTCTTACTCAAGATTCAAGATTCTTTTTTAATTTTGGAAATTAGAATATGATAAGGCCAATGGGAGAGTTTATTGTAAAATATAACTTAGCCTCCAAATATGACAGATTATTATGCAGTAAGCAAGCCAGAATCTCACCCAAAATTCAGTTCTTACAATCCAATCCAAATATGGTCTTTTCTGCAGGCATAAGAATGTTGCTCAATTTATAATTTTAAAGCACTAAATGCACTGATTAAAATGATATCACTGCCTCAATGCCATTAGGACATGACTTTGAATTCTTTTTCTAGTGGCTAATTAATGAGGAACGCAGATACATTTCCACTGTGTGGTTTGCCTCTTTGATGATCCATCTGCCTCATGGTCAGCCAGGGCTGAAGGCTCTGTCTGTGGCCAAGAGCAGGGTGAAGCCACTTGACCCATTTGGGCACTAAACCTATCACCGCATCCTGATTAGAAATAACTAAATGTAAACATAGTCATTAGAAAGTAAAGTTTCTATCCTCGTAAGTTCAGTCTTAACTTTTGAAATCAAGAGAGATGAAAAATAATCATTTTTTAAGGCTTAAATTACTCCATAAAAGTTGCCCTGCCCTCTTTATTAACATGGTTCAAATAAGAAACCGTTAACCTGCTTTTTTAATTGCTATAATCACAGTATTGTACACCTGTTACTAGGTGTTAAAGCTTTACTCAAAAGCACTGAAAGTTAAATTAGTTAATCCTCAAACAGCTCTAAGAAATAGTTGTTATTCCAGTACTACACATGGGGAAAGTGAGGCATGCAGAGATTAATTAGATTGCCAAGGGACACGTTACAAGTGGTAGAACTGGGATTTATGCGGAGGCTGCAGCTGCAGAGATCGTATTCTTGACCACGATGCCACCCTGCTCCCTATCGCCATTGATCTGGAACTACCACCATCGGCAACGACAAGTACCCAGATCAATGTATGCTTTCTCCTTCCATTTTTCCTTTCTGTCATGATTGTAAGCATTCATGGTCAACCTCAAATATCAGCTCTCTCAGTCACTTCACGTGACAGCCTCACCCAAATGCTCACTACAGCCGATTAATATCCTATAGCACTTCACTCATTTGTTTATTTTGACATCATATGCTAATATAGGTATTTATTTATGTTTCTTTCTTTCCTACTAGGATGAGACCATATACAGGTCACATCTGTATTCTCAGAATCTACACAGAGTATAGTATAGATTGACCTGTAGTCAAGTCTATAGTAAGACCTCAATAAATAAATACCGATTTATTAAATTAATTGGATCTAATAAAAATAAATCAAATACCTGATTTTATTTAAATAAAAAAATATTTTACAATAAACTCTAATTGATGAGGAATGCAGATACGTTTCCACTGTGTGGTTTGCCTCTTTGCTGATCCATCTGCCTCATGGTCAGCCAGGGCTGAAGGCTCTGTCTGTGGCCAAGAGCAGGGTGAAGCCAGGATCTAAATAAAATACCTGATACTGGGCCTTAGTATGAATCTGAAAATAAAAAAAACTTAAAGGACTTTATATAGCTGAGTATTCCTGGATTACAATACACAACATATTCAATGGACTTATTTAATGTATATTTGGTACCAAAATTTGAGCAGGTGTGAAGATTAAGTGGGGGTGGCGAAACCTTCAACTCAATCTGAAAGGAATCTTGGGGGAAAAATGTTTTACCTTCTGGTAAAGGTGTATTTGTAATATACCTGAAAACTTTATTGAAAGTTATTCCATTCTACTTTGCCAAATACCATCTGGTTACGAGCTGACATAGTTATACCTTACAGTTTAAAGTTTAAAGTAAAAGGATTGTCTGTCCTCCCTGACTGTGGCTGCCTTACGGTACTGCTACGAAAAGGGCAGAATGTATGCTTCTATGTTGGCCTCTCTCCTCCAATGCAGCCTCCACGTGCATGGAATGGGTCATGATGCGCGTTGCTGGTATGCCTTCGGGTTGGACAACACAGGAGTAGTGACTGTCTCTCCAGTTATCCATCATTATCTCCTCACGACTAGACATTAGTAAGTCCTCCCAAGGGAACAGACAGTGCAGAAAACTATCAATCCCTTCTCCTTAAAGAGAAGGTTCAATTTATGCTTGAGGATGTAATTGACAGTTACTTTATCCTGGTCAGTAATGGGCTTTCACCCTTCTCTCTTTTCCTCATTTTCTACATCCAGTCCATTAGCAAGACATGTCAGCAAAACCTTCAAAATACATCCTAAACCTGATCACTTTTTTACTACTACCACCCTAGTCTATCTCTTGCTTGAGCTTATATTTGCTATATAATAACTTTTCTCAATTGCCTTCTGACTTTCACTCTTGACCTCTATTCTCCAACTGCAGCCAAAGTGATAACTTGAAATTATAAATCAAATCAGGTCACTCCTCTGTTTTCACCTCTCCCTTGGTTTCCATCACACTTAGAATAAAATCCAAAGTCATTACCACAGCCCCATATGATTTGACCGGGCTGTTCTTTCCATTATGACCACTATACCACTTGCTCACAACACTGAAGATACACTGGCTTCTTTATGTGTCTTGAATATGCCAAACACATCTTATTCCAAGGCCTTTGCACTTGCCCTCCAGGCCTTCTGCCTGGAAGGCTCTTTCCTGACATATTCAATCGATGTTCATTCTTGTTTAATTTGTCATCCTGACAGAAACTACCTTTTCTAAAAATACTTCACCCCAGTCACACTCTGTTCCCTACCTATTCATCTCTCTTTCACAGTACTTTGATTTATTTGTTTATTGTATGTCTTCTACGGAATGTAAATTCTCTGAGATCAAGGACTATTCTGTTCATCATTTTATCCTTAGAAGTTAGATATGGCATACAGTAGGTAGTCAGTAAATATTTGTTGAATGAATAAAATTTAATTTAGTTCTAGACCTAAGATGTGAATTTTAGAAAGCATCTCTGTTTAGTGCTATGTAACGTTGAGTGGCTCAATTTCAATAACTACTTCTTTCAATTTCCTTTCTATTTCAATACGTTTTAAGAAAATTCATGAAAATATTCATTTCTTTAGTCTTGAAGAATATTACTGATATAGAAGTAGAACAAAAGATGATCTGGAGATGGATTTAGTGACATAGCAATGGAGAGACAACAACTGAGAAAGACAGACCTGAAAGATGGGGTCCTTCTTGTTTTCAACAATTTAAAATGTGAATGTTATATTGATCCATTTACACATCAAGATGCACTGAAATCCTAGGATGACCCAAGTGAATGACAGGCTTAGATATTTAGACCTTTAGGCCTTATCTGGAAGTCGGTAGATCTGAGGTAATGCTTTAGACGTCAGGCTCTGACAAGGTTTGCCAAACTGCAATTCTTTTGGAAAACACTCTGATCCTGGGCATCTGGGAGAGATTGATGGAAGAAGTTGAATGCTATGAATAGAAGGAGTTCATTGCATTCTTTGTGGTTTGCCCTTGAGGTGTGCTGGAAGCTAGAGGCCCTCTGTGTCTTTCACTTTGAATACTTGGTTACATTTAAACTCCGTATGAAATGATTTGTTCAAAAGTGATGTCTGCTGTAAAGCCTACACTCAAATAGCTCAAACCTTTATTTTGAATGACTCAGTTGCATGCATGGTCAGTGATTTCCTAAAGGAAACTATTTGGTGAGCTTATGTCGTATACTTTGTATTATCTATTGTAAAATCGCAGTTTATATATAGGGTGGCAGCAGTCCACTGTTCTGACCCCAGCAGTGGCACTGACAATAGTTCAGCAATTGGTTGAAAAACCACAAGATACATTTTGTACTGTAGATTTATAATGGGTTGTAATCTTTCACTACTGGAGAAACAGAGTTATATAATTCTGGAGCAATGAGAGAGTTTACATGGCATCTAGTCAGATCCCTTCACTTTAGTTACAAGAAACCAGTCCCCAAGCAGGACAGTGGACACCCATGTTCATCAACAAATGAGCTGGCAGTAGAAGTGACACTGGAAAATGGTCTTCTGATTGCTAGCCCAGGGGTCTTTTTGTGGGAGTTGGGAGAGGGTGCTTTGCTGTAAGATTTACCAGTGCGGTAGGCAGAATTTTGGCCCCCATGACCTTAACACTCTGGTATTATAACTGTATCTTTTCTTACATGGGAAAAGGGACTTTCCAAATGTAAATTTACTCATCATGTGATATTAACATAGGGACATTGCTCTGGATTATCCAGTTGTGCCCAGTATAATTACATGAGCCCTTAGAAGGAGAAGAGAGGTCAGAGAGATTAGAAGCCCAAGAAGGATCAGATGTGCCCCCGATGGCTTGGAGATGGAAGGGTCATGAGTAGGTAACGTGGGCAGCCACTAGAAGCCTCAGCCAGCAGCCAGCAAGGAATTGGTGACCTCAGAGCCACGACTGCATGGAACTCAATTCGGCCAACAACCTGAATGAGCCTGGAAGTGGCTTTTTCCCCAGAGCCCCCAGAAAGGAATACAATTCTCACATCACCTTGATTTCAGAACACAGCCAAATCACGGAAACTGAAATAATACGTGGGTGTAGGTTTAAGCCACTAAGTTTTTTGGTAATTTTTTACAGCAGCCATAGAAAACTATTACAACCAGTGTGTCAAAATGCTTCTCCCATCCTTTCTCAATCTCTTAGAGTTTAGTGGTACCTTACACCCCCATTTCCTTCTCTAAATAGGGAGGTGTTTATGCAAATGTCAACTTGCAGGATAACTTCCACCCACACACTAACAGGGCTTCATCCATCCAAGTAAAGTGCCCTTCAGATCTTTCTGGAAGTCTCTAGTGGAATGGATCTCTTATGTCCTCACAATGGTGGCCTCTGTCTCTCTGGCCCCACGTGTCCATTTCCATTGCTTTGCTGATGCCCCAGCACATCATGAGGTGACTCATCCAAAGTAAGGGCAGTGCTGCAGGATGCTTCCAAAGTTTTGAATCTTAGGAAGCAGGAGCTATGCCGGTTCTGCACAGAGACAGAGAGAATGTCCCACTGATGGTCACTGGGCTCCAAAGCAGCTCTCCCTGTGCTAGAGTGTCTCACAAGATCCTTTCTACTTTCACTGAGGAATCTCATGAACCTTCATAGCCCTGTGCTTTGTACCATCTCCTCCTACAGGGAGAATGAAAACCAGTTCACAGGAGGTGATAAAGGAATCCTGGCATCCCCTTTCCTTCTTTTCTTCCTTTTTCCTTTACCTTGACACGTTTTCTGCCAATGACAAAACAAAAACTCCCTCTCGCTCTAATGGAGAACAGCTAGGGTGTAGGCATATGTGTATGTGTGTAATTATTTGACCAGTACAAATATTCCTAGGAAAGGTATAAACATTTGCACTTGATTAAAATAAATGATAACTTTTATAATCTCTCTCAGCATATTTTGGTAATAGATGTCATAGTGGGCTGAATAGTGTCCCTCAGAAAGATGTGTCTACATCTAGTCCCTAGAACCTGTGAAGATCACCTTATAAGGCAAAAGGTGTGCTTAAGTTAAAGATTTTGCTGGGAGGATTTTATCCTGGATTATCCAAGTAGGCCCTAAATCCAATGACAAGTGTTCTTATGAGAGTGAGGTAGAGGGAAACTGACGGTCGCACGAGGGAGAAGACAGAAGAGGAGGAGGTGGTGTGACCTTGGAGACAGAGACTGGAGTGCCGCAGCCACAAGCCAAGGAACCCCTGGAGCCGGTAGAAACTGCAGGAGGCAAGGAACAGATGCTCCTCGAGTGCCCCTGGAGGGAGTGTGGCCCCGCCGAAACCCTGATTTCAGAGCTGTGGCCTCCAGAACTATGAGAAGATAAATTTCTGTTGTTTTAAGCCAAGGCTGTGGTAATTTGTTACGGCAGCTGCAGGAAACTCATATAGACAACAAACCCTTAGATTCTAAAACTGTGTGAAATATACAAAATTCTGTCCATCTTAGACACTCACGTGTAAGCAGAGAAGCTCTACTGCATGTGGATTAGTGTTCACAGTCACCTTGTTAGATGTCGAATTTACCAGAATATTTGGCCAAAGTATTTGTCAATGAGCTAGTTCTACTTAAGAGCCTGTCACATTGTACTGCACATTGTTAATCAGTGTGTATTTATTGAAAGCTTACTCTGAGTAAATCAAATCAATATGCCAGGAGCTATGGGGGAAGAAGAAACAGTGAAGAAAATGGAATAGTAGTAGTAGTAATAATAACAACAACAACAACAATAGTAGTGCCTAACACATTTTTGGCACTTAGAGCGGTGTCAGGCACCGCTCTAAGTACTTGGCATATAATACATTTATCTATTTTAATATCTAATATTCGCATGATGTTTGAACTTTTATTATCCCGCTGTATGGAGACTACTGGGGCACTGACAAGAGCTAGGTCACCCAAAGTCCCAGCGGTGGTAAGTGGCAGAGCTGTGGTTCAAAGTCTGTCCTACTAGCTGTCATCAACCTTGGCTGATGGGGTCATACCTCAGAGGATGACCAACCAACTGGAGAAGCTCTGAGCTGCTGTCAAGCCCAGCTACAAATCAACCTCAACAAACACCACTACCATCTGATTTATTCTCTTCTGTCTAGGACAACTTCTGTGGGGTGAGTCCAGATTCTCAGCAGACTTTGTAATCATAGCTTGTCCTAAGTCTCCGTTTTTCTCCTCAGGGCTGGATTCACTCATGGAACACTGGTGAGAGAGTGGGGAAATGCAGCATTTAACTAACTTCTAGCTGTTTTCTTTCAAGTTAGGGATGCCCAGATTCCAAAGTTCTCTGCCTTACCCAGTTCTTGCCTCTGACAATCAAGACTCTATTTTGATCAACAGCTTGCATGAAAGAATCACACCCAGAACAAGATTCTTTTCACTGGAAGGATCTGTGGCCTGGGAGGCTAAGCGGGGAGGGCAGGGTAACAACTGTTTGTTTTACTTGCCGGGTCCCTTATTTGGAGTCAGTTTTGAATTTCCTGGCTCAGCTGCACCACAGCGGGCAGATGTTTGAAGCCCTTGTGCTGCGTGGAGGTGAAGCTAGCAAACAACCTCCTCAGAGGCTTCTCTTTTTCACCCAGCTGATGGACAAGAGGCTGCGAACTATGATATATTAAACAGTCATGCTAGTGCGAGCTGAAACTGCGCCGAACAGCTGCTTCCTTTAGCAGTTGGGAGAGGAGCCACCTCTTTGGCTGGATGCGGCAGCGTGCCAAAACAGTTAACAGAAACCAGGAAGAAGTTCCGATTTACGTTTTTGCAAGAAGAGGAGGGAACCGAGGAAGCTGAACTTTCAGCGAAGTCTGATAATTAAACACAGGAGTGCTGACAGGGGAGCTGAACACAACAGACAAATAACTTCTTTCCGGTAATTATAAGCCAGGATGGTAACATATTAGACAAGCTGGTTCACTTGGTATTTTCAAGTCTGACATTTCCATTCTAGGGGATGTTGGGATCTGGGCTAACAGATTTCTTTCCTTTTCTCCACTTACTTTCCTTTTCCCACTCCCCACTGCTTGCTGAAAATGACTGTGATTTTAAGGTGCCACTTTTCAGCATGTTCTGTGTGTACCCCTGAATCACATAGCACATCTGAAAGCCCACTGCTGCTAGAACAGTGGCTGAGACGGCACCTGCTTTTTTAAACATTGTAAAATATTATTTAAAAAAGGCCAGGTTGTTCCCTAATAGAAAAACATGGTACAAATTACATATTCTATTTATAGGCAGTCTTCATTGGTCCTAGACTGCCAAAGCCTTTAACAAATCATCTCATAGGATAAACTCTTCATTTCACAAAGAGGAAACAGAGGCAGAGTCCTTTTCTCAGACGTACGTTTTCAGTAGAAACAAAACAGACACTTAAGTCCAGGGAACAAAACCATTCTCTTTCATGAGGAGACACCCAATTTTCCTCCTCTCCTTGAGAATAATGTTAGAATACTTTTAATAGCTGACTTTACATAATAGGATAAAGAGCTTGCCCTGTTCTATGTGGTGTGTAGACTAGATGGGTGCCACGGTCTTCAGGCAGAAATGAGAACGAATGCTTTTGCTCTGTTGGTCCCATAATGAAACCATCCCAGGAAGAACTAAGAGATCCCCCTGTGCGCCTCTAGCTTGAGTGATCCGCATGGTTTAGATTTTATTTTGTTGACCCCTGAACCCCTTGTTTTCTTTCTCTTTTTAAATTCATGAAAGCAGTATCCTAATTTATTAATTTCTGTGGCGGAATCATCTCCCAGTGCCCGTTCTGTGGCCTGGAAGGAAGATATTTCCCAGCTCTGTTTGAGAATACTGTCCACCCCGCTTGGCACTTGAACAGGCTGAAATGGAATGTCTTTTGTTGTAAACACCTAATTTGTTCATTTTGAACTGTCTGAGTAACTAGATCAAAGACCAGTGTCAAATGCCCGAAGCAGTGTTTGTCAGCAGTGGACTTTTTTATTCTTCTTGTTCTAAAGCAACTGAAAGGGAAAAGACTCGTACTGTATTTCCACAAAAGCGTAGGAAAGCTCGCGTTGGCAGCCTCTTGCAACACAATGAATACATGTTACTGAGTACAGACCATTTGTCTCCTGATTACAACAGACCCCAGGGGAACTGGGGTTGGCTTTGACTCTCCTCTCTCTTTCCGAGAGCCTCCTTGCTGTGACAGTTCCACCGCCAATGCTCACAGCACTGGGGAGTCAGATCTCCTCTCCGCTGTGGGTTTCAGCCTGCTCTCTAAATTAAAATAGGGCCTTCTTGTTTGTAACGTGTTGACTTGTCTTGAAAAAAATATATTTTCAAGCTATTCTCATCTGGAATTCAGGGGTGGCCACAGTGAATTTGTTTAGTGTGCATGTCACTTCTACATGCATGACAACAAGGGCTATGATGTAAAGGAAGCAAACAGAGAGGAAGGGCCTTACAAAAAGCATCCAGTCCCTCATATGAGAAATGGCGGTAGCAGATGAAATGGCATTACTAGCTATGCTGGATCCCACTTGGTCTTTCTGCTTGTTGATTTATAAGAACTCACATGTTTTTCTCCTTGTAGGATTATTGTTTTGAAATGGGGTAGGATATGTCTCTACTATCCTAAAAGTGCAGCTGTATTATTAGGCAGTCTTGAGGGTAGCTGGTATGTATTCTCCTTAAGTACATCTCTTTTCACTGATATTCCATAAGAACTGCTCGTGCTACCATTGGGAGGTAAAGCTTAGGCTGAAAAGTTCATTTGACACTTAAAGGCAGTTGCCATGATGAACATTTTTTTCTGGTTTAGTTTTACTGTACATTTTCTTAAAAGTAAGGTAAACCGTAAAATATCCTCAAAAGCTTCTTCTACTTCAAATGATCTAAATTTGTTTTATACATTTGCCTCTCTCTTCTTTTATGTTCCTGCTCACTTTATTGTCTTCCTTCATTTTATTTTTCTTATATTTAAAAAAAAAGGAGCAGCAGCAATGAGCTGTCATTTGGCAGTTTCTTCTCCATTATGTTTTCACTGCTGGGAAATGCTGGAATGAAGGCATCCAAAGCGTTACTGAATGGGGATCAACATTCAGGCCTGCTGCTAAGGCTGTAATCAGCCTGTCTAAGATGAAAATGCATGCTTTTCAGCACGGGTTGGAGATTTTTGTACTTATCTTTGGAATGCATGCTTAGCTCATGTACTCAAGTGATGTGTTATTGCCATGTCCTTATGTGGCCCACCACTTTCTTTAATAGAATGGAAGAAATGGAATGTGACCTGTCAAACCTCAGTCAGTACGAAGCAGTCCAACAGATGCTTTTAAAACACAAATAGAGTCCCAGCTCATGTCAGTGTCAATTTCTAAAACACGTTTTTATCAGGGGTTTAGTTCCTGTCCTGTTCTAGCCAGATATGCATGTGGGGAAGTTATTCCGTTTCTGCTGACATGTTAACTAGTGAACAACAGTTCCTGGTGTGTTGGGGGCAGGGGGCAGGGTTGGAAACAAGTAACAAGAATGGGATGAACTGAAAAGTCCATGGGCACTGGAGAAGGCATGGGGACGGCAGAATGGCTGTCTAGGTCACATCCAACTCCCTGTGTAATGGCCACCCCAATCTAGAGACAGATTGCTTCCACCACCCAGGAGAGTTCTCTTGTGTCCCTTTCCAGTCAGCCCCTCTCCATCCCACAGGTCACCACACTTATGATTTCTATCCCCAAGCAATAGAGTGTCATACAGTACCTGAGAAAAACAAATAGTACTGCTTTGAGCGTTGAGGTTGTATGTGTAATTTACATAATATTTGGATTCATCTGACACTATAAAGTGTAATCTCTGTATTAAAGAATTATTGACAATGGTTCTGCAACTTTTTCCCCTGACCTACTTAGTATTAATGATAACTCTGGAAAAATAGAGATTCACTGGCTCTCTATTTTTGTTATTTATACATATAATATATATTATATGTTATATATTATATATATATGTTCTAGGTATAAAACTATAAACATAGGGCTTCCCTGGTGGTGCAGTGGTTGAGAGTCCGCCTGCCGATGCAGGGGACGCAGGTTTGTGCCCCGGTCAGGGAGGATCCCACATGCCGCGGAGCAACTAAGCCCGTGAGCCATGGCCGCTGAGCTTGCGCGTCTGAAGCCTGTGCTCAGCAACGGGAGAGACCACAACAGTGAGAGGCCCATGTACCGCAAAAAAAAAAAAAAAAAAAAAAAAAAAAGATTGAAGAAAGAATATTTCAACTTAATTCATGTTTTAGGTGAGCTAAAATGCTTACATTATTTGGATTTCTTTCTTTCTTTTTGAATATCAACTTTACCCTATTTTTATTTACCGACCTGACGTCATTGGACAAATGGGCTTCTACTCTACAAACAATGGCTCAACATATTCATTTCCCATGAGGTTTTTTTTTTTTTTTTTTTTTGTGGTACGCGGGCCTCTCACTGCTGCGGCCTCTCCCGTTGCGGAGCACAGGCTTCGGACGTGCAGGCTCAGCAGCCATGGCTCACGGGCCCAGCCTTTCCGCGGCATGTGGGATCCTCCCGGACCGGGACATGAACCCGTGTCCCCTGCATCGACAGGCGGACTCCCAACCACTGCGCCACCAGGGAAGCCCTCCCATCAGGTTTTAAGAAAGCCCAGCTATTTACTGGATTTGTTAGCAAGATCAAGGTTATCTGTAGAATGAAAAAAAGTTGGATTAGATGATTTATCAGACCCTTTCTAATACTAATGTTTTGTGGTCACATATGTTTAGCCTGTGAGTAGCTTCGTTAGTTTTACTTTGTTTCATGAACACAGATGTACATACCCTTGACCTCACCCATCCATTTCAAAACTGAAAAGACAGAGAGGGTACTTAAATAAGCCCAAACTATCTCCACTATTGACTAGACAACTGCTGACAAGTCATTTTCTTATGTGAAGCAACAAAATCTCTCCTCTTTTTGTTCTTATGATTTTTCTTCACTAAGAAGTAATTTACATATAGTGAAATGCTCATATCTTAAGAATACAGTACTGATTTTTAATAAATATATACTCATCTCATGTAACCAAACTTCAATCAAGTTATAGATAATTTCCATCACCCTAGAAAGTACTCATGTGCCTTTTTCCAGTCAACACCTTACCACCCCCTGTCCCCCCTCCCCTATCCCAGGTAACTGCTCTTCTGATTTTTATCTCCATAGATTAGTTTTCTTGTGAACATACTGGCTTTTAAATTGCCAGCCACCATAGTATAATACAGTATATCATAAAGACAAATAGCACTGCTTTTGGAATTGAAGTGTTAGGTCTAATGGGTATAACACTTGGATTCATCTGACAATATAAAATGTAATCTAGCAGTCAAATAATACCATGCCGGTTTCATCACTGAAACACTAATTTTAAAAAAATCTCCGAGAAAAGAAAAAAAATGAGTCTAGAGATGTGGGGTTTCCAAGTTTTATCACTAAATTTATATGAATTTCTGAAAATTGTGGAATCTCTCATGCTCTTCCTGTGTACGGCCCCGGGCGTCCCCGGGAGTCCCGACCAGCAGGACAAATCCTTGTGAGTCTGAGGAGGAACCTGTGGGGGTTGAAAAAAGGGGGAAGGGCAGGAGACGCGAAAGAATGGAGGCAAGACAAAATCCTGATCAAGCCTCAAACTTTTATTGCTGCGGTAGCTGTATTTATACACTGCAGAGAAAGGGGGGCGGGATTCAGAATGAGGGAAGTACTTGGCTAATCATCATTGGTGCTGCGTGCGCGGGCTTTCATTTTAGGCGCGAACTTCTATCTCATAAATCAGGAAGAGAAGCAGGGTGTCGGCCATCTTCTAATGGCGAAAACTTCTTGGCTCCCAACACTTCCTCCCTCTCCATTCTCATGTGCAAATTAAGAGGATTGGACTAACGGTCTCTAAGGAAGGGACTTCCCAGTTTCAGCACTCTTTGATGCTATACTGTTTTCTCAGAGCACTACATTTAAAACACATTCTAAATCTAAAATAAAAGACATTAATTTTATTTAAAAAGTCCTTTGAATCATGTGGAAATCTATGTGGATATTATAGAATGAGATACCTATGAAAGAACACATTACTTTCAAAGTCTTGAGTTTAGTCAGTATCCCTTTATTTATAATATTTTTTTGTTCCATCACATGCCTCTTGAAAAGAATAAGTGTTCTGGTTGTTTATTGATGTGTAAGAAAGTTCCACAAAACTTGATGTCTTCAAATAATAATTTATTAAAAATCTCTCACAGTTCTGTCAGTTGACTGGATTCAGTTGGGCAGTTCTCCCTGGGGATTTCTCATGGGGTTGCCGTCAAACAGCAGCTGGATTTGGAGTCACCTGAAGCTTCTTTGCTCATAGGTCTTGCATGGGTCCAGCTGTGGCTGGAATAGGTGCCATGCAGGTTCTCCACATGGCCTGTTTGGTCTTCTTTACAGCATGGTGCTCTTGGGATACTTTGACTTTTTGCTTGGTAGCTGACTTCCCCTCGTAGTAAGTGATGTAATGGGAAAAGGCAGAAACTTCTAGACTTTGGTAGACTTAGCTTCAAAAGTCACGTAGCATCACATCACCTTCCCCACCTGCAGTGGTAAATAAGTCATTTCACCTACCCAGACCCAAGGGGAGGAGAATTAGACTCCACTTCTCAATGGGACGAGTAGCAAAGAATTTGCAGCCATCTTTAATGTACCACCATGAGGTTTATATTTTTTAGATCTGTAGCCTGAAACTCTTTTATGTGCTTAACAAACCTTAATGCATAATTTACTACTTAGTAGTTAAGTCATCTATAAGTCAGAAGATCAGAGATCTCATCATTTTTAGATGTCACCCCACCTGTTTGAAACTTTAACTTTTAATCTGTAAAACCTTTTTCTCTCCCCTTCAGATTGGATTATATGGACCAATGTGACATAAGTGAAAGTGTAAAACAATCCAAGGTCTTATCTTAGTTATCCTTAAGATGATAATGACTCAATTTCTTCTGCAAAACAATGAAACAAAGTGAATGTCTTCTTAAAGGTAGTTGAATTCTCCAAGACAGTTTTAGATACTTCACATTTTTCCTTTTGTCATGAAGACCGGGTTCATAGAGAGTCCTTCTCTGACCTCTGACTTAACGTTGAGCCTGTCCTATTTTTTTTTTGATGACATTAACACTAATCTCCACCTGAAATTACATTACATAGTCTTTCATCTAACTGTTTGTTCTTTGTCTGTCCTGTGGGCAGACTCAGTTTCCTCAGTGCTCATAAGTAACTGGCATATACTAATAGGTATCAGATATTTGACAAACATTGTTGAGTAAATAGATGACTGAGAGGGTAAATGGCCTGTGTTAATGTTGACCACCCTAGCGTCCCACTTTTGAAGTTTCTTTACCTTTATACTTCTAACCACTTTCATCTATATTTGACTCCAACAGCATTTTACAGCATTCATCTTGAAACTAGCCACATCCTAGAGCAACTCCTTTTCTCAATCTCTCCTGTCTAAATATGGCCTCTTTTGCTGTGATAAAATCATGGCAATCTCTTCTGAGGCATTTCGTGGTGATTTTCTTTTACCTAAACTACAAGAAAAATATCCTAACTAGTTTCCTTCTTTAGTATTTTCCACAAGCATTAGAATCCTAAAACTTTGGTTTAGTACTGTAATTCTGCCCTTCAGAAAATCATGGGAGGACTTCAGGATGCCTACAGGATGGATCGCAGGCTCCTGGATGCTGCAGTCCAGTTGTGTCCCTGTCTAGTTTCCTCCACCTGTTCCAGTAGTGTGGACATCCAACACTCCAACAATGCAAGCCTTCCTAGCTAGTGTGTTTCAGCCTTTAACAAAATAACCCGGGGATACTGTTAAAATATAGATTCTGATTCTGAAGTTCACGGATGGAGCTTGAGATTCTGCATTTCTAGCAAGCTCCCAGGTGGTCAAATCTCTCTTGGCGTAGCAAGTCTCCATTGAGTGTATATGCCATGTACTTCCACCTGTCTGTGCCATATTTCTTTTTAGTATTGTTTTAAAAACTAAATGTAATTTAATTTTTTACTGAAGTATAGTTGATTTACAATGTTTCAGCTGTACAACAAAGTGATTCATTTATACATATATGTTTGTGTGTGTGTGTGTGTGTGTGTGTGTGTATATATATAATATATACTTTTTCAGATTCTTTTCCATTATAGGTTATTACAAGATATTGAATATAGTTCCCTGTGCTATACAGTAGGTTCTTGTTGGTTACCTATTTTCTATATAGTAGCATGTATCTGTTAATCACAAATTCCCAATTTATCCCCCTCCCCTTTCCCCCTTTGGTAACCATAAGCTGTTTTTCTATGTCTGTGAGTCTATTTCTGTTTTGTAAATAAGTTCATGTGTGGGATTTTTTTTTAGATTCCACATATAAGTGATATCCTATGATATTTGTCTTTCTTTGTCTGACTTACTTCACTTAGTATGGTAATCTCTAGGTCCATCCATGCTGCTACACATGGCATTATTTCATTCTTTTTTATGGCTGAGTAATATTCCATTGTGTGTATATGTATATATATATATATATATGTATCCATACATATATATATAGCATATCTTCTTTATCCATTCATCTGTCAATGGACATTTAGGTTGCTCCCATTTCTTGGCTATTGTATAGTGCTGCTATGAACACTGGGGTGCATGTATCTTTTCAAAGTAGAGTTTTCATCTTTTCCAGATATATGCCCAGGAGTGGGATTGCTAGATCATATGGTAACTCTATTTTTATTTTTTTACGGAACCTCCACACTATTCTCCACAGTGGCTGCACCAATTCACATTCCCGCCAAGACTGTATGTGCTCTATTCTTTTCTCCTGCCTGGGATGTTCTTTCCTTACCTGTCTAGTGAATTCCTATACTCTGAAGACCTAGATCAAATACCATTTCTTAAAACCTTTCTTTCTACCTGCCCCAGGAAGAATTAACTGAATCTTCATCTGTTCTCTTATAGTGCTTTACTGATACTTATTTAGTGGTATAAGTGCTTTTCTTCCTAAGTTGTAAGTTCCTTGCAGGCAGTGACAGTGCCATTGAATTTAGGTGGGAAAAAAACTCATACCCAAAGTAGTTATTAACTGATGTATAAAGTATATATTATATAATATATAGAGAGTATTCACAAAAATTTATGGGAATTCAGAGGTATATGAAATAATTGCTGTGTGTCAGTTATGTGCTAGTTTACTATACAATGCCTAGTGTAACAGGTGCAAAATACATATTTGTTGAAGTGGTTTTAAACAATGATTTTAAGTCCAAAAATTTACTACAGAAAATGCTGGTCTGGTCATCAGACATTTACTCTCTGTGGGAGAATTTGTTAGACCATAAATTACCTTCCTGAAATATGTATAATATTTACTATCTAATTTAATGATCCAAAAATCTGCACTGAATCAGAAATAGAAATGTTAAAGTAATTACACTGAGAAGTCAATTTAATGAATGCCCAGTATGTGAAAGTATTATATCTGTAATCATTTTTACTGCCCAATTTATCATTTTTATTGTTCATTTACTTATGCTGTATAGTTCTAGAATGAATTATAATCTCTATCCCCACCCCTACCCCCCTTTTTTCAAGTATGATCTCTTAGAAAGCCATCAAAAGCTTCTATTTGAATAGAGTTTTTATACTTATTAAAGTGAGTCTATTTGATTCTTATGTGCTTTGGATAATTTCCCTAGCGTCTTCCCTTAATTATATCATACATGTGTTTAAACAAGCATTTGCTTTCTCGCAGCCTAAATTCTTTCAACTTGTTCTTCCATGGTGGCCACAGACTCAGATGGGGCTGTTTACAATCACTTAATGGCTATGGTCTTCTAAGCACAGAATTCTGAGTTAGGAAGGCAAGGTCTTTGCATGGTATAAATATTTGTATCACACAAATAACAGAGGGAATATACAACATGGGGACACAGGTCATTACATGCCTTTGGCCACCCTCACACCCACTCTAGATGCAAAACAAGAAGTAACATGTATTATTTGTCACCATCACAAAGAAGGAATTTTTTTTTCCTGTCAGAGTACACGAAGAAAAACCTTGGTAAGAATGGATAACTGGCTTAGAAAATTTTGATTCACTTTCAGCTTCAGACTCACTTAAGAATTCCTTGCGTGATTTGGCCTAAATTTTAGTACATTATACATTTATAAAAACCTGTAACTAAAACTTTGCAAATGCCTTCAAAGCATTTTTAGATTATCTAACAAATCACACATGTCAACAGAATAATATTTCCTAGCTCCAAGTTGACTGTGTCAGAGAACTTTAAGAATCAATCAAAAGTAAATTTACAGATACTAACAATTTTCTACTCTGAGTATGAACAAAACAATTTGAAAAGAAACATAACAGTAATCCAAACTTTGCTGGAGGTGTTCTTAAACCTATTAAGAACGACTGATGATGTTGAAGAAAAAGGGGAGGCTTTTAAGAAGTAAGCTCTATGGAAGAGTAAGACATTAAAAGATGAATCAATCCTTTGGATTACTTGAGTTTGTTTTAGAGCTTGGTTTACCCTAAAGTAAATTTTATTTCTTCAACAAACTACTATAACAAAAATAATACACAACACAATATTTTATTTTAGAATTTGGGTGTGTATGTGGGGAAGACAGCAAAGTTGTTTATCATTTTTTTTTAACATCTTTATGGAGTATAATTGTTTTACAATGTTGAGTTAGATTCTGCTGTACAACAAAGTGAATCAACTGTATGTATACATATATCCCCATATGCCCTCCCTCTTGTGTCTCTCTCCCACCCTCCATATCCCACCCCTCTAGGTGGTCACAAAGCACCGAGCTGATCTCCCTGTGCCATGCAGCTGCTTGCCACTAGCTATCTATTTTACAATTAGTAGTGTATATACGTCCATGCTACTCTCTCGCTTTGTCACAGCTTACCCTTCCCCCTCCCTGTGTCCTCAAGTCCATTCTTTACATCTGTGTCTTAATTCCTGTCCTGCCCCTAGGTTTATCAGAACCATTTTTTCTTTTTCTTTACATTCCATATATATGTGTTAGCATACAGTATTTGTTTTTCTCTTTCTGACTTACTTCACTCTGTATGACTCTAGGTCCATCACTACAAATAACTCAATTGCTTTTCTTTTAACGGCTGAGTAATATTCCATTGTATGTATGTGTCACATCTTCTTTATCCATTCATCTGTCAATGGACACTTAGGTTGCTTCCATGTCCTGGCTATTGTAAATAGAGCTGCAATGAACATTGTGGTACATGACTCTTTTTGAATTATGGTTTTCTCAGGGTATATGCCCAGTAGTGGGATTGCTGAGTCGTATGGTATTTCTATTTTTAGTTTTTTAAGGAACCTCCATACTGTTCTCCATAGTGGCTGTATCAATTTACATTCCCACCAACAGTGCAAGAGGGTTCCCTTTCTCCACACCCTCTCAAGCATTCACTGTATGTAGAATTTTTTTCTTGTTTTTTTTCTTTTTGCGGTACACGCGCCTCTCACTGTTGTGGCCTCTCCTGTTGTGGAGCACAGGCTCCGGACGCGCAGGCTCAGCTGCCATGGCTCAGCTGCCATGGCTCACGGGCCTAGCTGCTCCGCAGCATGTGGGATCTTCCCAGACCGGGGCACAAACCCATGTTCCCTGCATCGGCAGGTGGACTCTCAACCACTGCGCCACCAGGGAAGCCCTGTATGTAGAATTTTTGATGATGGCCATTCTGACCGGGGTGAGGTGATACCTCATTGTAGTTTTGATTTACATTTCTCTAATGATTAGTGATTTTGAGCATACTTTCATGTGTTTGTTGGCAATCTGCATATCTTCTTTGGAGAAATGTCTATTTAAGTCTTCTGCCCATTTTTGGATTAGGTTGTTTTTTAGATACTGAGCTGCATGAGCTGCTTGTATATTTTGGAGATTCATCCTTTGTGATTTGCTTTGTTTGAAAATATTTTCTCCCATTCTGAGGGTTATCTTTTCGTCTTCTTTATGGTTTCCTTTGCTGTGCAAAAGCTTTTAAGTTTCATTAGGTCTCATTTGTTTATTTTTGTTTTTATTTCCATTTCTCTAGGAGGTGGGTCAAAAAGGATCTTGCTGTGATTTATGTTATGGAGTGTTCTGCCTATGTTTTCCTCTAAGAGTTTCATAGTGTCTGGCCTTACATTTAGGTCTGTAATCCATTTTGAGTTTATTTTTGTGTATAGTGTTAGGGAGTGTTCTAATATCATTCTTTTACATGCAGCTGTCCAGTTTTCCCAGCACCACTTATTGAAGAGGCTGTCTTTTCTCCATTGTATACTCTTGCCTCCTTTATCAAAGATAAGGTGACCATATGTGTGTGGGTTTATCTCTGGGCTTTTATCCTGTTCCATTGATCTATATTTCTGTTTTTGTGCCAGTACCATACTATCTTAATTACTGTCGCTTTGTAGCATAGTCTGAAGTCAGGGAGCCTGATTCCTCCAGCTCCATTTTTCTTTCTCAAGATTGCTTTGGCTATTCAGGGTCTTTTGTGTGTCCATACAAATTGTGAAATTTTTTGTTCTAGTTCTGTGAAAAATGCCATTGGTAGCTTGACAGGGATTGCATTGAATCTGTAGATTGCTTTGGGTAGTATAGTCATTTTCACAATATTGATTCCTCCAATCCAGGAACACGATATATCTCTCCATCTGTTTGCATTTTCTTTAATTTCTTTCATTAGTGTCTTATAGTTTTGTGTATACAGGTTTTTTGTTTCCTTAGGTAGGTTTATTCCTAGGCATTTTATTCTTTTTGTTGCAATGGTAAATGGGAGCGTTTCCTTAAATGCTCTTTCAGATATTTCATCATTAGTATATAGGAATGCAAGAGATTTCTGTGCAATAATTTTGTATCCTGCTACTTTACCAAATTCACTGATTAGCTCTAGTAGTTTTCTGGTAGCATCTTTAGGATTCTCTATGTATAGTATCATGTCATCTGTAAACAGTGAAGGTTTTACTTCTTCCTTTCTGATTTGAATTCCTTTTATTTCTTTTTCTTCTCTGATTGCTGTGGCTAAAACTTCCAAAACTATGTTGAATAATAGTGGTGAGAGTGGGCAACCCTGTCTTGTTCCTAATCTTAGAGGAAACGGCTTCAGTTTTTCACCATTGAGAACGATGTTGGTTGTGGGTTTGTCATATATGGCCTTTATTATGTTGAGGTAGGTTCCATCTGTGCCTACTTTCAGGAGAGTTTTTTATCATAAATGTGTGTTGAATTTTGTCAAAAGCTTTGATTTCATCTATTGAGATTATCATATGGTTTTTATCCTTCAATTTGTTAACATGGTGTATCATGTAACATGGTACTGATTGATTTGTGTGTATTGAAGAATCATTGCATTCCTGGGATAAACCCCTTGATCATGGTGTGTGATCCTGTTAATGTGCTGTTGGATTCTGTTTGCTAGTATTTTGTTGAGGATTTCTGCATCTATGTTCATCAGTGATATTGGTCTGTAGTTTTCTTTTTTTGTGACATCTTTGTCTGGTTGTGGTATCAGGGTGATGGTGGCCTCATAGAGTGAGTTTGGGAGTATTCCTCCCTCTGCTATATTTTGGAAGAGTTTGAGAAGGATAGGTGTTAGCTCTCCTCTAAATGTTTGAATAAATACTCCTGTGAAGCCATCTAGTCCTGGGCTTTTGTTTGTTGGAAGATTTTTAATCACAGTTTCAATTTCAATGCTTGTTATTGGTCTATTTATATTTTTTGTTTCGTCCTGGTTCAGTCTCAGAAGGTTGTGCATTTCTAAGAATTTGTCCATTTCTTCTAGGTTGTCCATTTTATTGGCATAGAGTTGCTTGTGATAATCTCTCATGATCCTTTGCATTTCTGCAGTGTCAGTTGTTACTTCTCCTTTTTCATTTCTAATTCTGTTGATTTGAGTCTTCTCCCTTTTTTTCTTGATGAGTCTGGCTAGTGGTTTATCAATTTTGTTTATCTTCTCAAAGAACCAGCTTTTAGTTTTATTGATCTTTGCTATTGTTTTCTTCACTTCTTTTTCATTTATTTCTGATCTGATCTTTATGATTTCCTTCCTTCTTTGGGTTTTTCCTGCTAACTTCCTTCCTGTTAACTTTGGGTTTTTTCTTTCTTCTTTCTCTAATTGCTTTAGGTATAAGGTTAGGGTGTTTATTTGAGATTTTTCTTGTTTCTTGGGGTAGGATTGTATTGCTATAAACTTCCCTCTTAGAACTGCTTTTGCTGCATCCCATAGGTTTTGGGTCATGGTGTTTTCATTGTCATTTGTTTCTAGGTATTTTTTGATATTCTCTTTGATTTCTCAGTGATCTCTTGGCTACTTAGTAGTGTATTGTTTAGCCTCTGTGTGCTTGTATTTTTTTACAGTTTTTTTCCTGTAATTGAATTGATATCTAGTCTCATAGTGTTGTGGTCGGAAAAGATACTTGATACGATTTCAATTTTCTTAAGTTTACCAAGGCTTGATTTGTGACCCACGATATGATCTGTCCTGGAAAATGTTCCATGAGCACTTGAGAAGAAAGTGTATTCTGTTGTTTTTGGATGTAATGTCCTACAAATATCAGTTAAGTCCATCTTCTTTAATGTGTCATTTAAAGCTTGTGTTTCCTTATTTATTTTCATTGTGGATGATCTGTCCATCGGTGATAGTGGGGTGCTGAAGTCCCCTACTATGATTGTGTTACTGTTGATTTCCCATTTTATGGCTGTTAGCATTTGCCTTATGTATTGAGGGGTTCCTATGCTGGGTGCATAAATATTTACAATTGTTATATCTTTTTCTTGGATTGATCCCTTGATCATTATGTAGTGTCCTTCTTTGTCTGTTGTAATAGTCTTTATTTTAAAGTCTATTTTGTCTGATATAAGAATTGCTACTCCAACTTTCTTTTGATTTCCATTTGCATGGAATATCTTTTTCCATGCCCTCACTTTTAGTCTGTATGTGTTCCTAGGTTTGAAGTGAGTCTCTTGTAGCAGCATATATACATGTCTTGTTTTTATATCCATTCAGCCAGTCTATGTCTTTTGGTGGAGCATTTAACCCATTTACATTTAAGGTAATTATCGATATGTGTGTTCCTATTACCATTTTCTTATTTGTGTTGCGTTTGATTTTGTAGGTCTTTTCCTTCTCTTGTGTTTCTTGACTGGAGAAGTTCCTTTAGCATTTGTTGTAAAGTGATTTGGTGGTGCTGAATTCTCTTAACTTTTGCTTGTCTGTAAAGGTTTTTATTTCTCCGTCAAATCTGAATAAGATCCTTGCTGGGTAGAGTAATCTTGCTTTTAGGTTTTTCCCTTTCATCACTTTAAATATGTCCTGCCACTCCCTTCTGGCTTGCAGAGTTTCTGCTGAAAGATCAGCTGTTAACCTTATGGGGATTACCTTGTATGTTATTTGTTGCTTTTCTCTCGATGCTTTTAACATTTTTTTCTTTGTATTTAGTTTTTGATAGTTTGATTAATATGTGTCTTGGCGTATTTCTCCTTGGATTTATCCTGTATGGGACTCTCTTCGCTTCCTGGACTTGCTTGGCTATTCCATTTCCTATGTTAGGGAAGTTTTCAACTACAATCTCTTCAAATATTTTCTCAGACCCTTTCCTTTTCTGTTCTTCTTCTGGGACCCCTATAATTCAAATGTTGGTATGTTAATGTTGTCCCAGAGGTCTCTGAGACTGTTCTCAATTTTTTCATTCTTTTTTCTTTATGCTGCTCTGCAGTAGTTATTTCCACTATTTTATCTTCCAGGTCATTTATCCGTCTTTTGCCTCAGTTATTCTGTTATTGATTCCTTCTAGATAATTTTTAATTTCATTTATTGTGTTGTTCCTCATTGTTTGTTTGCTCTTTAGTTCTTCTAGGTACTTGTTAAATGTTTCTTGTATTTTCTCCATTCTATTTCCAAGATTTTGGATCATGTTTAGTATCATTACTCTGAATTCTTTTTCAGGTAGACTGGCTATTTCCTCTTCATTTGTTAGGTCTGGTGGGTTTTTACCTTGCTCCTTCATCTGCTGCATATTTCTCTGCCTTCTCATTTTGTTTAACTTACTGTGTTTGGGGTCTCCTTTTCACAGGTTGCAGGTTCATAGTTCCCATTGTTTTGGGTGTCTGCCCCCAGTGGGTGAGGTTGGTTCAGTGGCTTGTTTAGGCTTCCTGGTGGAGGGGACTGGTGCCTGTGTTCTGGTGGATGAGGCTGGATCTTGTCTTTCTGGTGTGCAGGGCTGCATCTGGTGCTGTGTTTTGGGGTGTCTGTGAACTTAGTATGATTTTAGGCAGCCTGTCTGCTAATGGATGGGGTTGTGTTCCTGTCTTGCTAGTTGTTTGGCATGGGACGTCCAGCACTGGAGCTTGCTGGCCGTTGGGTGGAGCTGGGTCTTACTGTTGAGACAGAGACCTCTGGGAGAGCTCTTGCTGATTGATATTATGTGGGGCCGGGAGATCTCTGTGGTCCAATGTAGTCAGCTCTCCCACGTTGGAGGCTCAGGCCTGACACCAGGCTGGAGCATCACGACGCTGTCAGCCACACAGCTCAGAAGAAAAGGGAGAAAAAGGGGCTTCCCTGGTGGCACAGTGGTTGAGAATCTGCCTGCTAATGCAGGGGACATGGGTTCGAGCCCTGGTCTGAGAGGATCCCACATGCCGTGGAGCAACTAGGCCCGTGAGCCACAACTACTGAGCCTGCGCATCTGGGGCCTGTGCTCTGCAACAAGAGAGGCCGCAATAGTGAGAGGCCCGTAGACTGCGATGAAGAGTGGCCCCCGCTTGCCACAACTAGAGGAAGCCCTGGCACAGAAACGAAGACCCAACACAGCAAAAATAAATAAATAAGTTAATAAACTCCTACCCCCAACATCTTCTTTAAAAAAGAAAAAAAAAAAGGAGAAAGAAACGAAAGAAAAAAATTTTAATAATTAAAAAAAATTATTAAAATAAAAAAATAATAATAAAAAAGAAGAGAGCAACCAAACCAATAAACAAATCCAACAATGATAACAAGCGCTAAAAACTATATTAAGATAAACATAAAAATCAGAAACAAATCAGTCGCAGACAGCAAACCCCAAGTCTACAGTTGCTTCGAAAGTCCACCACCTCAATTTTGGGATGATTCGTTGTCTCTTTAGGTATTCCACAGATGCAGGGTATATCAGGTTGATTGTGGGGATTTAATCCGCTGCTCCTGAGGGTGCTGGGAGAGATTTCCCTTTCTCTTCTTTGTTCGCATAGCTCCCGGGGTTCAGCTTTGGTTTTGGTCCCACCTCTGTGTGTAGGTCACCTGAGGGCGTCTGTTCCCACCCAGACAGGAGGGGGTTAAAGCAGCGGCTGATTAGGGGAATCTTGTTCACTCATGCCAGGGGGAGGGAGGGGTATGGTAGTTATAACTGGAATGCAGGGCGAGCCTGCGGCAGCAGAGACCAGCAAGACGTTGCAACAGCCTGAGGTGCACTGTTATTCCAGGGAAGTTGTCCCTGGATCATGGGCAGTGGCGGGCTGCACTGGCTCCTGGGGTGGTGGGGGGGGGCTGTGTGTGTGGATAGTGACCTGTGCTTGCACACAGGATTCTTGGTGGCTGCAGCAGCAGCGTTAGCGTTTCATGCCCATCTCTGGGGTCCGAGCTGATTGTCTCTGGAGCTCACTTAGGCGGTGCTCTGCCTTCTGTGGGCAGATGAGGAAGGAATCCCCTCTCCTCGCGCACCCTGAAACAACGGTCTGTTGCCTCTTAGGCAGATCCAGACCTTTTCCAGGACTCCCTCCTGGCTACCTGTGGCACACTAGGCCCCTCAGGCTGTGTTCACACAGCCAACCCCAGTCCTCTCCCTGGGATTTGACCTCCAAAGCCTGAGCCTCAGCTCCCAGCCCTCACCCGCCCTGGTGGGTGAGCAGACAAGCCTCTCGGGCTGGTGAGTGCTGGTCGGCACTGATCCTCTGTGCAGGAATCTCTCTGCTTTGCCCTCTGCACCCCTGTTGCTGTGTTCTCCTCTGTGGCTCCGAAGCTTCCCCCCCTCTACCCCCGTCTCCACCAGTGAAGGGGCTTCCTAGTGTGTGGAAACTTTTCCTCCTTCACAGCTCCCTCCCACTGGTGCAGGTGCCGTCCCTATTCTTTTGTCTCTGTTTTTTCTTTTTTCTTTTGCCCTACCGAGGTACCTGGGGGAGTTTCTTGCCTTTTGGGAAGTCTGAGGTCTTTTGCCAGCGTTCAGTAGGTGTTCTGTAGGAGCTGTTCCACATGTAGATGTATTTCTGATGTATCTGTGGGGAGGAAGGTGATCTCCACATCTTACTCCTCTGCCATCTTGAAGGTCCCCCGTTTATCATGTTTCTAATGTGGGGAGAAAAATCTTGTGAAGGTTTTAGTGTCCAAATCAATTCTGATTGAAAAGAACTGGAAAGCGGGTGTTGGCTGGTGACTGCCTTGCTCACGGATGTAAACTGCTAATGTACCAATCTGGTTGGAATAGCTTTGGAAATATCAAACAAAGTCTACTTGGCAAACTTAATAGCTTACTTGTAACATGACAGTAACTGCAAATTACAGGTTAGATAGGCTTGTGTTTCCGCAGGCAAAATGGAAATTTTCTTTCATGAATTTGAACGCTGTGGACCAGAGTCATTTCAATCCTGTCTATGAATAGGTAGCTCAGTTTTGTTTTCATTTTTTAATATTTATTTATTTATTTAATTTTTGGCTGTGTCAGGTTCCTTGTTGCAGCATATCGGCTTCTCTCTAGTTGTGACCCACATGCTCAGTAGTTGCAGCGCACAGGCTTAGTTGCCCCACGGCATGTGGGATCTTAATTCCCTGACCAGGGATTGAACCCACGTCCCCTGCCTTGGAAGGCAGATTCTTAACCACTGGACCACCAGGGAAGTCTCTGGTAGCTCAGTTTAATTGAAGCATGATTCTTTATCAGCCATATAGATGGCTCCTATCTGTGCTGTGTGGGTAGCTAGCTTGCATGGTGTTTTTCAAAGTAATGGGATATCCCATTCCTGAACAACCATTCTAAAATTGTCCACAGTTGTTCTTTGCAAGGAATTAAGAAAGAGAATTGTGGGCTAATTCTCTAGCCTAGGGTGTGGGACATCTAGGCTCTGTACCTTGAGACCAAAGCACTATGTCCTAAGTGATGGTGGATTATAATTTTTTTTTTTAACCTACGAGAGAGTGTCAGTAAAAATTATTAGTATTATGCATGGAAATCATTGGAGATTTTGTTTCTTAATTTTATATCCTTATTTGGATAATATATTGAGGGTAAGTTACACTAAAGCAAAGAAGAACGTATACTCTCTCCACCTCAGGCAAAGATAGTAGAGAGAAGGGTTTCATGGCCTGCAACCAAAATGTTGGAGAAAATAACAGTTTCATCTGAGATGCGTATGGTGACTAGTACATGTCATTAATAACAAAAGAAATGCCAAAGAGAAAAATGCTCTGCCTGGGCATTTTGTTTATTTATTTACTAAAATAGCCACTATGTAGGATAAAGAAAGAGCTATATTCCTTTGCTAAGATGAAAGTTTGAAAGGAAATACTGCTGCTATCTAAGAAACGAAGGGAACGTCAGCAAGCAGAAGTTATCAGAAGCCTGAGTGCAGGAAGAAAAAGGGTCACACAGCAGAGAGTAGCCAAGGGGTATAACTGCACAGGACAAGAATGTTCCCTATTACCTCTAGTCACTTAGAAGTAACAAGACACTCAAGATATTGGGACATCAGGAGACACATAACATATTTGGACTGTATGGTTAATGCTTGTTGCTCTCAAATGTCTTCCCAAAGTACTGCATTGTGCTCTTTTAAATAGGAAGCAATGACTTACCCAATAGAAATTGCTTTCCAGCTGCTGGGTGAGGCTTCATGTGAAGTGAAAAATTGAAGCCTCTTAGAAAAGGAACCTAGTCCTTTGGGCCAAGGTCATCTTAACACTAGAATTAAATTATGCTAATATTAATTGAAATTCAAGGTGATTGCCCTATATAATCCACTCATCATATCTCTACTTATCTTTGCCAGCAGAAGCAGTCAGACAGGAACTTTTGCTACAGAACAAACTCAAATGTAGGATTCACTATATAGTAATTCAACTAGATTACAGAAGAGATCTCATGACTAATATAAATCACTTAGTCCCTGAACTTGTCTCATTATGAATAGAAATATTGCAGTCAAGTTCCCTTGAGACGGAATTTTGCTAGATTGATCCCCTTCCTTTCCCTTCTCTTCCCTTTCTTTCCCTTCCCTTCCCCACCCCCAATTCCCTTCCCTTTTCTTCTTTCTTTCCCTCTTTCTCTCCCTCTCTCTCTCTTTCTTTTATTCTAATGTCAAGTGTCATGGTAAACACCAGGGGTACTCCAGATTTTGGTTCTTTTTTAAAAATGGTTTTTGCCAATACAGGATACAAGTGGCCACGTTCCTGATTTGAATACCCCTAGCACTAGCTTGGTATTGAGAAGCTAGTTCCAAGGCTGCTGCTTTGCACACACTGGGAGCCTAGTACCACTGATGCAGGGACACTGGATTGTGGATCACCCTGAAAACTACTGTCAATAGCCAATATAAAGATTGGACACAAATGAGAGGAGATTCTAGGTTAGACTCCTATTTTGGGGGCTGGTGTTGGAAGGGAGCACAAGATGATTTCTTTCTATGCCTGTCCTCTTCAGAGTATATAATAACTGGAAGACATTGCATAAAATTATTGAATTAAAAGAACAAAACAACACATAAAACCCCAGCAATATTATGAGTCAGCAGTAGGAATGTTCCTTGTCAGTCATGGGATGCTAAGCTTCATTCATTTCAAGTGCATGTAACCCTTCAGGGCTTTTTTTTTTTTTGCTTGGGGGAGCGGGGTCAGGGGCAGTCTCAGTCGGAAAAAAAAAAAAACAAAAAAAAAAAACAACCTCAAAACATTGATCCTGCCAGTTTAAATCTTACTAGGGCTTTAAAGTCACTACCACCTTCCACAGGGTTCATTCAAGCTCAGTTGGGACAAATAATGGCTTAGCAGGAATTGGTTTACAATCCTGGTGGACTCCTGTAGAGCAAATAAGTCCAGAAATACCACTTGGATGGAAACGTATGATAATCATATGATTATCTTTTTTTTAAAATCCATTCCATAGTCTCATGTATAAAAATAAGAATGCACAGGGCTTAGACATCCCTTTATTGTATCAAATTAAATCGGATTTAATGCCTGGTTGTGTGTCATCCAGCTCAGACTCATTTGTACAAGGCTGTGGAGTGAGGAGCTGGTTCAGATGAATGAATAGCTTTCTCATTACTTCACCCCATTCTGCTGTCTCTTTTCCTGTCCTTTGTATTATAATGGAGGACAGCTGTGGCAGCGAAGTGAATATTAACTAACCCCAGTGCCTCAGCAGATTGTGACTTTAATCCCTGCAAATACCACTAAAATCAAAATTTAATTACACTCAGAGTAGCTCTGTTAATGCCTGAAAAATATTTAACAATTAGTGGTTGGCTTAATTAAGCAAACTGCCTTTCACAAAGCAACCTGAAAAGTCCTCCCAAACCCTTCCCCCATTCTTTTTTTTTTTTTTTAATCCTTTAGACTAATTAGTCTGATGTAAGCTCACAGCACTTCATTTACTGTTACTGAGTCTGCTGCTTAGCTGATCTAGGCTCTGAGCTTAACAGCCTGTAATAGAAGGGGAAGTTGTAAAAAGAAAGAAATTAAGTTCACTACGCACAGTAACTTAATAAAAAATAATCCTTTTAATAAACCACTAATCATTGTTAGTCATTTCCTCATTCATATACATACACACACATATATATCCCCTATTATATACATATATATGTATTCCCATATCTATATAAAGATATACAACAGATAGATACGTAACAGAATGGCTATATCTCAGTTACAGTATTAGTTACAGGAGATTCAGGAAAAGCCAAATAACAAATAAATTAACAAAGAATAGCTCCTATCAAAAGAATTATTCTCTGTCCATATAGACTGGAAAACTATTTACATTTAAGTTTGGAAAGAAGGGACAACGTACTCTTTTGTTTGTAAACTAAACAAACAAAATAAAAGCAAATGAAGAATGATAGAAAAGCTGTTAAAATGTAAATCCTATTCCCTGATTGGTACATGATACTATCTGACCTACTCAGCTCCATGTTCATTCCCTCATCCAAGTGTCAAACGTTTATTGGTTATTTAATATGACTTGCTGGGGCGATAAAAATACATGTTGTTATAAATCTTTGTGTCTACACCTATGGGATGTTTTTAAATGCCATAAAAGAGTGGCTTGTATGATCTATTTGTTAAGCTTCATTTTCTACTTGAATTCTTAGGAAATATCTTGCCACTAAATAATCAAGATAGTAAGTACAGTACCACTTCAAAAGGAGGTCACTTACTCAGCAAACTAAAAAAAAAAATGGGAATCAGAAAGTAACAAAACTGCCTTGGAGAACCAAAACAAGTCTCAGATCTATCAAGGAGCTTAGAAGCCCATGAAGTCCAACCTGGTATTTTACAGGAAGAGAACAATGAAATTCAGAGTTTAGATGATCATTCAGGGCCACACTAGGAACTGTGAGAACGTTACTGCAGAGCCCTGTAGGCTCCCCTCCAGATTTATTCCCTTTTATCTGATATTGGATACAATTACACCAAGATGCATTTTATGATTTCCCAAATCGCAGCAGATTAAAAGCCACAAATTAGAGGCTGAAAAAGGGTTTCTAGAGGCTTAGTGTTCAGATGTTGTGAAATACTACAACATGATAAAATCTGGAACCTGCTAAGTAAAAATGTAAGTAATCTGGAAAAGATGGTCTCTTGGTAACCTTCAAATCCAGGGTACAAATGAAAATCACAAAGTTGTTTATTTTACAATGCAGATCTGTGCTGTTTAGCTCATCTCGTTCATTTGTGTACAGGTGCATGTGTGTGTGTCTGAGGCTCTCCCTCAGGGCTTCTAAGACAACCCTGAAAAAGACTGATACTAGGCTAATTTATTTTATTTTGGAGACTATCAAAAGAAAAATATTTTTCTCTGATCCTAATAAGTTCTCACTGAGAGTTTTGGCATAAATGATGTGTTAATTTTTCAATCTAGGAATAAAAACTACCTGCAGTCTCATTTTTATGGAATGTTTTCACCTATATGTAGTTCTTCCTCTATGCCTTCCTGTTATTCCTCATTTAAGACTAGTTCTTGAGTATTTTCGTTATTGCCTAGTTCAATGATTAAGGGGAAAAAATAAAAGAAGAGAGCAAGTAGTGTTTATGTGTACATGCCTGAAAGGATGTGTTACATACACCCGCACCTAACTCTGCCAGCAGTCTCCAACCCCATACAATTTTGTACATTTCCACGTAATTGGCAGGCTATGTTTCAAGTCTCATGGTTGGTTGAGAATGGAGATGAAATCGCAGTTCATAATACAGAAGGAGTACATATGGGTTGTAATTGAGATACTTGTATTTTGACTGAAGAATTGAGCAGCATGTGGCAGGTGTATAAATCCTTCAGTGGCAGCAATTCAACTTTTTAATAGGAGAGGAAATGGCTTATTATATTTCAAAATTGGTATCTTTGAAAAACGTGTATTAACATGATGATATGAACCGATGCAAAATCTTCTTATGGGTTTTCCAGGAATAATTGTGTTTTAATGGTATATGCAACTTGTGTTGCAAATTCTTTTGTCTATTAGTCACATACACATATCTTTATTTCTTCTTGAATGTATGCTGCATAACTATTAACCAAATGTTCATTCACCATCGAATTCTGTTTCTTCAGTGTGTTTTCTCATTCAAAAGCACATAATGATTCTCCTTAATGATACAAATAATCCACTTCTAATGGACTGTTATACCTCTTTTCCATTCTTGAAAAGCATTATTGCTTTTAGGTTTTTAGTTAAATGCTATATAATTTCAACACAGTATAATATACTTAATTGATCTTTAAGTTTCTCTGTGAAAGAGCAGGAAGTATTAAAAGCCAAACAGAAAAATTGCCAAAGTCAATTCACCTCAATTCAACTGTCAAAACTTTTCATGTGAAAAATGAATGGAAATGTTTTTCTCTTTCAAGTAAGCATATTTGTGGGTACAGTATTCTCTTTTGACTGTGAAAATCATTTGAAAATAAAAAGCTTGTCTGTACTTGTTTTCCATTTGTGAAATGTCAGCTGTATCTATGAAATCGTCATTGAGCTCCATCATCTTGGCTAATAGGCAAAGAACTGCTCTCTTGGAAGGTACATTAAATCTTTTGTGCTTCCAAAGCACCACTTCATGTTTCTCAGCAAGAATTTATCTAATAGTGGGCTGGTGACATAAACACATAACATCACCTCTTCCCTGCATTCTACTTTGCCTTCACACACACACACACATCCCTCCCCCAACCCTTCACCAACTAATGCCTAAGAGAAAGAAGAGAATAAACTAAGTTCAATATTTCTTAACTAAGTTCAATATTTCTTGTGATTTAAATTTCAAGATAATTTATTTTTAACTATGGATGTATTTCGTATTTGATCAGAGAACAGTGAAAAGATCTTGAGCTCATTAAGGCCTGTAGCCTAAAGTAAATAAAACCTCAAATTCTGAATCTTAGAAAGATATATAGAATAATAAATTTGGAAGAACACAAAGAGCTCAACCTTCCTACTTCAGACAGATGTATTTCACTACTCAGAATAAGTAATTTTCAACCTTTTCATAAACATCTCTAGAACTGGAGATTCTACAATTAACTAGCAGTTTATTATCCCGGTACTTAAACAGTGATTTCTTATGTACATTTGAAACCACTTCCATTTCCTTCTATCAGATTTTCCATGGTGGTCAAGAACAGCTGTTTAGGACACACCCTATATAACAGTAATGGAGTTACTCTCTCTCGTAGGCTGAACTTCTAAGTTTCACTTGATTCTTAGTTGTAGAATTTAAATTGTTTCCAAATCTCAGACGTCCCCAACTATTCTAGTCTTAAGGGGTCACCTTCCCTAAAATGACCAAATACAACTTCGAGCTCCCATTCTGTGAAATACAGGAAGTCAGACACTGAGTTTCTGGATCTCTCTGAGGAATGGTTCTGTGAACTCAGTCTGAGTGATCACTTGTCATTTTAAAAATCTTCCTAGCTTTAGACCACTGTCCCTCTGGACACACAATAAGCCAACACTTCCATGCTGCTAGAGCTTCATGCTGCAGCTCTTCAGCTTCAAAACAGAATTCAGGTAGTATTTCCAAATTCCCGACAGATATCAATTTCAGGATTCTGAAATACGAAACCAGAAATCCTAGAAATTCTCAGGTAGCCCTGGAATCATAAATTTTCCTCTGTTTTTCACATTTTTTTGTGATAAGAGTAAACTGCAAACCACTTTTATACTATACTTTCAGAGATTTTATGTAAAAAATGATATAATAACAAAAGTATAGTTTTAACAGCATTGTACATTTCAACAGCATGGAGAACTGATCTCTAACTGATATGGGCACACTATGATAGAAAATATTAAAGAAAATAACACTCACATGAAATAAATGACAAATAAAAGTCATTTAAATAATTGAAAGATAATGCCACACATATTTAATAGACATGATCTTTCTTAACATGAAATTTTAAAACTCACAGCACATTAATTGCCTTATTACATAATCTTGATGTTTTTTATGACAAATATTCTAGCCCAGAAAACATTATTTATTTTTCAACAATGTTGATCAAATTGTTACAAATATGTCTACAAGCTTAAATTAAGCATTAGAATACCTACTGCTCCATAAATCTCATTTTCTTTTTAATGAAAATATTTTGTTTTCTTCCCTTGATTTGGATTTTGTCATTGAAATCAATATTTCTCTTTTTAAAACAGATTTTAGATCAGTTTCTTAATTCCTATTAGAATATTTCACAATAACATCTTCTATTTGCATTTATTTTGTTCATATATTTAAAAAGAACTGTACCACATATCCAATCCTTGGGAAATACCAGGAAACATTATTGAGCAGCATTTGAATAACCTTACATTCAGATACCCCAGCAAGATTGACAGCAATATGCAGAATGTCATGTCAAAATTACTAACTGAAGGATGTATTTTGGTTCCAAAACTTATTTCTTAGAACATCGTTTATAGGATTTGTATAAAGTATGCTATGTAAATAATCTCATTAATATTTATATATTTGCAAAAATGACTCACTGTTAGCAGCAATCAGGTTCAGGAACACACAACATGACGATAAATATAAGTAGTTATAGTTAGGTTGTCTTATAGTTTAACTATAAGACAAACTAGATAAGAATAACTTCTCTCCAATGTGCTCCTGTCCTGGTTCCTGGAAAGGTCAGCCTTAACCTTTCTCTTCCATGTTTTCAACTTGTCGTCAGTGATTTCTTCTAACCAGTAATGTCTCTATGTTGACTGTTAAGCTCTTACAGGAGAATTGTTATGCTTTTCCTCTGTATTCCTGATTTTTTTGACTACTTTTTTCTCAGGATTCAGGAATAGGAAAAATATACATTTCCTGAAATATGCTGGGAAAGCATTTCCACATGAGAAAAATATATCCAAGTTATTCCCTTACTTCTTCCAGAGCTGTAATATGCTGGTGGTGGTGGATAATTTGTTCATTTTTTGTCATCTTTGTTATTTGTATATTTTTATTATATATTTTTGTCAAAAATATAAAACCTATAAAAGTTAGAATGTGTAAAGAACCTCTGTGCGTAATATCACCCAGTTTTAACAATTACCAACATATGGCCAATCTAATTTAACTTGTACACCTACCCAACCTTCTCACTTTCATCTTTGAATTATTTTAAAATAAATCCTAGATGTCATATCATTTTATCTCTATAAACTTTAGTGTAGAGTTATAAAAGATGAAGACTTTAAAAAATATAACTTAAAAGACAGGATAGCACTGGCATAAGGATAGATAGATCAATGGAATAAAATTGGGAGCTCAGAAAAAAGAATCCTCCATACATCTATTGTCAAATGATTTTGAAAAAGGTGCCAAGACATTAACTGAAGAGAGGGAATAGTCTTTTCAATAAATGGTGCCAGACAACTGAATATCCATATGCAAAAGAATGAAGCTGGCTCCCTACCTAACACCATATACAAAAATTTACTCAAAATGGGTCAAAGATCCAAGTATAGTAAAACTATGTAAATATTAGAAGAAAATTTTGTAACCTTAGATTAGGTAATGGTTTCTAAGATACAATACCTAAAGCACAAGCAACCAAAGAGAAAATAGATAAATTGGACTTCATCACAAGAAAACTTCTATTCTTCAAAAGACACAATTAAGGGTTTCCCTGGTGGCGCAGTGGTTGAGAATCCGCCTGCCGATGCAGGGGACACGGGTTCGTGCCCCAGTCTGGGAGGATCCCACATGCCACGGAGCGGCTAGGCCCGTGAGCCATGGCCGCTGAGCCTGCGCGTCCGGAGCCTGTGCTCCACAACGGGAGAGGCCACAACAGTGAGAGGCCCGCGTACAGCAAAAAAAAAAAGCACAATTAAGAAAGTGAAGAGACAACTCACATAATGGGAAAAAAATATTTGCAAATCATATATCTGATAAAGGTCTAGTATCCTTTTTCAGAATGCATAGAATACATTAAAAAATTTCCAATTCAACAATAAAAAGACAATGCAAATAAAAATGAACAAAGAATGTGAATGGACATTTATCCAAAAAGATATACAAGTGATCAATAAGCACATGAAAAAGTGTTCAAAATCATTAGTCATTAGATAGATACAAGTCAAACCCACAGTAAGACATCACACACACTAGGAAGGCTATAATAAAAAAGATGGACAATAACAGGTGCTGGCGAGGATGTGGAAAAATTGAAACCCTCATACACTGCTGTTGGAAATGTAAAATAGTGAAGCTGCTTTGGAAAACATTTTGGCTGTTCTTTAAAAAGTTAAAGATAGTGCTACCATAAGATCCAGCAATTCTACTAGATATATAGCCAAGAGAATTGAAAACTTGTGTTCACCCAAAAACCTGTATATGAATGTTCATAGAAATATTATTCATAAAATCCAAAAGGTGGGAATAACCTAAATGCCCATCAACTAATGAATGGATAAACAATATATGGTATAACCATACAATGGAATACTATTATTTATAAAAACAAAGTATCAATACATGCTATATTATAGACAAATCTTCCAAACTTTATGCTAAGTAAAAGAAGGCATAATAGAAGGCCACATATCGTTGATTACATTTTTATGGAAAATCCAGACTAGGCAAATCTGTAGAAATAGAAAGTAGATCAATGGTTGCCAGTGGCTGACAGAAAGGAGTAATTGGAGCTGGAAGGTTATTTAAAGGAAGGTGGAAAAGACAATGGGCCCATATCCATCTTCCACTTGGCTCTGTATGCCTCCAGGAGCAGAAGACAATGAAGGCAGCAGCTTCCAGTTTGTCTTGGTGCTTTCAGCACTATCTGACATGCCTTCAGTGGTGTGAGTATCAACTGTGTCTTCCTTCTCAGTGACCAAAAGAACCAGCTGTTCTTTCTCTCAATCACCCTATTCCCCACCTTCCAAACACCTCCTGTGCCCTCACGTGCTGTACCATAAGACTGAGCATCCCTGGTGAAGCATTCTCTGTCAAAGGTCCACATCTGAGCTATGGGCACAAGCCGCAATCCACAGGGCTTCTACTTCACTCTTCTGAGCTGTATGGCATCATCAATTCCATTTAGTACTCCCAGTCCAAAAGATGCTGTTTTCTACATTATGATCTCTTCATATCAGTTTTCCCTCTTTGCTCTTTCAGACTTTCAACACCTAAGTAACTAATTCTCTCAATGAAATGTCCTCTGTTTACAATACCTAGTATGGTGTCTGTCTTTCTGCTTGGTCTCTGACCTATACTTCTACAGTGCCTCTTACAAATGTTAGTAGTAAATCTGTTATTTTACATTGAATTATAAATCTAATTTTCTTTTGTACTTTTCCCTTCATTCAGTATCTTGGGTAATATGTTGAGAAACAGGACACTTTTGTTCATTATTTTTAATGTAATGAAAAATTTAAAAATCATAAAAACTCTTTTCTTTCCTTTTCTCCCTAAATTATATCTATTCTGGATAACATTATTTTAGCACTATGATCAGGCCAAAAATTAAAATGTAAAACATTTGTTATTAAAAAATATTTTCCTAATTATCAAGTTAATTTTGAATCTTATCTCAGGGTAAGATAACTTAGAAAATAGCTATTCCTTTCTTAGATCATGGTTTAAAAAGCTCTGTTTAGTATCTACCAGCTAGACCGATTACAGACTCACTTATACACACGTATGAGGCAGGTATTTTTTTAATTAATTAATTAATTTAATACAGCAGGTTCTTATTAGTTATCTATTTTATACATATTAGTATATATATGTCAGTCCCAATCTCCTAATTCATCTCCCCTCCCCCTGCTTTCCCCCCTTCATGTCCATATGTTTGTTCTCTACATCTGTGTCTCTATTTCTGCCTTGCAAACCGGTTCATCTGTACCATTTTTCTAGATTCCACATATATGCGTTAATATACGATATTTGTTTTTCTCTTTCTGACTTAACTCTATATGACAGTCTCTAGGTCCATCCACATCTCTACAAATGACCCAATTTTGTTCCTTTTTATGGCTGAGTAGTATTCCATTGTATATATATATACCACATCTTCTTTATCCATTCATCTGCTGATGGACATTTAGGTTGCTTCCATGACCTGGCTATTGTAAATAGTGCTGCAATGAACACTGGGGTGCATGTGTCTTTTTCAATTATGGTTTTCCCTGGGTATATGCTCAGTAGTGGGATTGCTGGGTCATATGGTAATTCTATTTTTAGTTTTTTAAGGAATCTCCATATTGTTCTCCATAGTGGCTGTATCAATTTACATTCCCACCAACAGTGCAAGAGGGTTTCCTTTTCTCCACACCCTCTCCAGCATTTGTTGTTTGTAGATTTTCTGATGATGCCATTTCTAACCGGTGTGAGGTGATACCTCATCATAGTTTTGATTTGCATGTATCTAATAATTAGTGATGTTGAACAGCTTTTCATATGCCTCTTGGCCATCTGTATGTCTTCTCTGGAGAAATGTCTATTTAGGTCTTCTGAGGCAGGTATTTTAAAAGTAAGAAAACAAGATATCTATATGACTTAATGTGGTCTAAGTACCATTAAGAAAAATTGCTCTAAGTTTAAATGAGAACAGATGGAAGATTCACATGACATTTTTGAACATAATTGTAGCACAAAGCAGAAACAGAGAAATAGAAAACAGACCAAAAATTGGACCAAAATGTTTTTGAAAAACCATGCTTACTTCACAAATTCCAGTAGTTCTACAGGTAAATAAATAAAGGATACACAGTACCATATAATCTATGTATTCCTGCTGTATCCTAACACACACACACACACACACACACACACACACACACACACACACATATATATGAAATAATGGGCTCAACAGATGTATTAGCAGGTTTTGATGACTTGTGCAAAACATTAAGAAGTAATTAGGAAGGCATCCAAAGCTAGTCAGCACATTAATAGGTCCAGAAAGTTCATATTGGATTTCCTTATATTTGCTAGTTACTCTCATTTTCTCGAAATGGGTCAGCTCTTTTAACAGTTACAAATTAGCTTAATGTGCAAAATAATCATACAGTGTCATGAATCCATGCAAAAAAGCACCTGCCTCGCTTTTTTACTTCTCCTTTTTAGACTGCTCTGAGTATAATCATTCTATGCCATTTAGTATTTTTCATAAATTGATGTTCATAGATAGGTGATTAACCCCACCTTTAACTGATTGTTTTATTTGAGCCCCCAAAAGTCCAAAATGTTGCATTAATCACCAAATCTTTTTTCTGACACTGAATGTAATAAAAGCTTGTGACTTAAATCAAGTGAGTTGACATATTTTCTATTTTGAATGAAAAAATTTTCTCTAGGAAAAGGTAGCTAATAATAGAACAGTAGATTCTACATTACACGTAATTTGTACTTGCTCACAGTACAAAACATGACCTCAAATGATTTATGATATTATCATGAAATAGAAGGAACAAGATATGGGAGACTTCTTCAACATCATCAGTATTTCAAAACCCCCAAGAGGGAAATGGAGCAAATCACAGCTACTGCTGTAGCCCTAAACTCAGGATAACATTTTAAAATGATCTGACATTCAGTTCTTTGAATTCCTGATTAAAATCTGAACAAGGTGAAGTTTCAAAACATGTGAAATAGATGTTGTCAAAAATTCCCATGCAAATCTCTGCATTTGGTGGGAATGTTAAAGTCAGAATTGTTTATCAATATTAAAGTGATCTAGAACTTTCATACTAGTCGGCACATTCTTTTTTGTAAAAAAAGATGTAATTTTATTTATTTTTGGCTGTATTGAATCTTCGTTGCTGCGCGCAGGCTTTCTCTAGTTACGGCGAGCGGGGACTACTCTTCATTGTGGTGTGCGGGCTTCTCACTGCAGTGGCTTCTCTTGTTGCAGAGCACAGGCTCTAGTTGTGCGGACTTCAGTAGTTGTGGCTCGTGGGCTCTAGAGTGCAGGCTCAGTAATTGTGGAGCATGGCCTTAGTGGCTCCCCAGCATGTGGGATCTTCCAGGACCAGGGATTGAAACCATCTTCCCTGCACTGGCGGCATATTCTTACCCACTGAGCCACCTGGGAAGTCCCAGTTGGCATATTCTTATAATCAAATTCAGGTAGTTCATTAGACTAATTAGTTATAATTCAGTAATTATACACATTTTCTTGAAGTTTCTTGTATTGTTGTACTTCACAACTGTTTACTAACTGTAGAGAAGAGTCAGAATTTGAGAAAACCCATGGTGTCTATCAATTGTTTACAATACTGAGGAGTGAACACATGTTGCAGTAAGATGTGGTGATTACCTGGCTAATTGTATCAGTGTAGTCTGCAGACAGTAATTTAGAAGAGGAAAAAACCTTTAGGATTTAATATATTGAGTTTCTCTCTCTATTGATCAAATTAATTGGATGATTTCCAAATCTCCACTTTACTGAGTATTTTATTGACATAAGCTTTGACCGAGAAGCATAATGTTTTCAAAATCTCTTTTTTTATAGACAGAAAATCAATCTGGTTTTTTAATAAATATAATTGTTTGTGCAAAATAGTTGGCTGAGCAGTTAAAGAATATCTGCTGTCATTATTTAGTGGATGTGGGGCAGGAAAGTGGCGTTGAACATGGGGGAGAAAAGAAGAAACAAATTTTCAACACTGGTGGTACTATAAGGAAATGGTATTAAAGTGAAAGAACCTATATAATAATTTTGAGTTATGCAGTAGTGTTATAAAAACAAAATAGACTCTAGACATTTCTTATTTTTTTTAACACAATTCAATAGCAGATAAGACAAAACATGAATTTTAAACTCTTAATTAAAAGAAATATTTTCTTCAAAGGGCAATGAATAAATTCTCATTTAAAGAGTGTTTCGAGTTGATGCTAAACTTCTTAAAGATGGCATAAGTTAGTCATTAACACCCAGACTTCCTTGTTGGAATCTCAGCTTTACCTCTTACTAGTCATTTAGTCTTTTGTGCCTCAGTTTCCTCTTTTGTGAAATTAGGGAAATAATACTTCTCTATAACTTTTTGTAATGATTTAATAAAACACACAGAGAAGGAAATTACTACATAGAAATAAACATTTAAAGAAGTAAATGCTTAATAAATTTTAGTGATTATTTGTTTTCATTTTGAAATAATATATATTCCTTCCTAATAAAACAATTTCCTATAAAATAATTTTAAAGTGAAAATGTCCATTTGATGGTTTTGAGCATTATAGTGTTCATTTCATTGATTAGAAGACTATAATAAGGGCTACCCCAATTAATGGTTTGATTGCATGGGAGAAAAATATGCATAAACATCTGCACATACAGGCAGAAGAGTAAATGCAAAAGAAAAATTTTAAACCACTTCAATTTAACTTATCACAGCCCTTGAAATTACACTGCATACAGATGACAACGATTAAGTATGAACCTCACCAAAGGTCTAACTTTAATTCAAATCATTAAAGGCTGTCTAAAAAGAGTTAATGAATTTTCCAATTACTTCTACTTTTTCATCAGATGTGATTCCACTATATTCAACTGCAATAAAAAAGCTTTAAAAGTAATATTTTAAGCAAAATCTGGAAATACTTGCTTCTGAGTATAATCTGAGCATTCCTAAAATCCACAATTTAAACATTCATATAAATGTGAACATTTATTTGAAAGCTTGGTTGGTTAAAAGTAATAACAGTAGAACTAAGCTTATGCTTTAAAATTGCATGTTTCCTCAAAAAAACTAAGCATATGTGTTGTAATGATATTTGTTCTTGACACTGATAGTTCATATCATGTAATTCTTTTACAATGATGATGTGCAGAAATAATATACAGTTTGCTATTTAGTAATTTATTTTGCATAATTAAGTTATCATGACTTTATTCTTTCAACAGAGGAATGAAAGCATATCTACACTCTATAACAGATGACCAAACTGTATCAAATTGTGTCTCCAAATAGGGACAGAAGCATTGGTATATGTACATTTTTATTAGAGGAGAAGTGAACACAAAATACAATCTCTTGAGTTCAATTATAAAACCCATATGCTTGAGTGAATGCATGGTAAAAAATATGCAACTTCATTACACGTTAGAGGCACTACAAATTTCAGCTTTGGTTCAAAAAACATTCACATTGCTAATTTGTAGACAGCTAAAAAGCTAATATCATTGCTATGTGGAGTAATGGGCAAGTGAAAACATCTGAGTTTTCCCTGCCTTTAGAACATGGCCTTTTAATCGGGCATATCTGTGTGGAGGATAAAGACTGTAATAACAAGGAATGCTTCTATATATGGTACGAAGTGAGGAATGACAGCAAAGAAAAAAACACACAGGGCTACTGAAATTAAACAAGCTATACCTTGGGCTTCCCTGGTGGCACAGTGGTTGAGAATCTGCCTGCTAATGCAGGGGACACGAGTTCGAGCCCTGGTCTGGGAAGATCCCACATGCCGCGGAGCGGCTGGGCCCGTGAGCCACAACTACTGAGCCTGTGTGTCTGGAGGCTGTGCTCCGCAACAAGAGAGGCCGCGATAGTGAGAGGCCCGCGCACCGCGATGAAGAGTGGCCCCCCGCTTGCCACAACTAGAGAAAGCCCTGGCACAGAAATGAAGACCCAACACAGCCAAAAATAAATAAGTAAAAATAAACAAAAACAAACAAAAAAAGCCAAGCATTAAAAAAAAAAAAACAAGCTATACCTTAACCACTACTGTCAATGTAAACTTTTAAGATCATTGAGAAGTATTCTTGCTCTTGTTTTTAGGATAAATTAAGGATAGAGATGAACATCTCCAGGTGAGTCTTTAGAAAATGAAAATGAGTACTAGATGATGAGAATAGTCTCAAATATCTGCAAAAGAAAACTGAAGCAAAGTCCACAAAATCTTTAAGTTTATAAATCTGAAAACTGGGTGTTACATCAAGATATGTTCAAATGAAAATGTATTTTAATTGTATGCAAATAGTAACTAAGGGCTTAATTAATTCTCAGTAATTAGTTTATGCTTAAAAAATGTGTATTGAGTGGCTCTGGTATTTAAAAGCTATTTTAAAGAATAAAAGTTTCAACTTTATAGTGTTTCTAGAGGAAGCTACTGTCATTGAGGGATCAACTGTATGTTGAAATGTGAGAAGTCCAAGTTCGAGCTCAAGTACCTGGCTTTAGAAGCTAAAAAAGGTAAAAATTTTATTTGCTCATGAGAAAGCAGACACATATTACCTCACAGAGCCACTGAGACAGTGCTGTATGTAAATTATTTTGAACTCATTAAAATAAGTTTATCTATATGGCAAGTATCATTTTGTAATTTTTCCGTATCCTTTTTTTAAAATAAATTTATTTATTTATATGTATTTTTCTTTTCCTTTTTTTTTTTTTGGCTGTGTTGGGTCTTTGTTGCTGTGCTCGACCCTTCTCTAGTTGGCGCGAGCAGGGGCTACTCTTCGTTGCGGTGCCCAGGCTTCGCATTGCCGTGGCTTCTCTTGCTGCAGAGCATGGGCTCTAGGCGCGCGGGCTTCAGTAGTTGTGGCTCGTGGGCTCTAGAGCACAGGCTCAGTAGTTGTGGCGCATGGACTTAGTTTCTCCGTGGCATGTGGGATCTTCCCAGACCAGGGCTTGAACTCGTATCCCTTGCATTGGCAGACGGATTCTTAACCACTGTGCCACCAGGGAAGTCCTGTATCTGTTCTTTAAGACAGACTGTGGTGGACAGATTTTAAGATGACCCTCTCATCCCCACCTCCTGGTGTTCATGCCTTTGTGTAATCCCCTCCCTTTTACTAAGGGCAGGACATGTGACTTGCATCTAACCATTGGAATACAACAAAGGTGATGGAATGAGTGATTACATGTACACGATTACATTAGACTGTAGTATACATCTTGCTAGACTCTTTTTCTGTTGCTTGTTTGAAGAAGCTGGCTGCCATGAATCCTACAGCTGCAAGGGAACAGTAGGTGCTTAGAAGTAGATTTTTCCCCAGCTGAGCCTCTGATGAGAACCCAGTCCTGGCTCACACTGAGCACAGCCTTTTGAGACCCTGAGCAGAGAACCAAGCTAGACTGTGTCCAGACTTCTGAACTATAGAAACTGTGAGATAACAAGTATGTATTGTTTTAAGCAGCTAAGGTTGTACTCATTTGTTAAGTAGCAATAGAAAAGTAATCTACAGACATTATATACATCTGTATACTGGAATATAACACATTTATGTATTCATTTATTTTAGATTTTGTAAACTTAATGTCGTTCACAACCTATTGCTGCGTATTGTTAAATTTTGCTAGCCACTCCAGTGTAGGAATGGCCTCCATGAATGTCCTGGAGGCCCACTATGCTAACTCACTTGGCAGTGTGACTATAAATGAAAGGATTAGAAGGCTTATCATGATGTCTGGCACCAGGAATGGAGGAGAAATAAGGTTTGAATGTATGGAGTTCCATGTGAACTGTGGAAAGTTCATCAAAGTCTTGTAGCTTGTATTTGCAATAAAAATACAAGCTGAGAGAAAAATTCTCGAATTTGACAACAATGCTAACAATCATTGATGAGTCATTAAGCTGAAAGTAAATTATCTAAACTAAAAATAATTTTAAAAGATTTTTGATCAACCATTCTAGAGAAAAGCTAAATTACCTTTCTAGTCTCATAATAGAAAATAATATATCAAGATCATTATTATACGAATAGGAAATAAAACAGTATGCAGCCAAATTTGTAAGAAAAAAAATAGAGTTGTGTTTTTTACATTGGGGGCATTTTTTAGTTTTTAATATTTGCATTTTTTGTGATTTACTTTTAATTCTAAATAAATATGTACTTTCATATCTAATATTAGAACTCTGAATTTTTATTTTTAAATAGAGTGTCCAAAACTGCATAAGCTTCAAGTCTCACAAAACCTAAATTCACCTCTGCATGCAAAACAAGAGAGAAACAATATTTTAAAATGCTGCTAGAAGCTATGGCATGATGAAGGTAGGTCAGGGTCCATTAGAATTGGCAACATAAAATCATTGCTGATTTTGACAAGAATTATTTCAGATAAGTGGCATGGCCAGAAAATAGAGGAGGGGATTAGAGAATGAATGAAAAGTGCTGTAGCATGGTGACAGCGGTTACCGACAAGTCCTATGAAATTTGGCAGTGAGGTTTGGCAAATAGATTAGGTGGCAGATGGATGGAAATGTGAGGCCATGGGAGTTTTCTTTTTTGATAGAAGCAACTTTGTATGCTGGTGGGAATGCTCCAATAGGAAGAGAGATACTTACAATCTAAGCTGTATAGGAGTAACTGCACATGGCAGCCATCCTCCAAGATGGCTCCCAGTGAGCCCACCTCTCGTTATTCACACACTTGGGTAGACCCGTTCCAATAGTATCAGGGTTGGGATATGTGACGGAGAAGGAAAAACCTCAGTACTCCTCCTTGTGTTTCTTCTTTACTCTCACACTACTACCATACTCATAACACTTCTGACACCAAATATGTGGGGTTTTTTTTCCCATACCAAGCAATTATCTGAGATACTAGATGGGTGTCCTACAACTTAAATTCTGACACTATCTGCTTGGAGGTTAAGGGCTTAGTCCCACAAGACTGTCCACCCCCTTCTCCCACTTCAGATGCCAATTACAAGTCCAGGTTGTCACCTGTGCTTCTGACTGATAGGCTATATAAACTGGAGGTTCCCATGATTCTCTCCTTGGGTTCAACTAATTTGCTAGAGTGGCTCAAAAAACTCAGCAAATAGTTTATATACTGTTTACCAGTTTATTATAAAATGATATGATAAAAGATACAGATGAACATCCAAATGGAAGAGATGTGTAAGGTAAAATGTGGAAAGAAACTCAGAGCTTCCATGCTCATTCCAGTGACACTCTCTCAGCACCTCCATGTGATCACCAACCTGGAAGCTCTCCAAACCCCATACTTTGGGGATTTTTACAAAGGCTCATCACATAGGTATGATCAATCATTATCTTCATTTCTAATTCCTCTCCCCTCTCTAGAGAATGGGAGGTTGGGTTAAATTCCAGACTTCTAATCATGGCCTGGTCTTTCTGGTGAGCAGCTGCCATGTAGGAGACCACCAAGAGTCACCTCATTTAGAACAAAAGACACTGGTATCACCCAAGAAATTCGAAGGGATTTAGGAACTTTGTGTCAGAAGCCAGGGTCAAAGACCAAACATTAGAACAAAAGATGCTCCTAGTGCTCTTATTACTTAGGAAATTACAAGGATTTTAAGATCTCTGAGCCAAGAACCAGGCAGAGATGAAAATATATATTTTCTATTACGCCACAGTGACCAAGAACATCCAACAAAATGCTATATGTGGTAGTCTCTTCCAAAATTATTTTATAATAGGCTATTTCATAATAGGCTATATTAGTCTTTCTGTCTCTCACCATCTCTGTCTCTTATCATTTGCTCTGGGGGAACAGGCTGCCAAATTTTGAGCAACCCCATGGAGAGGCCGAAGTGGTGGGGAACTGAAGCCTCCAGCTAATAGTCAGTGAGAAACTGACCAATGGCCATGAGAATGAGCTTCAAGGTAGATTCTCCAGCCCTAATGAAATAGTGTGATGACTGTGGTCCCAGACAGCTTGACTGAAAACTTGTGAGAGACGTTGGCCCAGATTCACCCAGTTAAGCCACTCTTGGATTCTCGATCCTCAGAAACTGTGAGATAATACACGTTCATTGGTTTTAGCTGCTGTGTTTCAGAGCAGTTTGTTGTGCAACAATGGATACTAATATACCCCAGGAGCAAAGTCCTTGAGAAGACAAAATATGAAATGATACATAGCACGAAGTGGATACACTGGCTATTAATAGAGACTGGAATGGTCTATCCTTTTTTTCAGGAGCTAAAATAGAGCATATACACAAGACTTTGTAGATAAGTTTGCTGGATCATTAGGAAATTTAAATTTTACTGTTTTTTTCTTTCAATTAAGTATGAGATAAGATTTTAAGTTATGAGTAATACTTAATGGATGTGAAAGGGGTGAAAATTCTAAAACGGCAGGGAAAAATTATGAAATAGTCACCTTGGAAAGTGAAAAAGAAAAGTTAGCAGGAAAATACAATAGAACCGGGGTTACTGTTGAACTTTGTTTGAGAGTTCTGCATTGTATTTAAAGTGACATCAATCAACAAACTGTGATTTTTCTTCAACAGTATTTAGTTGCTTGGGTTCAGCCATAGAGAAATAGATATGTGGGTTTAACCAGAGCCAGTATTTGCTAAGTGAGTGCAATGGAGGGAGAGAGGCCAGGGATTTGAGGGCATTTGCAAAGGAAGGGTTTCAGTCCTTGCCCCTGAAATCCCATCCAGGGAAGAGAAAGGACAAGAGGGTTATCAGCAGTGAACAAGCAGTGGTGTTAAAGTTAATGAATTGGAGCTCTTGCCCAAGAACGGTTGCACAAGATAGTACCTGGGTAAAAGAGGAAAAACGGGTTAAGCTAATAAAGAGATGGTTCATCTGAAGACGGAGCTCTAGGATGTGGTAATGAAGTGTGTACCTGGGGTGAGCTGGGGTGGGAAACTACTGAGGTAAGGAGAGGTTGACTAGTGGAGTTAAGTAAATAAATTCAAGAAGAAAAAATACTATGAGTTCCTGAGCTGCAAATACTTGCCAAAAAATGTAGAATGATGGACATTATTCAACTAGAAGAGTGAGGGAGCCAAGGATATTGCAGTTCTTTGAGGAAATGGAGTTCAAGATCTCAGTGGAGGCCAAACTGTGTATAAAGTGATTCTTGTTATCTCGGTAGTGGAAACCAAACCTTATTTTAGTGACCTTATCCGAAGGAAACTCACAAGCAAATGAGTAAAGAGTCACTGGAGGCCAAACCACATGTTGCCTCCCAAGATTTGCTTTGGGTGGTGGCTTACAAAGCAGTTTGATGCAAAGAACGATGTCAGGAAGGGAAATGATAAAAGAAACTTTCACATATTGAGGTATAGGGAAGTTATTCTGGCTTCTATATGAGTTAACTTGAATTCTATGCTAACTAAAACAGCCTGTTTGTGGCTTATCAAACTTACATTGTACATCTGCTTTAAGTATTAAAGAAAAGGTCACACAGCCCAGAAGAATGTCCATGTTAAAAAGAAAGATTAAATGCCTCTCATCCTGGGATGCCAATGCCGGTACTACTTTGATGATGAGATTCCCTTCCCAGGAGCCAAGGCCAAACTGTACATGCTATATGTGTACGTGCTAGTCTAGTTTTTTTGAAACCTTGAAGAAATGTATCCCAAACTTGTTTAATGTTCTTTGTTCTGACAAGATATTAAACTGTGCTGAAAACCATTCTTCTCCAGAGCAGTTTCTCAGAGTAATCTGGGAAGCTGGCTTCTGGGCTATAGTCCTCAGTTTGGTTCTAATAAAATTCTTTTCTATTCTTACAATTGATTATTTATTGATTATTTTCAATGACAGAAAGAATCTGAATGATATAGTCAAGGTTTATCTCAAGCCTGTGTACTTGAGAATTTTGGGGGCTGCTGACCAAGCTTTTCCATTGATTTTGACTAAGTCACTGTGGTTCCCCTCAGCAGTGGCTCTGAGCCAGGGTAACTTTGTTGGGCTTGGACTGATCTAGCAACAAGCTAATGAGATTGCTCTCCTGGCCTCTGGCTTCTACCATTTCCCAGAAAGTTTGGGCTCCCATAGAGGGGGTGAGTAGAAATGGTGATCAGCAACATGAAGTAGTGCTTGGTTAAACTCATACTTGGAACTTTGTCACATGATTAAATTAATGTAATTAATGTAAGTGTGGATTGGTTAGAGCAATGATTCTCATTCTCATGGGGGACATATTGGTGTCTACGGAGAAAAGTGTGTAATGTTTGAAAAAACACTGAATCTCATAACAGTCAGCCCTCCGTATCTGAGGATCCATTTCATATAAGGGACTTGAGCATTTGTGGAATTTGGTAACCATGGCGGGTCCTCTAAAATTTCACATTTAGAAAATAAAAAATATATTTACTTTTACTATTGTACAATCTTTAAGTCATGCAAAAAAGTATAAAAATAATAAAACAAATAGCCATGTATACATTACCCATTTAAGAATTAGGGACAACAAATATAATTGAAACTCTCTGCCCCATGAACCCAGTCACTTTTTTCCCAGAATTAGCAGTTGCCCTCATCTTATCTGTCACCCGCAAGGCCTTTTAAACTTTGAACTATATAGTCATAAACAAAATATTCTATTGTTTCACATGTTTTAAAACTATTTAATTGGTTTCATATAGTATGTAGCATTCTGCAACTTTTTATTGCCCTCATTATTAGGCTTTTAGATTTTTTCATATTGTTACTCATAGCTTTGATTCATTCATTTTGATTGATGAATAGTATTCCCATTATTTGCAAAAATCACAGTTCACGTATCTGTTCTTCTGCTGATGAACATGTAAGTTATTTAGTTTTTCCATATCATTAGCTATGCAACAGTGAACATTTTTAGAATTTATCTGGGTGCACATGTATGATGGTGAAATTTTCAAGTCCTCGGGCATGCATATTTTTAAATTTCTGATATTTTGATAAACTGCTCTCTAAAATGGTTGTACAAGTTTCCCTCCCCTCCACAAAGCAATTTATGACAGTGTAGATTGACATCCTCTCCAGTACTTCCAAAATTTTAGTTTGATGCTTGTGAAATGAGGTCTCGTTCTCTTAATTTGAAGTTCCCTGACAACACATAATTTTAATAAAAACAAACTCCAGCGAGTAAAGCTCAACAACCATTTTTGAATAGCAGAGTAACTCAATAGGCTGTCTCTGAGATTCTCAAGTGATGGGTGAAGAAGGCATGGCCCCCTAGGGAAATGTGTGAAATTTTCTGAGGTGGGGCTCACGCGTCTTATTAATCTAAAGGTGGCTTGGTTTTCAATGGTGGGAAAAAGCTGGGTAGAGAGAGCAAGGCCAAGTGAATTGTATCGGTTCTATTACTATAAGATGAAAGAAAAACAAAGTTGGTACATAAAAAAACTGAGTGATTCAGACTTAAAAGGAAAGAATAAGAATAAAAAGAGCTGCAGAAAATTAAGGGGATTACCTCTGTTTCCTTAGAATTCACCTGTTTGAATCTTAGTTTCTTAGTTTACCACTTATGTCACCAGGGTCTCCAGTTATGACCTACTTAGAGCAAATAGCTTGTTGATAATAATCACAGAATCATGGAGTTGGTAGGAATCTTAGGCATTGTTTTATTTTATACATAAGAAAACTGAAGTGTAAAGATAAGTTACACACTCACCATGAACAGGTTTTAATGAAACAACTGAAGAGAGAGACAATTGGGGTCCTCTACTAACTGGTCCAAGTTTACTGGGGTATTAACCTGATCACTAAGATAGAAGAAAGATTCCCCTTCTGTGCTAAAACTGTGATACAGTGTTTGAGAGCATAGGCTTGAGACCAGAGAGGCCTGGGAATGACCCCAAGCTCAGCAAATGTTAAATGTATGACCTTGGTCAAGTTACTTGACTTCTTCAGCCTCAGTTTCCTTATTTATAAGATAAGGGAGGTTTTAATTCCTACACACACATTTTTCTTGTGTTGTGAAGATAACCTGAGAAAGCATCTTAGTCTCTGACACACATTAAGCAATTGATAAATGGTAGATTCTATATTTTAAACACCTCAGTGTTTGAGACACAAATTAGTCATTTGGGGTTCTGACATGAACTGCCAGTAGAACAAAGGGGAAGGTTTTGCTAGACCAGCAATGGCTGGTCTAGGTCTCCATCACAACACAACACAGGATGCTTTTGACTGTTTTACCTGAATTTAAAGATTTTTTTTTTTTTAATGCAATGATTTGAAATTTTCCTTATTTGCTCAGTTATGTGTCTCTATTCCAATGAATCTATCTTTATGATACTTTGGAGAATTCACAGAACATGGAAACTGAGTTGTCTATCTCCCTACTTTTCTAGATTATTTCTTTATGGCTTGATTGAAAAGACTCAATTTCTCTTTCCTTTCTACTCAAACATTTTATTTCCAAATTCTAAAATATGCCCAAATCAAATTCATCCATTATTTTTGAAGGAGAAACAGTGGCCATTTAAAAAATAATTATGAGTTTTAAATTATGGCATCTCTTTTACCTATCTCTCCCTTGCCACAGGATTTTAACATTATTTTTCTCTTGCATTTATAACTGTTGCCAGCTTCTACTTCAAGATGGCTGAGTACATATACACACATAAGTTTACCTTTACTCTCTCCTAAAATTCTACTGGAAAGCAAAAACCCCCAAAATAAAAAATAAGAGTATATCTGTAGCAGTGCAGGGAAAAAACATTCCATCAGTGGATAATAATATTGGGAAAGTTGTAAAAGCTCTAAAGCCGATAGATGAGAATTTTTTACTTAACCCAACAAAGCCAAAGAACTGCTCACATAATACAAATGTAGCACAGAACCACTGAAATGGTGTGTTTTCCCAGAATGGCTCTGAGTCAGAATCTTGACTACGGTGAGGTAAATGAGACAAGTGAGGAACTTGTCTTGAATGTAAAATTTGAGGGGGTGCCAAAAAACTCAGTAATTAAAAGAAATAATATTTAATAAAGTCAAAATTAATGCCCAAATTCCATTGTTAAAAAAATCTCAGTGTGACTCTTTTTTCCTTTTGCCTCACGCTCCAATGTGGCTCAGCAACACACTATTAGTGATCCTGTCTTTATTTAAGTTTGATATTTTACCCACCTTAGATTTCTGCATTATTTTGATTCTTTCAAAATAGTGCCTAAAATGTTATTTATCATTATTACTGAGTGTTTTAGCACCTACTTGAACTTTGTATCTACTGCAAATCCTCACTCACCCTGCATATCTCCCCTTAGTCTCAGGTGTACCCTGAGTAGCCTTCAGATCAGAGGCAGCAGAAGGGGGCTCTAAGAAAATTTCTGAATATTATTTAAAGGATTGTGAATCACTGGGCTAGAACCAACACATAATACACAGACTCTGGTGTTTGTTCTCAGGATAAAGTTCTTTAAATTATATGGCAATTTCTCCATGGGGAACTTACAGAGTAGGCTTTGAGGTTACAACGTAAAAACAGAGCAGGTGTCTAAATAACTTTCACAATAAGAATTACCTGTATGCAAAACATAAGTTACCCATGTACCTTAAAATAAAACCAAATGAACAATATGTTCACTGGTCCCACATACCAGGCCCTTTCCTGGTTATTTGCTACTGATTACTTGCTATAGCTAAATGACCTGTGGACAGAATTCACATTCCTTGCCTGGGAAACCGTGATAGTCACTTGAACCGAGAAAGACATCTGTAGTCTTCAATATAGATCAATCATAGAAAGAGGAGAAAAGCCAACACAGAATAAAGATATACCTGAACCATGTAAAAGGATAAATTCTCACATAAGAAAGTAAAGTTGACAACAGAAATACAAGAAAACTTTAAAATAAGTGTTTCTATTCCCAGAGAGATTTGACAGGATACCAAATTCATAGAATAAGAACAGGCTACTTTGCAAAAAGGGTAGTCAGAGCTTGTGAAAATTTAGTGCAAATTACCTATAATTTCAATACAAAACCAGAAGAGTAGTGGGGTAGGAAAATCACAACCTGAACGTAAGTTCCATTTATTCAAGGATAGTTCTGTTCCTTACAGAATCCCCAGCACCTGGTGGGTTCAGTACATGTTGATCTTGTCTTATCAGAGCAAACAGACTAGAGTTACTGTAGTAAACTGTGCCATCATTTTCAATGATTTTCTACCCACTCTGTTGCCGTGTGACTTGAAGCACCATCTTCTGGGAGAAGCATACATCCCAACCCCCTTGACATCAGGGACATGTGACATGCCTTGGCCAATGGGAGGTGAGCAGACATGAAATATACTATATCCAATCTGAAGTTTTGAAAGTCTTGAGTGCCTCGGCTCTTTTTATGTATGTATGTATGTATGTATTTATTCCGTTCACCAAAAGAATGGCAGGTCCTAAAAAGGGATTGCTCCTTCAGTCTAGATTCTGGAATTAACAAGATAAATGCAGTAAAGCACAGTCAGCCTGCAACCTTCACAGATTACATGAAAGATAAGAGACAAATGAGTTTTTGTGGTAAACCACTGAGGTTTGGAGGTTATTTGTCATCAAAGCAAGGCTGACTATTACAGTTAACTGATTCATTTTGATGTTTTCAGGCAAATTTATCTCAAAATCCTTTTTTTACTAATATATGGCACTTATTGGTGAAATAGTAATAGAGTTAGAATTACCTATTTGAAAAAAATAAGAACCCAAAAAACTGTGACCAACCAAAAAATAATCAAGAAAGGAAAAAGTTAACCTATAAAATAATAAGAAACAGAAAATAGAACAGGAGAAAAATATAACAGAAGATAGTAGAATTAAATACAAATATTTTAGTGAGAATAATTTTAATATAATACATTAAAATCCATTATTAAAAGATAACTAATTTCAGAATGAGTAATTGCTATTGAGAAATAAAACTTAAAATGTAAGCACTGGATTATTTTGTCTGAGATTGTAACTCTTAGTAATCCAATATTAAATTTTAGTGAGCACTGAAAAATATTTATGCAACATTTGTGTTTAAAAAAGTACTCAATATTAGTCATTCCTATTACTCCCATCTATCTTTTTAAGACAAGAAAAAATGTACGTTCAAATACATATATATATATATATACACAAGCACACATACATACCCTAGAAAACCTCTGAAGATAAAACCTTCCCCCTATAATTGTTATTTTGTAACATTTACCTAAATATGGCTGACTACCCTGCATAATACTCTCAGAGATATTAAGAAATGAAGAGGGAACAAATATCCCATCCTGGTTAAGAGCAAAACTATCCTCCTTAATCATCACTTATCCTGGCAGAATACAAACAAACATCCTCACACATATAAGAAAGATTCTCACTCTTGTGGCAAAACAAAACAAACAAAACTGAAAAAAATGCATACACAAATTTTTTTGTGTTCAGCTGTTTTCTAATCTCTACTTATCCTTAGAGTGAACACATAAGGTCCCAGCATAGCTATTAGTAGCATCGCCTTTCACCCTCAAAATTGCCCTGGTTTGGTTGACAAATTCATACTATTCATGTATTAACCTTACTATGATTTATTACTGTATGTATAATAAATGGAAATATAACTACAGAGATTGCAGCCAGAGAGTTTTACGCTTCTTCATAATAGTGTGCTACAGAATCCTGGGGGATTCAGAGAGGAAAATGGTAGGTACACAAAATGAGTCATTAATTGCCCTGTAATCTAGATCCATTATGGTCATTAAGTTTCTGTTTTAGTTCAGTCATCTGTAAGTTAGAGATAACACATAATTTTAGTAACTTCATAATGTTCCTCTAAGACTTGGATAATATGACATGGGACCGTTTTGCATATTATAATGCTTTAAACACTCTAAATACATTCTTATGGATAATCTAAAGATTATTAGAGTATTTAGCATTGTCTTTTATTCTCTTTGACAACTGTGTGTGTAGATTCACCAAGATCATAAAGTCTTGAAGCAATGACATAATATGCTCTTTGAGTATACGTTATCTTTAAAACTAAGTTTTGACCTTAGTTTATTTTAACAGTAGGAGAAATCATGTGGCATTATTTCATTCCTATGATTTTTTTAGATATCCTTCTTCAGGTACAACCTGGAGAAAAGTTAAAAAGACCACTCTAGGGGGCTTCCCTGGTGGCGCAGTGGTTGGGAGTCTGCCTGCTGATGTGGGGGACGCGGGTTAGTGGCCCAGTCCAGGAGGATCCCGCGTGCCGCGGGGTGGCTGGGCCCATGAGCCGTGGCCTCTGGGCCTGCGCGTCCGGAGCCTGTGCTCCGTGACTGGAGGGGCCGCAGCAGTGAGAGGCCCGTGTACCGCAAAAAAAAAGAAAAAAAAAAAGACCACTTTAGGGACTTCCTTGGTGGCGCAGTGGTTAAGAATCCACCTGCCAGTACAGGGGACACAGGCCCTATCCCTGCTCTGGGAAGATCCCACAAGCCATGAAGCAACTAAGTCCGTGTGCCACAACTACAGAAGCCCACATGCCTAGAGCCCGTGCTCCACAACAAGAGAAGCCACAACAATGAGAAGCATGCACACGGCAAGGAAGAGTAGCCCCTGCTCACCGCAGCTAGAGAAAGCCCACGTGCAACAACGAAGACCCAAAGCAGCCAAAAATAAATAAATTAATTAATTAATAAAAAAAAAGAGGGCTGCCTTAAAAAAAAAAAGACATCCACAGAAATTTCTCTAATTTTCCTCGAAATGAATGTTTTGTGTTACTCAATGTGTTCTTATTATGACGAAATATACCTTCTTCATTAATGACTTTTATATTAATGACCTTAAAGAAAAATGTAATAAAAGTAGCAATGAGAGTCAGATTTTAGTTTTCATCCCCCTACCACGACTAATCCCCAAAGCCTAAAATTAGTTGTCAAAATTCTTACAGCCTAGCTTTCCACCTACCAAAATCACATGACTCTCTACATTTAATGGACAGCTTGTTTAACCAGACTTTTTTGCTGTACGCGGGCCTCTCATCGTTGTGGCCTCTCCCGTTGCGGAGCACAGGCTCCGGACGCGCAGACTCAGTGGCCATCAAGACTTTTTAATTACTTCTTAAACCCAGAACACTCACGTTTGAGGTGAGATTTGATTTCACATGGCTCTGTCTTTGGCAGGGCCATCTCTTTTCCTCTTGAAGAGTACAATTCCTCTAGCTTTGTCTTATCCTGAAAAATTCCAGGAGAAAAGTTCACAGGCAATAAATATGTAGAGATGAAGCATGTTTGCCTTGTTCTCGACCCTGCATAAATCACTGGTTTTAGTAGTTCAGAAACGCTATTTGTATTATATAAATAAAGATGTTACTTTTGCAACATGATTTTGAAGACTTTTATGTAACAGTGCACTTAAAAAAATGTAGCAATTGCTACCATTGTGTACAATGACTGGGTAAACTACTGGCATTGATAAGACTCTTCAGAAAGCCCAAATTAAACATCTTTATTGTTGAGGAATACAGAGAAAGAGAAAAATCTTTCCATGTGGCATCAGTGCAAAGGAGCACAGAGCCAGAGGGAAATATGGCTATCAAAAGACAGGCATTTTCACCATTTAGGAAGGTCAGAGAAAAGACAACAAACCAGCCAGCCACAACCAACAAGGCAATCTTTCAAAAGTAGTTAGTCCCCAAGAATAATGATACTGAGCAAACAGTCAAAAAATTTCAGATCCTTCCCTGGCAGCTCTCTGGCTGAGAATTAGATCTACGAACTCTCTCTGGTACACTTGAGAATTCCTTCAAAATATGGCAATCTCAACAGTGAAGGGTGTTATTACATCATTATTGCTGCAGCGCAATTAATGACAGGAAGGTAAATGTTCCTGAAAGAGGAAAGAGTTAATTCTGAGCCTCTCCTTACACCTAATTAACACCAGGAAGGCCTTAGGCAAGGGGGAAAATAGAACTCTTGGGATTAGGTAATCTCCTCTGACTCCAAGTAAACCCAAAGAATACCTGTCAACCAGACAGACTGCAGTAACAGGATTTACAATCTGATTTTTAAATCCTTCTGTGGGGAAATAGATGTGAAGGCAGAAAAGGAATTTGCTTCAGTTAAGCTTCAGATTTCCAGAGAGTCATTAAATTAAATTAACAATCTCTAAGAACTCTAACAAGTATTTGCTTTTGCATTGAGTAAAATCTCACTAATTTGGACTAAGGAAAAAGGCTATAAATTTTGAATTAAACAATATCTTTAAAGAAAGGATGAGGTCCTGAAACCAGGTAGACAGAACGTGGCCTCAGGGTATTTAAATAATAATGATATATAGTTAGAATATCAATTTATAGTTAATTTATTACTTGTTTATAAGGGCACGAAATGACAGCTATCTACATGAAGGGTTGTCATGCAGTAAAGGAGGCCAACTTGTTTTACATTACTCCAGAAGGCAGAGTTAAAATTCATGGGTTGAAGTTTCAATGAGCTGATTTTGGCTTTCTACTGAATATGAATTTACTGTTTCCCATGAGGAAATGAGCCTCCTGTCATGTAAAGTAGTCCAGCTACCCATCGACCATCTGTAAGGGAGGTTGTGAAAAGAATTCTTGCATTTGGTAGATTCTGAGTTAGATCAGTGCTTTGAACTTTTTTTTTGCAACAGAAATTCTGAAAAATTTAAATCTTACTCAGAATTTCGGTATATAACACAGATGAAAGAGCTGAAATGATTCCTGGATGAGTTAGAATTTTCAATACTTGGGAAGAATATACCATGGTTCATATAATTGTGCCAGCACTTTATAGGAGCCCTTATGCCTCACAAAGAACAGAGAGAAAGCTCATTCCAGATTATGGCTTTCTGATACAGAATAATGGTTTCAAAGTACTGGGGATGATTATTTAACGAAAAGAAACAAACAGAAAGCCCAGTACTCCCTGAAAATTTATTCCTTAAACTTATCAGATTCTAAGTAAAAGAGCTGTTAACTTGAACTTAATGAGAGTTTTTGAAATGATGACTATGTCACAAACTAGATTCAGAGATGTGGAGATTTTCTAAACAGAGGTTTAGTAATTGTGGTAGCCAGCCTCCAAGGTGGCCCCCAATGGTTTTTACCTCCTGCTATTCATGCCCTGGTGTGGTCCCTTCCCACAATGAATCAAGGCTTGTCAGTAGAATACTGCAGATGGGATCATGTGTGTTTTCTGAGGCCAGGTTATAAAAGGAATTATAGCTTCTAACCCAACCTGTTTGGATCATTTGCTCTGGTTTGGATCACTTGCTCTGGGGAAAACCAGTACTGTGTCATGAGGTCATTCAAGCAGCTCTGTGGAGAATCCCAGTGTCAGGAGCTGAGGCCTCCCACCAACAGCCATGTGTCTAAGAGAACTCGGAAGCAGATCTTATAGCCTTTAACTTTCAGAAGACTGCAGCTCAGCTGACATCTGACTAGAATCTGTGAGAAACCCTGAAACAGAACAGCCCAGCAAAGCTGCTCTAAAATTCCTGACACAAAGAAATTGTGAGATAATAAATGGTTATTGTTGTTTTAAGAGACAAAGTTTTGTGGTAATTTGTTATGTAAAAAAAAAAAAAGTAATAATTGAGTATCCACTTCCTGGAGATTTTCATCTAGAGCCATTAACTTTTCATGATGATTGAGGAGATGGCTTCAAAGTTCTATAAGCACCATGAGAGCATGAGGCCACAGTTGTTTTTGTTTTACCCCTGTGCCCCCAGTAGCTATCATAGTTCTTAGAGGTCTCCATAGATTCAATAAAATTTTACTGAATAGACGAGCAAATAAACAAGATTCAATATATTTGGAAGTTAAAATTAATGAGGTCAAATCGAGCTATTTGATAACTGGTTTATTATTTGTTTTATTATAAATCTCAAATTTCCATTTAAAAAAGGTAAATACGGGGCTTCCCTGGTGGCACAGTGGTTGAGAGTCTGCCTGCCGATGCAGGGGACACGGGTTCGTGCCCCGGTCTGGGAAGATCCCACATGCCGCGGAGCGGCTGGGCCCGTGAGCCACGGCCGCTGAGCCTGCGCATTCGGAGCCTGTGCTCTGCAACGGGAGAGGCCACAACAATGAGAGGCCCGTGTAACGAAAAAAAAAAAAAAGAAAAAGGTAAATACTTTTTTGAAAGGGAAGGTAGAGAATTTTTTTAAATTAAGTTTCTGTAAAATATAAATAACATTTGGACTGTAGTCAACAAAGGCATTTCTAATGTGGTATGATTTAAACTCAAAGCTATGGAACAACATATGTTCTTCCCCCCTCTGCCTGAAATGAATCTTGCTTCCTTTCTCCAGACTAAATTCCCTTATCCTTCAGGACTCAGCAGAGCTGTGGCACTGATCTGCAGGGTAGCCTCTGTTGACTCCTTTTGTCTGGGCTTGACGTCATACTGCATTTGAAAAAAATGGCACATTCAGTTTCCTTTTTCAAAGGAGCTTTACTATTTTTACAAAAAAATGATACATGTATGTTTAAGAAGAGTGAAATAATATAGAATAATGGCTACTAAATTGTTCTCTTCCTGATGCTATTTAAATGAATGATCTTTAAATTATAAGTCCTCGCACAAGGTCTAAAAGCAGAAAGTGTAGCTAAAGACTCTTGTACAAGTTTATGCAGAAAATCACATTCTAGATACGTAATAACAAAAAGACATTTTCAAGACTAGAACTCTCCTAAATGCCGAGATTAATTTCTTTCCTTGTGGTTTATAATCTTCCCTCCTCCCCCGTCATATTGGTTTAACTCAAATAGGTGTATTATCTTAATTGTATTTTCGAGAAGTCTTCATTTTTGCAATATGAATAACATTTTAGCTTCTGAAACTGTGTCTAGGCTCAAGTAAATTCACAAACAGGACATTCTGTAAGTAGAAACGAACACTTCCTACACATGTAACTTATTATATATGTTGATGATTACTTGACTGTATTTACCACCTTATAGGGAAGAATGAATGTTCAGGATGCCATAATTATTTAGGTCAATAAACATTTTCCGAATATGAACTAAATGTGAGGCACTGTGCTACATCTTGGATTAGAAAGACAAGGAAGGTAAATCCCCTACCTTCAAAGTGATTAGAGGTTAAGTAACTGAAGAGGAATATATCAATCAAGGCTGTGCGACCTTTTCCTTAAACAATTTTTAAGTAGCTGGACATCCTCTGAGATCCAGGTCATGGCAAGGGGATTCTGTCTGCTCACAAATATGGTACAGAATAATATCCAACTAGATTATACTGGTTGCTTGACAATAGCAGGAAAGTCTCAACTCCGGCATAGCTGACTGTATATTAGAATATTTGAATGCTTTGAACTCATTCAGTATAAAAATGGAAAAACTTACTTGAACTCTTTCGGGTATTTAGGTGACCACTACTGCAACAACCATGAACATTTATTTGATAGAAAAGAATTAGTCAGAACAAGACTGTCTTTGTCTAAATAGCCAAGACCTCAATAGAAACACCTTTCCCTCCTCAATATGTTAAGATGGTCATGGTGAGCTGTTCTACAAACATTTCAACTCCAAGCTGACTTTATCAATACTCTACACGTCTGGCCTGAAATAAGTGGTTCCCTCCTTTAAATGGGGTAATTCCTAGACACCGGGTTATAAAGTGAAGGGTTGAAAAGTAAAATCATGACAGCCAGTTGTCTGCCTGGACAGGGTCAAAAGTAGGCAAAGAAAACAGCAAAGCACTGAGTAATGAAGTATCTATTTTTCTAGGAAGCACTGAATAAAAGTCACGGCAGATGGGAAAGTTGATAAAAGGAGGCACTGCTACTACTTGAATTTGGTCTAACACGTAAAGTTTAAAATGAACCAAGTATCAGGATTCAGGACTAGCTAAAAACTACACATTTAAAAAAATTATTCAAAGCATTTTTCTAACTAAAACATACGTCATTCAAAAATAATTCCATTTCCTTTGTGGAAATGCACGTAGAACACATAGAGGGCGTAAGAGAAATGCTATGGGAGCATGTCTATTTCTTATTTAGAAAACTGTGTTTAGCACAGCAAACGATTGGAATAAATCCTGTATTTGCCATTATAATAAAGCTGATAATAATGGTTCTTAAATGGGTTTTTTGTACTCAAGTCTTATGGTTCCAATTTTCCATGAGTAATAACTTGAATCAATATCTAAAGAGAACGTTTCGGATAGGGGAGCCTCCTATCTTTATTTTCACAGGTATATAATTCTGTGCACATTACTTACATTCTTTCACCTGAATTGAATTTAATATGTAAAACAGAATATCTGAATAAATAGCATGTCAGGAAGAAAAAGGTAGCTTGAATCCTGATCACGAAAGGAGAAATTTTATTAAAGAAATTAGAAATAATACAAGTACAAACTATTTTAGATCTAAAACGTTATAACTCATGTGGTTTACTCACAGATAGTATAGGCATTAATGGCTTCAAAGAATGCATGCTACAGGAAGTGTACTTATTCTACGTTAACTCTACAGAATTTGCAGTAACAGGAAGCCACAGATTTCCTTTTTAATGTTCAATACGGAAATAGAGCCTCATACTTTCATCTAATAAATACCATGTATTTTTACCTTTGAGTCTCCCTCATATTTAATTATGGATGCTAAAAAGCAGTTCGAATGATGCACCCCAGACATGCTAGAGTTTCAGTTTTGGAAGAACAATAATGCTCATGCTGCCGTACCCTGTCATGTCACAGATAAGGCTCACAGAGGTTAAAATGAGTGTCCAAAGTCACTGAGCTAGTTAGGGACAAAGCCAGGGCTAGAACTGGGGCATTTTCCATTATCCTAAGCTTGATCTAAGGTCAGCACTATCTAAGGCAGTGCCAGTATAGTTTTGTAGTTCTATCAACACGTTAAGGAACCACTGTCTGAAACCATCCACCCTGGCCAGGCAGGATAATGACCACTTGCATGAGTTATCTCACAGCAGGTGGTCCCGATAAGGAACATGGAACTAACAAGCTACTAGCAGCTGGAAGAATTCGAGAGGGGCCAAAAGGAGGGAGGAGACACCAGCCCATAATATGTCCTGCCAACCTCCCAGAAACCTTCCTGCTGGAATCCAGCTTGGCTGAGAGATGCACACGCCACCAGGAAGGACCCTGAGTCAGACCAAATATGGGCACAAGCAAGATGACTGGCCAGATACAACCAAGAAACTAACCCCATTACCATAAAAGCTGAGACTACGAGCCACATGGCAAAGCAGTTCTCCTGGGTTCCCTTACCCCACTGCTCTCCACCCAGGTGCCCCATTCCAATAAAGTCTTTTGCTTTGTCAGCACGTGTGTCTCCTCAGACAATTCATTCCGAGTGTTAGGCAAGAGCCCACTCTCAGGCCCTGGAAGAAGTCCCCCCTTCCTGCAACAGATGGAGCTAGATAAAGTTACACCAAGGAGACCATCTGAGGTCATTGTATGTTTGTCTCCAGAGCTTTGCAGATCAGCACATCACTGGAATGCCATTAAACTGCAAGGGGTGGGGTGAACTTTAAAAATGAATCATTGAATGTTTAGGAAAAAAAAAAAAAGAAGACAAAGCTCTCTGAGTCAGCTGGAACTTTCATCAGTCCCTGGGCAGAGGCTTCAAAGGCAAGTCATGTGCCCAATGAAAGCACCACATCATTTTCTCTCCAAATTATGCTTTCTTTGGGGGATATAGAATGCAAACTCGCCTAACCCAAACATGGAGCTGCTTGGCGATGCAGGCATTGAAAAGAGAGAGTTGGGAATTAGACACTGCACTAAGTAATCTATCCCCCATAACTGGATGTACGATACTTCAAGCTATTTGTGTTGCTTGAGCAAGGCATTGAATTTTTGTCAACCCCCTTTAATTAATCTTGCCGTAAGTCCTACGGTGGGGTGGGTGAACTTCTAATCATTTAACAGTAGAATTACTCACCAGGTGGCTTTTCCCAAACACCCCCAGCCCCAATTAAAGAGCTGTATTTGGTTTGAGTTTCCTAAAATGGCGCTCTTGTTAACACTCATCAGACACAGGAAAAATAAAACAGCAGTTTAACTGCGCTTGCAGTGTGAAAGGCTTGTGCAAATAATCAGCACATTTCTAACTGGTTAGTAATACGCAGAGTGCAAAAAACGAATGACCAGATTTATATCACTGGGCAGGTCTGAAAGCAACATTACAGCTGAAATATATTCATTTACAATTTAAAGCAAGCCTTTCGGTGGATAACTGTTTACACAATAGTGAAGAGGCTTGTGCTGTACAACTGGGATCCATTTACAATATGTTAACCAAATAATGCATGTTTACAAAAGATTTTGGGTTTGTTTTTGGAGAAAGGAATCATGGTACCCATGCCAACAAAAGCAGAGCAGTATGTATAGTTAGTAAATCTTTTCTTAGCTGCAAAATGAGTGTCAAGTTGCTTGAGCTCATAAACTACGTCAGCATAAGTCACTCATTAAAATTGATGTGTGAAGGTGGTATTCTCAAAGAGCAGGTTGTTCCATTCTTCCTCTTATTTTTTAATCAGCCAAATTGAGCTGGGGGTAGAGTTGCTTAACCAGGCCAAAGGAAGAAGAAAGCGGAATCATCTTCAAACAGCCATCCTGGATTTAATAGCCTACAGCAAAACCCTGAGCAGGTCAACTTCATGGTTCAACAGTTCCTAAAAGCCTTGTCTTCTTCTCCCAAGCTTATCGGTGACGGCTGGTGTATAAGAGCTCCCAATGAGGACTGATTTATAGCACTAAAGGGCTTTGTGGTGACAAAGGCAGGCCAGGGTCCTCAAGAGCGTTCTGTATTTTTTAGATCCCAGAAGATGATGTGGTTCTGTGATAGTGATCTCTTACACTTTACCATTGACATAAACAGGTCACAGAGCCTGCAGAAGCTTATGCAGGAGTCAGGAGCAATCTCTCTCTCTTTTTTTTTCTGGGTCACAGTCAGATTTTATCGAGTCAAGCTATCTAACTGAACACAAACCATGTGACAGGACCCAAACAGTGTGAATTAAAAATGAAGCAGGATGGGGCCAGGTTTGTCTCAGGCCAGTGCTGCTAAAGGGATAAGTTTCAGACCTCACCTGAATACAAAATCATTATTTTTCTCCCACATTGACAGAAGTCTCTCTTTCAAGGAGGAAAGAAAAATTTGAGAATAAAAAAAACAAACAAAACAAAACAAAAAACCACGCACACACGAATCGAGTTTCATGCTAGATGTATCTGTTGTGAAGCCATATGTTGGTTAAATAGGAAAAGTCAGGTGAGTTAAAGTCTCGTGGCAGCCTGATTTAAACCATGGCTACACAAACCAGAGCCCTGTCCAGATCTCAGGAAAGTGAATTATATATAATAACACTTACAGTTTCCTAGTACTATTAGATTTGCCTTCTTACATAAATGCTTAAGTTATGATAAAAAACAGGGCCATGTCGGTTCCTTTCAGTCTCAGCACATTTGCTATTAGCATAAGAAATGCTGCTTATGGCAGAGCTAGTCGGGCTTGAAATTTCTGAATTAATGGATTTGATTTCCTCTTGAGACAAACCATCAGCCTTGCAGTAATGGAAATAGATATAGTTGGTAAAACAAATAAAAAGCTGGCATGCAGATAAAATGGGTTTCAGTTTAAAATAGTAATGTTGTAATTGAAGTGAACAATTACAGGGTTGCTCCTAGGCACAAAAGAAATACCATGAAAATGAAGCAATGTTTTTAAGTATAGTCATTTCATGAAAATGTAGAGCTGCAGATGTCATTGTCTGCCAAAGGGAAAACTATACTTATTCTTCTATACAAAGATCATTTAATAACATTTGGCTAATTTTAATAATAATTGCTAATATTAACCCTATATTTCACCGGGAGTTTGAAGACAAAGGCTTCCCGCCCCCGCCCCGTTCTTTCCCTTCAGTTGGTACAGCGCCAACAAGATCAAGTTCCTGTAAAAAGCTATTGGCAATGAACTAGCAGAAATCCCCATCCGGCAGCAGCCTTCTCCTTTCTAATGTCTTATTTCTCTTTCTTTGTCAAGCATCTTTTATCCGAAATGGAGCCCGTTAGCTGGCAATTGGAGGTGGAGGAGGGGCTGAGAATAAAGGAGGGGATGGAGAGTGGGAACCCCAGGACAGGGATGTAGGCTATGGAATGTGCACATCTGATCCCCTTCACTTCTTTTTTTTTTTTGGTCTGTTTCAACTTGTCTGTGAACCATATGAAATTCAGAACAGAAACTTCCATTTTTAGAACTTGAAATCTTTTCCTATTCATACACACACAAGCTGAGGCAGCCAGGGCCAGGGCCACAGGATGTCACAGGAAACATAAGTGTCTCATTGAATGTGAAAAGGCAGTGACACAAATACACTTTAACAAAATGCTCAGCTGGGTCCCAGCCCACTGCTTGGCCCTCCTTCCTGCTCCTCGGTTTTACTGCATCACAGGAAGAGACAGGCACTCTGTTTCCTCCTCAGGTTTTAGTAATTAAAACAATATTGAAGCTCTGTGAAATTCTGTTTGGAAATACACTGTGCTTTGTTCCCTGTGACGCTGACTGCTGCATGCAGCCCAACTGGCTCATTTGGCATCTCTTTATCCAGGGAAGCACTTCTCCTGGGTTAGTTTTTGTTTTTGTTTTTGTTTTTCGCATCACAACATTGAAGAAGCCACAGAGGAGTCAGAAAATGAAAGTCTTCCCTAACAAAGGACTGAGCTGTGACTTCTTAAAAGGTTAAATCAACCGGCTGTGTGTCTTGGAGTGAAGCAGGGAGAAGCTTCCCTTTTTAGTCAGCCAGTTAGAATAATTCATTTCCTAACGCAGCCTACCTGTGACAGTCACAGGTGACCTCCCAGCCTGCTAAGCTCGGATGATTTCCCCTTCCCATTGCCCAAGTACAACTCCTGCCAGAAGGCAAATGTACCGCAAGCCGGAGACATACCTGTAGTGCAGGGGAAAAGCAGCCTGTCTACAGATGTCATTTTAAAGCCTCGCACGGAGATTTTACTGCTTTCTTCACACTCTCACACTTACATAAATACACTCACACAGTACAAGCAAGTTCCTGAGACTCCCAAGTGTTTCTCTCCCATTAGGAGACATTTTAAAACAAATTAGCACCCTCCCCCAAAAGCCTATTGGCCTAACTGTGTTTATTACTTTGTTTGCTGTTTTGAAAGCTTTTCCTATAGGCTTCAAATAAGACCGGGGAGTTCCTGCAAAATGAAGCACACCCTTAGTCTGTTGAGGAATACACACATCCGACAAAGACTTAGATCTTTTTTTTTTTCCCTCCTCTTGACACAGCGGCTGGTGACACATAAATGTACTTTTTTCTTTTGACAGAGTAATAAAAATCTCATTATCTCTGAATAGGCAGCAATTTCGTTATCTAATCTTTTTACCAAAAGGTTAGTTAATTAATCAGAAACAAATCCTGATTATGATTTCAATGGAATTAGAAAGACAAATCACCAGAGTACAGCTAAATAGGGCAGGCCTGCGGTTTCACCTGCCTCATCGCCAGGCAGGCCCCGTGATTGTCAGGGCTCCTTCAGGAAGACAGCCTTCGCGACAGCAGCCAGCAGATGGCTGCTCCGAGCGGCCAGCCTGCCTCGGCTCTAACGCCTGTGATCCCATTACCTCAGTGAATCCGTTACCAGGGTAACTGTTAAATTGCTGTGAAAGGCATGGTAATAAAGTAACCTGTCACATTGGCAATAAAAGGAGCAGAATTTTCCTGTTCACTGAACTTTGCAGCTCATCAATACTCACTTGATGGAGAAATTCCCTACTACTCCTGGGTCAGCCACAGGAATCCTTCCACAAGGCTTCTGAAATGCAAACTTTAGTTCATGTAAACACAAGGAAGATATAATTAAAAGCTGGATTCTTAGCTGCACAGAGCTAATGCATCCGTCTTTTCTGTGGAAGGTTATGGGAGCTTGAAGAACATCAGATTGCTCCCTTTGTTGTTGTTTTTTTTAATTTAAAGCATGCTAGATAAAAATAACCTTTGCGGGTGTAAGACAGCTGTGATTAATTCAAGTCTGGGAAAACAAAGCCCACAGAAAAAAAAAAATCTCATGTTCCTAAAATCTGTCTTTCTTTTTCAGATCCTATTTTATTGGCTGTTTTCATTAAAGGGTCATGGTACTTTAAAAATGATTTGAATTTAAGCATTTAAAAGAAAGAATGGAAAACCTCGTTTTCACAAGCATGAAGAGTTGGAAACAATCCCCCTCCTGCTACCCAACGTGACAGTTAGGGTCCATCAGCTATAACTGCAAAGAGATAATGTGCGCTGAACATAGCATAGGACTGTGTCTCCCCCTCCTTCTGGAAATGCCCTTCAAGGGTTTCTGTGTCAACGATTTGAGTGGTGACACCACCAGGTATAAAATTTGCTACAATTAACTGAGGTTCTTTGAGGTAAGAAAAGAGAATAGCAAACACTCTCTCAGCATTAAAGAATAAGAAATAAGCAGAAAACCCCATTTACCTCAATTACATTTTGCAGCCAGCCCTATGAAAATACATGGAAAGCGGGGTATATCTATCTAGCCCTCATTATTAGCCATTTGCAGACTTCACGCTTTTGGCTCCATTTGGTGCTGTCATTAATTAGGCAGTGTTAACCTTAGAAGACTTAGGAGCTTGCCTATTGAAATAACGTTGGGCACGGTTCTCTTTCTCCCTCCCTCCCTCCGTTTGACTTGCAAGTGCTTACAGCTTGTTATTAAAAAACTGACACTATTTCTTTGACCAGCCAGCAAGCAGACATGAACCGTACTTCTAGCGGTAATGGCAACCCATGAAACGGAACGCCTCCAAGCAGGAGTCGTCCTCATTACAGGGTGTTCAGTGTGGGGTTACAGCAGAGCCTCGCTGGCTGGCCACACCACCCCGGGCCTTCCACTGGTATGTTAGAGATCACAGTGCTTTTCAGAATGATGTGGCAATGCACTGCACGTGGAAAAGTGGATGAGTTTCCAGCCAAAATCAGGGAAATGAAAGCTATGGCTTTATGATATCCAAATTTGTTTTAAAACTGAAATGTTTTCTGTCCTGTTGAAAGTAATTCTCAAACGTTGAGTCACAACACACACACACACACACACACACACACACACACACACACACACACACACACACACACACACACACACACACACACACACACCCATAATACAAAATGTGTATTTTACTGCCCATACTGGGTAGGCGAGAAAGAAACAGAACTACAGAGGTAACTACTTGTGAACAAACCCAAAACCCACCAAGGGTATGCTATCATGCCTGTGAAGGTTTTCCCTGGGTGTCAGGATAGGAGAAAGTCTTTTTTTACACCAGGGATTGTCTAGCTAAATTTGGAAAAATAGAACCAATATAAATAATCACCAAAACTGAACAAGACCTTTAGATCAGATGCTGTGATACCAATGGGCCAGTGGATTGGATGTGAGAAAATGGGAAATGGTGGCCTTGTGGTCAACTGGATAATCCATTTTCTCTCTAAAAAGAACAATATTTATCATTCAACTGCCATCTTTTGTTTCCATGTAGCTGAGGGGAGTCCACCCTTGTCAAATCTCTTGACTTGCAAGAGAGCCCCCAAACAAGAACTTTTATTAGAAAATTTCAATTTTTAAAGTCCACTTGTATTAGTTTCCTAGGGCTGACAAAGTACCACCGATTTTGTTTGGTGTTCTAAACAACAGAAATTTATTTTCTCACGATTTTGAAAGCTAGAAGTTGGAGATCAAAGTGCTGGCAGGGTTGGTTTCTTCTGAAGCCTCTCTCCCTGTCTTGTAGATGTTCATCTTCTCCTTATGTCCTCACATGGTCTTCCTTTGGTGTCTGTGTTCTAATCTCCTCTTCTTGAAGGACACCAGTCATATTGGATTAAGGTCCATCCTAATGACCTCATTTTAGCTTAATCATCTCTTTAAAGACCCTATCTCCAAATACAGGCACTGAGGTTCTGAGGGTTAGGACTCCAATATATGAATTTTGTGGGGAACACAATTCCGTCCATAATACCAGTGTAGGCCAAAGCCAACTTCATTGCAAAATAAATCCTGGCAATGATAGTAATTACACAATGCTTGCAACGTGAAAGGCACAGTTGTGGGCCGTTTTACCTTATAAACATATTGAATTCTCACAGCATCCCTATGAGGCAGGTAATATGATCTCTCCTTTATAGATGAGACCTAAAGGCAGAGAGAGATTAGCTCACTCATACAGTAATCTGATCGAGAGAGGACGGGGATCCAAGCAGTATCACAGACGTCCAGACTGCAGTTTCTGTTTAGATAGTTCAGAACTTTCATGGTGAGAAAATGCCCTACTATGACCTTGGACTTAGAGAATAGAAGGCACTTAACCGATGAGAGTCAGGGTCATAATCTCTAGAAACGCAAATCACCCTCATAAGATCAGGCTTATATAAATGTCCCATGGATGCACATCTATTCTCACACCAGTGGGTTTTGTCAGAACTTTATGCTGAATCAATCTGAAATAACAAAGTACTCTTTATCATCTAGAGAAGATACAGGGATTGAAGAAAAGCAAAATTTGATTAACTTCATGCTCTGGAGCAAAAGATATCAGCAAGACTCTCTGAGTATCTGGGATAATCACCAAGACGAAGCTGGAAACTTTCTGGAAACTCTATAATTTGTGTTTGTTTTGGCCACTGTTGTTGCTTGCCCCTTCACCCACCATGAGTATGAAAAATGAAATTGAAAAAAGAAAGGTCTAAGTCAATTTATTTTCCAGATCTCTATAGAAAGGATAACTTGGAGAGACTAGATCCTATTTAGAAGCTAGTCTTGGGAGACCAGGACCCTAAGACACAGTGGTAGCCTTAAAGAGTAAAAATCTGCCCAGATTTTACATAAAAACCCAAATTCTGTGAGAAAGAGGTTGGAATGTCACAACTGATAGCTGAGACTTAGATAGGTAGAGACACCATAAGGCATCTTCCTATATATTCTCTTTCTCTCTCTCTCTTTTTCACAGCTTTGTGGAAGGGTACAGCAATAGAAAAAAATAGGTTTTTCAGTTTCTCTTCCTAGTCCAATGAAATGAAACGATTTCTCCACAGGGCCCATTATGCCTAGTTAATTGATTTTCCTAATTGGGCATTTTGGAAAAACAATTGAGCTCTGTGAACTTTTGGATATTTTTCTCACTGGAGACTTAAGAGGCACACACCCAATGTTCTTTGTATGTTTAGACTATGTTATCAGAGTACAGATTATGGCAAGTTTTTTCATACCTTCTATTTACATACAATTTTCTTCCCTGAGTAGTTTTTTTTTTTTTTTCACTTCTTGTGTGCTTGCACTATGACAATTCAGGGAATTGCAATTCTGGTTGGAGCTTCTGAAACTCAGCAGTTTGAGGCTATAATGTCTAAAACCATTATCACAGGTCCAAACAGGACTGCCATAATGGTGATGTGGACCAACCTAGAGCAAGCTCTCTTTCCCTTAATGCAAGAAAAGATTTGCCAAACAGTTATTTGATCATCCTAATTACCTTGGCTGAAATCATGTCTCAGACTGAAGAGGAACAAGCATAAGGAAGGCGGAAGGGAATCAGTGAGACAATTTTGATTTGATGTATTAACTTAAAATACAAAGGTATTTTAGAACAGGTTTTTCTTTGGACTCAAATCCTCTTTTAAACAAGGTATGCTAAAAAAGACTTATTTACTAGCACTTAATATATGGGAATTTGCCAGGTATTCTCCGAGGCTATTATTTTTCCTCCTAGCTACTATTTACTGCAATTTGGTCACAAGGTGACAAGTCAACTGCAGGGCTTTGAAACAATGTTATGCTAAGACACCTTAGCTGTCTGCTTACAAGTTTTCAAAACAGGATAGTTATGCATGCAAGTGAGTGGATGAAAAGTACATTCATGTATGTGTATGTGTGTAGCGGAAAGACTGGGGAATGCATTATATATTATACTGTAATAATATTATTTATTTCTGGATAGTAGGGTTATAGGTAATCGTTCTTTTATCCTATGTTCATTTATTATTTTCCATCAGTAAATACAGAGATATGTTTATAGACGACTCCCACATCTGTTTCCCCAGCCTCAACATTTAAGCCATCAGTTGTTTCCATCTCTCATCTAGATCCCTTGTCCTGGAGGTTCGGCTAAACTCAAAAGATTCTAAACTGAACTCATTATAGTATCCAGGAATTCCTGTTTCCCCTCTTTCTGTTCATACAATCATTTTCCGTCTGGCTACTCAAATCTAAAGTCTGGCAAGTCTAAAGTCACTCTTGGCTTCTGGTCTCTTGCTTCTCACAAGTGATCAGTCAAGTTTAGTGGGTTGTATCCCCTCAGGGTCCACACATCATAGTATTCCCCTCTTTTAACGACAGGACTAACACCCCATTCTCTGTTATTTCTTATGCAAAGTCCCACATAAGAAATCAGTCAACTGGCTTTATATTTTTAAAACGTTTTTTTTTTCTCAAGTTAAGATATTTGTAGAGTTATAAAGAGTTCTGTCACGACCTCAACTGGGGTTAAACATATCATAGAAAGTATTTTCCTTAGATGTACTGAATAATGATGAATAATGTTCCTGATCTGTAATTTTTTTTTTTGAGAGTGTAGGTATTTTGAGCTGTAATCTTCATCCAGGATAACTAAGTTCACATAAAATTTAATTCCAGATAGTGCTAGTTTGCCATATCTGGTATTCTAAACATGTTCTTCTCTGGATTTCACACTATCTACTAGAACTTTCTACTAAATAGTTGAACAAAAGATTAAAAAATGTATTCTATGAAAATTCATCCATACAGCCAAACATAGGTAACCATCGTAATTGAAATCATTTTAATTTTCAGTGGGTTTGGTAAAGGAAGACGAATTTACTGAGAATCAAGCATGGACATAAAATGGACTCTGACATGGTAAACATGGTCCGCATGAATTATTAGGGCTACCTTGGTAGCAGAGTATCTATCTGATCAGTGTAAAGTTTTATTTAAAAAGAGCTAAGTGGTTCAAGTCAAAAATAGCTTTTTTCACCTTTAAGTAGTTAATGACTGGGATTTTTACAAATTATTTTATACTGGCCATACTTATAACCTTTCTCATTAAGAAAAATTAATCACTGAATTATTCAGAAATCGAATGGTTATATAATAATCAAATATAGCTATTCTGGTGGCTTCCCGTGTCTCTGGGGGCTATTAAGCAGGCAAGGAGAAATGTATCTTCCCTGTGGGATGCACTTCCAACTTTCCCAAGAAAAACATCAAAGGAACACATATCTACTTTCCTGTCTCAGAATCTGCCAACATCATCTGAATGCAATGAAGCCACAAAAAGAGATCTTCTTCCACACTGATTAAGACCTCGCTAAAAGGGAACTCTGTAATTACTGAATTCCTTTCTACCTTAAATTATCCACACTTTGCATTTAAATTTAAACATAAATATTATTTACAAAACCACTGAAATATTATTCAAATGCAACTTATTTTTCCTTTCTCTCAAACATAAAAACAAAGATCTTTAGAATTCTTTGAAATTCAATCTGGTAATGATTATTGGATTAAAACCACACTTAGAACAATTTTTCATTTAGAAATGTTTCCTATTTCTGTTTGACAGTCCAGAAGTCCAGAATGGGGGGGAAAAATGATGGGCAAAACAAAATGAAACAAAACGAAACAAAACATGCTTGGGGATTTTGAGAAAATTGCCTTGTTATTCTTATTTGTTAAGAATATTTTTGAAAGAAAATGGTAGGAAACCCTAAATGTTAATTTGCTCTTCAGGCTGTCAGCAAATTCTGGCCAGACTACCTTCCATTAACTTACATTTTTAATTTCACCTCTCAAGGATGCTGATAACAAAACTTTTTATTTTCAGAAATAATATTCTCCCACAGCAACCTAACTTTAAAATTAATGGAGATCCTGGCTGTGTCCAAACAGTTGTTTCTCTGTGTTAACTTTGGAAATTATTGGGTGGGATCTATATTTCTTATTATCTTATTTATATGTAATAGAGGAAGTAGAAGTCCACAGACATCTAGGCTTGGAAGTGTCTCTGCCTAGATGGAGGATTTTATATATCTGGTGATTTAAGGTAATTGGTATGTATTCTATATGCTAGCAAAGCAAGTTAAGCATTATTTTCGACTTTTGCTACTTATTTTAGAAAGTGTTGGAAATAATCAGCAGCAAGATCAGAGAAGAAAAAAAGTTAATAAAGCCTCTAATGGTTTTAAACATAAGTGGTACTAGTTTTGTGTGTCTACAAAAAATTTATATTTTTAAATCATGTGCATGGAAAAGTATTCAAATTTTATATTCACTACTCGGTGTTGATTTATCTTTGTTTTGTATGCTAGAATCTAAAGTACATACAACACCTCAGGCTCAAAAGAATTTTGATTATTAGCGATTCTAAAGATTTTTCATAATATCCAATATTAAATAGAAAAAGAATAAATCTTAGTTTTTTATTGGCTCTGCTGTTTTGTAATATGAACTCAAGTTCCCTGAAGAAATGAGATGTGTCAAGCAGCACTTTAAACACAGCCTCTTAAAAACATAGGGAATGATTATTTCAGCAAGTTTTAGTTTTCAGCAGTAACATATGCAGTGGCAGCTGTGTACTGGAGCTTGGAGACCAGGGATCCTTTGGAACCCAATAAGGAAACTGTGACTTGCATGTAAAGTACAAAAGAATCGCTTTTCCCTAGTTCTAAATTATGCTGAGACTTCAGGGGGATAAAAAAGACAAAGAAACATATTGCAGTTTCAGTCTGATGATCTTCTACAGAAAGCTAAGCAAATTAAGATGAAATTAATTATATGGAAAATATCCACCCCAACCCCGAAATTCTTCAAGTAATATTGAAAAATCCTCCTTTCTTGCAGCAGGCAGTGTAGTGACTAGCTACATTTCTTTGCTCATTAAATAATAATATTTTTATTGTGTCTTTTCAACATTATCAAAACATTCAAGGCCATGGGAAAGACAAAGGAGAAAATTTATTCCTCAGGTGTTGACTCTATTTCGAAGTCACTCAAGCACTGCTCCCTTGCTCTGTGGCAGCTTAAGAACACTTTATTCAATTACAAGCTGTGGCCATGGGGGATCGTGTTTTAATCTGTGTATAAACAAAGGGATAAAATTAAACAGCACATTTACAGACTCTAAAGATGCTGCTTTTATAATCTGATACCAGGAATTATTGCAATCATATTACTTGCTTCCCATAATGGAAAGGAACAGGGCACATCTGCACATAAAGCCAGGCCTCCCCATTACAAATGACATAAAATTAACATGAAAATCACCACACTCTAGTAGCAAAAGCAAGAAATCTAAGAATGTCATACGGTCATGTATTTAATGTTAGC